>NC_088382.1:139773750-140472500 GCF_037993035.2 Macaca fascicularis
ACAGCTGTAAATACTGAACGCCAAATGTTTCTTTCAGTGACCTAAGGCCTTTTTTTCTACAACCTCCAATGGCCCTAGAACAGTGGGAACTATTACTTCTATGTTAGCCAAATCTTCAGGTGTCTCTCTGGGTCAAGCGTCTTCCTGATTGGTCAATGCCTGAGATTTTACTACCTGCCTGCCATTTCCTGACAATATGTGTGTCACTATCATACATGTACACAATAATGGCGAAAATCTGAGACTTCTCTCAGAGGTGCTTATGGCTTCTTGTGTAGAAAATCCAGTTTCACAAGTAAAACAGTAAAAAAAAGTATATCATAGTGCTTAAGAATACCAGGTTTGCACCCTTGTTGTGAATCCTACTAGCTGTGTGACCTTATGTAAGTCATTCAACCTCTTTGAGTACCAGTTTCCTCATCTGTAAAATGGGAACATTGGCATCTTGCTCACAGGGGTTCTGCAAGGATTCACTGAGATAAGCAAAACACCTAGCACGATTCTCAGTACAGTGAGAATACTCAATGTTAGCTGTTGCCAATACATAGGTAATATAGAGATATTTGAAAATAAAAGTTTGGGAGAAGGTGACTTCAATGTGATATAGAGGTTAGGGAGGATGTGGCTGAGTAGGAAGGAATGAAAATCATGTACCACATGTCAGTTGATTTCACATGTACCATTTTCTTTTCTTTTCTTTTTTTTTTTTTTGAGACAGTCTCGCTCTGTCCCTCAGGCTAGAGTGCAATGGTGCAATTTTGGCTCACTGCAACCTCTGCCTCCCGGGTTGAAATGATTCTTCTACCTTATCCTTCTGAATAGCTGGGATTACAGGTGCCCCCCCACCTCGCCCAGCTAGTTTTTGAATTTTTAATAGTGATGGGGTTTCACCATGTTGCCCAGGCTGGTCTCAAACTCCTGACCTCAAGTGATCCACCCACCTCAGCCTCCCAAAGTGCTGGGATTACAGGCGTGAGCCACCGTGCCATAGCAAGAGGTTTATTGACCCATTTTTTTAGGATAAGGAAACTATGAATCAGAATAGTAAAGGGACTCAATGTGAGATTGTCCAGGCTGTGAGCGGCAACAGTGATACAAAATGTGGACTCCACGCCCCCTACTCTCTCCATAACGTCTATGGTGCTTATATACCTGGACCTTATAGGAAAGGTAGTATTTTGGCAGTGACATCTAGGAGAGCAAGAGGGGGCTTTACAGGTAGAGAAAACAGCATAGGTAAAAGCAGCTCAGCGGTAGGAAAAATCACTTTGGGAATACGTGTTTTATGTGTGTATGTGAGTGTGTCCACAGGGGTTAAGGTTTTGCAATAAGTAGATCATTTTATGTTCTACAGGAAGAGAAAGGATGTTGTAAATGATCATTCAAATATGGAGATAAAAACCTGATGAGCCACAATCGCAGCAAATGTCATTCCCTGGGAGCCGCTGGACATCCTCAATAATGGCTTTTGTCAGGTCTTCCAGGCTGTTCTCTCCCGCACTCTGTTCTCCACGGAAGGCCATGGTTAGGGCCTCTTCTTTGCTATTTGTCAATACTGATATCCATCTGTTGGCAAAAACATAAGAAGAAAAAGGCCTTTATAAGAGCGTGGCCTTTTTTTTTTTTCTTTTTGGCACTGCAAAAAAAAAAAAAAAAAAAAAATCTACTTTTGTCAAGTAATTCCAAAAGAGAAGCCCCCTTCCAAAATAGCAATAAAGTGATGAAAAACAAAGACATCAAACTTGAAGGAAGATGAGAGTTAAAGAATGGAAAGCAATACATAGGGGAAAATGAGAGAGATGAGAGGAGCAGACGAGAAAAGTAAAAAATCAATATAACTGAGGACTTGAACAAATATACAAGGAGACTACATTTCTGTGTGGGTATACTGAATAAAGGGAATGTTGGAATGGAGAGGACTCAGTGAGGGACCTATCCAATGCAAGGATGAGAAAGAAAGAATGAGAAATGGAGAGAGGCCAGGAAAAGGAGTTTAGCAAAAGGTATATGTTTTCTGCAAGTCCATGTCAGTGGGAACTCTTAACAGTGAAAGTGAAGGGATATTTCATTAGCAGCCATAAAAACTTATACTTACAAAAAAGACATATTAACATGGAAACATGATGACATTTATAGTATTAAATGAAGACTGCAGATTATTTACTTATATACAGTACGACTAACATATGTCCCAAACAAAATAACCCTTTGTTACTACAATAACCTAAAAATCCAACAACAGGGAGTTGATTAATAAGGCATGAAATAACCACAAGGCAGAACAGTTAAGTAGGCATTAAAGTGTACATCTTCAAATAATTTTTGGGTGACACTGGATAAATGCTCATAATATAGTGTTTTGTGAAATCAACAACAAAAAAACCTATTATATGATTGATACGGTTTGGATTTGTTTCCCCACCCAAATCTCATCTTGAATTGTAATCCCCATAATCCCCACGTGTCTGGGCAGAGACCACTGTGGGAGCTGATCAAGGCGGCAGTTTCCCCCATGCTGTCCCCATGCAGTGCGTTGAGATCTGATGGTTTTATAAGGGGCTCTTCCCTCTTTGCTCCACACACTTCTCTCTCCTCATGCCATGTGAAGAAAGACGTGTTTGCTGCCCTTCCACCATAATTGTAAGTCTCCTGAGGCCTCCCCAGCCATGTGGAACTGTGAGTCAATTAAACTTCTTTCCTTTATAAATTACCCAGTCTAGGGTGTTTCTTTATAGCAGGGTGAGAACGGACTAATATAACGATATAATCCCATATTTAAATATATGTATGTATTAAAGGCTAAAAGGAATTTCACTAATATGTCAATAGTGGTTGTTTCTGAGTGATTTTCTATAGAAAACAACTGATAGAGTAATTGCTCGACTTTGTGCCTTTCTGTAATTTTTCAAAACTATAATGAGCTTGTATTACTTTCATGAATGAGAAAAAAGCCAAATTTATTTCTTAAGAAGAAAATAAAAAACATTTCCAAACCACTGTTAATTTTTTAAGTTACTACATAGACAGCTAATGTTTATTCTCAACAGACAATACAGAGGTTCAGAACTGAGTCTCTCTTTTTTTTGTATATCGCTGAATGAAATGGATATGAAACAAAGCACTATACAAAAGACTTTGAATAAGCAATAGTGATAGCATAATAATTAAAAACCAAATTATGTTTTTGGAGTATTTGAACAATGCAAGTCACACCTTTGACTCTAGGTGGCGCTCACTTTCACTATGTTGGGAGAAATACACATATCACAGCTTAACTTCCACTGTGATGCAGAAAACTGAACATTTCAAAACCAACGGTCTAGGAATTCACATGCAGAAGGAATGGGGGGATTTTATACCTTTCAGAATATTAAAACAGTATTTTTATATCAGTTAGTTTGATGTTAGAAACTAGAAATTGTTTTGTTAAAAACAAATCAAGAACCTGGGTTCAACAGGACTGACCACTGCATTTTATCAGTGGCACTGTTACTGGATTTTTCACATGACTGCAAAGCCTCTATTATGCTTTCCTCAGGCATTATAGCATTTGGCTAACATTGGCCAGTATCTACTATGTACCAAATACTTACAATTTTTAACATATAAATTGAACAGCCCAAATTTGAAATCCAAAACAGTTGTGGTCCCAAGCATTTCAAATAAGGGATACACAACCTGTAGAGTCTTCCAACATGCCTCTAAGTTAGGGTTTATAATACTTTATAGATGAGGAAACTGAAGTTATATGACTTGCCTAAGGTCCTAGCCTGGATTGTGTCAGATCAGATGGGAATAAGAAAACACTTCTGTTGATTCACTTTTTCAGAGTTCCTTCCATTTGCCTCTTTACTCAGGAGCTCATGACAAATAAATAAAGAAGTTTGTCATGATAATCAGAAAAAGTATATTTAAAGGATAATTTTCTAGAGAAAATAATTCAAATTTGGTGGAAAGAAATGGCTAAATTTCAAAAGGACCAAGAATCACAGTGATAATTTGTGACAACATTTTTTAACTTTTAAATTATTTTCAAGTAAGCATACTCAAAAGCATAAAGAATGAATAACTGTATTTTAATACTTTAAAAGTAGTTTTGAGTTTTATAAGATAAAAAATAACTTGGCACTGTCCTAAGGGCTTTACATATCTTATCCTCTCAAAATTCTGCAATCGAGGTACATAATAGCATCCTACTGATGAGAAGCCTGAAGCCAGATGATCTGCCTAAGGTTAAAAAATCACTAACCACCGTAGTGCATGTATGTAGTCCCAGCTACTGGGGAGGCTGAAGCGGGAAGATCACTCCAGCCTAGGAGTTCAAGTCCAGCCTGGGCAACAGAGAGAGATCTCGTTTAAAAAAAGCCACGCTCACACCTGTAATCCCAGCACTTTGGGAGGCTGAGGCGGGCAAATCATGAGGTCAGGAGATCGAGACCATCCTGGCTAACATGGTGAAACCTCATCTCTACTAAAAATACAAAAAAATTAGCCAGGCGTGGTGGCGGGCCCCTGTAGTCCAAGGTACCCGCGAGGCTGAGGCAGCAGAATTGCTTGAACCTGGGAGACACAGGTTGCAGTGAGTCGAGATCGCGCCACTGCACTCCAGCCTGGGCGACAGAGCGAGACTCCAGCCAAGAAAAAAAAAAAAAGGCCAGTAGCCAGCAGGCCTGGACAAGAAGCCAAATGAGTCTAACATGCATCTGCTCTTTGTGAACTTTCCTCAGTGAGAATAAATTTTTTCATTCAATTTCATCGAACACTTTCATATGAAAAATAAACTCAGTGACGCAGCAAAACTGCCTCTATGTAACCTGGAGGTAAGTGAAGAACTAAGGCTTCCCTCGGGGGCATGTGCTTTCTTTGTGGATTGCCATTACCTCCTACAGCACCAAAACAAAGTTCCCCTCTCACCACCAGCAACCAAAGAGAAAGCAGGCCGGGCACTGTAGCTCACGCCTGTAATCCCAGCACTTTGTGGGACCGAGGTGGGAGGATGGCTTGAGCTCAGGAGTTTGAGGCCAGCCTGGGTAACAGCAGCAAGACCTCATGGCTACCAAAAAAAAAACAACAAAAAAACAAACATTAGCTGGGAGTAGTGATGTATGCTTGTAGCACTAGCTACTTCGAAGGCTGAAACAGGAGGATCACCTGAGCCTGGGAGACTGAGGCTGCAGCTGAGCTATAATCATGCCACTGCACTCCAGCATGTGGGACAGAGTGAAACCTTGTCTCCAAAACAAAACTGCAAAGTGCAAAATGTACAACTTCAGGATGGGCCACGTAATCCTTTTACTGAAAAATGTTAAGTCTCATGGGCAGGAAACGAATCTCTAACAAAACTGGGACTGAATTACCTGTTAAGTCCTAAGAGTAAATAAAATATTGAAGGCCTGAGTTTCAGTCATAAGGGAAAACAAAGTGGTTGTGTTCCCTGCCTCACCCAAATTACTCACCTATGTTCCACTTAGGGTTTTGAGAAAGGGAAATGAGGAGGAGAGAATGAAATCAGATAAGGAGAAACAATATTCCAAGGTGACTGTGGAATTCTGTCTGGGTTCAAATCCTAGCTTACCGGACTGTTACCATGTGCACATTATGCCTCTGTTTCCTCATCTGCAAACTAGGGACAAAAGTCCCTACTTTCTGGGGTTGTGAGGATTAATAAGACATGAAGTGCATTTAGCACATAACATCTCAATAACTATTACCCATTTTTATTATAAATAGTACCTCTCTCTGAATCTGTGGGTGGAGGGCCAGGCCTCTGACTTCTTCCTTTCTCATTGACTTCTAGTCACCTTTCAGTCCACCAACTCTATACCCATAACACCAAGTCATCAATCACTTCCTTCCAATTCCATCCTGTTTCTGTGCCATCAGAGCCTCCTGCCTGGAGCATACAGTATTTACAACCCTCTTCTACGTTCATGAGCCAGTTCAGGCTTACCTTCCTCTTGGAAGTCATCTCTGAGCAACAACCCCAGGAAGCCAGGAGGGTGTGTGTCCCGAGTCTATTCCTCCAGCACATGGCCTCCTCTGCCCTTACTCTTAGCACCTGCACTATGTCGCACCTATGACAGCCTCCTGCAGTAGAGATGCAGTTCCTTCAGGGCAGGGGCTCCGTCTAATTTAATGTTGTATTCTCAAGGCTTTGCATAGTCTTGGCATACAGCTGGCATTCATTAAATATTCAAATAATGAATGGCTAATTAGACCTTTCTCCTCATTTTCCTTTGTCTTTCTACCTTCTCTCTCAGTTTTCTTTCCCCACCCTGTTCCTCCCACCTCCGTATCTTTTCTACCCATATTCTCTTCTCTTTCTGATCCTTTATCATTTCTCTTGCCCACTTTAACAAAAACATCCCTCTCCCAAGCAGCTGAGATTTGTAATAGTCACACACTGCCTTTTTCAGTCTAGGCAGGCTACAGGAAAGACGAGGGAATAAAGACGGCTCAGGACCAGGGCTAGTGTTTTAAAAAAGGGGCTAGGGACTATCTAAGGTTGCATACCTGGTCAGGTAAGTGCAAAACTCCAACCCAGGAGTATGTGATACCAACCTGGTCCTTCCCACTGTATCAAGTTCCTTTTTATTGACTCTGTTCACCCCAGTGAAAGGCACAGGCCAGTGTTCCTTACTTCAGGGCCCGGCTCTCCTGCTCCTCCTACAGTAATGGTCAAGTGTCCAGGTAGGCTGGCTGATATGTTTGGCCACCAAAAACTGAGCAAAGGCCCTTCCTGAGGGCAGGGGATGTGATTAAAAGACGCATAAGGCACGGTCCTTGTCCTCAAAAAGCCCTTGGTCTCTAGACGGCTGCAGACATGCACCATAGGATCACAGAAGGGTATGAAGAGACCACGGGCAGACAGTAGGGAGCTATAACCCCAGAGAGGGTGAGGCTTGAGCAGAATCTTGCAGGAGGTACCAGAACTTATTGAGTAGACAAGAGGGAGAACCACAGACAGAGAAAAGCAACATGGCCCACAGGCAAGAAAGAAGCATGGAGCCACCAGGCAAGGTTCTTACAAATGAAAAGAAAATGTTAATGTATATTATAAAGAGAGAGGTGCTTTTTCAATCCACGGCATTGCATCTTTATTTCAAAACTACTTACGCTACATAATCCTGCTCATCTTCCGCCTGAAAGTGATATGTTCTATTATCTAAAACAAAAAAAAGAAAAATAAGTGAAACCTTAGAAAGCAGGGTACTTTCAAGTATAACACAGATTTAAGTTCCTGGAAAGAAAACCAACCCAGTAAAAGTAGAACTTTAATATTATTTTAGTTTTACACCATTATGTACCAGGTGCCTTGTGTATATTATTGCTAATCTTCACAAAAGCCCTATCTGTTTCTCATTTTACAGACAAACTGAGGCTCCAAGAGGTTCAGTGACTTACACAAGGTCACACAGCAATAAAACAGCTACATGATTCATTCTGTCAAGATTATTTTTCTTAAGTGCAACAAGAATACAATGAAATAACCACAAATACCATGCAAACATCTGACACTGCTTTTGAATAAACAGTGAGGAGAGGGGAAGGTTCTATTTGATCCAAATGGATTTCTATGACAAACTGGAGAGTGACAGCTAATTCAGTATTTTCTGTTTCATTTTCAACTCAACTATTACTGTTCTTTTTTTTTTTTTTAAAATCCTCCTTTTCAGAAATGATTCATTTACTGTTCCCCATGTGTTCTGAGACTTAACCACGGGGTAGCCCCAATAACCCCGACACTAGGAATACTATGCCCCAGATGTTGGGGCTGCTCTCTGGTTGAATCAGGTTGCAGGAAGAAAGGCTCAATCTCTGCTATCCATGTAAGGGAAGGAGTGGCCTAACTTGGATACTCTGGGCAGGGTGTACATGAGGGAAGCTCTTTCTCAATATATTCAGGTCAAACTAACACATCCTGAGCACCTCCTGTGTGACTAGGCTAGGCAATCACACCCTTTATCTCCCCTGGAGAGACAGACAGTGTGTATGTCAAAGAACACGCCATGCTTAATATTACAGCTCATGACTGTCATCCTAATACTTTGGGAGGTCAAGGCAGGAGGACTGCTTAAGCCTAGGAGTTTGAGACCAGCCTCAGCAACATACAGATCCTGCCTCTACAAAAAAATTAAAAATTAGCCAGATGCGGTGGCATGCACCTGTAGTCCCAGCTACCTGGGAGGCTGAAGCAGAAGGATCACTTGAGACCAGGAGGTGAGGCTGCAGTGAGCTGTGACTGAACCACTGCACTCCAGCCTGGGTGACACAGTGAGGCCTTGTCTCAAAAAAACAAAAACAAAAACAAAAACAAAACCCCAAAACAAAACAAAACAAAAAAGAACATGCCATGGGTGGCAGTGCCTGAGAGCTTTGGCTGAATCTCTGCTTTATTGCTGTGTGATCTTCTTTAGGTCACTGAACCTCTTGGAGTCTCAGTTTTTTCTTCTCTAAAATGGAAAACCGATAGGGCTTTCGTGAGGATTAGCAATAATGTATATAAGGTACCTGGCATGTAATAGATGCTCTATAACTGACAACTATTATTAATAACCTATAGATTCTCATAACTAGGGATTCTTGGCTTTTTGAAGTCATAAAATAATTCAAAATTTTCATATTTGTTTCTCATCAATAACTCAAGAAATCTCTTGGTAATGAAAATCACAGGGAATCTAAACTTCATACAGATGCTGCAGAAGGCAGCTTCGACTACACCTAAAGAGCCTCATGACTGATTTTATCTTTTGGGTCAGGACTGTTCACACAACTGCATCAGAAGGGTTTCAAAGGGCAGGAAAATATTTCTGTGCTTCTATATATAGGTCATCCACTTTGGCTGTGGGTCTGCCTTGCTGGGCTGTGATAGAGAAGGAAGGATACTTAAGATTAGTGTTGCAGGATTTCAGGATATTCATGAGAGTCACTTCATTGGCACTGTCATCCTCTCTTTACAAAGAGGTGTCCTCTCAGCTACAGTGTGGGTCGGTAAGCATACCCATGGGAACCAGTACAAGCACAGGTAGCTGGCCTAGAGGAACATCTCCCCCCAACTCTTTACACACTGTGAGGGCACAGGCTATAACCGGCTGTGGGGTGGGTCGCTCATTACACTCTCTCATCACAGGAGAAGAGCAAACTCTGAACCATGAAGTAGAAGGGTGACAGGGTGCAGTGCCATCAATTCATGGAGGTTGAAGGCAGTTCTGCTTGGAAGGAAGGAAATGATTTTTCCTTTAAGAGTTAGATTTTGCAGGGATATAACTCTGGGCAAATGTGTTGTACAGATATAAGGCACATCTGCATTCCCAAGTCTACATCTGTGCTTCTTAACCACAGGTACACATTACAATCACCTCAATCACCTAGCAGCTTTTTTTTTTTTTAAACTACGTCTGGGCCTTATACCAACAACTATAACTCAGTAGATCTAAGACAGAAAATGG
The DNA here is from genome assembly GCF_037993035.2 of Macaca fascicularis. Classification (NCBI taxonomy): domain Eukaryota; kingdom Metazoa; phylum Chordata; class Mammalia; order Primates; family Cercopithecidae; genus Macaca; species Macaca fascicularis. The sequence continues at coordinate 139,783,200 of NC_088382.1, forward strand.
GAATACACTTAGAAACATCTGTCCAAGAGGATAAAGCTGTGTACTCACAGTCAAGCATTGGTCTAGTTCAATGTACAAATCCTAGATTCTATTCTATTGCTGGTCAGATCTGACACTGCTATGCCTTGTCAACTGCCAAGTAGGCTCAGTGGAAATTAAGAGACCTGGGGCATCTTTCTAGAGCAGCGCATGCAGGAATAACAAGAAACTGTTCCAATGCCAACTATGAGGAGTCCCGCTTGGAAAGCTGCTGACCTGGAGAATGGAAATGTGTAGGTGTCAGAAGCCACGATAACCAACTCAGAGAGAGAAAAAGGACTCACGTGATATCAGGTCAAAAGATTTTTTGTCTTCGGCATTAGGTTTTACTTGGCAGGTGAGAAGGTTCAACTTAGCTGGTTGCCTGTTAGACTGGAAAAAAAGAGAAAATAGAGAAGTTATATACAGCTCCACTCTCTTGTCTGCAGGTTCAGTGCCCTGCAGGGCAGGTATGCAGTTCACAAGGCCTGCTCAGTGATACAAAAATACATTTTCAGCAATGAAGAAACAGACATCTGAGCATTGTTCCAAGTTTGCTGCCAGAAGACAACAGATCTGTAGGTTTCTGCCCTCAAATATAAGCTGGTAAGTTTAGTACAGTTTTATTTATCTCACTTGAATTCTGAATCTCATTAAAGATGGAAAATAATTAGGTGTCCTACTAAATGTCTTTAAACTGTGCATAAATATCCTGGTGATTTTTCAGAAGAGAATAAAAAATAATCCACCTCACTTCCAATGAACAGTGGGCATGGTCCATGGAAATGCACCTTTCTGGAACCTGCACATACCTAAGCACCAACAGTTGGCACTTTTAATGCTGTATCTTACTGCGAAACGTAGCTAAGCTATATTTCATTTATTCATTCAAAACGACCCCAGTAATCAATCATCCCCAAATTGATCTCCCAGGTATCCATGGATTCAACAAATTTTGGTTGTGATGCAAAATTTACATTACTTCTCTCAGAAGTACAATGACAATTACTACCTGTGAGGCAATGCTTAATGAACCCCAATATCTAGAGAGAGAGAAAATTTGGTAAGGATTTCATATAACTTATCAGCAAATCTCTTGGTCACACATATAAAACAGACCCTACAGTATCTAGATAGTCACGCTAACTTAGGAATCTCACCACATATTCACACTGGTCAAAACACTCTCCTGCCTGCCCATGTCCAAGGTCACATGCTGGACAATGGCTGATACTAGGATCCCTCCTTCCTGCAGAAGCTGACCAAGGAATGAAATGTTTGAGTGCCTGGGCTGGGCTGTGCTCGAACACAAGAAGCCTGGAGAAATAAGCAATTAAACTCTTTAGTTGGATCTATGTCTCTGTTTCAATTGAGAGCTGTGGTTCTGAAAATCCTAGTACCAGGAGCATCTCCAGCTGAGGAATTAAAATTTTTAGGGAAAAGAGAGGGGGAGGGAGTTAGAGACAAGTCACATCGGTAAGCCTGAAACAACAGAGATGGCATACAAACAAGACAACTTCAATGACACACTGCTACCTCTCTTAAATAATAGGCATTAAACAATTTCTATTTATCTTCCTGTGTTCGCTGGACCATTTTTCAAGATCTTTCTCCCTCTATGATTTCAATGAGATTACACACAGAAACAATGCCCTTTGTCACGTATCTATCTGTTCCAAAGCAAACTGCTTTGGGGGAGGAAGTAAGAGACCCCAGGGGATTCCGTGTTCAGTGCATGTACCTTTGATTTAGAAATGGAACCAGAAGTCAAGTACAAGAGAATTTTGCCTAAGAGGAAACACTGCTTGGGAAGATTCCTATACTCCAGAACTTGTCACCAAACCTAGAAGGGGAGGCAGGAGCTTGTGGGCCTGCAAATTTTTCTTAGAAAATAGCTGAAGAGCCGGATGAGGTGGCTCAGGCCTGTAATCCCAGCACTTTGAAAGGCTGAGGTGGGCAGATCACCTGAGGTCGGGAGTTTGAGACCAGCCTGACCAACATGGAGAAACACTGTCTCTACTAAAAATATAAAATTAGCCCAGTGTGGTGGCGGGCACCTGTAATCCCAGCTACTCGGGAGGCTGAGGCAGGAGAATCGCTTGAACTTGGGAGGTGGAGGTTACAGTGAGCAAGACAGCAGCACTGCACTCCAGCCTGGGCAACAAGAGCAAAACTCCATCTCAAAAAAAAAACCAAAACAGCTGAAGTTTGGGTTGCTAAAGGCCTCAGACTCCAAAATCAGAATCTGCAGCCACAAAGCAGGCTTAGCTCACTGTAAAAACAACTGTTAGTTCTACATCTCATCTTTTTGGATGTTGATAAAATTACTGACTTTCTCATATAAATGACAACAGCATATGACCACCTGAAAAGGCAGCGACCCAGTTAATGGTAAGGACAACTCTTGCTATGTTATTATGTTCCAATTTGGAAACCACATTTAAAGAAGGATGCAGAAAAGCTTGGGGAGATGAAGAGATGATTAAAAGGGTGGAAAATGGAAACTCTGAAAGTGAGTTAGAGGTGTTATTTAGTACAGAGGAGGGAAAGCTAGGGGGTGACTTAATGACCATCTTCAAGTATATGCAGGTTGTTACTGGGAAGGTTGGGCAGCTGTTTTCCATTAGCTCAGATGAAAAGAAATGCACTCCAATTGTAGAAGATGATTTGGGCCAGACATAAGGAAGAACTTCCCAAGCTTAAGTTGATTATGCATAGTAAGAGGTTTCAGGTTTTGTAAGTAGGGAAGGACTGCCTTTGAAAAATGTAATAATTTTTAAGCTGACCAGGGGTGGTGGCTTGTGCCTGTACTCCTAGCACTTTGGGAGGCTGAGGCAGGCGGATCACTTGAGGCCTGGGGTTTCAGACCAGCCTGGATAACGTGGCGAAACCCCGTCTCTACTAAAAATACAAAACTTAGCTAAGCATGACGGTGCATGCCTGTAATCCCAGCTACTCAGGAGGCTGAGGCAGGAGGATCACTTGAGCCTGAAAGGTGGAGGTGTAGTAAGCCAAAGTCACGCCATTGCACTCCAGCCTGGGCAACAGGGCGACAGAGCAAGACTCCGTCTCAAAAAAAAAAAAAAAAAAAAAAATTAGTACTTTTTAGACACTATTCACATTTGAACATGACAGAAGGTTAACTTTATTTTTTAATTCTCCCAAAATCTAGGTTTCTGCGGTGTTTCTGAACAATCTTACCAACAGATACAACCAAGAGTAGATATAAATCTTAACAACAAAAAACAAAAAACCATACACTCAGCTGAGTATTAACTGCATTCAGGCAAGTTAAACAGCACCATTTACCTCTCATTTCTTTCTTTTTCTTTCTCCTTTTTGTTTTTATTGAGATAGGGTCTCGCTTTGTCGCCCAGGCTAGAGTGCAGTGGGGTGATCATTGATCACTGCAGTCTCAACCTCCTAGCCTCAAGTGATCCTCCCACCTCAGCCTCCCAAGTAGCTCGGACTATGGATGCACACCATCACACCTTTTTTTTTTTTTTTTTTGGTATTTTTTGTGGAGACAGTTTCTCTCCATGTTGCCTAGGCTGCTCTTAAACTCCTGAGCTCAAGCGATCTGTGTGCCTCAGCTGGGATTACAGGCGTGAGGCACCATGCTGGCCTCAGGTCTCACTCTCATTTCTTTCTTTAAAAAAAAAAAAAAAAAAAACTTTTAGGTTTGGGAGTATATGTGAATGTTTATTATGTAGGTAAACATAGGGGTTTGTTGTACATATTATTTTATCACCCAGGTATTAGGCCAAGTACTCAATAGTTATCTTTTCTGCTCCTTTCCCTCATCCCACCCTCCTCACCTCTCATTTCTAAGCAAGGACTATTTCAAAGTATTTTGCTGATAAGTAATTTATACCGTTTAAGTCATTCCATGATTGACCCACAACTTCAATGGTGATGACGTATGATGTTTATTCTCTTAGAAGTGTGTCAAATCTACTAGACCGACTTTTGCTATGTTAACATGAACCACATTTGACATAGGCACATCTTGCCTACCCATAGTGTTCTTCTCCAAACTAAGCTGCCAGTGAGGCACTTGACAAATGGCCATCATCCCAAATGTGACTTTGAGGAGCCAAGTATGCATAAGTTTTGACTATCTAAGCAGCTGACATACCCAGTGCTGACTGAGTCCATGAATACCAGAGGGGAGTGGTATGTTCCACAGAAGCCCAAAAACCAAGGCATTTAAAGCACAGAAATCACTACAGTAATAATTGTAACTTCAGATGTTTGTATAACTTTCCAAAATTTCAAAGCATCTTCTTGACATTCAGTACTAATTTATAGGTATATTGATTAAAGATGGTATAATCTTTCTTGGGATTTCAGCAGACTAAAAGTGAAACTGAATGATTTACTCTGGGCTACACCACAGTGGAACAGTTTAGGAAATGCTTTCATATTGTTTAAGTACAGGAGAGAAAAAAGAAAACAAAACAGAAGAGAAACTCTGCAAATGTCTATGTTTCTACTGAGTCCTTGCTGTTGATTCCCATTCTGCTCAGAATAAACACACATCAGCACCATGACCTCCAGGCACCAACTGCAGGCCCCTTCTCGCACTCAGCTCCTGTCACTCTGAGTTGTTCTTTGGCTGAGGAGGGGCACTGGTCCCTCCTGCTGCTCACACTCTCCTGCAGGCCCTCTAGGACTCTCATCAATCAGCACCTCCTTAGAGCGGGCGGTACCTGGCCTGACCACCTCCCTATGATGTTCCATTCTTATACACTCTGCTGTATTTTCTTTCTGGCTCTTATCACTCCTTATTTGCTTCCTGTCTTCCTTCTCACTGAGGACACACACATTTTTCTCATTAAAATGTGTTTGGCACACATCAGGTACCAGCAATATCACGGCTCATGGCAGCCTTGACCTCCCAGGTTCAAGTTATTGACCTACCTTGGCCTTCCTAGTAACCGGTACTATATGTGCATGGTACTATATGTGCACGCCACCACATGAGGCTAATTTAAAAAATACGTATTTTTTAGAGACAGGATCTCACTCTGTTGCCCAGGCTGGAATGCAGTGGTGCAATCATGGCTCACTGCAGCCTTGAACTCTTGGGCTCAAGGCATCCTCCTGCCTCAGCCTTCCAAGTAGCTGGGACTACAGGCATGCCTCACCATGCCTGACTAATTTTTAAAATTTTTGTAGAGACGGGGTCTTGCTTTGTTGCCCAGGCTGGTCTTAAACTTCCGGCCTCAAGTGATCCTCCTGCCTCGGCCTCTCAAAGTGCTGGGATTATAGCCATGTACCACTGTGCCCAGCCCTCAATAAATACTTACTAAATTAATGACTACATTCCAGGCATTTTATGTCATATGCTATCTCATGTACTACCTACCCTAAAGAGGGAAGTCTTTAGTTTCTTTTACTAAGTGAAGAAATGAAGGCACAGAGAGGTTAAGTAACATTCCTAAGCTCTCCCGGTGAGGAAATGGTTTGGATGGGTCAGAGCCCCCACTACTTCTCTTCTGCGTTCACTCTGCAGTCCAGCCTGGAAAGAAAGTAATCTGATATAGCTTGGGGAGTAACAGCTGGATGCCCAGCATACAAGAACATTTCCTCCTGATTACAGTAAGGGTTAGACGTCAATAAAGCAAAAGCTCCAAAGATTAATTTCTATTTTAATATCTTCTTGGGTTATATGATTCTCCTCTAAGTACTTACTTTCATAATTGGGAAAAAGAGAAATTTTAGAAACCACTTTGAAATTCCTACTTACTCATTCATCATATATTTATTAAGCCTCTACCACATTCCAAACACATCTGAAAAACACACGGTCCATGACATTAAAAATCTGTGGAAACAGACCTGACTGCGTATGGGGCCAAGGGAGCCCAGGGACCTGAGCTCAAGGGTGTGCACCAAAGAGGCAGGCAAGGTTCCACACAGGCAGCCTTAACCTTCAGAGAGGACTTGGAGGAGGGAACACGGACAAGCTGGGAAGCGTGAGGAGCAGGTCCAAAGGTCTGGGGCATAGGAGGGGATAAGCTGCAGGAGGTGACATTGAGCACACAGGAAGGGAGATTCTGCATGTGACACTAAAAAACTCACATTCCCATCCACGACTCTGGCAATCTACTGGAGAAAATGGAGTGACCAGTTAGATCTGCATTTCACGGGGATGGTGGTGGGAGAGGTAGAGGAGGCAGAGAGAGGCTGAGAGAGTAAGGAAGATAAGCAATGAAATGAGGAGGGCCTGAATTAGAGCTATGTACAGTAGTGGTGCTGGTGGCCAGAGGCTTAAGACAGCTAGAAAAGGAGGCTTTTAATGCATCATTCCACAAGTAACCTTTACGTAGTATGTGAATTACTCAGTCCAGGAACTTGAATGGTGAGTGGAGGGAGGAACACGTTGTTCCTGAAGGGTCTCTTGAGCAGCATCTCTGTCAAAAGCTACAAGAGCTTCTGTAAATATTGTTATGACACGTTTCAAAACTGACGATTCTACAACTCTGTTCCTTCAAACTCTGAGGCTTGTCCTTTTATAGGTTTTACTTCTCATTAAAATAAAACACATTCATAGAAGAAAATGAGACAGAGATAGTACAAAGAAGAAACCAAACATTAGTTGTTAATCTCACTTTTACATGCAGCAATAATCACTGTTAATACCTTAATTTTACCAAGATGTGTGTGTCTTTTTTTTTTTTTTTGACATACGTTGGTTCAACTTGTATATACTGTTTTGTAAACTGTTTTTCCCAATTAACAATATACACAGATGTCTTCATTTTACGCCCCCTCCCCCACACACCCTCAGACAAAAGGAAAACCTATTCAAGTTTCTGAGTTTTGAAAATGTTCCAATCAGGAAAGCTCTGGGTACATTTCATGAAGAGAAGTGATGAAGATATCCCTCTGACATAATAAAAAGTAGATGTTCAGCTAGGAAAATCATCAAACGTGTAAGTAGAAATGCATGCAGAAACAGAATACATTAATTCCAATTAATGTTTCTGTGTTTCCTAAAAGAAAATAAACACCGCACATTTGTCTTTAGACAGCTTAGTGTGCATCATGGTTCCAGTGTTGTTGCTGGAAGTGTAAAGTTGTTAGCACAGGCATATTTCTCAGTTAGCAGAAAACAGCTGCTACTGGAATTAGTACCCAGAAATGAAATTATTTCCTCCCATCATCTTACTGAATTGCTCTGCTTTACAAACAAGAAGTGAACATAATTAAGTACTTGGAAAATAGGCCTGACCCATCCAGGATGAGGCTGACGAGTGGAGAGAGGTAAAAATGACAAAGCTCTCTTCACTTCCTATGCTAGTGCCTGAAAGCAGAGCTGCTCAGACCATTACGGTCATTTCAAAGTTTTCATTCAATAAATATTTAGACACCTACTGTGCCCTACAGGGACATACATTTTTGGCATACGATCAATAACCTCAACAACCCCCTGGCAAGAAATTAAGGCACCTGCTGAACACTTACCACTGCAGAGAGATCTTATCTCCAGAATTTTAGCAATCAAGACTATTGGCTTTTGACCTTCCAGACAGATAAAAAGGTAACAGTTTTTTAAAAAACTGAGCACCTAAACTGCTAGGTACATTATATGAATTCTATTATTTAATTTTTGCAATGACTCTGTGAGTTAGGTACTGTTCCCAAACCCATTTCATAAATGAGGTAACCAAGGATCAGGAAGGTGAAGTAAACTAACCTATGTTTCACAAAAAATAAATGCCAAAGCTGAATTCTGAACAAATCTCTTCTCACTTATCACACTGTTTCTGTCAAGACAAGCCCTTGGAAAACTTACAAAGTCAGTCAAAATATGGCTTTACTGTTTTGCCTTTTCTGGTTCTTACTGCCCTTAAATGGCCAGTTCCCTCATTTTCCCTCCAGATGCACGTTCCAAACCCCAAACTTACTACTCTGTGGCCAAAACTAAAGCTCTCACATCCCTTGCATGATCCTTCAGACAGCGAAGAAGATAAGTAGCGATTATCTAACGGAAGTAATTCATTCTAGAGTGGATGACTGAATTCCCTTAACCCTCCCAATCATTTTATTAATTTTTTTGTCAAACATTTATCACTGTATCTCCCAACCATTTTAATAAAAGGACTCATTTCCAGTTGGCATGTATATGTGATAAAGAAATATTTGAAAACGGAGATCTCCAAGAAAATGTCTTTTCTTGCAGCCAGGAATCTGTTACCTTACTTTTGAGAGGATGTTCCACTCAAATCAACATTAAACAATCAATGCTACAATGCAAATAGAAAAAAAGAGCTTACTGGGGCTCCTGCTAAGACGCAGGGCTGATGTTACTGTATCCAATGAATGTGCTAGTCATCCACGCAGACACTTCTGCAAATACATACTGAGAACCTACTATTTGATAGTATATAGAGTTTGGGCCAGTACAGGAAGAATTTTTAAATTCACATTTCCTATTTAACTACAGTGGCCACTTTATGTCATGTTTTCCAACAACGGTACATAAAACAAAAACCTTTGGAATATTTGTATAAAATGCATTAATTTGATAGTAAAACATCTGAGTTGTGTGTTTTTTTTTTTTTTTAACGGAGTCTCACTCTGTTGCCCTGTTGCCCAGGCTGGAGTGCAGTGGCGTGATCTTGGCTCACTGCAACGTCCACCTCCTGGGTTCAAGTGATTCTCCTGCCTCAGCCTCTCAAGTAGCTGGGATTACACGCACGTGTCACCACACCCGGCTACTTTTTTGTATTTTTAGTAGAGATGGGGTTTCACCACGTTAGTCAGGCTGTTCTTGAACTCATGACCTTGTGAATGGCTGAGACAAAATGTGTTTGAGGCTTTTATCAGCCTCACACAGAAAGGGCAGTCTTTAAAGCAAGGGCATCATCATGTTGATGAGAACACAGCATTTACTCATGCCGGGCTCCATGCCATGTGTTTTACATATACTTGCTCACTTAATTCTCATAACCACCCTACAACTAAGTACCACTATTATTACTATTTGAGAGATGAGAAAAATAAGGCACCAAAAGGTTAACTCTGCCTTAAGGTCACAGCTATTAACAACAGAACATTAGGTCAAAGTAAAACTTTTTTTTTTTTTTTTTTGACATGGGGTCTTTACTCTGTCGCCCAGAGTGGGTACGGTGGTGTGATCTCGGCTCATTGCAACCTCTGCCTCCTGGGCTTCAGTGATCCTCCGGCCTCAGCCTCCCAAGGAGCTGGTATAACAGGCGTGCACCACCACACCTGGCTAAGTTTTGTGTTTTTTTTTTTTTTTTTTTCTGTAGAGATGGCGTTTTGCCATGTAGCCCAGGCTGGTCTCGAAGTCCTGGGCTTAAGCCTCAGACTCCCAAAGTGCTGGGATTACAGGTGAGAGCCAATGTACCTGGCCTAAAACATTTTTAAGAAATCTATTATTTCTTATATTAGGAATGTGGGCAGGAAGTAACATGATAGCTGATGTCAAACTGCAGGTTCCTTGGTTTCATAGATTCAAATTTGTAAATCAAGACTTTAAAAAAGCCTTTTTACCCCTTAGTAAAAGTAAAAAAAAAAAAATTTTTACCCCTTAACATATACCTTCGTATATGCTAAGAACCAACAGCATATACTGCAACCAAATGGTCACACTTTATAAATTTCTGGGCTCTAAATTAATGAGGTTTTATTCTACTCACTTGTCTACTAGAATTAGAATCACACTGGAAGCATGCAAAATAACACACACTGTGTCAGACCTCCAAGGCAAGGTTTAAAAACCTCAATCCTCACAAGCTGTGAGTCCTGTGGTTTTGATCTGTAACCTCTTCTATATTTTAATTCTTCAATTTTGTCCTCCCTTCTTCATTTATGGAACACGTTCCTCGAAGGAGTTTCTACTAATCTCTGTTCAACATGAAAGCCAGAGAGATTTATTTGGCAGGTCCTCAAATCCTAGGCAGTATCAGCACCACGACACCCTTGCTATTCCAGAGGATTTGCCAGACTTAAAAATCAAAAGTGCATTGCTTGCTGTCTGCTGAAGCCCAAATGAGAAACTGCTACAAAACACCTGACTTTAATGGAGCCGCATGCTGGGAACCGAGGTTTCTTCCAGTTTGGAGGCAATGTAATACTCTGTTGATTTGGAAAAGGAATTTATTCATACTTTAAGGTACATGGTAGAGTGGAGGGAAAAGTCTGATTTTGGAGGCAATCAGATCTGGGTTTGAGTCTAGGCCCAGGCACACATTAATACTGCCATGAGCAAGTATCGTGGCTTTTCTGAGTCTCATGCTATCTCACCACGATGAGGGAAAACAATGCCATCTCTGCTGTGATAATGAACTAGGCAATGCTTGATAAATGTCTGGTGCTACACTTCCAAATGGGAGGCAGAAGAGGCTCTGGACTTTACCTTCTTGGGTTCATATCTGGCTCTAGCACTTAATGTGACTTTCAGGCTTCCTCCTCTTAAAAAAGGAGATTAACAGCTACTTCCTTGTGAAGGTGTTATGAAAGTTAAAAAAGAAAACATATGTAAAGTGTCTAGCATGTAATGAGTGTTCAATAAATGTCACCTACTTTTATTTTGAGACAGGGTCTTGCTCTGTCACCCACCCAGGCTAAGTGCAATGGCATAATCATGGATCACTGCTGCCTCGACCTCCCACTTTCAATCCTCCTGCCTCAGCCTCCTGAGTAGCTGGGATTACAGGCATGTGCCACCACACCCAGCCTTTTTTTTTTTTTTTGGTAGAGACAAGGTCTTGCTACAATGCCCAGGCTGGTCTCAAACTCCTGGACTCAAGTGATCCTCCTGCCTCGGACTCCCAAAGTGTTGTTGGGATTACAGGTGTGAGCCGCTGCACCTGGACAACTATCTTTATAATTACTAATTATTCCCAGAATATCTCCTCTGATGGTGTCCACATAACTGATACATAAAATTCTATTACTATAATTTTCCCTTTAGATTAAAGCAGTATTCCTTGTTAAAATGCAATCACCTCTGGGAGAGTTTCCCAATAAGTCACTAAGGTTCAAATAGAACATCAGATCCTGTCTAAGGTGGAAGCTCTACGGAAGTAAACTGAATGGGCATGGGCAACAGGCAGCGTGAGGAGGAGAAGAGGAGTCTAGGGCACACAACCCTGGTAATGTGAAGACACAGAGCATGCAAACAGAGGGACTCCAGGCACACAGGGGAGAATCAGAAAAGAGGTGAAAGAACTCAGTAACTGCGCACTTAAAACACTGAGACTGGCTTTGAAAGAAGCTTAGACCTGCCCACTGCTCTGACTTTACTGTTTCATTTATTAAAAGGGTACTGAACTAGAAGAAAGAGGTGGTAAGAACTGACTTCAAACTGGCTTACGTTCTGAGGTCCACAATCCAGTTCACAAAGTTGACAAATATCACTATCACTGGCTTCAGATTTCTGAGTAACACACCTCTATTCTAGCCTCTCTATATTTTAACAGTAGCAAACAATGGTGGAAGGACTCAGAGGGTCTCTGCTTTGGCTAAAGTTGAAGTTACCCGGTTAGCAATACTTGGGCTTCATCTCTAGATCAGTTAAATCGAAATCTCTGAGGGTGGAACCAGGTGATTCCAATGTACCGTCACGGATGAGAATCACTGGATTCATGTGGCCAATTGCAGCCCCCTCTAATCACCTGCAATGGTTCATTCAGATGCAAGTGATGAGAGTTTTCATTTGCAATCAACTATATACTGATGCTTCTAATATGTAATCTTGTGACTCGAATAGTGAAAAGAAGAACCTCCACCAGGATTCAAATAGAGTAAACGTATCTGCTGCATGTTATTATTTTGAAGAACGACCTGTAAGACTTCAGCAGATATATTTCTAAACTTATATTTTATAGAACTTGAAGTTGGGAAGCCCTCTGGTAAACATTTGTCTTCAGGTTCTGCATTTGCAATGTGGAAGACAAAGATATTCCACAGTGACCCTTAGTTCTGGAAACAGCGCAGCTTATTGTCATATGTCCAAATAACATTTTCTATACTGGAACAACTACATTTCTTTTGCCAGGGAACATGGCTGTGGAGAAGGTTCAACACCAGTGCCCTTGGACCTGCGGTTGCACTCCCTTTATTAGAGACACGGTCCTGCTATTTTGTCCAGGCTGGAGTGCAGTGGCTATTCACAGGTGCAATCATCACACACTGCAGCCTTGAACTCCTAGCCTCAAGTGACCCACTGGCCTCAGTCTCCCAAGTACCTTGGACTACAGGTGCACACAACCATGCCCCACTTGCAGATGTATTTTGAATTTTGTTCAGGAAAGTTAACATCTGGTCTTTTGTTTAAAAAAGCGAAGTGATGTTTGTGAATTCTGGTATCCAGAATAAGTACATATCAACAGCTTTCAAAGAGCGTCTTATTTGAACCTCTGAACTCTTCACAGAGGGTATGGAAAGTGATATCATTTCCACCCTTATTCAATTCTCTTAGGTCCCACGAACATACTGTCCAGTCTCGTGATTTTGGCCCATTCTCTTCCCTCTAGTGGGGCTGCTCCTTGCCTAGCTTTATGCTAAACTATCAGAAAAGCCTTCCCTGACGACACTAAAGTAGCTGCTTTGTTTTCCATTACAACCTGCTGCTCACTTCTTTTATGGGACTTATCCTTTGTTTATTCCAAGCTCCAGGAGGGCAGGGGCCACTAATTCATCACTGCTTCAATAGTACCTAGCCTAGAAAGGAATAAAAAAATTTTAATGGGCAGGACGTGGTGGCTCACACCTGTAATCCCAGCACTTTGGGAGGCCGAAGTGGGCGGATCACGATGTCAGAAGATCGAGACCATCCTGGCTAACATAGTGAAACCCCGACTCTACTAAAAATACAAAAAATTAGCCGGGCGTGGTGGCGGGCGCCTGTATTCCCAGCTACTTGGGAGGCTGAGAAAGGAGGATGGTGTGAACCTGGGAGGTGGAGCTTTCAGTGAGCCGAGATTGCACCACTGCACTCTAGCCTGGGTGACAGAGTGAGACTCCGTCTCAAAAAAAAAAAAAAAAAAAAAGTTATGGGTAAATTATGCCCATTTTATATCTGAGGAAAAACAAGGCTCCAAAGGCTTAAGTTACTTATCCAAGGTCCTACAGTTTTTTTTTCCAGGGGTTTGAGCCTGGGTTTAACTGGTTCCAAAGTTCACCCTTTTACAACTGACAGTGTTGTCTTCTAATCTGCTGGAGGGAAGAAAAATATTCTCATTCTCTTTTTAGTGACAATGAGGGTAAAGATGTGGAATCAGAGGACAGCCCAGGACAGCTCTGAAGGTCAGTCACAGAAAACAAGGTTACTGAATACATTGCAAAGAAGAGAGCAATCCATTTTGCAGGTCTCTTCCTGTTTCCTGTATATGCTTTCAGTGCTTCTTTTAAAGCCCTGGCAGCTGAATGTTATCTTCAGGGCTCTGGATAGGGCAATAGAACAACAGACTTTAGATCCAAAGATCCAAAGGAAAGGGAGAAGAGACACATCCAATTCTTGCTTTAGTGAAATGCCATGGAGGTGACAGAGCTGCTGTTAATCCCTAACAGGCAGAAATTAAATTTCTATGAGAGAAGAGGTACCCCAAATGGGCTCTGTAAAGTACACTGAGCAGTAATGAAAATAGCAATACAAAAGAATTCCAATGGCCAGGTGCAGCAGCTCACGTCTGTAATCCCAGAACTTTGGGAAGCTGAGGTGGGCGGATCACTTGAAGTCAGGAATTCCAGACCAGCCAGGCCAACGTGGTGAAACCCCATCTCTACTAAAAAATTAGCTGGCTGTGAGCGGCGCATGTCTGTAGTCTGAGCTACTCAGGAGGCTGTGACATGAGAATTGCTTGAGCCCAGTGAGTCAAGATGGTGCCACTGCACTCCAGCCTGGGCAACAAAGGGAAATGCTGTCTCAAAAAAAAAAAAAAAAAAAAAAAAAAAAAAAAAAAAAAAAAGAATTCCAATAAACCACAGTTTAAAATGGAAATAGTTATACATTAGAGAAGTAGTAATAATAATAGCTGACATTTATTGAGCACTAATTCTGCCCTACATTCTGTTCTAATTATTTACAATCAATAAACTCATTTAATCTTTACAATCACTTACGAATTAGGCCTTATTAATAGCCCCATTTTATTTAGATGGAAAATCCTCACTAGAGATTCAGTGTCAGGGTTGAAATTCAAGTCTAGGCAGTCTGGCTCCAGGGTTTCATATGCTGTAACCCTACCTCAGCTCCCTGAGATGACAACAGCTACTAAGTTTAAGGAACACTTATTGAGGTCCAGGTTCTACAAAGTTTTAAATGCATCATCTTACTTAATTCTCACAACATGGAAGACAGGTACAGTTATTCTGTTTTACAAATGAGTAGTATGAGTTAAGTAGCTTAATAAAAGGCACATACAATAAGATGCTGAATGGGCATTTACTGCAGATAGACTCAAAAGGATGAGGTCTGACTCTCCCTCTGTTTAAAATGATCAGCCCATCAAGCAGGTGGACACACACACATTATCCACCTAAGAGGTGGAACATCTAAAGAGGCCAGCTGGATTTCCAACCCTTTTGAGTAAAACACCAGACCTTAATGAACTTCTGTGGGCTATTAAAAATACTGTTGGTGTTGGCTGATTGAGAAAAAAGTGACTATAAATTTAATAATTGCTGTAAGTGTTAATCATAAGGGCATCTGAAGACATCTGAAAGATGTAATACATTATTTAGGCAGTTTCAGATTCAAATATAAATTCTTAGAATACTTGCATTATCTTCATGACTAGTACCCCTCCTCCTCCCTTCCTGGAATCCCTTACAGCCTTCTCTACCCTAAGACCCCTGACTAATTCAAGGAGTATCAAGGTAAGGCCAAGGTAAGGAGTTCCACTGCAAAGAACTGTTATTCACGAAACTTTCAAAGACCTAACAACAATCTGGCATCTGAGGAAAAAAACCCTATGATACAGGAGAAAGAGTATAGGCTTTAAGCCTGGAAAACTGGTCCAGCTATTTACAAACTTCATGACCCTTAGCATGAGATTTAACCTCTCTGAGCTTCAACTATAAAATGCAGTCTCATTAGAAAAGTATTCACTGAGCACTAAGTACATGTCAGGCAATATGTTAGGTATTGAAAATTCAAAGCTGAGTAAGATGAGGTCCCTGCCTCCTAGGAACTTCCAGTATGGTGGGAAATGAAGATCGTGATCCTATCTTGTAGGGCCATCTTGAAGATGAAGTGCAGGGTGCATTCTAAGTGCTCCACAAATGGTAGTTCTCTTTCTTTTTACAACCCATTATTTAAACAGAATGTGACACTGTGGTTAATAAATTCAGGGAGCAGGGTTTTTGAAGAACATAGCTGCTTATATTTTTGAAATTGATTTTTCAAGATTACTACAATAAATATGTCAACTATAATTCCTATACTTTCTGTTGTAATTTGTTTTATGATATTTATATTATAATGCTTTTAGTTAGAAAAAGCAAATAATTCAAAACTATAGAAATTAAAGTAGTTTAGTGGCTTCATATAAGCTTTATACTTAAGTTTTGAGGCTGACTAAAAAATTGTTTTCTTGAGACAGGGCTTGGCTCTGTCGCCCAGGCTGGAGTGCAGTGGTGCAATCTTGGCTCACTGCAGCCTCTGCCTCCCAGGTTCAAGCAATCCTTCCACGTCACAGCCTCCCCAGTAGCTGGGACTACAGGTGTACACCATCATGCTCAGCTAATTTTTGCCTTTTTTTTTTTTTTGTAGAGATGGGGTTTCACCATGTTGCCCAGGCTGGTCTCGAACTCCTGGGCTCAAGTGATCCACCTGTCTCAGCCTCCCAAATTGAGCATGAGCCACCATGCCTGGCCTGAGGCTAAGTGAAATGTTTGCCAAAGATTTGCTGGAACTGGTATTTTGAAATGAAAGCATCTTATACTACGTTTAGAACATACTAGATAGTTCATAGTTGGAAGCTGCTATCATTAATATTACTACTGTTATGGCAAATTCAGAGATTCACACTGAATTTGGTTCCCACAGTGCTGCATTACTTTGAATAGTCAGTAAAAAAAACTTATGTCTTAACAGATACACGAAAAGCAAAGAATTTATGAATGAAATCTTCTAAGGATGGGCTGCCAATTTTTCAGGTGTACACAGAAACGCATTTCTCCTTAGAATAGTAAGCTGGGGAGATGAATCACCTCTGGTGCAGACCTTGCTTGGGTGGCCAAGCCAACAAACCCTGCACCATTAATCTAAATGAGTACTTGGCCCTCTCCTGAATCACTTTGATAAGAACAATTTGCAAAGGTGACACTGATGAGGGCCTTCAAACCGAAGAATTTTCATGTGTCCCAAACACCTCAAGTTTTCTGACAACAAAGGCTCTTCTCCCCACTTTTTCAAAGAAGCCCTTTATGTTTTTCTCAGAAAACTGCTGGCCTTGATTTTCAACCTAATTCTAATCAATGGTGTTTGCAAAGTCAGGAAAAGCCAGCTAAAACTGGCTAGAGACCTTTTTGTGGGAGCAGCAATGTGATTATGAGTGATGTAACTGGCAGCAAAAAAGGTCTGGGCCAAAGCCAATGAAAAGTGGGGAATAGAATAGCAAAAACAGCAGGAGAGAATCAGAAGTTAGGAGAGTAAGCCATTTCCCTCCAGGCTGCTCTGGGGGCAGGAGAGTGCTGATGTTTGTAGCAGGAGGGTCTGCTTGTCAACAGATTTCAGTATTGTCAGCAACATCCAATAAACTAACAGTGACAGCACTAATAACTGTTAACAGAATGGCCACACATGGCATGTCATCTCACTGAATCCTCATATAATCTTTATGCGTTAAATATTTTTCTCAAGGTCACAAAATAAATGGCAAAGTTGGCATTTAGACTCAAATCAGACAGATGCCATAGTCCATTATCTTAGCCACTAAACAAAGTGGGTGATGTGAGACTTGTTAATTCGAGCCTTAAGAATGCATATAAACAGTTCGTTTGGCCATAACAACGTGTTTTGGCAGGAATAAAAACAGGAGGCGAAAGGGAACTTATTTTATTTTTAGTACATTTCCCAAGGTCATATAACTGCTAAGCAGTGCCACTGATTCACTTCATCAACTATATGATCTCCCATCACTCTGCACTGCCTCCCACAGCAGATTCCTAAGAAAAGCAAACAGATACAACATGATAAAGCCATTATATAACTTCTCAAAATGCCTAGTGAGGACTGTTACAGCCTGACAAATCCAAGGGGAGAGCTGTGCAGCAGAAGGTAGAGAGTTAGGGTACACATGGTAACTCTGGCCAGGTGCAGTGGCTCATGCCTGTAATCCCAGCACTTTGGGAGGCCGAGGTGGGTGGATCACTTAAGCCCAGGAGTTCGAGACCAGCCTGGGCAACATAGCAAAACCCCTGTCTCCACAAAAAAATACCAAAATTAGCTGGGCGTGGTGAAGTGTGCCTGTATTCCCAGCTGCTTAGGAGGCTGAGATGGGAGGATGGCTTGGGCCCAGGATGCAGAGGTTGCAGTAAGCCAAGATCATTGCTACTGCATTCCAGCCTGGGTGACAGAGCCAGACCCTGTCTTAAAACAAAACAAAACAAAACAAAAAGATGGTAACTGACTAAAAACTCACCATCTACACAGCCAAAGGATCAGAAATGTTCACTCTGGTATGCACAGGTGACTGTATATGGAATTAAATATAAGAAAGTAAAAATTATCTAATTTTTCATTCATGCATCTTTGATGCCTACGCCAGAACATGGCAGAATGGAAGCTTAACAAAAGATTGCTGAAGAAGGGCTGGGCGTGGTGGCTCACGCCTGTAATCTCAGCACTTTGCAAGGCCGAAGCGGGCAGATCACAAGGTCAGGAATTTGAGACCAGCCTGGCCAATATGATGAAACCCTGTCTCTACTAAAAATACAAAAATTAGCCAGGTGTGGTGGTGGGCACCTGTAGTCCCAGCTACTCAGGAGGCTGAGGCAGGAGAATAGCTTGAACCCGGGAGATGGAGGTTGCAGTGAGCCAAGATTGTGCCACTGCACTCCAGCCTGGGCGAAAGAGCAAGACTCCATCTCAAAAAAAAAAAAGATTGCTGAAGAAATGAATCATTGTTAGACAGCCTTAATCATAATTACAGACAGATCCAAGTCTGTGGACAGGATTTCTGATATCAGATGGGTAGCCGGACACAACTGGCATGACAGCTAAAAATCTCAGCTGGGCTGTTTGAGGGTAATTGAAGACCTCTGAGGAATTCCTCCGAAGAATCACTGAAAGTGTGCTGCGAGGGGCAAGGGACAGAAATGATGCAGCTGCTCAAGTTTCATAAAGGACAACAATCTTTAAGATGTGGGCAGTCATTTACCACAAAGGACTGGGCCACAAGAGTGTACTAAGAGCCTTCTGTATGTCAAGTTTTGTGTGAGAGGCTGAAGACAGAAAGAAGAACAGGACTAGGCAGGTGCCCAAGGGGGCGTTTACAGTGTAGTAAGATGATGGTTTCTGCAGGAAGAGACAGAAGGGCCACAAGGACTAATGTCAGACAGACACCCGAGTTTGAACTTCCAATTCTGTGAGTTACTAGCCAAATTATAGTTGTTCTTTGCGCTTCAGTTTCTTCATCTGTAAAATGAAGGTTATCATACCACATGGGGTGTCGGGAGGATTAAGTGAAATAAAGTTTATGAAGGTAAGTGGTACTTCCTTTCCTGCCTGATAGATATCTAAAGTCAGCTGTAAGTCATACAAAATTGCCAACATAATAAACACTCATCTCTCATTTCCACTATTCTGTTGGCAATTCATTAAGCAGTGCCCCAAGGACATCACTTGGCACAGCATACTGTAATTTAATGAGTTTTTAAAATCGAAACTGAGATTACTGGGTTAAACAGCAAGCATATTAAAAAAGTCTTGGCATATACTTTGCCATTTCCATTCCCGCTTGGTACATTTTCCACTACAATCTCTGCATTTTTAAGAATTGAAAAGAGTTTTCTATTGGTTTAAAAAGGGCAAAACTTACTGTGTGCTTCTTTGACTACCACCAAGGTTTTTACATCTACTGTTATGTTTCCTACATTATTTTTACATGCAAGGAACAGCCTCTGTCATCTTTATAATTCAAAAACCTGGGTTTTTCAGAACAACCAATATTTCCCAAAAGATAAGATTACAAAATCAAAATACCTTATTCATTTTGAGAGAGTAAAAATACAAGTGTCTAGTGATGCCAAAGAATGATGCCGACCACCACAGGACAAGACAAAACCTTTTTTTTTTTGGTAAAGGATTATCGGCAAAGGTCTGACCCAAATGCATAAATGTATTTGCGCAGATTTTTACTGCTGAGTACATAATCGTGTTTGCTTTCTGGCCTACGAGGCCAGAAAACCTAACAATGGGCAGGGTAAATTAAGAAACATACTTACTGTGGCATGTGAGATAGTCAGAATCCCATTCTTGACAGAACACTTCCTCCTCTGCCATACTTTCCGGATCCTAAGGAGGAAGTCAAACACAACTAGATATAGTAACTGATTCACTCTGGGACATGCAAGGATACAATATGATACATAATAATAACTACAAAATAACTTCCCCAAACCAAAAAATCCAACCCCCAAAACAAAATCCTGGTTGCCTTTTATTATCCCAGGTGGAAGGTAATTCACACAGGTAGCCATGTACAAGGATGCTCATTACAGCACTGCTTTTTAAATTTTTTTTGAGACGGAGTCTTGCTCTGTTGCCCAAGCTAGAATGGTGCAGTGGCATGATCTTGGCTCACTGCAACCTTGTCTCCCGGGTTCAAGTGATTCTCCTACCTCAGTCTCCTGAGTAGCTGGGATTACAGGCTCCTGGCATCGCGCCTGGCTAAGTTTTGTACTGGTAGTAGAGATGGGGTTTCACCATCTTGGCCAGGCTGGTCTCGAACTCCTGACCTTGTGATCCACCAGCCTTGGCCTCCCAAAGTGCTGAGATTACAGGTGTGAGCCACTGCGCCCGGCCAGTGCTGCTTTTTAAAGACATATATATACACACACACACACACACACACACACACACACATATATAGAGACAGGTTCTTGCTCTGGAGGCTAGAGTACAGTGGCACAATCACAGCTCACTGCAGCCTTGACCTCCCAGGCTCATCTGATCCTCCCACCTCAACCTCCAGAGTACCTGGGACCACAGGCACACCCCACCATGCCTGGCTAATTTTTATATTTTTTTGTAGAGACAAGGTTTTGCCGTGTTGCCCAGAATGGTCTCAAACTCCTGGGCTCAAGCGATCTGCCTGCCTCGCCTTCCCAGGGTGCTGAAATTACAGGTGTGAGCCACCATGACCGGTAGTAGCACTGCTTTGGACAGTAAAAATGGGAAATAGAAACAATAATAATCTAACCGCAGGAGACTCAATCAATGAATTACAGGTAGTACACTGATATCATAGTAACTCCTCTCTATGAAGGAGACCCAAACCTGTTAGGGGTGGTGTTAATAAGTAGTTTTCAACCATATCTGTCAATCTTTCATAAGAGTGTTCAATTGATTACTTCTGTTATTAATAATTGAGTTTCAAAAATTAAGAAAGTGGCTGGGCACGGTGGCTCATGCCCGTAATCCCAGCACTCTGGGAGGCTGACGTGGGAGGACTGCTTGAGCCTAGAAGTTGAAGACCAGCCTGGGCAACATAGGGAGATCCCATATCTACAAAAAATAAAAAGTAAAATTAAAGTAACTCAAGAAGTCTGCCATGCAAGGAGGGAGGGGGGTGAACTGCCTCAGTATGTACAGGACGAGCTTAACCAGGGCTCAAGAATGCATCATCATCATTTTTGGTAACTCATACACCATCCCTTTAGGCATCTTCCAGAGACAGAATGGTGCCTCAGAGCCCCAAGCAAAAACTGTTCATGATTTGCATAGGGAAGTAATGGTGACCAAACCATTCCCAAATAGTTACAAGTGATACACATTTTGAAAAATGTGATTTGATGATATTGAAGGGTAAAAAAAGCCGAAGAGAACTAATTCAAACTTGGAAGAGTTATGTGTGTGTGAAGCTCCAGGTACAGGCAAAAGACTGCATGTGTGGCAGATTTGCGTCAGTGCAGGTAGGTGCAAATGCACTAGTTGAGACTACTTCCATCAGATAAGAAGAAACGGGCAGGGAACAGTGATTCCCTAGGCTGGAAGAAAGTTTTGAAGGCCTTCTGTTGCCGTGGAAACAAATGACATCAGGAGACCACTGTAGCTTTCCCAGGCATTTAAAACAGTACCATCTTGTATTTTTCTTTTCCTTCTTAAATTAGTTCTCTAAGAAAGCTGCCACAACACAAATTTAAAACCATCTCTAAACACAAATAATACTGTGTATTTAACTACTAGAAGCACTGTTTGTTCTAAAGCATGCTTCATAGAGGGAAGTAGGAATTTGACACCATCTAACCAAATGCAAATTGAACATACTGTATTCAAAATGCTAGCCTTGCTCGGGAGGTAATTTAACTACTAATTGATAAACCATCCTCAAATTAGAGCTAAATCACATACTTTCTTCTAGAAGTACTGACCAAGGAAATGTCTGATTAGAGGCAGCATCTCTCAACTAATCAGAGCCACATTTGGTTAACGTGACTAACTCTCTGCAAGGAGTTCTGCATCCATCTTACTCTCACAAGAGCCTGCTAACATAGGTGAGGCATCCTTGTACACACTTAAGCCAAAACCAGTGTCATCCTAAATACCACTCAATTCAACAATCAAACTATTCAACCTTCAGGAATAGTTTAAAGCCTTAGTTTATCCATTTTATTAAGTCTTTACTCGTTAGTTTTACTTACACATGTATATTATGGAAGCACAATACACACACACACACACACACACACACACACACACACACACACACACACACAAACCCTTCTCTTGTGCTGCTAATAAAGCCAAGGAAAGTAACACAGAAGCATTATTCTGGGTTGACAGAGATTGTGACTGAAGAACTTTCAGATTGCCAGAGGAAAGGGAACAATCTTGAGATATCTCCTGGCACAGCTGAGAGCAGTATTGCCTGATCTTTTTTTGTGCATGAGAGACAGGGTGTCACTTTGTAACCCGGGCTAGAGTGCAGTGGTGTGATCATGGCTCACTGTAGCCTTGACCTCCTAGGCTCAAGCGATCCTCCCACCTTGGCCTCCTGAGTCGCTGGGTCTATAGGCATGTGCACTACGCCTGGCTAAATTTTGTAGAGATAGGGTTTTGCCATGTCGCCCAGGCTGGTGGGCTCAAGTGATCCGCCTGTCTCGGCCTCCTAAAGCGTTGTGATTATAGGCATGAGCCACCGCACCCAGCCAGCACCTGATCTTTGTGAACATTTTGATAGCTTCTATTCCCAAGACTTCCATGGACTAGACTGAATTACTGTGATCTCCCCTGCTCTGTAATGAAAGCTTTACAAATGCTCCAGTCTGCATAGCTCCTGAATGGACATACCAAGAACTCATGCCATCTGGTGCTCACAGACAGTGCCACACACAATTACTGATTACGCCATGCTAGAATCTTACAATTCCAGAAAAGAAAATTCTACTAGAAAATGGTCTCGTATAAATAGTTCCAACTTTGATGCCAGATCACTTGAACTTTGATCTCAGCACGATCTCTAGCTATGTGACTTTGCCCATGTTATTTGACTTCTTGGAGACTCACTTTCCTTTTCTGTATTACGAAGACAATAACACCCACCTTTGTATATATAATGAGAAAATATAATAAAGCAATTGCTCCTTTGCCTCTCAATAATTGCCTCTGGTCCATAAAGTTTTTAAAAATTATTTTTTAAAATTTTAAATTGTTTTTCAAATTGTGTAATAATCCTTTAAGTAATAAAGAGCATTCCAAAGCTAGGGTCAAAAATTACTAATGCAAATAATACTTAAGAGAAAAATCACAGAACATATCAGTGGTCACTGTTTGCAAATGAGTCTGTTTTCATGTATAAGCATTTCAATTTTTTACTCTTCCACAGAAGTCACAAGCAACTCCCAGTTATTAGTGCTCATCTTTGCTATCTGTGCAATTATTAAGGAGGTGGAACCACTTGACTTCCAACCTCCTTTCCAACTCTATGATCCAGGAGCTCTGTCTGTATCTCTTTCCAACAGACTGCAGTCAAAGTGAGGGTGAGGACCATATCTCATTTACGTTTCACCTCTAGCAGGCTGCCTCATACACCAGAGTATTTCATACATGTGTGTGGAATGAGTACATGAAGGAAGAGACCAAAAGTCAAGGGGGTGAATTTGTGCCAGTTAATGTCTTGCATATCCTTAGAGTGATCAACAGCAGCAGCGGTCCCTTTGAAAAACAAAGGGGAGATAACCCTGGCATTAAGTCAGAAGACCCAGTTCAAATTTGGGTGTTCATACTTACTGTCTGTTTGATCTCAGTCAAATTATTTAATCTCTCTGTAAAAGGTGTTAAATGAGATGAGTGAGCAGGTACTTGGGCATGTGGCTGGCATACACAGGGGCTCTCAAGATGATAATTTACTTGAACACTTTAGGGTTGAACTACACAACACTTACGAAAAGACTGTTGATCTTCCTTGGATATACAGATTGTAACCGCTTCACTTAAAATTAGGCAATTCTAATTTCAAGAAGGACATTGTGATTTCGGTTGAGCAGTGTTAAAAAATGACTTTTATACTTTCACTTCAGTAGATATGTAATAGTACACTGTTGCTCGTAACGGAACACAATATTAACTTTCCGTTTGATGATAGAACAACAGGTCACCACATTTCCAAGAGATGTCTATACCACAGATGGTCAGGGAAGGACAAGGAGCTGAGCCTGAGGCTTTTCAGCAAGTTAAACTATGGAATTTACAATTTATGTACACTTGATCTCATGCAGTTTGGACTAGCATTTGGTCACTATTCTAGAGCCCAGTTTTAAGCTGTGAATTGTTAGCTGGTATTTCTTTTCTCCTTTTACTTTCACAGCAGGATTAAGCTAACTGATTCTACAATGAGCCAGATGCTGTACTAGGGATGCTTTTCTTTCTCTGCACCCCGTATCAGCAAGTCCTGTTGGCCCTACCTCCATTATCCACAATTGACCACTTCTTACCCTCTCTTCTGCAGTTCCCCTGGCCTCACCATCAGCTCCCATCTAGGTTTCTGAGGCAGCCCTCCCTCTAACTGGTCTCCTTGTTTCTGTGCTTTGACCCTCCATGACTGTGCTTTGCTTGGAAGTCAGAGAGAACCTTCCAAAACATGTCGGATTATGTCACTCTTCTGCTCAAAACCCTCTAATGATTCCTCATCTCACAGAGTGGTTCCCTGTCCCTCTGACCTTAACTCCTATGACCTCCTGGCTTGCTCACTACTCTAGCTACACTGAACTCTCAGGTATTTGTCACCATGAGATGCATGCTCCTGACTCTCCATCTTCTCCCAAGTATCTATGTAGATTTCTCTCACTTCCTTTGCTCAAACATCAACTCAATAAAGTTTTCCCTAACCACCTGTATGATAGCAAGAACCACTGCCATCCCTCACACCACCTGCATGTCTTGCTTGATCTTTCTCCATAGCACTAATTACCATCTGATCTACCATATATTGAGTATTTTTTGTCTCTTTTCTTCCTTAGAATGTCAGCTCTATCAGGACCAGATTTTCTTTTGTTCAATGCTGTATGCTCCATCTTTGTAGGGCCTAGAAGAGTGAGTCCTAGACATACAGTAGGACTCAAAATATCTCTGTTGAATGCATGAATAATAAGCAAAACAGTCAATGACCCCAGAAATTCAGAAGAGAAATATTTATAATTTTAACAAAAAATTACAATAAAAAATGTACATGTCTCAGATTAAACCAAGGAGTACATATCCACAAGTAATCAGAAAACAAGGAGCTTTCTTTTAAAAAAACAATGACAACAGGCCAGGCACAGTGAGTCATGCCTGTAATCTCAACACTTCGGGGGACCAAGGTGGGAGAATTTCTTGAGGCCAGGAGTTCAAGACCAGCCTGGGCAACAAAGGGGCACCCTGTCTACATTAAAAAAAAAAAAAAAAAATCAGCCAAGCATGGTGGCATGTGCCTGTAGTCCCAGCTACTCAGGAGGCTGAGGTGGTATAATCACTTGTGCCCAGGAGTTGGGAGGCTGCAGTAAGCTGTGATAGTGCCACTGTACTCCAGCTTGGAAGACAGAGCAAGATCCTGTTCCCTGTCCCCTCCCTCCAAAAAGACAACTATTAAAGGGAGTAATGAAGATTCTACTTATGCACTTATTATGAAGCAGAATCATTTGTTTAAGCAACAGAAAAGAAGCCTCATGTGGCAGGATCGGGGAGAAAATGGAACAAGATGAGGCGGGACAGGAAGGAAGGGCTGAGATGCTATATGTAAAGGGAAGCCACTGGAGTATTTTATGCAGGCGAATGACATCATGTGCTTTATGATTTTTAAAAGACTACTCTAACTGTTGTATGAAGGTGAACTGCAGAAAAAGAAGAATGATTGATACAAAGAGACCAGTTAGGAGGCTGCTGAATGCTCCAAGAGAGATGGCAGCAGCAGCTCACCCTAGAGCAGGGGCTGTGGGGATGGCAAGAGTATATTACTTTCACAGTTAAAAACAGAATGGCTTTTGCCAGATTGGCTATAATATAAGAGGCAAAAGAGGACTCAAGGGTGACACCCAAGGTTGGGTGGCCCGGTGGGCAACCAGGCAGAGAAAACTGTAGTGAATAAAAGCTGAGAGGGGCCAGGCGTGATGGCTCACGCCTGTAATCCCAGCACTTTGGGAGGCTGAGGTGGGTGGATCACGAGGTCAGGAGATTGAGACCATCCTGGCTAACATGGTGAAACCCTGTCTCTAGTAAAACTACAAAAAATTAGCCGGGCGCGGTGGCGGGCGCCTGTAGTCCCAGCTACGCGGGAGGCTGAGGCAGGAGAATGGTGTGAACCTGGGAGGCGAAGCTTTCAGTGAGACGAGATTGTGCCACTGCACTCCAGCCTGGGCAACAGAGTGAGACTCCGCTTCAAAAAAAAAAAACAAAAAACAAAAAACAAAACAAAACAAAAACAGCGGAGAGGTGGGTGGGTATGAGGTCAGCACTCGCCTGCTGCATGTGCTACTCAGTAGCTGCCTTCCTATAATTGCTCGTTACAAGTCAGAAGTGCCATTTAGGGGCCACAGAGCAATTACTGTTTCTTCTAAAGAGAGTTGGTTAAATCTCAGACTTACTTGAAGAACACCAGTGTGCTAAAGGTCCGCAGCTAGTGTATTACAAAATGTTAAGTAAGTGTGTTTCCCTATATGAGAGGCTGGAAACCTTTTCTAGGTTAATCACACACTGAGACACTGGGCCGGGCTCATACATACCCATCACTTTTCTTTAGTAGGTACCCTTTCTTTTCACTGCCATATTCCTTATTGCCCTGGAGCTGATGCATGCTGTATCCTCCTTGCCGGCTCTGAGAATCCTAGGAAAGAAAAACTACAGATTAAACAAAAACTGGAGACAATTCTCACATCTTTGACTCTCTTCTGCCACTGGGTCTTTGGCACTGGTCTGGGTCTAAGGGAATTATGGAACTTTAAGATCTGCCAGGTCCTTGCCTTTATTTTAGAGGAGGAAACAGGGCAGCTAAGCACTTGCTAGAGTCACAAAGCAAGTCCGAGGCAGAGCTGGGGTCTGGGTCTCTGATTTCTAGTTCAAAACCCAGCTCTACTCTGAACTGACCTCAAACAAGACAATGCACTGGTAGACAGACTACTGTAAGACTGAATCCAGTTTATACTAGCAGCAGAGGCAAACACAGAAGGGACTCGAAAAAGTGAAGTGGACCACAAAATAAAGTCCATGCAACCCAAACATGTTCTTCCCTTAGGCTATACCTTTCTCCCTTTACACATTCTGCCAAAATACCCCCAAATAAAAGGGGAAACTTCTAAGTGAGGTTTTAACAATTATTATGTTTCTCGTTTTGTAATTACTGCTCTGTAAAATATACCTATAACCACATTTTTAAAATTAAGACAATTCTACAGCAGTGAAAGTGTATGATGTCGTGGAGGGTGACAAGGGCCAAACCAACAACACAGATGCAAAAAAGGTTGATTTATTATTAGCACTTCACTGATACTTAACCATAGTTTCTAAAGACTACATGACTAGAAACAGCCATTACATTTCGAAAATGTAAGAAATAAAATCAACAACGTTGAACTGCGGAATGAGAACACGGTCTTTAGACATACAAGTAAGACAATATATTCTCATAAAAAGTATTGACTTACTCTCCTAGACTTCGATCAGGAAGGGCAAAAGCAACAGAGAAAAAAGGCAGAGCATTTGAAAATATAGTTAATTTCATTGAAAATGTTATCCATAATTTAAGCATTTTATATAATGTACACAGAAAATATCACTGTAAAGATAATACCAGAAAACACATACACCTCTAGATTCAGGATAAACTTTGGGTGATAGGACAATCAAAAGTCTGTATTTATCAGGTTTTATTTCAGGTCATATGGCGTGAGAACAGAAACATGGCTAAACAGACGAACATCAGGCACACACATATTTTACCAAGATAAAATGGATGACAAACCTCAAATGCGTATGTATAGAGAATCAATACTTCAGTGAAACCCAAAATGAATTATTCAGAAAATCTAGTAACAGCCAAAAATTGCAGCAGGACTTCTTTATTTTTTTATTTTTTCCCCAAGGGAAAAGAACTTAAATATATCCAGTTCATAAACAACACCTGAAATGTGATAGTGTCGAGGTAAGCTGAACCAACCACTGGCTATTTACTGACTTGTGTACATAATACCTTTAAGGCCAGGATGGCTTCTTTCTGACACTCAGGATCTTTTTGGACCAAGTAATGTATGTTCAGTGATGCAAAATTAACGTAAGTAATAGTCAAAGGAAAATCTCTAGGACAATGTACCTTTGTAAGGCTATTCTATACATGATAGATTCTGTGTTCAAAAGCATGTCCTGAATACTTCCTAAAAGCCAGGTATTAAGGATCCTGAGTATACAACATAAGCCCTGGCTTTGACATGGATGCTCACACTCTCACCATGTCACTGTCCTGCTCTCTTGTGTAGGTTACTGGGAGCTTACCGTACACTTAACCAGGCAAGCTGGCTCACATTAAAGAGGTTACAAACTTGAGTTATGTTCTATTTGAATAATTTCTCTATTTATAACGGGCCAGATTCCCTCCATATGAAACCTTTAATTGGACAAGATTAATCATTTGGGAGAGAAGGGACATGGACCTGAATCTAGGATTTTCTTGCAAAATTCTCCCTAAATATTTCCTTTTTAAAAATATATATGTATATTTTTGAGACAGGGTCTTGCTTTGTTGCCCAGGCTGAACGCAATAGTGTGATCACAGTTCACTGCAGCCTCAACCTTCCAAACTGAAATGACTCTCTCACCTCAGCCTTCTGAGTAGCTGGGACTACAGGTGTGTGCTACCTTGTCGGGCTAATTTTTGCTTTTTTGTAGGGATGGCGTTTCACTGTGTTGCCCAGGCTGGTCTTGAACTCCTGGACACAAGCAATTCTCCTGCTTTGGCCTTCCAGGGTGCTGGGATTACAGGTGTGAGCACCATGCCTGACCTAAATGTTCACTTTTAATCAGGGCCTATAGTCTTGCATTCCATAGTAATGTGGTTCACTAAGTCCTCCCTGAAAGATATTCTCACACTTTCTAAATGGAGGTAGGACTGAGGGACTGTACTAAATCTCAGACAAGCAAGAAGAGAAGCCCTTCCCTACCAATACCTCCAGCAACAGTCCTCAGTAACAACAGTAGTAATAGGATTTTTTTTTCTTTTTTAAGAGAGGCAGCAGTGTGTTCATAATGCAGGGAACTGAGGCATGGGACAAAACAAGAGGCAGGGATTAAAGAAATCCACAGGGCTTTCTGCTTTAATCCAACAAAATCACATGAAAATTACTCAATTATGAATTTGGAGTCAGGGATCTCTGCCCTATCTGTATCTCCTAGAAACATTAAAAACAAAATCTAAAATCTCCCTGTATACTGGTGTTCACTCACAACCACCTTCCTTGGAACCCTTGTTACGGAACTAGACTTCTCTTCATCTGCCCATGTAATTCCTAGGTCTGTCCGAATGCTTTAAAACTATGTATCTCTCATGGTAGTTTTCTTTTTGGCACATTTGTTAAGTTTTCAAATGGGCCTAACACTGTCACATGTATTATATTGGAGCTGGCAAAGGCCTGTGACAAAGAGATCTCTCTCAAGCCTTTCACGCCTTTCCTCCATCAGAGAATGGCTCCCACATGTGGCAGGAAACAAAAAAACAAAAACAAAAATGGATGTCTCACTACTAGGTACGCAATCATAAATAAGCAACTATGTATCTCTAATCTTAACCTTTGCTAACCTTTAAAATAAAACACTAAGTTTAAAAAATAAAAATACTTCTTTTATACAAGGATTCAGATGCTAACAACTTATAAAAACGATTATATTCTGTAAATTTACCATTAAGACATTCCTTACATATTTATTACTAGCTTAAGTAAACCTTAAATTCTGAATAACAAACTCTTAGATTGAATGGGCCTTGCTTTACATCAAACTAATATGCTTTTAAAGATGAATAAAGTGGCTAAACTCCAGGCTTTGACCTCATTAAACTGAGCAGGAAGGAAGCAGTATGTTTCAGAAGTTTAGTATCAACAATCCTAAATTAACTGTGAATGAGTTTCATGGTTTAATAAAGTCACACCGATTATTATTTGTGCACTTTGAGAAATGATGGCCATTCAGCTTGCTAAGCAGGGCACTCTAGACAAATGAAAAGAGGATTTTCTTTTCTGAGAAAGTAGATACTGGAGATTTATTAACATTAATAACAATTTAAAAACTGACACAAATTGAAGGAATGAAATAGGTTCTGAATCCTTTGATAGCGTAACAGAAATTATGTATTCAGGAAAAAGAAAAACTCATTTGGGCAAAAATATAAAACATAAACAATGAACTTAAAATCTTTTTAATTTCCTATTCTCTTTTTTTTTTTTTTTTTTTTTTTTGAGACGGAGTCTTGCTCTGTCACCCAGGCTGGAGTGCAGTGGCCGGATCTCAGCTCACTGCAAGCTCCGCCTCCCGGGTTCACGCCATTCTCCTGCCTCAGCCTCCCGAGTAGCTGGGACTACAGGCGCCGCCACCTCGCCCGGCTAGTTTTTTGTATTTTTTAGTAGAGAGGGGGTTTCACCGTGTTAACCAGGATGGTCTCGATCTCCTGACCTCGTGATCCGCCCGTCTCGGCCTCCCAAAGTGCTGGGATTACAGGCTTGAGCCACCGCGCCCGGCCTAATTTCCTATTCTCTATTAGCAGTACAGACAAATCACTTTCTTATTTGAAAACCTTATTAATGTATAAAATGTATTATTAAGAGGTAGAGTCTCAAATCTTTTAAAAGTACAAGCAATTACACACTCATTGATTTAATGGGGCTATAAATGTTTCTGGTATCCAATTTAAAACTAAACCTCTACTACAGAAGCCTAAAATTTCTAATGCAAGGTACGAATGGAGTGGGCAAAAGATTCCTTCTGTTTCATTTTTCTAAGTATTTGAATAGTTTTCCGGTACCAGGCTACATGACAGATACTGTGACATGAGTAAAACACAAACACAGAATCTGTCAAACTTGCAAACCATAATGTGATGGGGTTTTAAGAGAGTCCATAAGTGAACTCAAACAAAAAAGGTGTAATTTTTGGAGTAATTCTGTATATCCTAAATATGACTTATCACCATTTAAAATACTTTCAGGCCAGGCGCAGTAGCTCATGCCTGTAATCACAGCACTTTGGGAGGCTGAAGTGGGCAGATCACTTGAGGTCACTTGAGGAGTTCGAGACCAGCCTGGCCAACGTGGTGAAAACCCGTCTCTGCTAAAAATATAAAAATTAGCCAGGCACGGTGGCGCATGCTTATAGTCCCAGCTACTTGGGAAGCTGAGGCACGAGAATCACTTGAACCTGGGAAGCGGAGGCTGCAGTGAGTGAGATCTGCACTTCTGCACTCCAGTCTGGGTGACAGAGGCTTCGTCTCAAAAAAAACCCAAAACAAAAACCTACTTTCAACTCTAAAAACAGTTATGTAGCAAAGAGTTCTTTTGTAGATTAAGCTATTATAAAAACTTAATATAATTTCATAGAACATTTATTGCTAAGACGACAAAAACTTAAGAATAGAAAATAAAATGAGTTTACCAAAATTCCGGGGATCCTATTTACAACTAAAATTCTTGGAACTTCCTTTAACGGAGCCAAGTTAGAACCCGGTGGGGGTGAGCAGGCTAAATGATTTGTTGGGTGCTTTTGATTCCTCAGTTAATCTTTAAGATTACTTGACATTCTTTTCAAATAGTACCATGGTCAGAACTTCTCTGTGGATGGTCGCCTCTCACATTTAATCTCAGTCATGAAAAATCATTACCTTCTAAACATGTTCTGCAATGAGTGATGATAAACAGCATGAGAAAGGAATAGGCATGTTGTGAAAGATCAATTTATTACTTGTAAAACTCTGTGGACAAGGTACTAATGAAAACTCATCATTTATTAATCTGGGGTGGGATTAAATCAAATCATGTGCATTTCATCATGTACACATTCCTTTGGCTTATATGGAACTTCGTTCTTTAGCTACCATGAGCAGAATACTTATGTCTCCATGCAAAACAAAAACGGGTTGTTAATAGTCCTCCTCTTTATTTTTCAAGAAAGCTTCCATATGTAGGAAAGTTAATACTGTGTGACAAAACAAAGGTGGGGAGTCGTTAAGTACATACCAGTAAGTAAAACAACAATAAACAAAAAAACCCCCAAAAAAACCTCACAATTTTCTCCCAAGACTGAAATCTACCACCCTGTACTCCCTTCTACCTGGGTCTTTTTAATGCTCTTACACTGAAAAATCATTCAAAGAGACCACGTTTCTCCTAAGATTTATTTGTCAGTAATAAGCACCTTCAAAGAGCATGGCATATCTGTGTTTCAGTCCGAAGTCTACTGGGGGTCTAATACTTGGAAGTTCTCGTAAATCATTGTCAGAGGCCTCAAACCACAGGTGCAGTCACTGCCTGAGACTCTGAATGACATGGATGCAGAAATTGCCTTAGCGTACACAGATGTTCCTGGCCACTCTGCCTACTCCACAGGTTAGCAGATGCCTAGTGTTACAGTGCTATAGATTTCTCTCACTTGACCAATCCCCAATGCATCTACAAAAACTGAATTTGGAGAACCAGAAAAACAGAGGCTTATATTCACTCAATAAAGAAAACCTTCAGGGTTGCTTTAAAAGATTAGTGTCACTAGTGCAGGGCTTCCCATGTTTTATGGGAGTTGCTTTGTTTTAGACTCATAAACCCCTTTCAGAAATTTTAGAAATTAAAATAAGTGAACTTGCTATTGTTGTGCGATAGTATTTAAAAACTAACTATAAAAATGTTATATTTCATGTTATTGCTATTAAATATTGCTCTTAATTTTTTTTGGTTTGTTTGTTTGAGGCAGGGTCTTGCTCCATTGCCCAGGCTGGAGTGCAGTGACACAAATACAGCTTACTGCAGCCTCCACTTCCTGGACTCAAGGGATTCTTCCACCTCAGCTTCCCTAGTAGCTGGGACTACAGGCACATGCCACCATGCGTGGCTAATTTTTCAAAATTTTTTGTAGAGACAGGGTCTTACTTTGTTGCCTAGGCTGGTCTCAAACTCCTGGGTTCAAGTCATCCTCCCACCTTGGCCTCCAAGGTGGATTTGGATTACAGGAGTGAGCCACTGCTCTTAAATTTAACCCGTAATAATTTCATAACAAAAACAGGCACGTTTTTAATTTCTCCCAGAAAACAAATGGTGCTTACTATTTAATTTGTCCTTATCATGAAGTCTATGTCCCTTAGTGCAACACCCAAGGTCCTCCATAGTCAGGTCTGAGTTTTTACCTCAGAAACTGTATTTCTGACTCCTCCACCCACCCTGCCCCAAAATGTCTGCAGCCCCTTGAATATGCTGGTGAGTTTTCCATCTCTGGGTCTTTTAGGTTTCTGTCTTTGGCTGCAGTCACCTTCCAATGTATCTCTAATAGCATCAACACCACTTTAGGCATGATGGATTGTTCATACAGCTGACTAGATAATGAGCTCCTGGATGGAAGGGACTAAAGCTTGGTACCTAGAACTGTGCCTGGAACACAGTAGGTGTTAGGGAAATGTTTGAACAAATGATATTTATAATTAAGGATCTGTACTGCAATCATCCAGCCTCTACCATGCATTCTATACTCTTTCAATATCCAAGGACCATCTCACCTCAAATTTCCTAATTGAGGGGCAAAGCTTCTATAGGATTCTGCATCAAAATATTTCCCTGGCAAATGAGGCATGCCTGTTTTGGCTGCCCAGAAAGACAGAAGTGGTCTAAAGAGGACAGCTGTAGAATGTACTAACTATGTTTCAGCATACACTCCCAAAGTGCATGTCTTCAAAACTAGGATTGAAAATCTATAGTCATGGGGCTGGACACAGTGGTTCATGTCTGTAATTTCAGAATTTTGGGAGGCTGAGGTGGGAGAATTGCTTGAGTACAGCAGTTCAAGACCAGCCAAGGTAACATGGTCAAACTCCATCTCTACAAAAAATACAAAAATTATCCAGGTGTGGTGGCATGTGCCTGTAGTCCCAGCTACCCGGGAGGCTGAGGTAGAAGGAATGCTTGAGGTCGAGGCTGCAGTGAGCCATAATTGTGCCCCCTGCGCTCTAGCCTGGATGACAGCATGAGATTCTGTCTCAAAAAAGTAAAGAAAAAAGAAGAAAAAAAATCCAGAGTCATGGAATTGGACACCCAGAACATCTTTCCTACAAGGAAGGAAAAGGAACTAAAACAGAGTTTCTACATGGGGCTTACATACTTTTATATTATATATCACTGTGCCTGTCTTGCAGATCAGGAAACGCAAAGGGTATTACAAGCAGCCTTACCTTACACTGTTAGCCCTGTTATAAACATGTAAACCACTTACTTCTTTCTGATCAAGTTGAAGAGAGGATTTTATTAAGTCTCGGAGTGCAGTTAGCTGTTTCTTTTCTTCATCCTGGGTCTGTTTTATCTATGAAAAAAAAATTACTTCTATTACTTACCATTTACACTTTTATAGGCAGAGTTTAATTTATACAAAAATACCACTCATCAAACAATTCTATTATATAGTTGGTTTTCTTACTAAAAGTCCTTTACATTGTCTCATTTTTAATATGAGATTTCTCATCTTATAAAAGTACCAGTGGGTTTTGAAATTAGTGAATAACGTAACATGCATTCTTATTAAATAACGTATCCAAGCTAGACAGTTAACTCTGAAGTACTATTCTAAACAGCTTAAGAAATATCATTGAGATTATTTGCTTCTGGTTTTTCCAAGGGTGGTAATGAAAATACCTTGATGTGATTAAATGGTCCAGGAGAGAATCCTAAGAATGAGCAGAAGTCTAATGGGCCAATGCATACATCAAAGTTTACACAGCATGAAATGCGCACAAGGGATCGGTGCTGCTTTTTTAACCACTTGGGACTTAACTGTAACCTGAACCATGTTAACTACTAAAAGAAAATCAGAAAAAAATACAGAGCTATGCATTTTTAAAGTTATATAAAAGGCACTATTTGTAATTCTAAAACTTTATTTGAGGATATCTACTCATACTTATAATATATATGCTTTTATTTACCACCAAATGATTTCTGGGCAACAACTTTACCATTTCTAATATATACATTTAGACCTAGACACTAAAAAAAGAGAGATAATATAAAATGTGCAAAAACAAACAAACAAAAACCCTTATAAATGAAAGGCGTGGTGGCTCACGCTTATAATTCCAGCACTTTGGGACCCCAAGGCAGGTGGATCACTTGAGTTCAGGAGTTCAAGACCAGTCTGGGCAACACAGTGAAACCCCATCTCTACCAAAAGGCTGAGGCACGAGAATCGCTTGAGCCCAGAAGGCGGAGGAGATTGCAGTGAGCCGAGATCGCACACTGTACTCCAGCCTGGGTGACAGAGTGAGACTCTGTCTGAAAAACAAACAAACAAACAAAAAAACCAAAAACCCAAAAACCCCTATAAACCTGTTTATTCAGAGTCAATTTTTATCCTTCCACAATCATACATTCTTTCTGCAACTGCTGACCAAGGAACACTGAAATGTGATGCTAACTGAATCGTAAATGGAGAACCATCTGGAACTGATGGCTACATACTCCCCTCACTGATCCTCTTATGGCCCAGAAGGACTCTGGAGTATTTGACCATTGATGACTTCTCTGACTTAAACTGAAGGGTTATCTGCCCTAGGGTCTGTACAGACATATCATTTAATCTTTTCTGCTTTTAACACCTTTCTAATACAGATTTCAAAATTACTGATACTTATCCATGAAAGCAAGTTAAATTGCATGTATTTTATAAAGAACTTACATTATATAAATCAGCAGCCAGTTTTTCAATGTACTGTTTCAATTTATCAGCTGTTTTCAAGCCATCTTGAAAGAAACTACAATTAAAAAAATCAGAGATTTACCACCAGTATATAAAAAAAGAATATTTGTTTCCTTATGTGTAAATAAAACAAGGAACTGTAATAACCTACAAAATCTTAAAATACACATATCTATATATACATACTCATTCTCTATGGATTTATCTATACAAGACAGTTATAAAACTAATTATGGTATTTTATAAAGATGTACCAACAAACAAATTATGGCTACCAGTTGACATTCGATAGAAGATATCACAAGGACACTGGAAATTACAGTTGCAGTCCCAAAACAGTGATTTCATAATGTGCGTATGCATCTATACATAGAACAGTTCCTCCCAGTTAAACCATATTTGAATTCGAAGGAGAGAGAAAGACACATTAACCAGTGGAATATCATGAGGTTGATCTGGACACTCTAAGGAGAAATATTATGGAACTACAGATAAAGAAAGGAGAAAAGTCAAAATTCATTCGGTTCCTCAAAGATCCCTGTGTTCCAACATATATTTGAAACACAAGATTTCAAAGCAATAATACCAACG
The DNA here is from genome assembly GCF_037993035.2 of Macaca fascicularis. NCBI lineage: Eukaryota > Metazoa > Chordata > Mammalia > Primates > Cercopithecidae > Macaca > Macaca fascicularis. The sequence goes on from NC_088382.1 coordinate 139,819,411, forward strand.
GGTTTGGAAAGCTTTATCCTACAACACATGGTTGTATAATTTCACCTGAAAAATAACAAGAATTAATACCTGTGGAACATTCAACACATACCCAGCACTGCACTAAACACTTTACACAAGTGATTTCATGTACACAACCCTAACAAATTAAAGCACTTCAATCTCATCTCCATTTGTAAAACTGAGGTACAGAGTATGTATAAAACTTGTTCAAGTTGCAGGTAGTAAACAGCAGAGCTGATGGAATTCAGATCCAGGTCTGCCAGATTCTGATCCAAGCTCTTTACCAGCAAGTGAAGATTTCTTGTCTCAGGTGGTACACTTCTACTCAGGAACCCAGTCTCTGGCATCAGTTTAGAGAAATACACAATATACCTCAGGAAATGTGTTTAGAATTTTATCTGCCCTATTGGAAGCTTCTCTAACCATGCCCCCTCAGCAGATTATTTCTCAAAACACTGTTTTGCTGTCTCCCTACAAACAATGAGGACCTTGAGCACGAGGACTGTCTCATCTCCCTATCACAGTGGGCCCACAAAGCAGATTGAATGAAGCAATATCAAGACATTTTAAGGCATATCTTTTTTTTTGAGATGGAGGCTCACTTTGTTGCCCAGGCTGGAGTACAGTGGTGTGATCTCAGTTCACTGAAACCTCTGCCTCCCGGGTAGGTGGGACTACAGGTACCCGCCACCACACCAGGCTAATTTTTGTATTTTCAGTAAAGACGGGGTTTCACCAAGTTGAGCGGGCTGGTCTTGAACTCCTGACCTCAAGTGATCCCCCCACCTCGGCCTCCCAAAATGCTGGGATTACAGGTGTGAGTCACTGCGCCCAGCTTGAGGCATATCTTAAAAGCCGTATTTCAAGCTTAATATGTATATTCAGTGGCAATAATAGAGACTATTAGAAGTGGCCTGTAGAGTGATTACCGAAATCCTACAAGTTCCAACATTTTTTAAGGCTGACATCTTTGGCACAAAAACCTTATTGAAATAAGGAGGAAAATACTACCTTTAGAAAGTTTTTCAGCAACAGTGATGAGAGGAAAAAAGGGCCTTTTGGTTAACCATTTAACTGAAAAACACATGAACACATATAAAGCCTCATCTCTCTCTCTCTCTTTCTCTCTCTCGGCAGGGTCTCACTCTGTCACCCACACTGGAGTGCAGCGGTTCACTGAAGCCTCGACTTCCTGGGCTCAAGTGATCCTCCCATCTCAGCCTCATGAGTAGTTGGGACTATAGGTGCACCCCACCATGCCTGGCTAATTATTATTTTTGTAAAGATGAGGTTTTGCCACATTGCTTGGGCTGGTCTCGAACTCCTGGACTCAAGTAATCTGCCCTCCTTGGTCTCCCGGAGTGCGGAGATTAAAGGTGTGAGCCACCTTTAAAATCTGGCCTAAACCCTTACTTTCTAGCATTTGGGTTTTCGGTTCTGCCTATAGCGATGTAAGTTAAACTTCTCAGTATAGAATTTTAAGTTTATGTTCTGACCCTTGAATACTTCTCAGTTTTATTTCCTACCATTTTCCCTTAAAAACTCCAAGGTCTAGCCATGCTACATTATTTCTAGTTGCTTGTTCTTTTTCAATCCATCCTTCCCCACTTCAGCCTTTGCATACGCTATTCCCTCTGCCTGGAATGCCCTTCCCCTCTATACCTGTGTAGTAGTACATTCTCATGTTGCTATGAAGAAATACCCAAGACTGGGTAATTTATAAAGAAAAGAGGCTTAATTGACTCACAGTTCCACATGGCTAGGGAGGCCTCAGGAAACTTACAACCATGGCAGAAGGCACCTCTTCACAGGGCGACAGGAGAGAGAATAATGCCAGCAGGAGAAATGCCAGACACTTAAAAAGCCATCAGATCCTGTGAGACTCACTCATTATCAAGAGAACAGCATGGGGAAACTGCCCCCATGACTCAATTAACTCCACCTGGTCCCACCCTTGACATGTGGGGATTACGGAGATTACAATTCAAGGTGAGATCTGGATGGGGACATGGATTCAAACCGTATCAACCTGCCTGCTAAATTCTCTTTTATCAAGGCTCATCTCGGCTGCTACCCCATAAGCAGTATTCTCTAGACCTGATAGTCAAAGCAGTGGCTTTGCTGAGCACGTGTGCCCAGGCCTAAGTGCCAGACCTAGAGAGGTTAGCAATGTTCTGCACAGAGCAGGCCAGGCCATCCATAAGTGTTAACCTGTAACCAGCATCTTCTACATCAAGGAAGGGATATATGCCCACGAGTTAAAAGTATGGGTACAAAGTTAATCATAGCAAGTTTCAGTCTCTGATACTGCGCTTAAGTAATTTCTGGAGAACAGTTCTGAAGGTAGAGCACTTAAATTTAAGATGGATGTTGTCAGGACTTCTTTACAACAGAAAAAGCAATGGCTTTGGGGTCAGATGATTATGACCAAGAATCTGTGTTCTGGTAAGTCATTTAACTTCTCTTGGCCTCAGTTTGCTCATGTGTAAATGGGCAAATAATACAGATAGGACATGTGAAACCACCCAGCAAAGGGTGGAGCAGTTAGCATGTGTTCAGGAAATCATTCTCTTCCCTGGAGCTGCATAACTTTATCATATAAGGAACTGTTTCCTTTGCAGAGGGATACAGATTCTTTGTAGATATTTTTGAAAAGGTATTTCATTTTCACTTTCAACATAAAGGGAATTTAATCATTATGCTTAAAAAAATGTGAGTTTCACTTGGGTGACAGGTACACCAAGATCCCAGAAATCACCACTAAAGAACTTAACCATGTAACCAAAAGCCTCCTGTACTCCAGAAACTATTGAAACAAACATTTTTTTTTAAAATAAGAGAACACTAATTAAACCTCGTCCCAATTTTTTTTTTAAAGTGAGTTTCAATGAGAATGCTCTAGATCTATGTTTCCCAATATGGTAGCCACTAGTCTCATATGGTTATTAAAAATGAAATGAAAAATTCTGTTCCTGAGGTCTCACAAGCCATATTTCAAGCGCTCAGTAGCCACGTGTGGCCAATGGGTACCATATAGATGGTAAAGAATATGAACATTCCCACCATAGCAGAAAGTTCTACTGGACAACACCACTCTTGATAAAGAATAAGCAAATATTTGAACAGCACAAAGTAAATACTGAAGAACTCATTATAAATTTTAGGGAGAAAGATGGAACTGTTTTAGTTTGAAATGGCATTGATAAAAATGAAAATTCCTGCCAACTACAAGGCTGAAGACTCCAAACAAATTTACTTTCCTTCTGCTTCAATTATTCAGACTGTTACATACCCAGAGACAAAGAAAAATCAATGTAATAATTGCTTTAATCTGTAGCATAATCCCATTTTTATAAACAAAACAAACCAGATACGTGAATCTAGCAATCATCTAAGTGAGGAGATCACAGGATTTTAAAAATTCTTCCTTAACTTCAGTTTCTAATTTTTTTCTTAAGGATATCATGTATTACTCAGGTAAAACAAAATTAAAGAATCTACATTTTGTCTGGGATGAACAATTCGGAGTCGAGCCCCTTGCAGAAAGTCATTTTAGGGAGGGCCAAGTTCTAGTTTTGGTAAGAAATAGGAGCAGGAAAGGAGGACGAGTTGTAGGAGAAGAATAAAATAACCATGGCAGTCATTAGCAATGTGTTAGTGACACCATAAGAAGCAAAGGGTGACCTGCTGTCATCTGCACTGTCCCTCTGAGCTTCATTCTCTTCTCCTTGAGGGTCATAGTTCCAGCTGTGGACAGGGTAGACAGAGAGCCACCACGACCTGCCAAAACATTTCACAGAGGGCAGTGGCTTCTTTGTTCCTCCTTTCTCTCTTCTGTTTTAGCTGGTCCTAGTTCAGTGGACATGCAAGGGCTACTGCACACGTGGTTCATGCCTGTAATACCAGCACTTTGGGAGGCTGAGGCAGGATTGCTTGAGCCCAGGAGTTTGAGACCAGCCTGGGCAACATGGTGAAGCCCTGTCTCTACAAAAAATACAAAAATTAGCTGGGCGTGGTGGTACATGCCAGTAGTCCCAGCTACTTGGGAGACTGAGGTGGGTGGATCACTTGAACCCAGGAGGTTGAGGCTGCAGTGAGCTATGATTGTACCACTGCACTCCAGCCTGGGTGACAGAGTGAAACTCTGACTCAAAAAGAAAAAAAAAAAAAAAAAAAAAAGAGCCAGGGGTGGTGGCTCATGCCTGTAATCCTAACACTTTGGGAGGTGGAAGTGGGCAGACTGCCTGAGCTCAGGAGTTCGAGACCAGCCTGGGCAACATGGTAAAACTCTGTCTCTACTAAAAAAAAATAAAAAAAATAAAAAATTAGCTTGAGTGGCTGCGTGCACCTGTAGTCCTAGTTACTTGGGAGGCTGAGGCAGGAGGACTGCTTGAACCCAGGAGGCGGAGGTTGCAGTGAGCAGAGATAGTGCCACTGTACTGCCACCTGGGTGGCAGAGTGGCAAGACTTCTGTCTCCAAAAAAAAAAAAAAAAAAAAAGCGTAGGAGTCAAAACCGTATCATATTTTATATTTTGGCTCTAAACTTTACTATCTACACATGGTAACCCTGGGCAGTTATTCACCCTGTCTGAATAACAGCATGCTCATCTTCAAAGTGGACATTTTCTAGTTTCAAGAAGCATCAGATGAGCTACTACAGATAAAAGTGTTGTTAGCTGGGAAGTGAAGCACATGTGTGAGTTCTGATTACCTATCACTACACTTAACACATAAATCTTTCAAAGAGAAGGGAAAATTACCTCAAGGATGTCTCATTTATCTCTTAGCCACTTTCTCTACAAATTACCGTAACATAACAAGATCTTCGAAAATAAACAACAGTAACAGTACTGGCAGCTAACATGTAACTGAGTATTTACTCTGTACCAGTCACCTCACTATAATACACAATTCATGGAATATCTTTTTAGTCTCATTACAGAATCAACCATGCAACTAGCTTCAGAACTTTCGGCCCCCACCCCTCCTCCCACCTCTGGGGAGGGCAGAGGTGCTGGAGATTGGGCCAACCAACAGTCAATGATTTAATCATCATGCCTATGTAATAAAACCTCTATAAAATCCTCTAAACGAAGGGGTTTAGAGAGCTGCTGGGTTAGTGAACATATGCCATCTTTTGTGTCTGGCTTCTTTCACTTAGCATTAATGTTTTAAATGTTCACCTATATGTAACATGTATCAATACTTCATTCACATTCAGCATTGTGGCTGAACAATGTTCTATTTTGATATACAACATTTTGTTTAACCTTTTATCAGCTGATGGCTATTTGGGTGTTTCCGTGTTTTGTCTATTGTAAATAATGTTCTTATAAATATTCATGTATACATTTTTATTTAAATAACTCTATGTTCAACTTTCTGAGAAATTCCGAAACTGTTTTCCAAAGAAGTTCACCATTTACATTCCTATTGGCAATGCATAGGTTGCAATCTTCCCACATCCGCACCAAGATTTTTGTTTTAATTACAACAATCCCAGTGGGTGTGAAGTGCTATTTCATTGAGGTTTTGATTTGTAATTATCGTTGACTAATGATGTTGAGCACCTTTTCACATGTTTTTCTGGCCATTTGTGAGTGTGTGAGTGTGTGTGTGTGTGTATACTTTTTTTAATATACAGAGTCTTGTTTTGTCGCCTAGGCTGGAGTGCACTGGTGTCATTATGGCTCACTGTAGCCTTGATCTCCTGGGCGCAAGCGATCCTCCCAGCTTGGCTTCCCAAGTAGCTGGGAATATAGGCGTGCGCTACCATACCTGGGTTATTTTTTATTTATTTTTGTAGACAGGGTCTCCCTGTGTTGCCCAGGCTGGTCTTGAACTCCTGGGCTCAAGTGATCCTCCTGCCTTGGCCTCCTAAAGTGCTAGGATTATAGGTGTGAGCCAGCACACCTGGACTATTGTTGAGTTCTTTACATATTCTGGATATCAGACTCTTATCAGAAAAATGTTCTGTAAATACTTTATCCTATTCTGTGGGTTGTCTTTTACTTTCTTGATAATGTACTTCCACAAACAAGTTTTTAATTTTAAAGTCCAATTTATATTTTTCTTTGGTTTCCTGTGCTTACTTTGTCTCCTTTGACACCTTTACTAAGCATTTATTAAATGAATTAACGTGACTTTTAGCAATATACTGATCCTTTCTGAGCTACAATTTCTTGAGGGTTGGATATATTAAATGAGAAAACACATGTAAAGAACTTAGAGGCAGGGCCTATATAATTTGTCCTAGAAAATAAGCTCTCGGTAAATGTTAGCTGTTATTCTTATTACCTGTAAAATGACAGATAATAAAGCAATGTTTATAAATGCTGTTAACTCTGCAGGTCATAATGACACTTGTGAAGAGGTAAAAGGAGCAGGTGAATTGGAGGATATGTTTGTTTGGAAAGCAGCATGTTACCGACAATGTTCACGTCTGAAATTGAGCAGTAATTAGTGTAAGTGAGCTGAAATGGGTTGGAAACAGTTAAAAGCCCTTCTTTTCTGCTCCTTTTATTTACTTCTCCATTTTTGTAGCTTCATCCACACTGAAGTGTCGTGACTATTATTACCTGGGCAAATTCACTGTTGAGTACCAGCTGACTTTGTACTGAAAATCACTTTGGGAACTGAAGTAAGTATGGAGAAGAATAAATCTTCAAAACAAAACAAAACAAAACAAAAAAACACCTAAGTAGAGAATGCTTAACAGGTCCACACAATATACCTATTAAGAGTTTTGAGGAACTGACTGAAGTAGAAAAGAATAAAGGAAACTACTCTGGCTTCTTGCTGTGATAAGAGTTCTTGGGTTCCAACCATGGAGTAACTTTTAGTTGAATCACCTTAAAACATGGTTCTACTACCTGATGTCTTAGAACATCTCTCTCCCTACAAGGTTTTTACTGTGTAGGGTTTTCTTCTGATGATCTCTCTCTGACCTAGGGGACATTCTTCTACCAGATTGCAATCTGGTAACAAAATCCTAGCTGTCCTCCAAGTTCAATGACAAGTCCCACCACTTCCTTCAAGGTGCTAGTACCTTCTCCTCAGTCCTCCTGGTCAGGTGTCTCTCTTCTGTTTTTTCTTTAATTTTGAGACGCAGTTTTGCTCTTGTTGCCCAGGCTGGAGTGCAATGGCGCAATCTCGGCTCACTGCAATCTCCACCTCCTGGATTCAAGCGATTTTCCTGCCTCAGCCTCCCAAGTAGCTGGGATTATAGGCATGCACAACCACACCTGGCTAATTTTGTACTTTTAGTAGAAACAGGGTTTTGCCATGTTGGTCAGGCTGGTGTCGAACTCCTGTAATCTAATAATCCACCTGCCTCAGCCTCCCAAAGTGTTGGGATTACAGGTGTGAGCCACCACACCCAGCCACCACACCTCTCTTCCTCTTGATGCCCCATGGTACCTGTCACTGTCCAGCCCCATGATGATTAATAATGGATCCGACTTACTTCCTACACCTGGATAATTAACTCCTGAGGGAAAAAGCCTTGCTTTATCTCTATCCCAGAACTGGGCACAGTACCTGAACTTTGGCAAAAGACTAATAACTATTTGTGGAAAGGGAAAAAGCAAAGAATAAGAGAATAAAGCGGGGACGCAATAGCTATACAAGTTAGAATCACCATTACTAGTGAAGACTAATAGATGTATACTTTACAAAGCATCTTCTATTTTGAAAAACTCTTGTTTGTGTAGGCCAAACTCTTCTTTATAAACTTAGAGAATTTAACGTGAAAATAGATATCTAAAGTCAGGTGAAATCAGTTTTGCTGCCAAAGTATTGCAGAATTCAGGAGACTGAGAGATTCACTTATTTCTTTAAAACTTTCAAAGGAATTAAACGTTTCCAGGAAAACTAAATATGATGAAAGATAAAAAATTCCACCCAATACTAAAATCAGGGACCATTACAACACAGGCCAAAATTTCGTAACTGCCCAACCACACTACAAAGCCAAAAGTAAGTTAGTTATTCCAGGTCTTCAGTAAACAAACTTAATCTTAAGAAGGTGAAAACTGTTTCTACTTCAATATATTATTTTTATTTTTGAAAGACATTTATGTAAGGTAGAATGTACTTTGAAAAAAAAGTTATCAAATTTATGTAAACAACAATTTGATCATCAAAAAGGTTTTCCTCAAGAGAAATATCCTAGACAATAAAATATATAAATAAATAATTTTAAATGCCACTTAGAATCATCACAGCTGTCAGTACATACAAGGCTGCAGGCACTGGGCTAAGCACTCCATATACATTCTCTTTTTTACTTTTTATAGCCTTATGAAAACCCTAAGGTGGTTGCTACAGAACCGTAACCCAACTTGACAAGTGAGTATACTGAGGTTTAGTGAAGTACCTGATTAAGAATGCAGTTACCTAGCTGCAGAGCCAAAATGTGGACTCATCCAATTTGTCTAATCCAAGCTTTGTGCTTTTGCCATAATATTAATGCTGACCTCCTTAAATGTTTTAGAATACAGATATCTCTCTAAATATAACTATTGAAAAGACTAAGAAAGATCAAAGGAAATTAAGAATTTAACTTTTTTGAGAGTATTTTATCTAGTCCAAATGACCTTTACATTATTATGCTTATGGGAGCTGTCCATTCCACTTCTGGAAGGTCCTTGCATTATTTTCTGTATAACTTTCATCAACGAATACAGACTTTACTTTTCTGGTAGAGTCTGTGGGTGTAACCAGCACATTTTCACACACAGACTCTACCAGAAAACCCATGAAAGTTAACCCAATAAGTAAACAAGCAAACGTGGCACCACAGAATCACAAACGTAATAAAAAGATAGCCCTGCAATATAGGCAAACAAAAATGGTGCCAGTGTAGAACAACGGGTATCTTTCAAAATATAACACCAATTATATAGGAATCTATGTATAAATGCAAAGTATTCTTAATGCCCAAACTATTTAAATTCATTTAATTTAGATGAAACAAAACAAAACCGAAGACTCCAGGTGGAAATACATGGTGCAAATGGTGCAATAATAGGCCAAAGTGGGCGGATCACGAGGTCAGGAGATCAAGGCCATTCTGGCCAACATGGTGAGACTCCATCTTTACTAACAACACACAAGAAAAATTAGCTAGGTGTGGTGGCATGCACCTGTCATCCTAGCTACTGGGGAGGCTGAGGCAGAAGAATTGCTTGAATTCGGGAGGCAGAGATTACAGTGAGCCGAGACTGCACCACTGCACTCCAGCCTGGCAACAAAGAGTGAGACTCCGTCTCAAAGGAAAAAAAAAAAGGCAAAATGCTAAGTAAGAGAGTCAGGGAAGGGGGTCATCAGAAATGACTCTTTAGTGGCAGAGGATCATGCATCTGTAATAAGAGCTCCACAGGTGATCAAATATAGGAAGAAGTATTTGTAAGTATTTGTCTTCTTCTAAGGAAGACAGCATTTTTAAGCCCTAATTTGAGCTGCTGATTTGTATAAAACACTGAAGATGGAAGACACTATTTCTTATCCATTTAGCTGAAAAAGGTCATTATATCACTTTATTTACTCATGAGATGAAGAAAAGATATGAAAAGGATTAGGATAAATAATGAAGTACAGGGGGCTTGCAATATTCTACTCACTTGCACTGTGCATGGTAATACTTTATAAGATTCTGCAGCAGATCCACACCTTTTTTGGTCTTGATTTCATTAACTTTAATGAGATACTGTGAAAATAAAACAGGATTTTATGTTGATTACTTCAACCATGGGTTCAGGTGGCTGAACATCACCCCTGAATCTGCACAAGTTACCAAGCTTGGTGTCCTTTAGACAGTTTAGAGAATGCTGATTTCGCACAGTCACAAAGTGTACAAAACAAACTGACTAGAGTGTTAGCATTTTATAAATTATTTTATGATTAGTTTATTCAACAAGCAGGAATAAAACACAGCAAAACATTCTAGAACTGTTATTTCCCCTTGGTGCAGTGGATCTCAAACGTACAGTTTATGTGGTTAAAAACCTGAAAGATTGATTGTTTTTTGCAGAAAGTAAGTAGAATAGCATTCTCATCAAAGAATATACCATAGGATATTGAAATTTTAGGAAAAAGAGGTGAAATCAGAAAGAATTTTTACTACTCAAAAATGAAAGAATAAAAATAAGAATAACCCACTAATTTATTCAGGTAACTAAACACAGTAGCGTACTTGTACTGTGTACTGGTCAAGATTTTCTATTGACACTGTTTGCTGCTTGCTTACTTGTTTTATTGTGTGAAAAGGTTCATGAGCACACAAACTCAAGGAGCCAATGGGTTATGAAATAGAAAAAAGAGAGAGAGAGAAAGAGACAGAGAGAGGTGAGAAAGACAGAGAGAGAGAGAAAGAGAAGGAAGGAAGGAAGGAAGGAAGGAAGGAAGGAAGGAAGGGAAAAGGGGAAGGGGAAAGAGAAGGAGGGAAGAAAGAGGAAGGAAGGAAAAGGAAAGGAGAAAAACATCTAGGGGAAGAAAAAAATTTGAGACAATTTTCCACTTTAATATTTTCTAAAAACTGCAGAAGAAACTCTTGCTCAACAGCAGTGTCAGAAAAGGTTGGTTTAGGTCAAGAAGTGTTCATGTTCAATTGGAATTCAGTTTGAGAACCAATGCTCTAAGTTTAAGGCAGCATGCTTTCTGTTGCATTTTTTCGTGAAATCAACTTTCTTAACGGCAACTTCATTTGAGTTTTCATTCAAACTGGACATATGGTTAAAAAAACATGCTCTAAACATATACCAATAAAAATATTCACCAGTGTTACCTCTCACCAATGTTTTCCTCCCACAACCACTCACAAGCAACATTAAGGTTCTCACCAAAGAATCCTGTTTTGGCTTAAAACAGCCCCATAGGGCCAAGGCTCAAAATATGAGACAACAGTGCAATGGCAGGTTCCCAAAACGCTTGGAGAAAAATGGAGATTAGAATCCTTAAGAAACAGTTTCCTCTCTAGTAATCAAATACAGTCTGCCTTTAAGCATAAAGACTGCTGACTAGCAGGAAAAGATTACAGTTGTTATAATTCTAGGCAAATGATGGAAAAGTCCATTCTTACTTCACACATTTGAAGCTGAAAGAGGCGCCTTTCCTTCTCCATTTCTTCCGCAATCTCGGCTCCTGTTATCTCTGTGCGGATCATCCCATGTTGTTTTGCGTGTTCTCTTTTCTCTTTCTCAATTTTTGTACTGTAATTAAAGCCAATGTCATTATTAAAAACAAAACAAAACACTCATGTACAACACCAACAGCAGACCCTAATACAAACTATGGATTTGGGATGACGATGTGTCTATGTAGGTTCATCAGCTGTATCAACTGTACCACTCTGGTGGGGGTCAGTGATAATGGGGGAGGCTGTGCATGTGTCGGGGGAGGGTGCATATGGGAACTCTGTATCTTCTGCTCAAGAAGGAAGTCTACTAAAAACAAACCATACTCATGTCTTTCTGTTAACAAAAGCCACTGATTATTAATTTCCAAAGTTAAGAGGCAAGAATTCTTAAGTTGGTAGAATCAATCAGAAGTAAAAGCCTACATTCAAAGAGAACACACACACTGTATGGATTTTCACATGGGAAACCCCTTACATTTTTCCTTTGATCTTACACATGACAGATTCATATACATTCTCTTACATTTTGGTAGGCACAAAGAAATGTTGATAGTCTGCCTACTATTGGGTAAAGCACTTTATAATAAAAAAGAATCAGAAAGTTGGAGGCATGAGGCTTTCCTTGAATATCGATAGCTTGCAAGACTTCAATTATTTCAAATAATTAAAGTATATAAAGGGTCTTTGTGGGTATGTACAAAATTTAGTCAAAGGTAATTTCCAATATTCCTCTAAACTTGAGCTATTTCCATATTCTAAGAACACATTTTAATCAGTCAACCACTTGTCACTGGGCTGTACAAAATTCAGAAGAAATCCCAATATATAATTTGGAATCCTATGAAAATGTTCTTCTGTGCGTGGGGAGGTGGCCAGGGGCAACCAGGTGATAAAGAAGAAAGGCCCACATTAAACCTATAGTAGCTGATGCTAGTGCTCTGCTCTGATAGATGATAATCTGGTAATAATACCAATGATTATAGCCTGCTTTCCAAAAATCCATTAACCTGAAAATGGACTTCTAATTTCAGAAACAACCAGTAATTTCTAGTTGTGAATGCAAAGACTAACTGATTTGACCTTCAACTCTTAAGTTGTGGTGGTAGGGGAAACCAACCCTGAAGAAAGTCAACATCCTTACCTATACACAGACACAGTGGAAAATCCACCAATCAACCCAATGGAAAATCTACTTATAAACCCAATTGGGATTGACTCTAATACCCTAATGCTATTATATTTAAGAAACTCTTTAATCATGCCACTGTGGCAGTCAAAGAGGAATAACAGGGATTTTAACAGAAAGAGAATAAATCTCAGCTCTTTCTCCACTGATGTGGGTAGGAAGAGAAGAAATATGGAGGGACAGGCATAATTTAATAATAAGCCTTTCAATTTACCATGGTGACTTAAACATACATGTCTTTTATTTCTTCTTCCTCCAGTGATGCCACTAAAATGAGAGTAAAGGCATAAGAACAGATAATCTCCCAAAGACAAGAGAATTGAAGACAAAAAAGGATGACAGAATTCAACAAATATTTGGAAGAGCAAGGCTGAAGAGAGAAGGAGAGCACCTCAAACTATAGGGTTCTCTGTCTCCCTCACTTACATAGCTTCCAAAATGCCACCATATGTGATTACTAACAGGAGCCTGAAAGAACTGCAAGGCTCTGAGACAAACCTCAGACACTGACATCTGGAAAACCCCTATAAAAGAGCTGCCTTCACATCCTACAACTCGAAACCTAAAAAGAAGGCTTTCTGCTTTCTTGCAGAAAGCAGATCTCTAATGATGCATATGAGCTTTTAGTCTTTGGGTACCTTGCTCTGAAATATGAATGCACCCAAAGATTGTAAGTCCCCAAAATGAAAGTGAGGGTGAGCAAAGTATTAATAACAAAAGGGGGAGGGTTGGGAAGGAAACAGAGGCAATAAGGGAGCAGATAAAAGAAAAATGTCATTAAATCTTCAGCTAAAATATTGCATCTACGAAACAAGAAACAGAAACTACAAAAAGGCAAAAGAAAAAAAAAAAACAAAAACCCAATTGAGCAAAAGAGCTGTTAGAAATTTAAAATGACAGCCAAAATAAAAAAGCTAACAGAAACAGTGGGGAAAAAACACTGAAAAAATAACCTAAAATATACTACGAATAGAACAGAAAAGAGAGGAAAATTGTAAGAACGGTCTAGGAAGTCAAATATTATATAATGAAAATTCCAGAAAGAGAAAAAAAAGAAAAAACAGGAGGAATTACAAGAAGTTTCCAGGAGTGATGAACTAAAACTTGTAAACAAAAATTGCAAACAATGCACATACCATGGCACTTGAAGACTCTTCATAAAACCTTTTATAGAGACAAGACCTTATATTCTCTAACCGAAAATAAATGAAACAAACAACAACCACATATCACATACAAATAAACAGGAATCAGAAAGACATCAGATTTTTTTTTTTTTAGCAACACTGGAAAATAGAGAACAATGGAAAAATGCCTTCAACATTTTGATATAAAATTATTATTATTATTTTTGAGACAAAGTCTCACTCTGTTGCCCAGGCTGGAGTGCAGTGGTCCGATCTCTGCTCACTACAACCTCCACCTCCTGGTTCAACGATTCTCCTGCCTCAGTCTCCTGAGTAGCTGGGACTACAGGCACCCGCCACCACGCCCAGCTAATTTTTGTATTTTTTAGTAGAGACAAGGTTTTGCCACATTGGCCAGGCTAGTCTCAAACTTTCGACCTCAAGCGATTTGCCCACCTTGGTTTCCCAAAGTGCTGGGACCACAGGCGTGAGCCACTGTGCCTGAAAATTATTATAAAATCAGTGTTATATATTTGGCCAAACTCTCACTTTTTGCGGTGGCAGAATGAAAATAATTTTGGAAATACAAAACCTCAAATCTTTGCCTCCTTGACAGCTGTTCTCTGAAAACTACTGGAGGTAATGGGCCACCAAAATATGGAACTATACTAGTCAAGAGGAAGTAGATTTAAAACTGAAGAGTCAAACGCGATCCCAGGATGGCAGCTGTAACAGCTTATCTAAAGAGCTCTGGAAAGGGATGTGTCCAGGAAAGAAAAAAAGAAACGGACACAATTTAATACTAATAGATATATAATCATTATAATAAAATAAGTAATGTACTTTATAAACAAATATTGACAGGTGTCTGACATCTGCTGGAACAGATAAAAAATTCACAGAAAATTCACATAGAACTAAGCAAATGAAGAAAGAAGGCAATTATGTCATTAACAAAACGCAAACAACTGTACTCTAAGAACAGAAAAGTAATCCTATTCTAACATTCGGATTAGCAATGAACGCTTATGATACCTATAAAAATGTAAACACTGAAACTAGTTTAATAAAAAATTGTTCTATTAACCCTAATGGATGAACAGAGTGCAAAAGTGATGGGGTGTCTGTGCAAGGGAATGTAATCCTCGTCTACCAGAACAATACATCACAGCTAAAGCTAGAAAGAGCAAGAGAATACTGAGGAAGGTGTAGAAAGTCAGGAAGCAGGTAAAAGAGTTGGAAAAAGGGAAGGGACTAACAGGATCAAGAGGGGCAGGCAGAGGGCCTCTGTGTTTCCATTAGAAGCACATTTGTTGCCTATTTAATATTTTCCCTGTCATGATTTGTAAAGAACCCTGTACCATTAGGTATGACATAAAATCACTGAGCTTAGATTGTGGAGGACAATACAGGTAAGTGAGAATTTGCTACAAAGGGTACCTGGTCCATCCTAGAACGCTCTGTTCTATGATAAACTTTAACAATGTTGAAGCCACTGTTATTTGGGGTTTCCATTATATGCTGTCAGAGTAAGTCTTAACTAGTAAAAGCACTATCTGATGTTTTAGTTTATGTACATTTATCATTTTGATCAAATGAAATTTGATTCTTACAAAACTCAGTAGAAACTATTTATTGTGTGACTTCCCTATGCTAAATACTGTGACAACTGTTTCAACACACTACCTTATCTTGTCCTCACAACAACCCTGAGAAGTAGGTAATTTTTTATATTATTTTACAAGTAAGGATCATCAAAATTAAGTATTTTGGCTCAAGGTCACAAAACTGATAATGATTTCTCAGTCTGTGATCTAAATCATTGCAAACTTCACTGCGTCCAGAGTTCTAAATGGAAGACCACAGAAAACGTCCAGCCTTCTCCATTACCAAAACTAATAAATGAACTTTTTTGTGTGGAGTCATTTTGTTTTCTGTAACTTATAACCGCATGAGTCCCAGTACATCAAAGAGACAAATGCTTGTTTTCTTTCTTTCCTGCACCACTATACTATACTTCAGTGACAAAGAAGTCTATCTTAGGAAAATTGTTGACAGGGATTTACTGAGCAAATAAAACCTGCCTTCATAAGGTCTTAAATTTGGGACCCACTCAACTTGCTATTCCTGTTACACATTTCCAGGTCTGAATAATTCTTTTATTTCTTCAATGAAATAGTACATATACTATGAGTCATTAGGCACTGGTAGATTAACACCATATATAAGAATAAAGTGGTCGTGGTCTTCACCAAATTTAGATTGTAGAGGACAATACAGAAAAATGAACAGCCAGGCCGGGCACAGTGGCTCACGTCTGTAATCTCAGCACTCTGGCCGAGGTGGGTGGATCACCTGAGGCCAGGAGTTCAAGACCAGCCTGGCCAACATGGTGAAACCCTGTCTCTACTAAAAATACAAAAAATTAGCTGAGTGTTGATGGCGGGTGCCTGTAATCCCACTTACTTGGGAGGCTGAGGCAGGAGAATCATTTGAACCCAGGAGGCAGAGGCTGCAGTGAGCTGAGATCACGCCACTGAACTCCACCCTGGGCAACAAAAGTGAAACTCCGCCTCAAAAAAAAAAAAAGAAAAAGAAAAATTAAAAAAAAAAGAAAAGCCAGACAAGTTCATACGTTGAGTGAGCGGTACAAGGAAGAGCACCTGTACCATCTCAGAATGCTTCATATTTTAAGTCATTTATAATACTAAGCACCAGATACTTGTAGGTCTTTAGCCAACAGAGATTTTAAACAATAGAAATACAGTTGTACTACCTAATATTGGTAGTACTTTAGTTGACAAAGCACGTATTACATCATGTTTTGTTGTTCCTATGTCCTACAAAGAAGACATATTCTACAAGTAAAGCACAAGGTTTTTTCTTCCCTCTTTGTCCTCCTACTTTCTAAGTACTTAATTCTATTCGATTCCAAGTTTAAGCACCACTGCCTCTGGGCAGGGGCAGTACTTAGCTTACAATTTGAGTACTCATGACCCACTTTTCATACAGAAAGATTCATAGCCCACAGCATTCATTTATCAGTTGACCATTTTAATAACCTTTTTGTTCTCTGCTGCATTTAGAACTGTCAATGTACGAATATATTCCTAAAACAGCAAGTCCCTAACAATGCACTTTTTACATAATTACAAAAGTAGTTTGGGAAAAACATATTTAATCCTGAATTTGCTTTTCTTTTGCTTGTTTTTATCCTGTTGCTATTGCTGCCTACAGAAGTGTTTTATTCTCTTATGTTTATAGTTGTCCAAGACTTTTACTAAAAGCTTTAAAAATACATATCTCCTCCCACCCCACCCTCCTGCTTGGTGTTACAAATGTCTCAGAGTAATAATAGTAATAATAATAAAGGAACGTGGTACAATTACACACAGTATCAAGATGGTCCGAGCACCTTGCAAAGTGCTTAGTGCCCTAATTCCTAACAAGAACTCTACGAGGTTGGTGGTCTGACCTCAGTGCCCATGCTATGCTAGGCTCTGTGGTCAGACAGACCTGGAGTGAATGCCAGATGGACACATAACTAGCTTTCTAGCCTTTCACGAGCCCCTTAGCCTCTTTAGGCTTCAGTTTCCCTGATGTATATAAACAGAGAGTAAAGTTGTACAGATAGTTTCCTGTGAAGAGGTCATACATGCAAAAAACACTTAGTGCAGGTCCTGGCAGGCACCAAGATGTCACAGTATTAGCTGTTACTTTTATTATTTCCCAATTGTTATACTATACAGAAACATAAATGGTCCATAATTACATGCTATCTATAATGAGAGCCATAGGCCTATAACTTGATAGTATCAGCAGCTGTAAATGCCAAAACAACTGATAGTAAAAGTACCTCTCCCTTCAGACAAATAGCACAGGAGATGCAACCACTTTAGGTCAGTTTACCCAACCTCTTAGCCCTAATAAGGATATACTAGAGGATATACTAAACAAGTTTTGTTGAGAAGTTATTAGTTAAGAGGTCTGTCCTTTCTCCAGTTTTTTTTTTGTTCAAAATTCACAACAATATTAAAAAACAAAAACTAAACAAAAAACCACTTACAACTTTGTCTCATAATCTTTCCAGGCTTTGTCAAATGGCTTCTTGAGATCCTTAGAAAAGAGAAAATGAAATTAAAATTGCATCGACTTTGACTGAAAATGAATAAACAGTTTTGAAATAACATCTTAGCAAGAATTGCTTCCTTTATAGGATACTGGGAGCTTCACTTTCATGCACATTACACTATTTTTTTTTTTTTGACAGGGTCTCACTCTGTTGCCTAGAATGGAGTGCAGTGGCGCAATCACAGCTCAATGCAGCCTTGAACTCCCAGGCTCAATCGATCTTCCCACCTCAGCTTCCTGAGTAGCTAGAACTACAGGCACTCAATACCATCCCTGGCTAATTTCTGTACTTTTTTTTTGTAGAGATGGGGGTTTCATTATGTTGCCCAGGCTGGTCTTGAACTCCTGGGCTCAAGCGATCTGCCCGCCATGGTCTCCCAAAGTGCTTGGATTATAGGCATGACCACTGTGCCTGGCCAACATCACACCATGTATTATATACACAAGAAGCATGAGAGAGGAAAGAAGGGTGAGCGCCCTGGTCATGCTGATGAAGCAGGAGCCTGAGGTTCAGAGAGGCTGGGTCCCCAGTGGTCACACTGTGGGAACCAAGACTCGGGCTTAACTTCTCTCTCCCACCCATGGAGAACCTTCCCAATCTTCTTGAAAGTGCCTAATCTCATTCCTCTGTCAATACCATTATGTGAAGTGGCACATTTTTTCCAATGATCATTTTCCAAGAGCATTTTTAATGCTGAAAATGTTCAAAGACTCTTTCAAATACAAGTACTACTATGATCTTAAAAGAGGAAAAAAAAAATCAATCCTTTCAAGTTAAAGGGAAAATCAAATTTCTGAACACTTACTCCTTTGACTCCCTTTAGGTCTCCTTTTAACAAGGAATCCAAGGTGAAGATCACATTGTGGCTCAGCCCCTGGAGCTGAAAAAGCAAAGGGAAGATGGGAGATGGTTAAAAAATAAAGTCCACATGAACAATAAAACCAGCTACTATTGACTGAGCATTTTCCACACACCAGTCTCTGTTGAAGGGCTTTCCATGCATTATTTCATTGAACCTGCATGACACCTCTGTAGGTTAGGTGACGTAATTATCACCACTTGGCAGGTGAAGGAACAGAGATGGAGTCATTTGTGCAGAACCATAAAGCATGTGAGTGAGGGGCTAAGATTTGAATTTAGGCAGTGTAGGCTGGGCATGGTGGCTCATGCCTGTAACCCCAGCACTTTGGGAAGCTGAGGCAGGCGGATCACTCGAGGTAAGAAGTTCAAGATCAGCCTGGCCAACATGGGGAGACACCGTCTCTGCTAAAAACATGAAAATTAGCCAGGTGTGGTGGTGTGCAACTGTAGTTCCAGCTACTTGGGAGGCTGAGGCACGAGAATCATTTAAACTTGGGAGGCGGAGGTTGCAGTGAACCGAGATCACGCCACTGCATTCCAGCCTGAGTGAGAGAGACTGTCTCAAAAAAAAAAAAAAAAAGGAATTTAGGCGGTGTAGCTCCAGAGCTTGCTTAAACACTATGTTACAGTACACGTATATGTGTACAAATAATTCTTCAAATCACTGTAGCACTTCCATTAACACCTCTGCCAAAATTGTAGCTCTTACGGTGAATTTTCTTCAACTGCTTCTGTCAGAGTAAGGAGGGGCTTTTTCCATTTCCTTTTCACATTTTTTTATACCATGTATCTGAAATTATCTGAAATTATCTGAAATTGCTGTGTTTGGGGTTTTTTTGCTCAGACTTATCTTTTAATTTTTAGTTTTTATGGATATATAATAGTTGTATTTATGAAGTACATGAGAAATTTGATACAAGGGTACAATGTATAATGATCGAATCAGGGTAATCGGGGTTTCCATCACCTCAAGCACTGATCATTTCTTTGTGCTAGAACATTTCAATTCCACTCTAGTTATTTTGAAATATATAATAAAAATCATTAACTACAGTCACGCTGCTGTGCTACCTAACACTAGATTGTGTTACTTCTATCTAACTGTATTTTTGTACCTAATAACCAATCCCTCTTTATTCCTTCCACCCTACTATCCTTCCCAGCCTCTGGCAACCATCATTCTATTCTCTATCTCTGTGAGATCAATTTTCTTTTTTAGCTCCCACATGAGACAGAACATGCAATAATTGTCTTTCTGTACTTGGCTTATTTCACCTAACATAATGTTGGATCCATTTTGTGGCAAGTGGCATGATTTTGTTCTTTTTTTTTTTTAATGGCTGAATATTCCATTGTGTGTATATACTGTATTTTCTTTATCTACTCAACTGTTGATGGACACTTAGGTTGATTCTGCATCTTGGCTACTGTGAATGGTGCTCTGATGAACATGGGAGTACGAGTTACCTTGTTGATACAGTGATTTCTTTTCTTTTGGGTATATACCCAGCAGTGGGATTCCTGGATCTTATGGTAGTTCTCTTTTTAGTTTTCTGAGGAGACTCTATACCATTTTCCACAGTGGTTGTACTAATTTACATTACCACCAACAGCATATGAGGGTTCCCCTTTCTCCGCATCCTTGCTAGCATCCATTACTGTTATTTTTATAAAAACTATTTTAACTGGCATGAGATGATATTTCACTGAAGTTTTGACTCGCATTCCTCTGATGATTAGTGATGTTGAGCATTTTTTAATAAAACTTTGGGCCATTTGTAGGTCTTCTTTTGAGAAACATCTTTTCAGATCTTTTGACCATTTTAAAACTGGATTTTTTTCCTATGAGTTGAGATCGTTATATATTCTGGCTATTAATCCCTTGTCAGATGGGTAATTTGCAAATATTTTCTCCTATTCTGTGGGTTGTCTCTTTACTTGGTTGATTGTTTCCTTTGTGGTGCAGAAGCTTTTTAACTTCATATGATCCCATTTGTGTTTGCTCATTTTTACTTTGGTTGTCTGTGCTTTTGAGGTCTTTCTCAAGACATCTTTGCTGAGAGCAATGTGCTGGAGAGTTTCCCCCAAAGTTTTCTTCTGGTAGGTTCACAGTTTCAGGTCTTAGATTTAAGTCTTTAATCCATTTGGATTTGATTTTTCTATACGGTGACAGGGTCTAGTTTTATTCTTCTACATATGGATATCCAATTTTCCCAGCACCATTTATTGAAGAGGATATTCTTTCCCCAATGTATGTTCTTGGTGCCTTTGTCAAAAATAAGATGACTGTGAGTATGTGAATTTATCTCTATTTGGTTCCACTGATTTATGCATTTATTTTTAGTTTTAGTTTTTGAGACAGAGTATCACTCTGCCGCCCACGCTGGAGTGCAGTGGCATGATCTCTGCTCACTGCAATCTCCGCCTCTTAGGTTCAAGCGATTCTCCTGCCTCAGTCTCCTGAGTAGCTGGGATCACAGGCATGCACCACTACATCTGGCCAATTTTTGTATTTTTAGTAGAGATGGGGTTTCACCATGTTAGTCATGCTGGTCTCAAACTCCTGACCTTGTGATCCACCTGCCTCGGCCTCCCAAGTGCTGGGATTACAGGTGTGAGCCACCGTGCCTGGCCTATGCATCTGTTTTTATGCCAGCATCATGCTGGTTTGATTATTATAGCTTAGAAGTATAATTTGAGGTTAGGCAACGAGATGCCTCCAGCTTGTGTATTCTGTCTCCCTCACTAGTACATAACCTCGATGAGGACAGGGACCTTGACCTTTCTGTTCACAGCTATATCCTTAATGCCTAGATTCCATTAAAAAGATAAGATACTTAGGAAGTGCAATCTATAGCCGGGAAATAAATATATTTTGTTGTTGTTGTTGTTTGTTTGTTTCACTGCTCTGCGGCAGTGGCCTGAGTCTCCTTGATTTTAAGATGCTACAAAGAGGAATCTACAAAGGAGAAGGAGATGGAGATGGAGATGCTACCCAGCTGCAAAGAAGAATGGCAGGGGGAAACCAAGGGAGGCAGAGTCAGGTGTGAAAGGAGTAACCAAAACAAGGACTGAGAAGAGTTTTTAACTACTTATCTTCAAGGAGACCCCAAGTAATCTTGATAAAATCAAGTTTTAGTAGCGTGGAACCCAAGACTGCAGAGACCTGCAGGACCAGATTATAGATGGAAAGGTTTGTGGGTCCCCTCACTCAAGAAATAATTTTACTCACACATAAGTGTATTCAATTGTCAGTCTGTCCATCCATCCATCCATCATTAGTAAGATACCTACTCTGTGCCACATACTACACTAAAAGCTTGATAGGCAAAGATGAATAAACACTGTTCCTACCTGTAGAGAGTTCATATTCTAGGAACAGAGGAAGTCACTACACAGCCAACTCTACTACATTATGCTATTATGTGTTAGTGGCAGAGGGACAGAGTGGTGTGAGAAGGACCAACGCTGACTTGGAAGGGCTTTATGCATGACTCTCTTAACCACATCTGTAAAGCAGAATATTATAACCTATTGCAAGCAGCTGTTGTGAGGATGGAATTAGTTAATATGTGAGGATGGAATGAGTTAACATATGTGCAAGCTTACTCCCTGATACCTAGAAGTGTTGAATACATGTTTATTTTTTAAATGCTATGGGATGTTAAAATACAAATAAGAAAATGAGGGAGCAGAGAGGGGCGGGGAACAGGAAGGCTTTCCCCTTTTGCGCTGGACTTCTCCCTAACCCTTTCCTCCTGTTTTCATCTTAGGCTTCCTAAAATTCTCAGTCATTCTACCTCTTTACTCTCCCTGAGCACCAACTAATTTTACAAACCAGAAGGTTTCCCAATGTGTGTCACCAGAGGGCTTCTCTGGTGACACACATCTTAAGAAACAATCACTTCTTTCTTATTTCAAAGACAAAGGGATTTCTACCAAGACAATTCTGTCTGTGATTTTGCCAACAATCATACAGCAACAGCCTGGCTGGCAAGCCAGAGAGCTATAGTCTGAGAGTCTACATTCTGTGAGACTCTAAGACACTGGTTCTTGGGGAGTGGGGCAAAAAATAAAAAATCTTAGCTGTTATAACTGTCTGTGGCCCTCCAAATGGCCACAGTATATAACTGATATCAACTATGTCTATTACCTGTATTAAAATTTCATGGGGGGAACGATGGGGGACCACGTCTAAAAAGGCTCTTGGGAAAAGGAGGAAGGCTTTGGATCATAATGAGGGAAAAAAAAGGTTGAGCAACACTAACTGGGTCTGAGACTGAAAAAATGAAGATTAATAGGACTCACCCTCTGTTTTATATTGATAGCTGAAATAATGTGCTCTGAGTCCCTCAATTTCATTCTTGGAGTACAATTCCCTAGCATCCCCCTATCCTATGGGCCTTAGAAGTTTGGATGGATGGCAGGTAAGTAAGGTTGGGGGGCCTGACCCACCCTTCACTAGTCAAGCTATTGCCTACCTTTCCTCTGTTCACGGAGATCCTTACCTTATTTTTCTTCAAAGCACTTACCATCCCTACCCATTTGTATATATGGTTGTTTCCCTATTTGTTGCTGTCTCCCCAGTTTGGTTGCCAGCTTGAGAGAGGGGTCTATATGCTCACTGCTATATTCCCAGAAATTAGAACACTGCCTAGCACAGAGCGGGTGCTCAAAAAATACTTGCAGAAGAAATGAAATACAGAATCATTTGTGTACAAGGTTCCTCTTTACAGGGCTATCTATACTGATGGAAAGTTACGTGCCTATCAACAGGGCACTGGCCAAATAAATTACAGAGCTTCTAAACAATAGCCAAAAAAATGAGAAAGTTCTTTATGCCTCACTTTGAAAATACCTCTAAGATAAATATTTATGTGATAAAAGCAAGGTATAAAACATTACTTACGGTATGCAATAATTTGCATAACAAGGAGGAAAGAAGGCCAGGCACAGTGGCTCATGCCTCTAATCCCAGCACTTTGAGAGGCCAAGGCAGGCGAATCACTTGAAGTCAGGAGTTTGCGACCAGCCTGGCCAACATGGTGAAACCCTGTCTCTACTAAAAACACAAAAATTAGCCAGTCATGGTGGCACACATCTATAATCTCAGCTACTCGGGAGGCTGAGACAGGAGAATTGCCTGAACCTGGGAGGTGGAGGTTACAGTGAGCCGAGATTGCGCCACTGCACTCCAGCCTGGGCGACAGAGCAAGATGCCATCTCAAAAAAAAAAGGGGGGGGGGGAAGTCTATGCTTTAATTATTTCTGAAATAATACGCAGAAACCTGTTGATACCAATTTCCTCCAGGGTTAGAAGCTGGGCAAAGAAATAAGGTGGGAGAGGAGATTTTTGCATTTTTAAAAAATTATAATATATAACATATTGTTTATGTAAAAACTCAAAAATTTAAAACAAAATATGAAAAGACAGTGATTATAAATAATCCCTTTTCAATTCTTTGTTCTAAATTATGGTTTGCATCAATGCCTCAAATTCTTTGTGAAATGAAGCAGAAAATTAAAAAAAAATACATTAATGTTATTAGTACTTTGATCTGAAGGCTGTATTATAAAATAACAATTAAAGAATTATGAAACTCTGTGGTTAGTACTGAATGTGAGAGTTGTTCCAAATAAAAAGTGCCTCAAACCATGTACTGACCACACACTAAACACACACAGTAACTTCTTTTTTTCAAAAAGTAGATATGGGGGGGGGGGTCTTCTCTTATTGGTAAGGCTGGTTTCCAACTCCTGGCCTCATGTGATCTGCCCGCCTCTGCCTCCCAGAGTGCTGGGATTACAGGCATAAGCAACCATGCTCCGCCACACACAGTAACTTTTTAATGCCATCATTGTGGTTAGGCATGAGGGGAAGATAGAAAACCCCAAGAATTAAGAATTTCTCCGTGGTTATCTACACACATTCTTGAGGGCTGATAAGAAATCACGAACGCAAAACATGTATTATGAGTTCAGAATGTTTCCAGTGACTAGTCAATGAAAAGGCTACCAAAAAAAAAAAAAAAAATTAAAATTTACAGTCTTTCCAACTTACTTCCCAGGAAAAGGTAGGTTAATTAAAAAAAAAACTAGCACCGAAAAGTTTAAGTGACAAGTGAATAGTAATTACCTGTGTCATTATAAAGACACAAAGAAAGGTTTAAGAGAAAGCAAACCAATCTCAAGAGAAGGAAATTTTAGGAAATATTCATTGGGGGGAGCAAAAAAAAAAAAAATCCTTTCTTGGAGATCTCAAAGAAGGCAAAACCTATTTCTCAGTTATTTTAGGTGATTATTGTGCCACAGAGATGGAGTATATGACTTTGCAGTCATGGGATTCTATAAATTTCCTGTGTTTTCATTTTTATAGTTCTTTCAGGAATCCTTTATATTAGCAGTCCCCAACCTTTTTGGCACCAGAGACTGGTTTCGTGGAAGACAGTTTTTCTACAGATGGTAGGGGGTGGGGGAGTTGGTTTCAGGATGAAACTCTTACACCTCAGATCAGCAGGCATTAGTTAGATTCTCATAAGAATGTGCAACCTAGGTCCCTCACATTCACAGTTCACAACAGGGTTCGGGCTACTTTGAGAATCTAATGTCACCACTGATCGGACAGGAGGTGGAGCTCAGGAGGTAATGCTTGCTCACCCACCACTCACCTTCTGCTATGTGGCAAGGCTGCTAACAGGCCACGGCCCAGGGGTTGGGGGCCCCTCGTTTATATGACCTGAGCAAGAGTTTTGCAAACTGATGTGTAGCAGTCATCTCCAAGGCACTTAACAATACAGCCAATATAATACAATAACAATATCAGTAAACTTCCTGTATCACCTTCATTATCTTTAATAAATTTTTAAAAACCCTTTCAAATCCATTATATAATTATTTCCCATTGATTTTACTAAAATTCTATTGATTACTCTATCTCCATTTACTCAACTTCCAAATCATTTCCTTTCCTTTATTGATAACGTTGAATTAACACAAGTTCTTTACGTGATTCAAGTCTACAAGAAGTTGAAGCGTATGTTTTTGAAAATGCATTTTTTTTTCATTTTATTAAGCAAACAACACATTTAAAATCATTTCAGGACCAGGAATGGTGGCTCATGCCTGTAATCTAAGCACTTTGGGGGGCCAAGGTGTGAGAATTGCTTGAGTCCAGGAGTTTGAGAACAGCCTGGGTAGTACAGCAAGACCCCATCTCTTTAGAAATAATAATAATAAAAAAAAGATGAGCTGGGCATGATGGTGCATGCCTGTAGTCAGCTACTCAGGCGGCTGAGGCAAGGACTGCAAGATTACAGTGAGCTACGATCCTGCCACTGCCTGAGTGACAGAGTGAGACCCTATCTCTTTAAAAAAAAAAAAAAAATTCCAGAATAGTATTTAGGTATGGTAAATAGTTTTGCTTTCCGAACAAATTGCTTCTAGATTTCTTTCCTAAAAGAAGAGGTATTCCCCCTGCTAGTACATACATCAAGCCTAACCAGAAATTTGGAGTTAATCAAACATAGGTAGGCTGAGGTCTACCTTCCATCATGCAAAAGGGACTTACGGAAGCAAGTAACTGTAATTAATATTAAACTCGACAAAAATAGCCGTTTATTCCTTACAATTGCTTCAACACTGCCAGCAATATACAAGTAGCCCCTGTTATCCCAGTCACTGGAGATGACTTCATAAAGTTTTTCCTCTGTATATATAAACATATATCTTCTGCTCTGATTTTTAAAATGTCTTTATGCTTTACCACTAAAATAAATGATCTCACTTACTGTTTACTGAGTTATCACCTTTCCTCACTAGAAGGTTTGCTTCTTAAGGGGAGGCCCTATATCTGTTTTGTTTACTAACTGATCAGATCCCAAAGAAGGAATCAAGAAGCAATTGTAGGCCGGGCACAGTGGCACACACCTGTAACCCGAGCAGGCTGGAAGGCCGAGGCAGGTGGATCACCTGAGGTCAGGAGTTTGAGACCAGCCTGGCCAATGTGGTGAAACCCTATCTCTACTAAAAATACAAAAATTAGCCAAGTGTGTTGGTGGGTGCCTGTAATCCCAGCTACTCAGAAGGCTGAAGCAGGAGAATCTCTTGAACCTGGGAGGCGGAGGATGCAGTGAGCTGAGATCACACCACTGCACTCCAGCCGGGGTGACAAGAGTGAAACTCCATCTCAAAAACAAAAAAAAAAACAAAAAAAAAGCAGTTGTAGGTCACACTGTACTACCATTTCTAGCTTGCCTGAATACTGCCCAACTCAGCTCCAAGCCCCTCTATGGGCCTGTAAGTGGAGTGCCCTTAAGGCCTCACTCCAACAAGTCACCCTGTCCTGCTGGAGCAGCCAACCAGCAGAAAGACAATGAGTCAGCAGGGCCTTGTTTTTTCTTGCCTCTGACAGGAGAGCGGAGCAGAGTTCTACAAATGGTACTTCCAGGACACTTACATGCACACAAGACTGTATTAATTAACAAGGACATAATTTGCTTGCTTTGTCATCTTGCATTAATCTTGACATTCCCTCTCCACTGCCCATTGGTTCTGTCTCTCTCCAGAACTGAAACAGTTTCTCTGAAAGTAAGGCTAATGCAAATCTGCTGACTTGCTCAATATATTGGAAAATCCAATTAAAATAATGAGCCAGCTCCCAGCAGTTAAGTCCGCGATTCTCTGGTATAAATTGGGTATTCTGTCTAATATATTAACTCCTTCAGGTCCTAGAGAGTTATAATACTTGAAGCTATTTAAAACTGGTGCCTCCTGAAGTGGCAGGTCAAAAAATAAAACTAAATAAAAATAAAACTGATGCCTCATCATTAGGCTGCTTTCCAAGGTACTGTTATACAGAGGAAAGAATCCCAGAGGCATGTGGCCACTCATCACTCCCGGCCTGCGTGAACTGGGAAAACCGCTTAACCTTGCTGGTGTCCCAGCACCTTCCTGAACTAGCCCATGCCAGTGTCAGTGGATCGAGACAGAACTGACACCAACGGGCCAAGGGCAGTGGCTCATCTGTAATTCCAGTACTTTGGGAGGCTGAGGCAGGTGGATTGCTTGAGTTCAGGAGTTCGAGACCCGCCTAGGCAACATGGTGAAACCTTCGTCTCTACAAAAAAATATAAACATTAGCTGGGCTTGGTAGTGCATGCCTATAACCCCAGCTGCTCAGAAGGCTGAGGTGGGAGGACTGCCTGAGCCCAGGAGGTTGAAGCTGCAGTGAGCTGAGATTGTGCCATTGCACTCCAGCCTGGGCAACAGAACGAGACCCTGTCTTAAAAGAAAAAAGAAAAGAAAAGAACTGACACCAATGAAGCTCCACTTTATTCCAGGCCACACAGGTGGCTCGGTTCACACACAAAGTCTCATTAGCTGCTCCTGGTAACCCTACAAGGTATTACTAAATAACTTGGCCAAACACACACAGTTACCTGAGACACAGTGGATGCAAACACAGGCAAAATGCCTGACACTACTGTAGGGCAAGTGCCCTGATAGCAGTAACTTAAGCACACCCTTAGAATGACCCTGTGGCAGATGTACCTGAATGTGTGTTCTAAGCTAGGGAATCCTGGGAGTAGCAATCACAGAAATTCGTTCTTTGTCTATGAGAAATGTCCGAGTCCCCGGCCCATCCTGTGGAACACAGGTCATACAGAAGATTGAGGCCTTGAGTTTTGGGTTCCATGAAGGTTGCCAGGTGGGTCATTAAGGGGAGTGTTAAGTGAAAATCCTATATAAGCTACATGCTGTTCACTAGTGGGTGAAGTTTTCTTGTCCAGCCTGCTGCCACTGGACTCTCTCCCCTGTATGTAAGCCCCTAATACATCCCATGTCTCATTTGCTGGCTCTGGGACTTTTCTTTGGCCTCTTGAACCTGGTGCCTTCCCTACTGAGGCTAGGGGTTTGGCACAACAAACACATAATACCCCTTAATCAAATGTAACCAGGTTTATTTTCATAAGATTTTTTATTTATTTATTTATTTTTGAGACAGAGTCTTACTCTGCCACCAAGGCTGGAGTGCAGCCATGCTCACTGCAACCTCTGCCTCCTGGGTTCAAGTGATTCTCCTGTCTCAGCCTCCTGAGTGGCTGAGACTACAGGCACCTGCCACCACGCCCGGCTGATTTTTGTATTTTTAGTAGAGACAGGGTTTCGTCATGTTGAATCACAAGATTCTTTACACTTGAAAAGCTCAGCAGTAGTGGTGAAAAAATGATAATGAGATAGCATTTCAGGTACTTTTAAGGCTGGGATGGGAAGCTTCAAAATATCCTTTCTATTGCACCACATTCTCTCCATCTCACAGTTCCTGCTTCCCTGCCTCATCTGCAAGACAGTCTCCATAAACTGTAAGATAATGCAGCCCATTATAGTGTGTTCTAATCTAGGCAGAACGGCGTGAATTTTATTTAAATGACAGAGGGTACTGTATTTAAAATATATTATCTAAAGATATTGCTCACAACACCTCTGTAAAATGGGTCTTAGTCTCACTAGATTAATGAGGAAACAGGCTTAGAGAGGTTAAGTAACACGCCCAAGGTCAAACAGTGAGTAAAGCAGATGGTCAGGTTATTAATTAAGGTTTTTACTGACTCCAAAGACCATTCTCATTTCCTCTGCACTCTGCTGTTACAGTGATCTTTTAAAGTGATTACCAGATTATATCA
This sequence comes from Macaca fascicularis, assembly GCF_037993035.2. Classification (NCBI taxonomy): domain Eukaryota; kingdom Metazoa; phylum Chordata; class Mammalia; order Primates; family Cercopithecidae; genus Macaca; species Macaca fascicularis. The sequence goes on from NC_088382.1 coordinate 139,848,540, forward strand.
TTCTCCTGCTTAAAACCCATCGTTGGCTTCCCACTGAACTACACTCATATCCAAGCTCCCAATTTAGGTCTGGCCCTGCCAACCTGTTTTGAGTCCTTCTACCCATTCTCACTGCACTTCAACTCCTTCTGGCTTCTCAACCCACAGAGCTCTCCCCCTTTGCATGTACTTTACTCTGTCTGGAACACTCTTCCTCTGTCTCCATGTCACTTCCTCAGTGAGGCCTTGACCATTCTAAATAATAAATAAGTCCCTTCTTCCTAATCTCCTGTTACTCTGGACCACTGGCAGAATAGGTTCTCTTTCATAGAGTACTGCACTTTAAAACTACCTGTGTGTTCCTTTACCGTCTAGAGCAAAGCTTCTTGGAGGCAGAGGCTATGACTGCTTTGCCCACCACTGAGCTACATCAAACTCCTAGAGTAGCAAAGTGTTGACTTGCTATATACACTAAATAAAAATGCTTACTGATTAAGTAAATGGATGAATGAATTCCTCTCCAAATCAGGAGAGCTGCTCTGAAGCACCAAGCATTATAGAACCTGAATCAGTTTTGGTCTTCCTGGAGTGCTCAGCACCAGAATGGGGGATCCAGAATGGGGGAAGCGGCAAGATTCAGGAGAGGGATAGAAGAGTTAGAACTGCTCCCAGGATATGGCTGGCAGTGACAAACCAAGGGTACCCCTCCCACTCTGCAGCTGTTAGGCTCTGTCTGACAAGAAGAGAAGAAAGAATGAAGGTCAGGAGACCTGTTCTAGACTTGAACCTGTCTCCAACCAGCTGTGAATGGTTAGGCAGCTCACTTTTTGTTTCTGGCATCAATAAAGTGTGGGGTCTCTAAAAAGATCTCTAAGGTACCTTCCAGTTACAACACTCTTACAGCTGAAAATGAGCTACTGAGATACAACTGAATAAAGGAGAAAAAATTCCACCTCGAACGGGTGAGAACTATAGGGAGATGCTCAAACTGCCTCAGAGACAAGGCAGCCCTGGTTCCCCACCCAACAAAGTAACAAAAACAAACAAACAGTTCCGTGGTAAAGCCGGAGAGTTAGAAAAGTCCATTCAAAATTCTTATAACAATTCTCAATTTTTTAGTATAGTCCACAACGTTCACTATAAAACTTCAGGCACAGTATAAACATAACCTTTTGAAAAAGTCTGAAATATTTCAACGAAGTGAGCATCTTAATTTGATCAGAGCAAGGCACCAACTATGACCTACTAGGGCCTTGGGCTACTGGCAGTTTCCCCCCATTTCTTGACTCTTAAATGACAGGGAAGGAGGAGAAACAAAAGCATTACAAACTGAATTAATGGAGTAATGACAATCAGTAACTAAATAATATATAATCATGAGATGTGTAGAGATTTCAAACTATTACATTTTGGACAGTGGTAAGTGGAAACAATAGAAATATTCAAAACAGGAAGTTGTGTAAATAAATTACAGTGCAAACATAAGACGGGCATTCTATACAATTTTTAGAATGTGCCTCTTGGTGGGAAGTGCCTCTGGGTTCTGTAGACTCCTCTTTGGAGACTGCCAGGGGAGAGGATCCTGGCTCCAAACCCTGCCCAAACAAGCCTTGATCTAGGAGGTTGTATGCTTCCAACTAAGCAAAGGTTTTTAGGCTGCAGTATTTTACAAAACAGGAAAACATTTTCAAAATGTATCAGTAGAAAACCACAGTATAAAACAGCACTGCAGTATGAACCCAATGTTTAAAAAAATTATATGACTTTAAAAATGCGAGAAAAAAGATGTTAAAACAGCAAAAAGTTTAGAAAGACAGAGGGTACGTATACACACACACACACACACACACACACACACACACACACACTCCATAACAGGTAAGATTACTGTCGATTTTTATTTTAGTCTTTTTCTCCCTATATTTTCTGAGTTTTCAACAATGAAGTGGTATTATTTTCGTACGTAGAAAGTTATTAAAAAGAAACATGACACAAATCACAAGAGGGTGATATAATTAACCAGTAGCCTATTTCTCATTCAACTTGTTCTTTATTTATTGATAAAGATGTAAATCAGATGGCATGTATAAAAGTAAAAACAATTAATATTATAAAAGTGAATCTGGAGGGAAAAACAGTTGCAGCTTCTCTGTAATACTAGGAAATCCTGGATCTCTGTCCAGAATGACAACCCTTCCTAGTGGTTCTCAAAAGTGTGGTCCTCCAATCAGTAGTGTCAACATCACCTGGAAACTTGTTGGTTATGAAATCCCAGACCTAATTAATCAGAAACTCCAAGAGTGGGGCCCAGCAACCTAAGTTTTAACAAGCTCTCAAGGTGAAATGGATGCAAGATCAAGTGTGAGAATCATTGCCTCAGACTAAAGGTTGTCCAAGCGCAAGAAAAACCAAAGTTCCTTTAGAGAAGGAAAGACTTACAGCCAGAGAGCAGAAATCACTTGCCTATGGTCTAAGGCATAATTACAGTGAAGAACAGACATACTGTGCTGGAAGATCTGGGAAAGGCCCAAGGAAAAATGCAAACTAAATTACACCATGTGCTAAAGGCATTCGGGACTGACAAGACTGAATTTAGGCATAAAGTACATTTTACTGGAAATGCTAGAAAGAAAAATGGGTAGGTCTAACAGTACCAGGGAATATGAGAATTCCTTAACTTAAAATAATGCAATTATATTTTATCTAATTCAATTTACTAAATGGTGGGTTACATTTAACATCATCTCCTACATCAAGTGAAAATGAAAGTACCATTTCCCTGTGCATTATCTGCAGCATCTGATTTCATTTGATGATAATTATATGGAAAGGGGAAGTAGCTAGGATTTATAAGACCAAGACAAAGGAGAAAGTAAAAGGAGGCGGTGTGCTATATAGCTAGGCCTTGGTTTGAGAAAGATATCCCCATCCTAAGGATTTCTTTATTGTACTTAAAATGATAATCAGTTAGTTCATGATCAACTTTCAGACCTTTAATTTCATTTCTATGCTTGGCATCTATAATTTGTTCTTTTTCCCTAGAATAAAACCACACTGTAACATCGAATCACATTTTCCTTGCTTTCACTCAACATCTTTATCACAGATTATGATAAATTGTTTTATAAATTTGATATAAATTTTATAAATTATGATAAATTTGCAATATCTTTTACTCAGGACGCACCTTCTTAACACAATTTTAAAAATTCAACAAACATATGCAAGCACACAGGGCTTACCACGTACTGCGGTGACATAGTAATGTCTCATAGTAGACATTATTGTCTTCATTTAACTGACATTTAACTGGTCAGAGCCATCTTGGCTCCCTTTTTTTGGAAAGCCCTGCCCTGTCTGCTTGGTCTACATCTTCATGTTTTAAGACTTATTTCACTTAATCCTCATTAAATTTTTCAGAAGTCAAAGAATCCACCTAAATGGTAACTGTGATAGGCAGTTGTTTCATATTCATATATTTCAAAGCTTCTCTTGCAGAAAAGGAATCTTCTTAGATATTACATTTGTGATGCCAACTGCTGCCAGGAAACCCCACTTGCGGGAAACCAAAAGCACAATGTTTTACAAGTCTGGTCCTATACCTTTGTCCATCTTCCCTTGTAAAATTAAGTAATGCTTTAGGGTAAACTCTTAAAATATTATGTATAAGCAATCTCTCACATAGAAAATGACAGTCTTAGCACAGATTCTGGAACAGAGTGGGCACTTGGTAACTGCTGACAGAGATTAAGGACACACTTTATATAAAGTTTCTTTCTTAGTACTAAAGTATAGACTTTCACCTCACTCTTTATCAAGTATATCAACCATTGCTTAATATTATTTAATGTTTCTATTTATGAAAACAGACTCTGCTAGCTTAAGAGAATAGCGTTTCATGGATATCTCTTAATAATTTATGGCTCAGATAAAGCGTGCCTCCTCTGCACAGCCTTCCTAGATACTCTTATTTTCTACATGAATTAGTGAATGAATGAATCTGCCTCAGGTGACCTAGCTTGGGAAGTGGTGGAGCAGAGACATGAACTCAATTACAACTGATTTCGAAGTCAAGCTATTTCTGCCAATCTTCTGAATTTTCAGTTGCTTCACATATCTGGGGCAATATGTCAATAAAAAGATCCACTCGTTTTTACTGAAAGATGTAGTCAGATACGAATTCAAGACTGCATCAGTGGGCCATTTCTTCATGTTTAACCCTAAGGTTACCAAACAGTATAATCTAAAATGAAAAGAAAAGGCAAAGCAGCAACCAGCTTAAAAACAATGAGAAATTACATACTGAAATATAAATTAGAAATAAATTCTTGGAGGGGTGAAATGAATTTGAATTAGAAAAAAACACACACACGGCCGGGCGCGGTGGCTCACGCCTGTAATCCCAGCACTTTGGGAGGCTGAGGCAGGCGGATCACAAGGTCAGGAGATCGAGACCATCCTGGCTAACACAGTGAAACCTTGTCTCTACTAAAAATACAAAAAATTAGCCGGGCGTGGTGGCGGGCGCCTGTAGTCCTAACTACTTGGGAGGCTGAGGCAGGAGAATGGCGTGAACCCGGGAGGCGGAGCTTACAGTGAGCTGAGAGAGCACCACTGCACTCCAGCCTGGGCGACAAAGCCAGACTGTCTTGGGGGGAGAAAAACAAACACACACACATATACAACAAATGAAATGGATCACCTGGTCCAGCAAAACATCTACATCAGCATTTTCTGAAGTGGTTCCATGAAAAGTCAATACAACAACAAAGTCTTTATACAACAATAAAGTCTGTGCTCAAATAAATTAGAAAGCACTGCATTGGACAAGTTTCTTTATATTCTTGCTCCCAGGCAAGAAGACACCAGATATACTGGACACAGTATGGCCACTGTGTACGGCTGCGCAGGGTGTACATGGCTCAAATCACCCACCTGGCTTGTACAAGGGAAGCCTGAAGTCCAGTCAGTCTCCCCTCACTAACCCGTGTTTCCCGGTGCTGGCTGGCATTAGCCCTGAAAAAGCGCCAGGCTGGGCTGTAGTACCTCCCAACAGCCCGGATGTGCAGTGGTGGCCCTGTCTGAGGGCCATGGTATGTGGAGGTGAGGAGACACTCAGAAGCAACATTGTGCAGAGGAATCCAAAGCCAGCTCAAGACAGAACATTTAATCTGAATCTGCTAGGAAGAGTGGGAGATCCAGATAAAAGGTTAGGCCTGGGATGGAAAATGGGAAATCAAGGAAGAGTGGAAGGGAATGTGGAGTGAAAAGAAGTGAAAAGAAGCGGAAGAAGTGAATGTGGGGCAGAGTTTGACAGAATTCTCTGTTAAGAAAGGAAAAGAGAAAAAGACCTGCATTTGCTGTATGCATTTTACTTCCAGATCTGGGCCTAAAGAAAGAGCTCTGGAGGCTTCTGGGACAAAGATCATGCAGACAGATGGCTGTTAATTCTCTCCAATCAGTGTTTGCCTTATCTTTGTAACATCATTGTCAATGTTTTAATTGCTGTTTTTAAAATCAATGTAACTTTTAACTTAATTTAAGAGTGAATTTTACATTATGTCCAAAACAGGATGTCCATATCTTTTGAGAGGAGGTACAGCATACTCTAGAGCACAGGTCCCCAATCCCCAGGTCACGGACGGGTACAGGTCTGTGGCCTGTTAGGAACAGGGCCACACAGCAGGAGTGAGTGGTGGGCTAGTGAGCGAAGCTAAGCTCTGCCTCCTGTTAGATCAAGGGCAGCATTAGATTCTCACAGGAGAGGGAACCCTACTGTGAACCGTATATGTGAGGGATCTAGGTTGCATGCTACTTATGAGAATCTAGTGATAAATGTAATGTGCTCAAATCATCCCGAAACCATCCTCCCGGCTACCCCCTCATCTGTGGAAAAACTCATCCACAAAACCGGTTCCTGGTGCCAAAAAGGTTGGGGAACGATGCCCTAGAGCAGACCACCTGGGTTCGAATGCTGAATCTGAGATCTACTTAATGCTCTGGGACTCAGTTTTGTGAGCTCTTAAATAAGGGTAACTATGGTTACTACCTGGTAGGGCTGCTGTGAGGAGTAAATGAGGCTATGTACAGATGAGGCAGAGAGGATAATGCTCACCAAATACTCCATTTACTCCCTCCCATTCCGGGTCTCCTGCAGCTAGGTAGGTGGGGCCAAGAACACAGTTCAAACCAATGAACTTCAACATCTAGGAAACCTGTGAAAAGGATGTTTACGCTGCTCTAGCCTCTCCCTTCCCCTGTAGAGAAGGGGAGCTTCCATGCGTCTAAGTCTCTGAGTTGCTGTTGCTGAGTAGAACAGACCCCTTCAGCAGACATGCCACATGACAAGAAAATAAACCATGTTAAGCCATGGAGATTTGGGGGTTCATTTATTACTGCAGTATATCCTAGCCTATCTTAACCAATAAAACATGTAAAGTACTCAAAGTGCCAGTGCCTGGCATATAGACACCACAGTATAAAGACAAGCTCTTGTTATCAGAATTATTTGTACAGCAAAAGTTAACCATAAAAATAAAAATAATGAAAACTTCACCTGCCTTAAGGTTGTGAGGGTGAGACCAGCTCTTTTATCAAAGAGATATTGATTAGCAAATGTTAGAGACACCATAAAGCATTCCAGTACCAATCATTCTTCAAGTTCAATCCCTTCCTATGGTCAATGAAACTTCGCTCCAATAATTCTTCTCCCTTCCCCACTCTCTCTTTTTCTTCTTCCTTCCTCTCACATAGAACCAAACTCTACACCAAATGCTGTTTTGTGAGCCTGTCTCAAGTGAAATAATACTAGACAACCACATACACATATCGCATGCATACACCCTTTAGACAAGTGCTAGGAACATACAAAAGCCACAAGCTGAAAACGCAATCCTATTTAAAATGTATTATTTGAAATCCTACTTGAAACATTGAATGTAAATCCTTAAAAGAAAAAAAATAAGCCAAAAGAAAAACCATATTCAAATTCAGCCTGAGGTACATATACACTAGGATACCTGTTTATTGGATGTATTTAAGACAAGGTATACCTGTACTGACAAATAGAAAACTCAAATAATCAGTTATGGTCCAGATAAACAATGAAACAGTATGAAGCCAGTTAAAAATTTTGCATATATATATATATATATATATATATGTATATATATGAAATACATGGCTTCGGCTTTTTTTTTTTTTTAGCTTAAACTCATTTAACAGCAAAACCTGTTCTGACTCCATTTGGTTGGTAACCTCTGACTAGACTTGAAGTGGGGCAACTAACAGTCTTTATATATCCCACTTCATGTGAATATTCAAGTTTTACTGCAGACACAAAACTATGTTTAATTATAAACATCTTCCCAAGAAGTCACTAGGGGGTGTCCTGCTTAATACAAGGCATGTACACCCTGTCATCCTTCTGAAATCTGTAAAACTCTGAATTTTGAAACCAATCTAACCCCAAGGATTTTGGATCTAAATGAGATAGATGTCTATACCTGCAGATATCTATGCAAATTAGCAGTATCTCTGTGTACAAATCCATAAAACTGTTTCAAATACTATACTCTTAAATATTAACAGAAGCTGGAATTATAATTTTTAAAATTTTCCATATGTCTGAAATTTTTATAGTAAATGCATATGGTTTAATAGAAGGAGTTAAATTAAAAAAAAAAATCCTTTCCCTCTTACCCACCCATCAACCCACATGGATAAATCACATTTCACAAAATGTCCCACAGTATTAATTGGTCGTGAGGCATGTCAGGACATAAGGGGATAACCTGGTAGATCAAATGCTGAAAACTTTTTAAAATATCTTTTAAAAAAATGATTAATGACCATTTTTTAAAAAGATAAGGTTTAAAAAAATGCATTATATAGTTCAGGGCACCCAGAAGCTACCAATTTTACCATTAGGCACAACCATGCTCTCCATACTTTTTAACATTTCAAAGAAGAACTTGAGAAATAATCTGCTGGCTACAAATCTAGATCCGACCTGTACATTATCAGATATTCTTATTTGTGAAGAAAGAAAAGGAGAAAAATTAAAAAAAATCTTTAACACAAACCACAATACCTTACAGAGATTGCAAACAGGAAATGCTATGCAGATGGAGAAATCTTTGCTTTGCTTCAACAGCTCTGAAGCAATAACTGCCCTCCAACTGTTTAATGCGACTCAAGCTCTTATGCAAGCTATAGAATTGTCCAAAGGCTTCAGGAGAGAAGAAATCAGATGCATGGCGAGTCCTGCCTGAACTAGAATACTTCTGGGTAATTTCCACTATTTAAAAAATAATTTACATACATTTTCTAAAACCACTGCTGCCTTGGGACTTTCAAAGGGTATGGTATTTAAATGGTTTTCCTCTGTCCATTGAGAATCTATTTCAATCCACCAGTTATTCCTTTCCCGACCCATTTTGTGGTTTTGGTATTAAATGGATGCCATTCTCTGTTGTCTCCTTAACTTCTTTGCTAGGATCACAGGAATGATGCCTGATGCTGGAAGTAGAGCAGACCCAGCATTGCTTAGCAAGCAATGATTTTATTGCCTTCCTTTTCATGGTTAAAAAAAAAAAAAAAAAGGTTGAACATAATTTTTCAGTACTACACACTTAATCAAACGTACAACAAAACCACTTAGAAACAGCTAAAACTCAAGAACATCCTGCTTCCTTTTTCTTTTTTTAAACGAGAAAGCTGCATTGCAAAGAATGCCTTTATCATTAATACATTAACTACTAAAGGGGCACTCAAAGTGGAAGGAATGGAATGTATAAAGGCATGGAAGCGTGAAATGGTATATATTCCAGGAACAACAAATCGTTTGTTATGTCTGGAGTTGGCTTTGATTAGGAAGACATCTTTAATGAAAGGAAGGATAAATTCAGAGACATTGCAAGTCAACTAAATAAATATTTTTTAAAAATGTTTTTTAAATGTCACTATCCAGTACATGCTATGAACTGAATGCTTTGATAGGTATTTTACATAAATTATTTCTAAAAATGCCACCAGAATGGAGACTCCAAGAGGATATGGCTCTTGTCTGTGTTCTTTTCACTGCTGTATCTCTACTGCTTACCCACAGGGCTTATGTAGAATCCTAATAAATAACAGAATGAATCATAAATGAACACAAGGAGGGATTATTAAACCCTTTTTACAAAAATGAAGGAACCAAGACTCAAAGAACTCAACAAGGCCACACAAGTAAGATGCTGAGTAATTATTTTTATACAGGCCTCATTAAAAATCAAAACCCATGCCACAAATATAGTAAAAACAACAGCAATAGAATAGATCTTGTCCACATTTCTCTGGCTTCTCACCACTAAGAGGCAGCATTCCCTAGATATATTCAGTCATGACAACTAGACTCACTTCTGGGAGGAAATAGCTAATCATTCCTACTTTTGTGGAATAGTGGCCACATATAGGACTGTAATTAGAGGAAGAAATTAGAAAACCTATTAAAGTGCGAAGGAAGTGGGACTGAGGACTGCAGATCAGTTGGCTCAAAGAATATCAGAGAAATGAGTTTGATTTGTGTTCTGCACATTTGTTTCAAGCTGAAATGTTTACGTAACAATGTATACTAAACACTTTCCCCTACTTTCCCTCTTTGATAATAATTTGATAGTTTATACTTTTATTAAACTTATTTTGAAAAAATTACAGACTCACCAAAAAACTATAAAACTAGTAGAGAGGTCCCTTGGACCCATCAACCAGCTTCCTCCAATAGTAACATCTTATATATGTTAAACAGTACATTATCAAAAAGAAAAAATAGACACTGGTGCAAGACAACTAGGCCACAGACCTTACTAGAATTCCCCCCGTTTTTTGCATGCATTCATTGTTTTGGTATGTCTTCGTGTATCTACAGCATTTTGTCACATGTAAAGATAACTACAACCATCACCACCATCAAGTTATCAAACTGTTCCATCAATACAAAGGAACTCCCTCAGGTTACACTGCTGCTCCCTTTCCTAACCACTGGTAACTACTGATCTGCTCTCCATCTTTGTAATTTTGGATGCCTGTGACTTTAGTCATAAAAATACACATTATGGGAAGGTTATCTTATTTAAAGTCACTCTTTTAGGGAACTTTTTTTTCACTTTAAGGCAATAAAAGCTTACAGGGGTATAAAGAACACAGATGTAAAAGACAAAAGATCTTGCATGTACTTGGGTCATCCTCGATCATCTTCCTGCCCCAGTAGCTGGATTGCCATTCCGTAGATGTCACTGCACTGGCTCTCACAACAAGAAGGGGATGAGGCTGTAATGGGGATGAAGGCTGATCTGCCAATGAGGAGGAATTCATTACATGGGGCTCTTGGATAAGTCACATTCTTTTGAACTTCTGAATCTATGACTTGACCCAACTTGGGAAAGTGTGTCTGCTCTAGTGCCAGTACTATATGAAATCTAACTCTAGTGCCAGCACTATATGAAATCTAGCAAATTCAAAATTGCTTAGAACATGTCGTTTCATCTATTTGTCATCCCCCTAAAGAAGGAGGTAGACAAAAGGACTAGAAAGAAACTCCAAACGTCAATTATAGTTATCTTTGATTAGTGGGAACATGAAAGAGAAATTGCAATTCCCCAGTAGGCATGTGTTCTTTTTATAATACAAAGTACCCTAGAGTGGCTATTCATACCATAGTAATACTAGTATTAATGTAGTCTATTAATATTATAATAATCCAGTGTGTACAAAGGACTTTGTAGGTTACAATATTTTTCACATGAATGGTATGAGTTGATCCCTACACAACCAATAAGGTATGCAGAAAAGTACTTTCCCTATTCTACTAGTGAGGAAATTTATTTCCGTAAGTTAGGCTACATTAACCTACTTAACGGTAGGGCTGGAATCATAACAAAGCCTTCAAATTCTGACACCAGTGGTTCTCAAAGTATAGCGCCTAGGCCCCTACAGGTTCCCAAGGTCCAAACTATTTTCATAATAATACTAAGAGGTTATCTGAATCTTTCACTGTGTTGACATTTGCATTGACAGTGCAAAAGCAACAGTGAGTAAAACAGCTGCTGCCTTAAGCATTTATCAAGGCACTGCCACGAAGTGAAGTAACTGTATTCTTCATGGTCTTGCTCTTACAGTAAAAAAAAAAGGCTATTTTCATCTAAGAATGCCCATAATGAAAAAGTAAAACGATTTTCATCACATCTTGACCCTCAAATGCATCTTTTTAATGTTCTGTTTGACAAAATAGGAAGTATGAATAAAGCCCTTTTTAGGCATACTGAAATATGGTTGTTTTGAGGAAAAGCACTTAATGTAATTTTTTGAGTTGCAAGTTGAACTAACTGGCTTTGTTTATTAGTGGAACACCAATTTTTTTTTTTTTTTTTTGAAAGAAAGACTAGCAAACTATGGTTATTCAGACTCTGGTATTTGACAAACATTTTCTTGAAAATGAATGAAGTGAGCTTATCACCTCGAGGTAAACAACTGATAGCATTTATTGCTAATGATAAAAACAGTGCTTTCAGAGGAAGTTAAAATTTTGGAAAACTTGAATTTGCCACCATGAGCTGACAGCTTCCAAATAATGTTCATTTACATGGTTTCAGATTCACACCGTTAATAACATTTAAGGAAGGACCACTTGTCAAGTTTTTATGTAGTATCAAAGATTACCTGAAACGGCTCTTAAAATACTCTTCTCTTTTCCCAATACAGACCTGTGTGAGGCCTTATTTTCCATCTACCTCAACCAAAACAATAAATTGCAACAAAATGAATACAGAAGTAGACATGAAAATATAGCTACCATCTATTAAGTTGGCTTTAAAGGGATTTACAAAAATGTTAAACAATGCCACTCTTCTAATGTTTTTTGGTTTGAGAAAATAGTTATTTTTCCATAAAAATAGATTTTTAAAGTGGGTTTATTATTTTAAAATACATAATACACATGAAAAATGTCTCAGTTTTAATTTCTAAGATAGTAAATATGGATAGAAGTAGTCCACATAAATAGAAAACACATGGTGCCCTTAGTCATTTTTAAGATTGAGGTCCTAAAACCAAGAAGTTTGAGAACTACCATCTAACACTCTCACTCTTTCCAATATGCTATAACTCACAAATGAGAGAAATCAAAGGACAAAAAAGAGCCAAGAAAGTACCCTGCACGCTAAACACACACATTAGTTTAGTGATCACCAGGATAGGCCCTGGTCACCTTGTCAGGTGGGCCTTCATCATCCAAATAATCCATCACGGCAATGTAATTCATGGGGCAGCAAGACTGAAACAAGGCATGATCTGTAGCCACAGGGCTTGAGCTCAATCCCTAATTGCATCATTGCAAGTATATATTTTTTGAAGATTTGGTGCATCTATCTCTAAAATGGGATATGACTGATAGCTGTCTTTACATTGAGTTACCTTAAAAATAAAATGAGAAGACGTAAATAACAATTAAGGTTTGTATTTCTGAAACAAATTCTGTGTCAGGTATTGTGCTTAGTGACTTGCTTCTCTGATCTCAATGAAATCCTGCCACTACCAAGAAACAGTCACTCTTATTATTTATTTTTAGAGACAAGGAAACTAGCAGTAGAAAAGTTTAGTGAATTGCCAAAGGCTATAAAGCTAGTGAGGCGCGAACTAGGATTCCAGGTGTGATTGAGACCAAAACCCATGATCCTCCAACCACCTATGCTTCATAGTCTCTCGAATCCTACGTTACGAGGTAGAAAAACTTTTTATAGGAACAATTTTCTATGATTTGGAGGAGGGGGGAGTAAGAAAAGCAAGTTACTTTAAAACTGACTTGGTGTATCAACTGTGGTATGAGCTCACAGAGTAATCAGCAATAACTGCAATCCTTTTCACAGTCCTCAGACGTTTGGTTAATTTAAAGCAGCCTCAGGCCTATGCACTGTTAATGCCAACATCTTTGTAGGTAGCCCTTGGGAGTTTTCACATAACATCTCACTTGATCATACTTTCTATAATCACAGACAGTTTTGAAAAAGGAAAAAAACCCCAAGCATCTCAATGATGGCTGAGATAGTTACCATCATTTAGTGCACTGATATTTTTTAAGACCACTGCCCTGGAAACTGCTAAACACAATACACTTGCAATAGTGATTTCTTACATCTGACAAATAACAAATGTTTTTCTCTTCGAGGGTTAGTCAAAGCTAAAAGCTAGTATGAGACCTGGCCCGCATATCTATCCTTTCCTTTTTCTCTATAAAAATAAGTAATGATTTAGTATAAACTATTAAAATACTCTTTATAAGCAATACTTAATTAGAAAATAACATTTTTTAGTATTTAGCATAGACTTTCGAACATAATAGACTTTAGGTACTTGCTGGTTGAACTGAGAATACAATTTACAAAGTCTAAAAAGTACCAAAGTACTTTCTTTTACTTTTAATTTCTGCATTTCAACTGTATCAGTTTGCTTAATGTTTCTGGCCTTCACAAGCCTAAGAGAATAGGATTTTTGGGAATCTTCTGAGAAGTATGGGTTCCCATGGTGGGTACTCCTGAGCCCCAGGAGGGTGTTGAGTGCTGCTCAGCTGAGGGCCGCAGGTGCTGCAGGAAGATCCAGAACCCTGACCCCCGAGCGCTCTACTCCAAGGTGCGGCCCTATCAATCTGCCTAGTTTGCTCTTCCCTTTCCTGGAAAAGCATAAAAAGAGAAGCAGAAAGTTGCTGGCTGTTACCAAGTTGTGTAAACCCCTGGCGCTGCTTTTTATTCAATTAGAATAATGTTTTCTTAGTAACCAAACTACAGTAGAAACTGATTCTTCTACCTGGCTCCCTCACCAAGAATGCCACCACCACTTTCAAAGGCAAAATTTGATTTTCTTTACTATATGAATTAGGTTTTCCAGCAATTTCCTTTAGATTTTTCTTAGACTTCTACTCCTTAAAGGGGAGTGGGTGTGGAAAAAGGGCTGTAGCTTGAGGTATGTATATGGGAGTAGCTTGATCAGTACTTCTGCTTAGGGTAACAGCACAACCAGAACATGAGGTGACAGGGGCAGGATACTGTAGAAGAGCAAAGACAATGGGTTCAGAGACACAACGTTTGGCTTCAAGTCTGTAACACATACTAACAGTGTAAATGAACAAGTTACAATCTCAATTTGCCTCAGTTTCCTCATCTGGATTAAAGGTACAGTAACCACAGGATTGTTGTAATGTCTTCAATGAAATAATCTACATAACGCACCCACCAAACTGCCAGGCTCATCAAAAGCATTCGCTAAATCTCAGCTGGTTTTGTATGGAGATGAACAAATGAATTAGGTGAGCAAATGTAGATGATGACTGCTGGCCTGAATGGCCACTGAGCTGTGTGTATGGCACATATACACACAGTTGAAAGGAACCTGCATTGTAGCAAAGTGTAGAGATGGATTGGTCCAGGAACCTTGGAGGTGATGACTCTTGACTTAAGCCAAATACATTTGGTCTCTTGGAAACTAAAGCAAGATACCAATGCGAAAACACCCATCTCAGAGAAAACACAGCTTTCTGCCCGAGCCAAGTGCTTTACCAGTTATTACCAAAGTGAATCGTCAGAGTCTTGTTTTGCTTCCTCTCTTTCTACCACACCACACTTTGAGCAAGGCCTCCAGTGAAAGTGCAGGCAATGCTCAGAGGGAAGGAAAACCGAGGGTGCTCTTCTGAATAAATGAGGTTTATGTAATCTAAGATTTACAAAAATATCATGGATTTCTTAAATCCAAAAGCATAGAAACATTAGAGCCTAAGTTCAAAATTATTCTTTCCCAAGTTTTTGAAAATAATAAATATTTCTATGTTCAACATTTATTTTCTTTCAGATTTGCTTATTTGCTGTGTAATATTAATTCAATGGCACACATCACCAATTAGAAAAACTGTCAGGAAGACAGACACACACACACACACATCTGTTCATTTATTGTGACAGAGAAAAAGAATATTGCAATTGGCCAAACAGGTTAATGGAGTGTAGAAAGGTAGTTTTCATTTTTCAAATAGGTTATCTTCATCTGTAAACTAACCTTTTGTATCTAATGGATTTATGACAAATTATCACCTGAGGCCATAGAAGCCTATTTGTTATATGAATAACTGACCTAGGCTGAGGCCATCTTGGGCCTGAGTTCTGGATCCTTAAAGGAGATAAAAGTACAATACCAAGAGACTGGGAGAGAAGAGGGAACAGTTCCTCTTCTCCAGGGCAGGGCTAACTTGGAAAAGCATGATATAAATAGTTTTCCTTTGGCACCTTTCAACCTCATTGTACTCCTTTCTCTGGGGACTTAGGAGGATTAAATTATTTCACTGGGTGGCCCTCAGAGAAATAATTTCATCCCCCAAAACCAGCATCAGTCCAGGTGGTGTTACCCAGAACCTTTCTAAGTGTGCATATGGTGTGAGGGCTGGGGAGGGCGTTGCAGCACAACATGGGGATGCCTATACATGACTGCCTGGCAAATAGTTTCCTCCACCACCCCCATCTCTGGGTCTGCCTCCTGGGGCCAGCACCTCTAGTGTCTCAGATCTTTAGGAATTCTTCCTGTCATTTACCTCGGAAACCAGAGACTCCCTAAATCTCAAAACCCTTTTCCTGGTCAGGGGTTAAAAGGATGTGGGGAGTTGAGGGAGGTTCATTATTCATAAATCAGAAACCAAAATGCATGATCACCTTCACACAAGTGAGATATACTTTCGATGTGTATTTCCAATGTATGTTCGACACAGAAATCATCATTATTCTTTTAGCCAATCAAAAAGCAAAAGTTGCTAAAGGTAATCTTTAAAAAAAAAATCAATGGTAGAGATGTGGAAGAGAACTCAGGTTAAGCAGTTTCTCTCTCAGCTTCAATAAATCTACTCTATCAGCTGGGCCAAAGGTACAAATTCCAGGAATTTCACAATGGGATTTTCTTTAAGCAAATCCTAGGTGACTAAAAAGCTTTTTAGTTGAGGTGCAGAAGTCACTTAGGTCTAAAAAGCTTTTTTTCTTTCTCACCCCTAGGACCAAGGATTGAGAGGGAAGGATTATAGAAATGTTCTCCATATGACATAATATTTTGGAAAGGCTGTACTTCTTTTTACTCACATATGTAATGTCTTACCAGGTTTTTCAGCAGTGTGGACAGTTCCTTTGTAAGAGTAGAAAACTTGACAAACGCAGTGCCAAGGTCGGGGTTGTCTCGACTTAAAAAATTACTCCCAAACTTATCAAGAACTTGTGCATAGTTTTCTTCATTTTGTACATGATCTAAAAACAAAAAAGAAGAAGAAAGGAGACTGAGCTATTATTTGCCACAATGAAAAGTTATTTTGAATACCGATCACTACAAATCCTCAAAATGGAAGCATAAACTGTATCAATTATTTATTGCACACATCCCAAAGGTTAGGTTAGGAGTACACTAAATATTCTAACTCACTCTACTAAGGAAGATTTTCCCTTTTACTTTTACTTTTTTTTTTTTTTTTGGAGACGGAGTCTTACTCTGTCTCCCAGGCCGGAGTGCAGTGGCATGATCTCAGCTCATTGCAACCTCCACCTCCCAGGTTCAAGTGATTCTCCTGCGTCAGCCTTCGGAGTAACTGGGATTAAAGATGCATACCACCAAGCCCGACTAATTTTTTGTATTTTTCACCAAGTTGGTGAGGCTAGTCTCAAACTCCTGACCTCGTGATCCGACTACCCGGCCTCCAAAACTGCTGAGATTACAGGTGTGAGCCACTGCGCCTCGCCTTACCTTTTTTCATTTACAGAATTTAGTTCATTTATAGTCCAGCTAATCCACTAATTCCTCATAGGTTGAGGGGTCAAATTACATCCCATTTTCAAGCAATTAATAAACTGTGATTGACTGGGTATGGTGGCTCCCGCCAGTAATCCTAGAACTTTCGGAGGCTAAGGTAGGCAGGTCGCTTGAGCCCAGGAGTTCAAGACCAGCCTGGGCAACATGGCGAGACCCCATCTCTACAAAAAATTAACAATTAGCTGGGTGTTGTGGCATGCGCCTGTGGTCTCAGCTACTTGGGAGGCTGAGTTAGGAGGAATGCTGGAGACTGGGAAGTCGAGGCTGCAGTGAGCTGTGATTGTGCCACTGCACTCCAGCCTGGGTGACAGAATGAGACTCTATCTCAAAAAAAAAAAAAAAAAGGAAAGGAAAAAGGAAAGGAAAGGAAAGGGGAAAGGAAAAGAAAAAGGAAAGGAAAGGGAAAAGGAAAAGGAAGAAAGAAACTATGATTATCTGAAAAAGGAGAAAATTCTCCTTGGAAAAACAATCTTGGATGGCAAAAGAAAAATTCATGTGTCCTAACAGGTTTCTTTCCCTGCAACTAATCTTCATTTCCTTTAATTTTGTCTAAGTTCCAGGTCTGAGGTATAGTATTTGTAAAATGCTTTTCACAGTCCATCTCTTGCTGCAAAATGTTCAGAATTGGATCAGATGAATTAGGTGCACATGAGAAATATTAACTGGTGAAATTTTCTCCTCCCTGAGCTTTTGTTTTCCAATCCATAAAATGAGGCCAATAACTACCTTACAGAATTGTGGTACTAATGAGCTGACATAAAGTATATAACAGTTTCTTAACAGAGCAAATACTGCATAAACAATAACCCCCCACTGCCTTGAAACATGTTCTTCATCTGGCTTCCAGGATATTACATTTTCTTGAGTGTCTTCTTGCCTCATGACTGGTCCTCTCCATTGTCTTTGCTGGTTCTTCATCTCTCTGACCTCATCATGTTGAGGCCCCTCAGTCTTGGCCCTTTCCTCTCTATTTTTCCTTACTCTCTTGGGATCTCAGTCTTATGACTTTAAATACTTTCTAACAGCTGATAACTCCCAAATTGATATCCCCAGCCCAGACAAACCCACTCTGTTATTATGTTGAATCTTAACATGTCTAAAACCAAACTCTTGATCTTCTTCCCAAACCCTCTTTTTCTCACAGTCCCCTATCTGTGGCAATGGCAAATACACTCTGCTTCTGAAGTGGTCTCTCTGTTACTGCTTTTGCTTCCCAGTAATCTGGTATTGACACAGCATCCAACGTAACACTGTTATATTGTACATCAGATCTTGTGACTCTTGTGGCAGACATTACCACTTGCCATGGATATCCGAGTTTCCAATCCTTGCAGGGTTACAGAAAGGAGTACTGCATTTCCCCACACTCTTGAAGTAAGGCAGGAAATATGGCGTGCACCACCCAAGGCCATGTGAGTGGAAGTGATGCATACCACGTTCTCTTGGAAGCATTTCAGATGCCTGTACTCAACTCTCCATCTCCCTCCTCTGTTGTGCTGCACAGAGAAGCATGAATTTCCCTACATAGTATTTACAGAATGAATAAGTGAATAAACAGATATTTATCAAAGTTGTATCATTAAAGGCTTTACAATAAATTATTTTTCTTCATAAAGTCTTCCTTTAGTTGGAAACAATCCTTCCTTGCCCACAATTCTCTGTACCTCTACTGCAGGATTTTCTACCACATTCTATCATATATATATGTATATATACACACATATATGTATGCACATATATATTCATATATATGTGTGTGTATATATGTACACACACACACACACATCTTTTCCTACCACCAGACCACAAGAGGCAGGGATTACTTATGGTTCACTTCTGCATCCCTACCCAATGGACACTGCTGTAGATCTTTCAGTGAGCTGGACTTTCAAAGCTGTGGCTTGGTTAATATTTGTTGACCTGGATTTATTGAATTCCTTTTCAGGAATTTAAGAAGCATCCCCTTCTGAAACAGCCTAGGATGTTCAATAATTGAGACCAAATTTTTAAATTTTGCTTTCAAACACACCTCAGTAAGTGCATGGGTGCAATGGGCACTCATGAAACAGAACATGAGTCTGGACTGGGAAATACCCCAGGAAGTCTAAATACCATGAAGGAAACAAGTGTCACAGCAGTCCAGTGAAATGAAATGAGGCCCTAGCCAGCTTTCTAATCACCACATTAAAAATTCATGGTGCCTGCAGTGGTTGTCAGCATCTCAGGCTGAGATATTAAAAAATGCAGCTCTGGTTACTGTCCAAGTTCACTCAGAGAAGCGGCTCAGAAAAACACAAAAGAAAGGCCACACCAGCTCAACCGAGAGGACACACGTGTCTCCCTCATGTGCTGGAGCTACTCCTGATACCTTATGTCTGAGGCCAAAGAGGTCCCACCTTACCACCAAGACTCCTACCTCATCTGATATCCTCTTCTGATTTTGGAGACCTATGAAAAAAGAATTCAGCTGTCTGTTCATTTTACCTGCTCCCAAGGGAAGCACCTCAGTAGTAAAAATAGGTATACAGGCTGTTTTCTTGAGACTATCAAATATTTCAAGTGAAAAATATAATTTGTTAGAGTAATCGAATATCCATGTATGCACCACCCAGCTTAATAAATAAAATATTAAAGAATGATCCCCTATTCCCCTACTTCTGTCCCTCTACCCAATTCCAATCTCTTTCCTTCCCCCCTAGATACAGCCATTATTCTCAATTGAAATTTCATGTGGAGGTTAGAAAGAATTACAAGAAGCTCTCAGTCTATCAGTGATGACAGACTCATTGAAGAATAAGATGGACTTGGCTAAGGGCTAAGGCAGAGACAGGCCATGGGAAGAAGGTGCTGGGAGGAGCTGAGAACCTTCTGTGACCCAAATGCTTATGCTTTCTACAGTCTCATATTTCACCCTCACTAGTTCTGCAAGGGAAGAATTATGCTTATTAGGTAGATGAAACATGAAATGTGACGTGAGTGAGGCGGAAGACTAGATTAAGTATAGGCTAGGTCATGGGTCCTGTATGTTTTGCTAATTCCACAGCTGAATAACCACGTAGTTTATTTCTCTATATATATGCATATGTATGTATGTATGTGTGTATATACTGGCATATATATGTCTCACATATATATGTATGCACGTGTGTGTGTGTGTGTGTGTGTGTGTGTGTATAAAAACATTGCCTAGCTTAGAGATATAACAGTTTAGTAAGACATATCTTGGGGTAATAATAATAATAATAATAATAATCCTATGAAAATAAAAACGACAGAAAATTAAATGTAAGGTGCTTAAAATAGTGCCTGACATGTGGCATGTGCCCCAAAATGTCAGCTACTGTTACCGCAATATATCCATGACCACTTATAATACAGAGAAATGTCTGTAATATCAAACAGAATAAAAACACAGGTCTCACGTCTTAATTATTTTTTTAACATACTGTATTATAAAGTTATCAATGTCAATACTAGAAAGATCACACACACGTCCCCGAGACACACACCTGTGTACAAAATTAAGGGTTTACCCAGCAGATTTTCAACAGGCACAGAGAGTGAGACAGCAAAGAACCATGATTCTGGTGGAGGAAACAGCAAGGGCAACGGCAGAAGGGATGAACACATTGCAGAGTACATTCAGCCATCTGAGGGGAATGTCAGTTCAGAAGTATAGGTAAGAGGAGGGAAAGAAAGCTGCAGTGGTGGAGCACTGCCACAGGAACAAGTGTGTCTGAAGGAGAGGGACTGGTAAGGCAGAAAATGGCCCACTCACTTCAAGAGGTTTTAGAGAGCAGGATGCAGCTCTGTTTTAAGATCTTTACTACATGCGAGCGCTGGGAGACTTTTGGGCACACAGTACAGTGGAGGCTAGGGTAAGTAGATGAGAAAGAGACTGGATAAAAGAAAAGAACGCAGAAAGAAATGTGATTCATCTGTGAAGAAGAGACATTCTTTCCCAATATTCCTAAGAAACTTCTGGCATCCATGACATTGTTGCAGAAGGCAAGATAATTGTTTTGTTGTTGTTGTTGAGACAAGGTCTTGCTATCGTAGACCTGCGTGGAGTGCAGTGGCATGAACACGGCTCACTGCAGCCTCAACCTACTGGGCTCAAGTAATCCTCCCAACTCAGCCTCCGAAGCAGCTGGGACTACAGGCACATGCCATCAGGCCCGGCTAATTTTTAATTTTTTGTAGAGATGGGGTCTTGCCATGTTGCCCAGGCTGGTCTCCAATTCCTGGGCTCATGTGATCCTCCCACCTTGGCCTCCCCAAGTGCTAGGATTTACAGGTATAAGCCACCATGCCTGGCCTGCAAGATAATTCTAAGAGCTAGGTGAATCCTTTCAGTTCAAATAAGAATGAAATGATACAAGAATGAAATCTGGTCTAGTTTTCACAACTAGACCAGAAAAGGCCACTTCATCAGGATTTCAACTACCAGCATTTCTGTGGGGAGATGACTAATATAAACTAATCACCGATTTACTACTGTAGTATTACTATTCCAGTAATAATCATGATTAGAGCTAGTTTATTGACTGTATGTTATTGCATTAAGCACTTTAGATACATTACTCCATTCACTCTTACTAACAGTCCATGAGATAAGTACTATTACCATCCAAGTGTGTAGATACAAACACTTAACCCTTGTTCATACAGCTCATAAATAAGGGAATTTAAATTAGAATATGCCACCCCAAAACAAACCACTTCAGCATAACTATTATTTTGAGCTTAAAGCAACTAAGAAACAGCAAGGTGGCTGGGTGCAGTGGTTCATACCTGTAATCCCAGCACTTTGGGAGGCTGAGGTGGGCAGATGGCTTGAGCCCAGGAGTTTGAGACCAACCTGGGCAACATGGTAAAACCCCATTGTATTAGTCCGTTCTCACACTGCTAAAAGACATACCTAAGGCTTGGTAATTTATTTTAAAAAGAAGTTTAATTGACTCAGTTCAGCATGGCTGAGGAGGCCTCAGGAAACTTAGAATCATGGTGGAAGGGGAAGCAAACACATCCTTCTTCACATGGTAACAGCGAGGAGAAGTATGAGAGAAGTGCAGAGTGAAGGAAGGAAAAACTCCCCACAAAACCATCAGATTTTGTGAGACCTCAGTCACTACGATGAGAACAGTATGGGGGAACCACCCCCGTGATTCAATCACTTCCTATAAGGTGGGGATTACAATACGGATTACAATTCAATACGTGGAGATTACAATTCAGATTACAATTCAAGATGAGATTTGGGTAGGGACACAGATCCAGACCATATCACCGGTCTCTACCAAAAATACAAAAATTAGCCAGGCACTGTGGTATGAGCCTGTGGTCCCAGCTACTTGTGAGGCTGAGGCAGGAGGATTGCTGGAGCCTGGGAAGTCGATGCTGCAGTGAGTGGTAATTGTGCCACTACACTCCAGCCTGGGTGACGGAGTGAGACCTTGAACAAAGAAAAGAGGAAGAAAGGAAAGAAAAGAAAAAGAAGGAAGGAAGAAGGGAGAGGAGAATGGAAGGAAATGAAAGGAAGAAAATATTCTGCCCAAAAGTAAGGCATAAATCTCCCTTTATAAAGTGTTTCCCCCACCTCCTTTCTAGGAAGAGGAGAAAAACCCTTGTCACAAGAGATGAAATGTCAGCACCAAGATGAACCTGCATAAATAAACCTTGTTAAAATAACCCCTATCATCTATTTGTTTCCCCCTTATATTTATCTTCCCTATAATTTACTGCCCTATAATTCCTAGAAACCTCTTTTTCTCTGTCTTGTCACTTCTCCACAATTTTCTGCCCTTTGCTAAAATGGTATATAAGCTCCTAGGCCTAGCTGCTTCTTCGGGATTTTTCATTTCTTTTCTGTGAGGCCTCTTATGTCCATACTAAATAAGCCTTTTCTCCTGTTAATTTGTCTTTTGTCCATTTAATTTGCAGATGTCAGCCAAGAATGTTTTTTCCCTCCCCTATACTCCACATCCTAAAGTAGGACAGGCCTAGGTTCAAATCTTAAGTCTATCATTTACTGTCTGTGTGGTACCTTGGTCAAGTAGCTTTATCTTTCTAAACCTCATCCTCCCCATCTGGAAAATGGAAATTATAATGGCATTTACCTCATAGAGATGCTATTAAATATAAGATATTGCATGCCAAGTGCCTGGTACACGATGAGCTCAATAAATATTTATAATGGCAATGACACAATGATGACAACCATACCAACTATTCATCTTTGGCCACTGCATTGGAGCCAGCCTTTTACCCCGTGGACAGGAGGCAGAGGCTTCAGACAATGTAGAAGAGTTTCTATCCCTAGGGATTGGCAATAGCAAATACCTTAGGAATACATTAAAATTCAATACTCTTTAAACTTTCTTTGTATACTCATCCAATGAGATTTTCCTCAAAACTTTCAGAACCATAGCAATTATTGAATAGGTCTCTCCCTGACGGGTTTGTCTAACTAACACCATGTGTTATATCTTACCAAATTGAGCAATTTTCACAAAACCTCTGGACTGGACTGCCTGCCAACCTAACCTTCGATTCTCAGCAACTCTAATTATGGCTGCTACTTATTAAGCACTGACTATGTAGAGGGATTCAATCACAGTGAATATCCTGAAACTCATGTGATACTCCCTCAAGGCAGTTGCTTTATAGATAAGAAAAATGAAACTCAGTGGTGAGGAAAGGATTAGATCCCACTTCATTTGATTCCAAAACCTATCCTTCTCCACTGACACACTCAGGAAAGACTATCGTGAATACCAGAATATTGTGTGCCACAATATCTATTCAGAATCCACTATGTGAAAGACTTGATGACAAATATCAGGAACAAAAAGGTAAATAAAACAAGACTTCCTGTCCTGTAATAATACTGACAAAGTAATAATAAAGATAATTATTTGCAATTACAATTTTTGATTAATGTGCCAAGAAGTATGCTAAGTATTTCTCCTGCGTTATCTTGTTCAATGTTCACAATTTAGAAACTGGTTTAGAGTAGTTAAGCAAGTTGCCCCAATGTCATACAGATAAGAAGCAGTAGTGACAGGCACTGACCCTAAAGCCTGTGCTCCTAACTAGTGTACTTGGTTAAGTGTAGGAGCCTCTAGAAGTCTTTTAACTTTAGCCAGATGCCAAGTGATTGAGAAACCTGAAAATCCAGGTCTTAGTTCCAGACTCTACCACGTCAGGAGACTGAAGCTCCTAGGGGCCTTAATTTCTTCACATATAAAACAGGTCTAATAACATCATCGGCCCCCTGCTGATTGGCCACTAACAGGTAAAGGTGTCAAAATTAATACAAAAGCTCTTTTGGAAAAACACAAAAAAATTATAAAACCACAAAGGATTATTTCTACTTAACGGGTATAATAAGGCCTTGAGAATACTCTCATAAATCCATCCTAAAGAGCATTCCAAACCACAACCAGGCAAACCTAGACATCATTTGGTGAAAGATCACACAGAACACAGGCCTCAGTGACACAGAGACTGGGGTCTGAATCCCCACTCTGGTTCTAACTGGGCATATATAACCTTGGAAATGGCACTTAACTTATCTGGGCCTCAACTTCATACGTGAAATGGGACAATGACTATAAGGTATATGGCATGAGTCTAAAAATACCTTTACTTCTGTTAATTTCATATACCCTAAAATTCAGAGCTGGAGTTCTAATGCTAATGGATGCTAATTTAAACATGGTATTTTTTGGAGGATTCCAGGACATATAAGATGACTGTGGATCAAATTCCACGTTTTCTGTTTATAAACTGTGATCTAGGGCAATTTATATATCATCTCAGACTCTGTCTTCTAAAATGTAATAATACCTACTTGATGGGGTTATTAAGGGAAATAGATGAGAAAGACTATGAAGTGCCTCATCTAGTATCTGGTATGCAGTGGATGTTCATAAGATGCTAAGTACCATTCCACACTCCAGAGTCTTACTTCCTTAATTTCCCATACTCTTTCCTGGGAGCCTAGCCTCTCTTCCAAGGTCTTTACGCATGTTCTCCTTCTTTGTTAAGAGTCCAGAGGAACACATGATAAACACGTGTTTATCATCTTATCCTTATGAACGAAGAAAACTCTTCCAGAGGCTAGCTGGGATACGTGCGTTATTACACTCCAGTCATAAAACCTATCCGAAGTTCTCCTGTCTATAAGTTCCATCACAATTTCAGGACTCACCCTGACTTTCAATGTAAGTGTAACCTACCAAGCATCCTGTTATTCATTCTCTTCTTAGCCTCTTGACAAGCTGGGGGTCCCAGCTTTACACAGTTATATGTTCAGTTCCCAGTGCTGGGCCTGGCACATAGTGAGTGCTCAGTAAAATGCTCACTGCATATAGTTGATTCTCATAAAACAAGCCTTTTTCCTTCTTGCAAAAAATACTTACCAGCAGCCATGTGCCAGCCATATAAAATACAGTAAGCTATAATGTAATAATAAACCCATGTAATATGTGACATAAATCATAGCACTGCCATAAAAGGGGAAGTGACAAATTCTTTTTATATTATCCTATACATATTTTGTAGCACTAATCACACTTATAAAATATTTAATTCTATTTGTTTTTAAAATTATATAAGTAATTCATATGCTATTACAGAGATATATAAAGATAAAATTATAATTTCCTTTCCCCTTTTCCAATCCCATCCCCTTAAAATAAGCAAAGTTAATAATCTGGAGTGTATCTCAGTGACATCTTATAATTTAAAAAAACATACATACACAGACACACAAATATAGGTGTTTTCACCCCTTTCTCCCTTTTAAAAAAAATAAGTGGGATATTACATACGACCACCATGGCTTGCTTTTTTCCTATGGAATAAAAATCATGAAATTTAATATAAGTAAACCTAATTATTTTAACTGTGATTATGTTCCATAACAAATCCCCCTGTTGAGAGGATACTAGGTTTTCTGCAGCTTTTGCCATCAAAACACAATGCTGCAATAAATACTCTTATACACAAGCTGTTACATGCCATTACTTTACTGCTGGAAAAATATATTCACAAAAGCAGGATTGCTGGGGGATAGTGTGTACATTTCAAATTTTAATTAATACTGCCACATTCTTTCCAGAGAAGCTGGTTAAAGCAATTCACATTCCCAGCAGCAATGCACATGTAACAGGGGCTAACTCTCTTCAACCATATCAGCACATAGATGTTACTGTTCTTTTTTAATTCTGGCCACATGTGTATAAAAAATTGACTATAGTAAGCCTATCTTTTTGTATTTTATTGTCCATTAACATTTCCTTTTCTGCCTGTTTACATATTTAGCTTAGTTTTCCGATGCTAGTATTTTTCCTATCAGTTTGTAAGAATGTCTTGTACAAGGGATAGAAACTTTTATAATATGTGTTGCAAATATTTCTTCCATTTATCTTGTAACTTGTTAACGGTGCCCTTTGCCATAGAGAAATTTAAAAATGTCATGTAATCATATATATCAATCTGTATGCAAAAGACTTTTTTTGGTTTCCTGCCTTATGTTCCTAAGCCTTCTAATAGTATTTTTAAAAACACTTAATCTTTAACCCAAAACAATGTTTATATAGCACAGGAAAGGGTTTATGAAAGTAAGTTATTAAACTTTCTAAAGTTTTATTCACTTCAATATTTAAATACTTAATACATCTGCAATGAAATTATCTATATGGCATGAGAAGGAGTTCTAACTTTAGAACTCCTATAGTTCTAAAGAAGGCAACTATTTAATATTTGATTAAAAAAAAAGAACACAGAGACGACACTTGAATGGAGTGGATTAGGTTTCATAAGAGAAGATAACTGAGCAGAAACTTGAAAAATGAATAGTTGTTTAACAAGTAGACTTGGGGTGTGGCAAGAGGTAGCAGCATACCATACAGGTACCATAAAGTACTCAGGAATAATGAAGCCAGTGTTTGCTTAGGTGGGCTGAGATAAACAGAAACTAACATGGAGTCTTTGGTTGCCTCAGAGTTTACCACCTTCAATCTAGAGCTAGGTAGGTTAAGATTTTGTTTTGTTTTAAGAGAAAGGGTATCTTGCTCTGTTGCCCAGGCTGTAATGCCGCAGCATGGTCTAGCTTGCTGTAGCCTCAATCTCCTGGGCTCAAGTGATATTCCCACTTCGGCCTCTCCCTAGTAGCTGGGACTACGGGCATGCACTACCACGCTTCGCTTTTTTTTTTTAAAGAGATGGAGTCTTACTATGTAGTCCAGGCTAGTCTCAAAACCCAGCCCTCAAGCAATTCTCCCACCTCAGCCTCCCAAAGTGCCGTGATAGGTTAAAGTTTTAAAAGCACTGCCCTCTGTTCCTGTTCATCAACAGATAGTTGCTCAGATCCTTTTTGCCACACCAATCCATAAACTTAGTGCCGCCTGTCCTGTGACCCGGAAAAAATTTGTTTTAACTTTACAGACACCATATTATTGGGGAATGAGGGCTGGATTTTTGGATCTAAGCTCCTTATTTTCTTATCTATAACACTAATTTGGAAACAACTGCTGATTATAAGCAAATTATTTCACTTCCCTGAGTCTCTGTTTCCTTACATTTTCCCACCACCACTAACTGTATTAGTCTATTGTTAAGATTAAAGACAAAGTCCTTGGAGGCAGAAAGCCTTGTGGACATTTTTTAAAACTGCTTTTCTCCATGCCACTTTGGATGATTCATTTCTATAATTTCTGAAGGTCATTTTGAATTTGGAGTTGTTCTTTCAAAGTCCTAGCCAAGCCTCAGCACGAGTCTGGCCCCAGCCTCTGGGGTGTTATCTGGAAACTCAGCATGCATATTCTCATTTCTGCAGCACTGACAAATCCATTAAATAACAGAGCCCCAAGAAAAGATACCCAAAGAGTTCCACAGGGCTATTACTCAGGATTTAAACAGCACCTGAACATCACTCTCCTATAGCAGAAGTAGAAATGTTCTCTCTTCTGGCTTCATCATACAGCCTTCCTACCTGCCAGAAGAAGTACACATTACACTTCGGTTTACTGATGGCTCTGTAGGTAATTGCAATGCTTTGAGATCTGGCCCCTAAAATAGGCAGCAAAGACACAACCAATTCCTCCCCTGCTTCAGCCTCCACAGTATAACCACCCAATGGAGCCAACCCTTCTAAATAAATAGGTGTTTAAAAATAGGACCCCATATTTTACTACTAATTCACAAACTTTCACTAAGCACCTACAATGGGATACAAAGGTTATTTAGTGTTTAGAATTATGGCCTTGGGTATGACCTTTAAGTCCTTCTGAGTTAGTTTCTTGGCTTATAAATTATATGTAAAATTGAGATAATAAAACCTCATTGGGTTCTTGTTCTGCTAATGAGGTGGTAGCCTAGGACAGGACTCAGCCTGAGCAGCTACCCTCTGAACCAGTGCTCTGCAAACTATATTTTGTGGTTGTTTTTTTGAGACAGGATCTCATTCTGTTGCCCAGGTTGGAGTGCAGTGGTGCAATTACAGCTCACTGCAGACTTGACCTCACTGGTTCTGGCAATTCTCCCACCTCAGCCTCCTGAGTAGCTGGAACCCCAGGTGCATGCCACCATGCTCAGCTAATTTTTTTTTTTTGCAGAGATGGGGTTTTGCCATGTTGCCCAGGCTGGTCTTGAATTCCTGGGCTCAAGTGATTCGCCTCCCTTGGTCTCCCAAAGTGCTGGAACTACAGGCGTGAGCCACACTGCACTTGGACTCTCCGAATTATTTTTAATCATCAATCTCTGTTAGTAAAACATTTCAAAGCATTTCCAGTCAATGCTTGTATGTTTATTTAATCAATTATATATTATTATATATTATACTACATATAATATAGTACATATTACATATAACATATTGTTTATATAAATCACTGGTTCTGATCTCAATGTCAGAGGTTCCAAAAACCCCTGAAATTGAAATATTCTGCTTTGTAAGATTTTTTGTTTTAGGTTCAGATAAAGTGTGTTGTCTTTCTGAGGTTTACTAAGGGGTCTATCTATGACCCCACAATGTTCGGAATTAGAAGAAATGTTAGCTGTATCTGAAGACAAAGCTTCTTGCCCTTTCTGGGTGCACAGTTGGCGAGTCTGAGGGAAGGGCAACAGCACATGTGCGATCAAAAGGGGCAGGTCTCTTTGGATCAGTTGCTATAGAAATGCGGTATTGTTAGAAACTATCAACTCCCCTTTGGTTATAAACAGGACATTTTAGAGGCTACCAAAGTATCTTCATCTCACTTCATAAACAGACCAGAAAAAAAATCATCATCTCTGTTTCACTGGTAGAAAAACCAAGGTCCTGAGAAATGAAGGACTTGTTAAGAAATACTTAGTTACTTCCTGTCAGAGTAGAGATCACATCCCAGCTCTCTACCTAGGAGCATCCCAACTCCTCACTGTACAGGCAGCATAGAACACTCCCCAAAACATGACCTCAACTAGGCTTCTCCACTTCAGAACTCTGGGAAAAGGCATCACCCTCAAATGTGGACAAGTAAGATAATGAGGACCACAGAGAACACAGATGTGCAGGGTACTCCAAAAGTGTGTGTTTGTGATTCAGAATATACACAATGGGCCAGGAGCAGTGGCTCACGCTGGTAATTAGCACTTTGGGAAGCCAAGGTGGGTGAACTGCTTGAGCCCAGGTGGTCAAGACCAGTCTAGGAAATACGGCAAAACCACGTCCCTACAAAAACCACAAAAATTAGCCAGGCATGGTAGCAAGTGCCTGTGGTCCCAGCTACTCGGGAGGTTGAGGTGGGAGGACCACCTGAGTCTAGGACGGCGAGGCTGAAGTGAGCCAAGATCATGCCATCACACTCCAGCCTGGGCAACAGCATGAGACCCTGAGTTTAAAAAAAAAAAAAAGCCGGGCGCGGTGGCTCACGCCTGTAATCCCAGCACTTTGGGAGGCCGAGGCGGGCGGATCACAAGGTCAGGAGATCGAGACCACGGTGAAACCCCGTCTCTACTAAAAATACAAAAAATTAGCCGGGCGCGGTTGTGGGCGCCTGTAGTCCCAGCAACTCGGGAGGCTGAGGCAGGAGAATGGCGTGAACCCGGGAGGCGGAGCTTGCAGCGAGCCGAGATCGCGCCACTGCACTCCAGCCTGGGCGACAGAGCGAGACTCCGTCTCAAAAAAAAAAAAAAAAAAAAAAAAAAAAAGGATCTAAATAATGGAAAAAACAAACCTTTAACTTGAAAAAAAAAAAGACACGTGCCTATTATTTTTTTCTTTTAGCTCATCTGATTTTTCTACAGTAAACACATTAATATCACACTGCACTTTCACAATGGGGGAAGAAACCAGAAAACACCACTGAGAAAAATCAGCACGGGCTGTTCCAGTCCCCTCAGCACCCATACTGTTCTCCATAAAGAAAAAAGTACATGTTTGATCAATTACCCGAGACATGGAAGATCTGAAAATATCCCTGTTGCCTGTGAATGCAACAGACAAACTGGCCAAGCAAAGTCATCCTCTATCAACCTCTAAATGTTCTGTCTTATGGTACTGATTATCAATGAAAACCACTTCAGAATCAGGCACAATCTGCTTGATTTGCATACCCAAATGGGGCATCACAAAATCAATAAGTAGTTATTCTTTCTTGCTAAAGGCTTAATTGGAGAAACCTCTCCAGTCGTAAAAATAGACATATAAAAATTCACGTTGACATGTGAACTAGAAATAAAATTAAACACACACATATGACTGCTTGTTAGAGGTTGTCATGGCACGGTTGTTTTCAGAGGGCAGATTCTTTGCCATGGTTTAAGTGCAACAGCTTTATACAGGAAAATACAATCCTACTTTAATGAGACATAAACCATTTAAGAATGATGAAAATGCAACTGGAAATAAGAGGCAGCAAGACATAGGTAAAGTCATAGAATCTTGACTGTAGTTGTCAAGAAGGGTCTGTTTAAGGCTCAAAGGTGGTTCCTAACAGTCATTAATCTGAATCTTTATGTAAACAGTGAAAATAATTAATTGAAGACTGAAAAGCACAATGGACTCTACCTGGCACATAGTAGGTATTCAACAAATGGCATCTATTATTTATTTTTACCAAAATAAATCATTAAAGCATAGAAACACATTTATATATTCACCTTTAACAGAGCAAATCTGTTGTTCATCCTAAGGCTTAAAAAAAAACCCCAAACTAGGCTGGGTGTGGTGGCTCACGCCTGTAAACCCCAACACTGTGGTAGGCAGAGGTGGGTTCAAGACCAGCCTGGGCAACATGGTGAAGCCCCATCTCTACCAAACATCACCTCCCTCCCACACACAAAACAAAAATTAGCTGGGCATGGTGGCATGCAACTGTGGTCCCAGCTGCTACTCGGGAGGCTGAGGAGGGAGGATCACCTGAGCCTGGGAGGTCAAGGATACAGTGAGCTGAGATTGCGCTACTGCACTGCAGCCTGGGCAACACAGTGAGATCCTGTCTCCAAAAAAAAAAAAAATACACCAACCCCAAACTAGTGGTTGTGGGATAAAATTATTTAAAACTACTTAATTTATCATGATGTATATTCCCCAAAGATAGAAGCACACATCATTAAAAAATTAACTCATTTTAAGTAAAATGAGAGCACTCATTCTACAACCAGCAAAATAGAGGAAGTGCATACACAGGCTCATACACGCAGTGAATAGCTTCTAATTTCAAGTAAAAGAATATGCGAGCCAATAACTAGGATCCAAAAATTGAAACTTTCTAAGAAGCCTGGGGTTTTAATATTATTCTGGAAAGAGACACCGATTTTTAAACAGCATTCTTTTGAATCCCTCCAGTTTATCCCCATATAATTTAAGGAGTAATGCTCTCCTGGGTAAGTATATTCACTTTTGGGGGAAAAAAAACCCTTCCTTGACCATTCTGAAGGAACTCATTATTTTAATTTGTTTTCACTTCCCAAGGAGTAATAATAGACCCACAAGAATTCAAAATGCCTTGAAGGCCCAAAGAAATTTGTTTAGATTTTGCTCAATCATGGTATTTCTATCTAAAGCCTTTTAAGAGCTTAAGAATTGTTATTTTTATTAATCAATTTACTGTAATTCAAAAAGATTTAAAAAAAAAATCTGGTTATCCACAAACTTGAAAACAGCAAAAAAGGTAAAATTTCCTAGAGACAAGCTGCTTTTGTACACCTTGTGACATTTTATTCTAATCTATTATACCTCTTACATATGCCTGTTAAGAGAATTATTCTCCCCACTGAACACCGCAGGATTAAAATAAGCATTACATGACACCACGGTAAGACACCGAACCTAATTACCAACTCTAGTTACAACTGAATTCACACTATACCTTCAAGTTTGAGGAAATGCTTAACTAAAAAATAGCTCAAATGAAGTTGTTTGGTTACAAAAGCATTTGCTTCCTATCCATTGATAAATTGAGTACTTTACCTTTAAAATCCTAGATTTCCTTGTGCACTATGAGCTTTTTCTTAAAATACATAATTTAACAAAATGAAAAACTGGAGAGAACACCACACATTTTTTGCCTTAAAAAACACAAATACTCTCTTATAAAACTACTACTTAATTCTAACTGAAAGGGAATGGGAGACAAAAATGTAAGGAAATAAAATCAATGGCTGTCTTTCTTGTAATGAAAAAGCTACAAAACTGTTTACAACAATTTAGCTGTGTTTTGAAAATAAGACTTTCACATCATATGCTTGTGATCAAATTATATACCACTATCATTTTTTTCTTGCCCAGAAACATTAAAGGATTTACAAGCCTCAACTTTCAGACCAACAATGTTATAGATTCTAAGGGGCAGCATGTGTTACCAATAAGCTATCATTTATTCTGAATATATCCTGGCATACATTCTAAGGTACCAGCCATATAATAATATGTTCATTTAATTTGAGCAAAAAAAAAAAAAAGCCAAAACTTTAACACAGAAAAAGACCTAGTAGCAGGAATATCCTGAGTTCCTATTCCCAGAAAAAAGTGTATACCTGTAACTGTGTTGTGTGAGAATGTATCTGTTCAAAAAGATTAATGTTTTCAACCTAACTCATTTGGTAGAACAGAAAACTCAGTATACCCATGCTTACTATGAACCACATGCTTCCATTTGTAAAAGTGTCACACTGTGTTTTTTAAACAATACTGAGAAGCAAACAGTAAGCTCTTTTCTCAAGCCACACCTGACTTATGTGCATTCACATGCTTATGCTTCCGAGGGAATGCCAGCCCCACTCCTACTGTACTGACCCAGGGTCTCTCACAAAGATCAAGATCAAGATGCCAGCCAGGGCTACAGTTGTCTGAAAGTTTGCCTGGGGTTAGATTTGCTTCCATGTCTCACTTGCAAGGCTGGCAAGTGTGTGGTAGTTCTCCATAGGACTGCTTGAGTATCCTCAATATGATAGCTGGCTTCCTTCAAAGAAAATGATCAGAAAAAGAATGGAAGGACCAGGTGGAAGCTATCTTGCCTATGGACTGGCCTTGGAAATCACATGGCATCACTTCTACTACATTCTATTCATTAGAAGGGAGTTAATAACTCTGGTGGTACATTCAAGGGGAAGGGGGATTAGGCTCTATCTTTGTAAAGAAAATTGCCCAAGAATTACAATAAATTAAAACCTCCACAGTGCCCAAGAAACTAGTCATTTTAATCATACATTAGCAAAAGGGCAAAAGGAGGGAGAAAAGGGAAAAGGGAGAGGGACCACTAAGGCAGACTTCCTAAACGACAATCTGTTTCACAGATTAATAATGTTAAAACTTCAAAACTTAGAGAATAACAGAGGAAAACTGAATAGCGTGGAGAATTTTCCATTGGTCTAAGCAGTTCACAGAATTGAGTTTTGTTTTGTTTTTTAAAATGTCCTCATACACAACAAGGAAAAGTGAGACACAAATTCCCAGAACAATCTTGAAACTAAAGGGCTTGAGTGGAGACAATTTGTTAAAAAACAAAACAAAACAAAACAAACAACAACAACCAAAAAACCCCTCATTTTCATACTGTGTACTAGTACTGATAAAAGTTTATGTGTAAAAATAGCACATTTTAAGAGTAACAAGCTTCACAATGTTTAGCCATCTTTCAAATCACTTTGTGAAGTTGAGTGATTGGTAACCTCCAACCAGAAATATAGAAATGCTTTTTAAATGTTCAAAAAGTATCCCATGGGTTTTGTATCACTTAAGCATTGTGAGAAAACAAGAAAATTATAAAAATGCATTGGGAAACAGATAGCAGGGTTCAGCTTCTTGTGGTTTCTCTGGATGAGGCCAAAAGCCCTTGCAGGGAAACAGCTTGGATTCCACTGAGCATGTATCATGGAAAGCTATGCAACACCACTGTTTTACTCATTTAGTCATTTTTAAAGAATTAAATGTCATAGTGTTGTCCATAAACCCAGCTATACTATACTTGCTCATGACTGCAGAAACCCTATCAGGCCTCAATAGTCTGTGAGGAACCTGGAGGGATCTGAGTTTGTCCCTATATTTCTGAGACAGGACCATGGTAATACTATTTGTGGTCTCATCTGGGAAACACCAAAGTCATCCCACAGATTACAATGCTGGGAGTTTCCATTTGATGGATCCATTCATGAATATTCACGATTAGTGAATATTAATAGCTGGTCTCAGAGAGCTTCCCAGGTAGTAATCCATCCAGCCAACATGTAGCGATTCATTCAACCCTTATTGAGCCCCTGCCATGTGTTAGGTAGAAGACAAATACAAAGTACCTGTAAAGAGCAAAGCTGGGGGCAGCTGGGCTCTCTTTCTGTTATTTGCCAGGTATGGTACCCTGAACAAGTTATTCTGGCTCTCTAAGCTTCAGTTTCATTATCTATAAAATGAGAACAATGGTACTCACCTTATCGGCTTGTTTGGCTTAGCCTAGTACAGCATAAATACACAACGAATATCATTTCCTCCAGGTGGTACTCCCTTAGTACCTTCCTCATACTACCTCAGATCCTTCTTCCTATTTCACCCTTTGCACTTTGTAAGCTTTCTTTTATAGCACATCCTAGTTTCTAGTTATAAATACTTTGATGATCTGATTAACATTTATCTCTCCCCTACTGGATTGTAAAATTCATGAAGGCGGAGACTTTGATATGCCAAACACCTAACGCCCAGAACAGGAGAATATAATAGGTGCTCAATAAATACCTTTTTGAACAAACTAATAAATTACCTTGACAAATGCATAAACTATGAAGATGAAAAACATAGTACTAGTCTTATCAAAAAGCTCATAGGCCAGTGCAACAGTTCTTAATTTTAGCTGCAAGTTAGAATCCGCTGGGGAATAACATATTTTTTAATCTCAATAGCTAGGCACTACTCTGGAACAATTCTAGGGTAAGGGTCTGAGAGATTCCTGTTTTTGTTTTTAAGAGTTCTTCAGGTGATCCTAATCAACAAAGGTAAGACTCATTATCTACTCCAAGAGAGATGGTTAATAATTGCAATACAGTGGGATACATGTTCTCCTACAGTATCAGTCTAAAAGAACAAAAGAACTTCCTGTGATGATGGAGAAGTTTTTATTTCTGCACTATCTAATATGGCACCCACTAGTCACATATGGCTGTTAAATTCTTGAAATGTGGCTAAAACTGAAGAACTGAATTTTACATTTTATTTTAATTCATTTAAAATTTAAAACCATATGTCACTAGAGGCTACTCTAATAGTACAAACCTAGAAGGAGGGCACACAGAACCCCTAATCCAGACTGGAGAGATTCAATGTTCAGTTAGCTGTGCCACTCCCATCCACAAAGAGGGTGCAGTCTACTGGAGGAAGCTGTACCCAAATTACACATATAGCCCTTGAACTCTCTCCTCTTTACATCCATACAGGAACAATCTCTCCCTTCTGTCATACCCAGGGCAGCTGTGATCAAGGAAATCCTTTAAAGAACAGGAAGAAGCATATCCCCCAGTAGAGGAGCCTTTGTATGAGCTGTTGAGTGATGTGGTCATTGTGGCCAAGGGATGAAATGCATCTTGAGGGAGAACATTTGGAAAAGAGTCACATGGAGGGGGCCTTCAGCACAGTAAATACAGCAGCATCTCACAGCTGTAAAGCAAAGATCTCCTTTTTGCAGCTCACAAGTGTAGAGCCTCAGGCACAAACCATCATCACATTACAGAGAACTGACCGTTCTTCCTGAGACAAATAATGGTTCTCATTAAGCTCTTTATAAAATCAGGCTGGTCAAATGTTATATGTGGAATCACTGAATTAAAATAGAGAAGGCACTCAAGCATTCATCTAGCTGTCCTTTTCCCCCATCTACCATTTGTTAAGCACCTACTATGTGGCAGGCAGTGTATTAGGGGCCTTAGATGGTCTCTCCTTTTGTCCATACAATCCCCTGCACATTAGATATTATTTTTTTAATTTATGGTAAGGAAATGTAAGACTCCTGGAAGTTAAATAATATACTTGACTTGAACCAGTTTAACAAAGCTAGGATTCAAACTCAGACTTAGACTACTTGAGTTTCTCTCTTTTTTAAAAGGGTGTGCAGTGTTCTATTATATATATACTATGGTTTATTTAATAAATCCCTTTTATTTTCTGCTCTTCCAAATCACAACCAAGGCTTCAGTGAACCTCCTTGTATATAATACTTTAAATATATTTTTATTGGTATATAATATACATACCTACAGAAAAGTATATAAATCCTAAGTTCAGCATCTGATGAATTATCAAAAAGTGAACTTTACCATGTAACCACCACTAGCATCAAGAAACGACAATATCAGCACCCCAGAAGCCCGCTTTGTGGCATCTCCTAGTTATTTATCCCACTCACCTCCCGAAAGAGCTAATATCAAATATAAGGGCCTATCACAGTGTAGGAGTTCATTGAAAAAAATGCTAATGGCAGAAGTTATAAATTAGGTATATAACTTAAGCCAAGACCTAAAACAACATTTGGTCATAACTACATGACCATTAGTTATCTACATTAATGAGAAGTTAGTGTTTTATTGGATATAAAGAAATTAGGGAGCAAAATGAAGGCACCAGGGTGCAAACTGTGTTAACAATTAATACTACAGAATGTCTCAAGGCCTGGGGGGGTTAAAAAACAAGAGAATATTAGGTTTCCAGTTTCATTTGGCTAGTGATTCCCAGCTCTGATGAGACGGGAGGGCCATAAAGTACCTGAGGGTTTTGGCTTGTTCACGTTCCATTCAGCTCAATAATTTCATGATGATAAAATTAAGAGGAACAAGCATTTATTGAACTCCCATAACCTGGCAGGCCCTTTTCAGATATGAGCTCATTAAATCCCTTCAACAACTTTTTAAATACCACTATCCTCATGTTACGGAAGAAAAATGGAAGCTCAAGAAGGAGAAATAACTAGCTCAAGGTCACCTTGCTAATAAGAAGTGGATTAGCAAGGATGAAAGCCCGTATCTGTCCAACTTCATGGCCTGCGCTCTTTCTATTATAGTCTGCTGCCTTCCCTCCCAGGTTTTCTGTTAAGTTACAGACCACTGATTTCTTAGAGAAGTAACCCATTGGTAGGTGAGGTGGTACTGCAATAGTAACAAAAGATGTGAGTGAGAAACTCTGAAATCCATTTTATGTTTCCATGCCTCTCTTCTACAGTGCTGGAGCCTACCATTTTTTGTGGTTACTCTGTTTTGTTTTTTTTTTTTTTTTTTTAATTTGGTTTGTTTCCTCTTACTCACTGATGACATACTTTTGACTCCAAGGTGACAAAGTCACTAGACAGTTAAAACATTTAGTTACATAGGTTATCTGGCACACCTTCCAACAAAAGAAAAGATGATAGTTCACAGGTCTGTTGAGGTCTGAATTTAACTTTGCCCCCTCCTCTCTAACTTTTTCCACGACCATCGCCAATAATTTTTAAATGTGTACAGGTACACTGAAGAAGGGAAAAGATTCTGATGTGTTTAACTGAAGCCACTGAGTTACAGGTTGACCAAATTCACACAGAAATTTTATCTATTTCATGTCACTTGTGACAAAACTACTCATAACTCTATTAAGCACTTAAGGGTATAGTAAAATCCACTGCGACTAATGCTTTCTCTTCTTTCTGTTTTGGAAACACTAATAGGCTTGGGCTGATAGTCGAGATAAGAGAAAAAAAGAGAAATTTCTTTTACCTACTTACTTTTCCATTTGCGTCAAGTTTCCTATAAACTTAACATCTTTTAAATAACTAAGAAAACTCTGTAGACATTATTTATAATTCATGTTATCTGATTTTTAGTAAGTGCTTACCTTGACCAGAATTATATATTGCTTTTACAGACTTCTTCACTTTCTGAAGGGCTGTTCTATCTTGGTCTAGAGCCTAAAAGAGAAAAAAGGGGGAAAAGATATTAGAAGATTTGGTAAATTAAAAAAAAAAAAAGAAAGAAAAATTCATTTGTAATTGCATTTGTTTTCCTGCATACCAGAGCAACAGCAAACTGACATATTCATTAACAATGAATCATTTCAGACTGGAAGTCCCTGGCATCTGGGTAGTTATAGTTTCAGGAGAAGTACAGTCATTCCACAAAGCTCAGTGTGTGAAATGGATAGCATTCTAGTCAGTCAATTATCATGCTAAGTTACGCACAAGAAAGATAATACAAGACACCTAAGAAATCTTAAGGCTTGTATTCTCTCATGCATTTACAATCTGGTAAGGAGAAAAAGCAAGCATAGACATGAATGGCACAATACCCAGGCAAGAGGACACTGTCATTTTATCACCTAAATGGTAATTTTAGCCAGAAAAATGTTTCAAGGAGTATGAGTAGGAATGACCTGAAGAGCTTTTCACAGTGCTTTTAAGTTTTGGGATTTCTTTTAGTGTTAAAAAAAAATACTTATGACATATGGCAGTTGAATTTAAGCAATATTTTAATTTAAAAAAACAGTTTGGAAAATGCCATCATGATGCTGGTAACGCTTTTAAATTATTTCTTAGATGATGAATCAACACATTAATCTACTTGTGGTACAAGCGGGGGGCTTCTAGGAGTCTATTGTTGTTGATTCTTAATCCAGGTACAGGATATACAATTGTGTTTAGTTTGTTAAAATTCAGCAAATTGTGCATTTAGGATATGTACTCCTTTCTGTACGTGTATTACACTCAAAAAACAAGTTTAAAAGGGGGCATAGTCAATGTACTTGGCACACTGGACTAGCTTCTTAAAACAATTTTAGGCCCCTTTCTGCTACTTCAAGGGTCTGCGGTCAGCCTGGGAACCCCCAGATGATATGTCAAGATTTGCAGGGCATGAGAATAACAGTAATAAACTGCATAAATAAAATTTTAAAACATTAAATGTACACTCACATCCATT
The DNA here is from genome assembly GCF_037993035.2 of Macaca fascicularis. NCBI lineage: Eukaryota > Metazoa > Chordata > Mammalia > Primates > Cercopithecidae > Macaca > Macaca fascicularis. The sequence continues at coordinate 139,887,789 of NC_088382.1, forward strand.
ACATCATCTAAACCTTGGAACTTCAGACCAGAAAACTGAAGCCCGTAGAGGCTAAGTACTTCCCTGAAGAAGCTGAAACGGATAAAAGCAATGGTAGCAGGCACCTACAATTCCCCTTATGGAAAACGGTCTTTCCTACCATTTTCCTTCACCTCTTGTTCTCTAGACCCCAATGTCTGGCCGGGTAAGCACTAGACTCATACTGGACTCAATGACATTCCTAGGATTTCTGGGCTTGGAAACAAGCTCAGTCCCTTTCTGGTCACAACAGCTTAGGACTGCCAGTAGTTCTGTTTCTTGATGTGAGGAAAAATGTGGCCAGACAGAATGACACTAACAGAGACACAGTTACAGAGAAAAGAGGTAGAGACAGTCCTCTGGCATCCGAGTTTTTGCTTCCAGCTGTTCCCAAGGCATATGTCACTGTTAACCTTCCTATAGTCTGAGTACATGAGACAACAAATTCCTTCTGTCCTAAGCCAGTTGAGCTTGGAATTCTGTCACTTGCAACCACAGGTCCTAAATAACACTAGAACTAACATTTACTGAGCACTTACTAGACATGAGGTATAAAACTTATTATATTTATAAAACATATCAATTATATAAGATATATATGCTTTCAAATATTTTATCTCTTTGCATTGCATCTTTATAGAAATTCTGTTAAAGATCACCTTAATTTTTCAGATAAGGAAATGTAGTAGATCTTCAATAAATATTTATAGAAAGGGAAGGCAAGAAAGGTTAAGTAACTTTCCCAAGGTCACAGAGGCAGAAAATGATAACATCACATTCCACGCTTATATCTACCAAATCCCAAAGTGTATGCTTTCTTTACTGGGATGTTGAGACAAAAAACAGGGTTTCCAGACTGCAAGTCTAACACTATTTCCACCATACCCATCACTACATTCTAACTCCGTATCTTGTCACATCCACTGCCCACCTGTACTTCTGTTCAATATCTCCCTTTAAATACACTTGTATCTCTTTTAAAAAATTTAAATGACTGTATTGTAAAGAGCTAAAATAAATGAAAAACCATGATCATTTACCATTGATAGGAGATACCCTGAAAACTACAATGTACCTCTACCTATACAAAATGCTCCTTGGCTTAGGATCTCAAGTCATCTCACATACCTGTCATGCTGCATGTCATGCTTAAGGAAATGTTTTATGAGACATTTCAGGGAAGAGACAAATTTTGTATTACTGAAAAGATTTAAGATTTGCACTGTAGAGGAAAGAGGGAAGATAACCAGTATTTAACAAACACTTGGTATAAACCAGAAAGCATGCTAAGAGGTTTACACAGATTATCTCAGTTAATTCTCACAAAAGTCCTAGGAAATAAATATTATTATTATATCCATTTTATGAATGAGGAAACAGAGGCTTGGCTTAGAAAGGTTAACTTGTCCAGGGTAGCTGAGCTGGAATTTGAACCCAGGTCTCTGACAACACAGAGCCTTATCTTCTAACCACTACCTAATTCTGCATTCTAATGATATCTGCGATAAGCTGAGACTAAAAACAGTCTCATCATATGGGGGAGGTGGCAACTACATACCAGTTTTGAGATAAACCTGAGTTTTAAAAAAATATAAGACATTTAGATGGAAAATGATGCAAATAAGCATTTACTTAAAAGTAAATTTACTTAAAAAATGGGTTTATTCCTAGATGAACTGTTTCTGTGATGTCATTTTTTTAAAATGCTAAAAATAGTCATTAATTTTTTTCTATACTTACGATTGTCCTTTTTCCCTGATAAAAAACCTTGGGCCTTAGAGAAATTAGTTAGCTTGCCAAGCGCCACATACCAAGTAAGAGAAGAGCCAGCCTATGCTTTTTCAACCATGCCATCTAATCTGTTGTGGAAGGCAAGTCCAAGTTTCCCCTGAATCTTAACATTTCTTAATTACTTTCAAGAAAGAAACAAAGACCTGCTTCTGGAGGAAAATAACCTATCGGTTATCTTTGCGGGAATAATGACCAAAAAAGGTGACTGTAGTCTAAGAGAAATTACTAAGTGGACTTTACAGTTAACTCCAAATGAGCAAATGAATGTGAAAGATTTCAGCCGTAACATTTGTTGAGACTATCTACCTACTTCCTTCCGTTGGAGGGGGAGCGGGTACAGTCTCAGAATTTTTGTTTAATGTTTACCAACTTGCTTATGAACTGTTAGGGTGTAAAGTTCACCTACTCACTTTTAAAGTTTATTGAAAGCATCCCCATTTGACAGCTACAGTCAGTTAACTCTAGGTGACACTTCTTTTTCTTTTAAGCTCAAGTGTTTGGCCACTGGCAAAAATAAGCTAAATAAAATGCACTTTTAAGAGCCTCCTGTTTTAGAGAGCCAGGGGATACTGTCCTTCAGTCAAACAAGGCTCCCTCTAGAAATAACACATGTCTAAGTGTGCTACAAAGTTTTATTCCCATAAATGCCAAAAAACAACTGCAGTGACATCCTTTGAAATGTCATATATGTAAAATTAAATAAGGGCTAAGAGAAAAATGGTAGATATTATAGGCTATAAGATTATCTTTCCCAAATCATTAAAAGTAGGATAAAACATGTGCGGGCATTTTTAAGTATGTGTCTGCAGCTGAACAACACAAAAGGGTGGCGTGAGCGGGAAAGAATGAATTAACAAATACATGAATAAAGGAGAATGTAAAGTTGTGCCATACGACATCATTACATTCTCTTTAACATTACATAACTAAGGATCAGGGATGGTAATCTAGGAGAGTACTTCCAACCTTGACACGAAGACTTTCTACTTTTATTTCACACATAGTCCTAACAAGTTTTGTCATTTGAATCTAGGCACAGAGAAGATGCAGGCTGCTGCAAATCAGAGAGAGGCCACTGGGAAGCCATACTGATGGAGGCACTACATGAGAGCTGACAGCCAAAAGGATGTAGAAAAATTACAGAAACCAGACCATAAGGATGGAAAAGTCCTTTGAGACTTTGAGGACAGGAAGGGTAGCTTTTGAGACTTTGAGGACAGGAAGGATACCTCTAGGCCGAGTGGTATCCCTCAGTCACAGCAGAGTGAAACAGCGATGTTCTCAGAGACGTGTATGAATCTGACCATGCCTGCTCAGGGCATTTGAACTAGTTGATTGCTCTGCCTAGAACTCTTCCCCCAAGCTCTCTGGATGACTGGATCTTTCTTCTTACACAGGCCTCAGATTAAAAGTCCTTTCTCCACAAAAGTCTTCTAAGGATACCCTACAGCAGTGTACACACTCGGCCCACCCAAGGGGTACTCTCGAATGCACGTCATGCCAGTTTTTCCATAGTGTTACCACACCCTGAAATGATCCTGTTCATGATTTGTTTGCTTTTACAGTATTTCTCTAGAAGAATGGAAGTTCTATGAAAGCAGGGGCTTTGTATAACCTGTTCATGGCTGAGTTCCTATTCCCAGTGTCTAGCACACAGTAGATGCTCAAAAATGCTTATGAAATGAAGCGACAAATGACTGAATACATAAACTCATCAGTATAATCATCTCCACAAAACAGAAAAGTAGGCAACATAAGACTTGTTTTGAAAATGGTTGATAAAATAGTTTTAAATTTAGAAAACATGGTCCTCTGTAATTCTTCTCCTAATGGTTTTGAACAAAGTTTAAAGGTATACATATCTAATATGTATAGCCATATATGTAGAAGAGATATGACTATACAGTGATGAGAATAATGTCTTAAGAGGACATTGCCTTCCGTTATTCTGTGAACTTTCTTTAAAAATATTTTATTGAAATATATTTACGTTAACTGAGAAATGGCAATACTGTTGCCACTATTCATTAAGATTTTCTAAAATTCTAACTATTTTAGAATTACTTTCTAAATCTATGGCACTTTCTATATACTCAAGTGGGAAAATTGCTCTTAATTTGGGTAGATTTGATTTTAGATAATAACCACAATTCTTTGGAGCTAAATTTTATGAATATGTTTAAATAGTATATAACAATAAAATATCAGCATAGAATTTCCTAGAGATATGCCAAGGTAGCAGGGAATTATACCTACCATCTAGGAGTGCTGTGAGCATTCAATACGTTAATGTGCCTAGAAGTGGCTAGCACAAAGCCTTGAATGGAGCAGGTGTTCAAAAACGACTAGCTATCATTACTGTCACCTCAGAAGGCGGCTGCCAGTGAAACACTTGGAGCAGCGACAGCAAAACATCTCTGAAACAAATACTCCTATACCAAAGTGATTTCCTTAAAAAAAAATTTTTTTTTTTTAAACTTACTTGAAAAAAAAAGGGCTTCCATTGTATTGTTTTATAGTATATTCAGAGAGGTCACTTAAAAAATGCTTTTTAATGGATGCATTTGTCCCATAATCACCACAAGGTAAATGTTCTTATATGTGTTATTCCTTTAACAGGGGAAGCAAGGGAATGCTACTTTGGCCTAATTTTGGTTTAGACTGATTACTTCAGCCTTGAGTTTGTTAGGCAATCATGCTACCTTGATGGGAGGAGTGAGGATTGCAGAGTAATGTGTTTAGGGATGTCTAATTAACACTTGCATAAGAGGATGAAAAAGTGACATAAGTTCTCATGCAGCCTCACGCCAAATCAGTAAATTATTTATCCATTTTAAGTCTCCATATGCTAGAACACATACATGAATAATCATAATGTGAAGGCATAAGCTCTTTCTGTGCATTCATTCACATTGTTCAATGTGATCATGAGTAGAGCTGTGGATAAAGGTGCCAGAAGAAAGAATGACAATGAAGAATTGTCACTGTCTCCTCCTCAAAAAGGGGAGAGATACAGGCAAACCATGCAAATGTGTGCTGTCGGCCTTCCTGCATAGATTTTGGTATCTGTGGGGGTCCTGGAACCAATTTCTCTGAGATTTTTTCTCATGATCATCAAACTTGGGTTTTTACATCATTTAGGCATTTATTCATCCAGTCAGTGTGCTAGACGCTTCAACAGGCACCAGCCTAAGTGTGAAAACCAAATTGTGCATGTACCTCTCCTTAACCAGCTGCAGGCCTCCTCACTTCTTGCCACAGCAAAGCAGCAGCAACAAAACCCTTTGCTAGAAGACATGGGAAGCCTGGTAAGGCTTCTGATAGGATTGATAAAGTAAGCTGTTCATAAAACATTTATTATTGCTAGCCTGGGGCTTGCTTTATCCATACTTCTCATATCATTCCACTCTGTATCTTATTTTTTAGATGTTTAAGTACCTGTGTCTCTCCCCGTACTCCATCAACTGAAAACTCTGTAAGAATAATACCAGGATAATATTCATGTTTATTTCTTCACATAGAAGATGCTTTGTAAGGATTCACTGACATGAATGAAACGAATCTCTCTCCCTCTCTCTCTTTGGAGGAAGAAAGGAAAGATGAATGAATTCACTGTTCTTCTAATAAAACAAAGTCCTCGCTACTGCCTGTAAGGCCCTATGTGACCCAGCCTTTTGCCCTCTCCCCTCTGTTCCCATACCCTCCACTACTCATTATGTTCCAGCCACACCTACAGTCTTTCAAACCCCAATGCACCAGTCCTGCCTTAAAGCTTTTAGAATTGCTGACCTCTCTCCTGAAATCTTTTTCTTAAAACTCTCTTCGCCTAAATCTAAATGGGCCTAGCTTGTACCTTCTCTCTTTTTTTCTGGCTTTCAGCTCAAATGTCACCTCACAAGGACATTCTGATGGCCCAACTCCCAGTCACTCTCCATTCATTACCCTCTCTTACTACCTAGGAAGAACTAACATTCTCTGAAATGATCTTATTGTCATGCACCTGTGATTACGATCTGTCCCAATAGAATGTAATCTCTCAAAGAGGTGGTACTATCCTGTTCACGGCAATGTCACCAGCATGGAAAACAATAAGAGATGTGCAGTAAATATCTATTAATTTTTTTAAATTTCCCTTCTTTTCACAGGAAAAATGTATTAAAGTCATTTTAAAGATTTGTGTTAGTCACTGATCTGGCTGGAGGGCCGAATCAAGGGTGTACAGATCACCCTGTTGTAACCTAAAAGGCCCCAACAGGTAGCATGGTATCAGACTTACTAGAGCACTCAGTGGAAGCTGACTGAATGAACAAGCAAACAAATGGAAGGTGAAGGAATGAATATCTTCCTTATGTCTGTGTCTGACATTTGAGGACCTGTTGGTGGTTTCAGTTAAACTGACCTGAGTACTATGTGCATATGAACTCCTTGTTGCCTTGCCCTTTCCTACACTAGTAAACAGATGGTCCCAGAATCTCCTGACTACTTGAAATTAAAAACAAGAATGCCCATTCCCAGAGACTGTGGAAGAATCCAAAATGACCATGTGGGCACAATAAACCCTGCCAAAGCAGCTCTATCTCCTCATCTGAAAGGGTAAGTGGAGTGGCCACAAATGAAATTAAAACCCAACTAGTCTGAAAATACCTCTCATCATTTCCCCTCACTAGGATTATCTTTCTATGCACTCATCCACCCAGCAAACATTTACTAAGCAATGGCTAGGGGTTAGGCTATAAAGATACAGAAGTGAGTGAAACATAGCTTGTCTGTATGGCACACCTTTGGAAGAGCAAAATAAGTCTCATGGGGTTCCAGGGATAACAAAAAGAAGGTTGGAAAGGAATTAAGAAGAGAATAAGGAACTAACTAAGAGTGTCCCCTGTGGGCCAGGTGCTGCCCTAGGTCAATTCCATCTTCAACCCCTGCAATCTTAGAGGAGACGCCGCTCATGGCATTCTACCTGACACTCCTCTTACAACAAGCCAGAAAGGAATGGGAGTAAGGGTGCAGACAGGAAAGACAAGTTGAGGCAGAGAGAGCAGAACAGAAACAGGAACTCAAAGTACAGCCCCAATTACGGCAGTTTGAGGAGTTGAGGCGTGGAGTGCTAAGAATCATCCTGTGTAACAACTATACAACACCCACAGTTAGTGGGGTTCAACCAGGAAGCAGCAGCGCAGAATACTTGCCAACAGAGGAAGAGGGACCTGGCAGCAGCAGCTTATATGAAACGAAGACGTAAAGATGTTATCATTTGTTAGTTTCAAGATTAATATGAATTGAATGAGGCTGCCATGAAGGGGAAATGACCAACCTAAAATAAAATTTGATTTGCATAACACAGCCCCAAAATTGAAAGTTGATATGTGATCTGCAAATAAAGGTTTTAAGATGTTTATCTGTGCTGTTTTAGACTATAAAAAGTATCCTTAAGATTCTCCTGTGTTTATAAAGATTTCTATCAGACACATTTAATGTCCGCTACAGTGCCTACAGCTTAATGGTTGCATGGTTCTCAGCTGGAATTTGACCCAAGAACAGCAAAGATCTGTAGATCCTAAACTTTGAAGGGTTGCTTCACAGTTCAGATCCTTGGCAAAAATTTAACATACTACCTTCGGCCAGTATCTCCTAAACAATTCTAAGGATTTAGTCCATGCAAGAAAATATCACCAAGCTATCAACTTCCCGAGCCAAAGAAAAGGTATTGCATAAAACTAGCTCGCAAAAGTCTGCTTTCCTACGTAGGCATAAATTATTTGTTAGGTGTGTATACGTTTTGAGGCAGGGCCTATGTTAGGCCCAGAGTAGGCCTCAATAAATATCAGTCAAATAAATCTGACTCTATATTAAAAGCATCAAGAATTAAAGCTGTACAGAAGAAAACTGGAACTCAATAATGCTGCTGTTTATTTCTCACGTACTGCTTGTTTTAAAGCCTTAGTGTTTATTCCAATCACTCAAAGGAAGCACCATCTTAACTAAGGTAAATATTGCAACACATATTTTTTGTTTGGGTAGCACATGTAAAAGTATTCACTTTCTAATCGCCCCAGGACTCTTGGAGGATACAATGGTTCCCAAGCCTCATCTTGCCTTTCAAAAGTCAGTCACATCAAGTATCAATGATGAAATCATTTTATAATAATTTATGAAGGCTTAGGACCTGGATGAAGCACACTTCTCTCAATTAATTACCACGAGTTGTAGAGGAAGTCTTACAAAGTTCTACATATAACACGGGCAAAAGGAAGCCACTTGCGGTGAAGGGCCTGCCTACCTCCCTCCCCCGCACCCCATCACGGGGAAAGCAGACACTGAGAGAGACTAGATGAGTGAGAGGAAGGTATGGGCCTCCTATCATACCAACAACCTTTTCATTAAACCACTCTGCCTTTTGTACCAACGGCACAATTCAGCAATGTGTATAGAGAAAGGAAAATAGATCCCCTTCAAAACCCTTGATAGGGTTTGGCTCTGTGTCCCCACTCAACTCTCATGTCGAACCCCACATGTCAGGGAAGGAGCCTGGCGGGAGGTGATTGGATCATAGGGGTGGTTCCCCCCATTCTGTTCTCATAATAGTGAGTGAGTTCTCACAAGATCTGATGGTTAAAAAGTACGGCTCTTCCACTCTCTCTCCTGCGGCCTTGTGAAGAAGGTGCTTGCTTCCTCTTTGCCTTCTGCCAAGACGGTAAGTTTCCTGAGGCTTCCCCAGCCATGCGGAACTGTGAGTCAATTAAACTTCTTTTCTTTATAAATTACCCAGTATCAGGTAGTTCTTTATACCAGTGTGAAAACAAATACAACCCTTAAAATCAAACCTGTCACCCTAAACAAGTACAGCCATTCCATACATTCTGTAAAGAGAACTCAATCCACCTCTGAGGGCTAAGCTAAGTCTTGCTTTTCTCTGGGAAGCTCATTCTCTGCACCTAATCAGTAGAATCCTTGATGATCCCACACCATCTGGCACTAAGTTACTACCAGTATCCACAGTTCTAAGTGATCATTAATGTTCTAGAAATCAACTACCGTTTGTTAAGAGGTCCAACCTTTGCCTCTTGGAAGAAACACAGCCTACTCACGCATCAAGCTACCATCTTGAGAGGTGTAAAGCCATGGCTACAAACACAAGCTTTGAGGCCATAGAGAACTGTGTCACTTCTTGCTTGGCTACCACGCACTGACTGTGTGACCCTGGTCAAGTTAGTTACTCTCTCTGATACCAAAGGTACTGTTAATGCCTTTCTCATATAATACCTGACAAAGACATGTGTTTGCTTCTTTTCCTCCTTTTCCCAATGGTCCTCAGAGTCTGATTTTAGCTCATTTTTGTCTCTTTTCTCCCCAATATTGATGATGATAGAATGACAATGTGACACTGCCATTAATTTTATATCATCTTATATAATCATCACAGTAACTTATAAGAAGGTTTCTATTTACCTATGTTTTACAGATAAGAAAATTGAACATCAGAATGGCCCTAAGATATGCAGCTAATAAGACAGCCAAGATTCCAAAGCAGATCTTCCTGATCCGAAGGTCTATATTCATAACCATATTGCTCTCCAACCCTTCAACCTGACACAATGGGGTTCAAAAGATGGAGGATCCTTAAAAAAAAAAAAAAAGGATTCAGTAATCAGGCTATTAGACGATCAGTTTCAAAGACTTTTTCTTCCCATTCCAGGAGGCTCTATGTAAAACAGCTAAAGAGTAGTTGAGATAAAAAGCAAAGGGGGGAAGGAGTCAACTTGCAGGTCACTGGGGTTGTGTCACCCAAGCAGGTCAGATTTGGGCTGCACATCAGCCATTTCACATAGGTCTATCTGCTAAATACTTTGCTCAGCATAGTGTCAGTTAAAACCACAGAGGGGCTTTCCATTTAGCTTCAGGCACACCCTTGGAACTACAGCCTTTGTGGACTTCACAAATTGAGAACTAGAGTCTTGACAATGGGCATCATTTTCACTAAAACTGATTGCTGACATATGTACCTGCACACAGAAAATAGGCTTAATATAAATAACCAACTACACCACCACGTGGAGATGCAAAGGCTTGTCAGAGTTTCCAGGTGCCCTTTAAAATACTGGTGACTTACTGAAAACCACCACTGAGAGTGACTGACTGGTAGAAAAATCCTTGAAAATAATCAGTGGGCCTATCTGTGGGATCGGGAAAGAAAACAGGAGCTTACTCATCAAAGAGGAATAGTTTATCTTTCTGGTATTTCTAATCCTAACTCTGGCCCATTGAGAGGTCACTCAAACATTTAGTCTGTGCTGAGGAATGTGGTGGGGGGAATGAACAGGCATATACGGCTCCTCCATCTACAAAGACCTATACCTCCAGGCATCAAGTCTGTTCTAGGTGTGGGGATACCTGGTGAAGACAAGAACGTTCTCTTCTTCAAAGTGGACTAGATAGAGAACAACCATGTGCATGCCAACATTCTGAGAAAAGATGCCCTTGGTGTGAAGAAGCATTAGGGAGATCAGATGCCTGAAACAATTGGCAACAGGAGGTCTGAAGAGATACACTGGGACCCATCACACAGGGAGGAAACGGCCATAGTAAGGACACTGGATTGTATTCTGGAGGCCGTAGTTTGGCCAAGATGGAGCCTCTAGGGTTTTAGAACAAAGACGTAATTAGCTCTGACCCTGAGAAAAATGACTCTGACTGTTGTGGTGAAAATGGAAGGTAAAGGGGCAAGACTGGAAAGGGAGGAGACAAGCTGGGTATTACACCACAGAACTTCTCTGAAGTATTTCTGTTGTGGTTCAATCCACTTCCTCCTCTGGGACCACACCCCAAACTCAAGTCTTCCTCCAAATCTTCTCTTCCTCCCTCCTCCATGTCTCTTTAGTATCACAGTGATGGCACAAAGATGTTCACCTGGACACTAAAGTCACATTCTTTTTGTTTAACCCTCTTCCCAAGAGGCCGCAAAATTCTGCCAATTCAATCTCAGCAGCATTTCTTTTTCCGTTGTTTTCTATTTTTTAGAAACAGGGGTCTCATTATGTTACTAGGCTAGATTCAAACCCCTAGGCTCAAGGGATCTTCCTGTCTCAGCTTCCAGAGCAGTTGAGACTACAAGTGTATGCCTCTATGCCAGGATATTCTGCAGCATTTCTGAAACCCATTCCAAGGGCTCCTGTCTTACTTTAGGACTTAATCATGCCCCAGTCAGATACTTCCACAGCCTCTAGCAGTTCATCCTCCACCCATCCATCTTCTGCACCGTTGCTGAGTGTTTCTAAGTATGTCTAGTCATGCCACTCTCTGACTTTAAAACAGAATCAAGTGGAACCCCCAACCATGGCTCATAAAGCCCTTCTCTGCCTCACCTCACTTTCACAAACTCCCTTTTGCAGCCAGCCCACCCTTGTCATTGTGACTATCCACTTTATATTCCTGGCTCTCCAAGTTCATGATGTCCAAACATGCCAGGCTCCTTTCTGGCCTTTATGACTCTGGAGATGCTAATTGTAGTAGCTAAAATTTTCTCTTTTCTGAACAATACTTCTGCCTTTCACCTTTTTCTCTATCATCTTCTTAACAATTTTACAAACTCTTCTTCAACCTTTAAGATTGGGTTTTATCACCCAATAAGAAATTTTCACTGCCCCCTGTCCCCAATTAAGAAATAATCTCTCTTCATTCACCAGTGCTATGAGAGCACCTGCCAGGTTATAATGACGTTTTGTCACATTTTTATCTTGTTATTAACAAGATATTTTATTAATCTTGTTAAAGAACAGTTATTAATCTTTTAAGATACCAGACATACCTATGTATGTGTTTATTTATATATTATTTCTTCCCTGTTGTAGAGCCATCTTGCTGGACCTGCACCCCAGGGTGTAGGAGAAGATCTAGATGTGTCCAGTGCACAGAAACTGGAACCTACCATCTAAATTTGACTGCCCCTCAGATGTCTCTGGTTTTCAGCTTCCTGACCTGCAAATGTGCAAGACTACACCAATCTGCAGTCTCTCCTGGCTCTGATTTTTGAAAATCAAGTATTTTCAAATCCTAGGAACATTATTCTTCTAACTCTCTTAGCATGTTAGATTTCCTTTTAAATGAAAGCAATTTTAATTTTAAAAAAAGTAACACAAATAGCATCAACATGGATATATATCTGGGAAAGTATCTGATATTCAAGATTTCCATGCAATTAAAAAGATAGGCCATAGTGTCAGGCTCAGATTCTAATTCCAGCCATTTCTATGTCCCTATTTTGCATCCTCTGACCTCCAAGAAATATTCTGAAAAGTTGACCTTGAATTTAATATTCAAAGACTTCATCAATCTAAGAAGACATGCATTAATAATGCCTTTTTGGAGATGAAGAAACGGAGTTAGAAAGCAGGGATCCGGCCGGGCGCGGTGGCTCAAGCCTGTAATCCCAGCACTTTGGGAGGCCGAGACGGGCGGATCACGAGGTCAGGAGATCGAGACCATCCTGGCTAACATGGTGAAACCCCCTCTCTACTAAAAAATACAAAAAACTAGCCGGGCGAGGTGGTGGGCACCTGTAGTTCCAGCTACTCGGGAGGCTGAGGCAGGAGAATGGCGTAAACCCAGGAGGCGGAGCTTGCAGTGAGCTGAGATCCGGCCACTGCACTCCAGCCTGGGCGACAGAGCGAGACTCCGTCTCAAAAAAAAAAAAAAAAAGCAGGGATCCAGGGCCAAAAACTAGTAAATGGAAAAATCAGGATTTTAACCCTGGAAAGTTTAACTCCAAAGTCTGTGCTTTCTGCCATGTCTGACTGCTTCTCCAATTAAAAAAAAACATGTTTTATTCTACTTTTTATCATGTCCAAGTATAGCACATGCTAAGCTTACTACAGCTGTTTTCACGTTCCTAGCTTCTGAGAACAGAAGTTTGAAGGGAATACAAGCAGTAAGTCATTGGTGACTTCTCCATTTCAGTTATGCATTTAGACCCAATTGTTTATTCATTAAAACAAACCTCAGAGCTGCCAACCACAGATCTGGTCATTGTCGGTTTGTTTTGTTTTATTTTTTAATAAGGAGAGAAAGACCTAATTTGGCAGAGGAGACCAAGAAGCCCGGGCTATACATTTGCATAAAGATGATTACTAAAAATGAAGAATTGCTTCTCATAAAAAAATTGATGGAGTTAAAAAAAAAAAAACATCCAAATGAATTAAACCAGCAGTTCTTATCCTGTGATTTGTAGAAAACTGTTTCTGAGAGATGCTGGAAAGTATTCTGGAGAAAACAATTAATAGTACATTTGGAAAATACTACATTCTAGCGATATCTTTTTCCTGGAGATACTGAATGCATGTCAGGCTATTGAAGACTGGAATGTTTTAAAGAAACATGTTTAACTCTATACTCCAACAATTCCCAACCAAGATAAAATAAATAATTAAGTAACTAATTACAATCAGAATACCTAGTTTTTATTTTTGCACACCTGCAGAGCAATGTTTTTTGGAACACCAATATAGAACACTAAATTTTAAAAAACTGGCCAGGCGTGATGGCTCACGCCTTTAATCCCAGCTCTTTGGGAGGCCGAGGCAGGTAGATCACTTGAGGTCAGGAGTTCAAGACCAGCTTGGCCAACATAGTGAAACCGCACCTCTACTAAAAATAGAAAAATTAGCCCGATGTGGTGGCAAGCACCTGTAATCCCAGCTAGTCAGGAGGCTGAGGCAGGAGAAGTGCTTGAACCCAGCGGGAGGAGGTTGCAGTGAGACGAGATAGAGCCACTGCTCTCCAGCCTGGGCTCTGGCTCTAAATAAATAAATAAATAAATAAATAAATAAATAGAAATGTAATTTTTAAAAACTGAACAAAGGCCTCAAAAAAATATACTATGCACATCAGCTAAAGAGGTCTGACAATTTTCTAATGTCAACAACAGATACTATCAGGAAAAAGATAAATAATTGTTATCAATTTTTATAGAACAAACAAAACCAAGACAAAAGAACTAAGGGGAAAACACAACAAAGATCATGCATTAGAGATATCAAAAGTTGACATCTCTAATATATCCTTAGGATGCAGAATTCTTATGTTGCTGCTATAGAGACCCAGAAGAACAGAAGGACAAAAAACATTAACACAAGAAATTGAAAATAGCAAACATATGCAAGTAATTTCAATCACACTGATCATTTTAAAATTCCACATGCAACAATAAAAAAAAAATGCATTTTTTATCTTTCTAAAGCTGTAAGAAATAGAAACGAAAAGAAATTTGGTGAATGGAGAGGCTTTGGAGAAATGGCCACAAACCCTTCTGAAGACAAATTATATTTCAAGTCACAAAACCATCCTTACATTTGACACAGTAAATCCAGTCCTGATAATTCCTTTCAAAACAACTGCTGTGATTTCCTCAATAATAAACAAAGGATGTATATTATCAAATGCTCTAAATCATCATTAGCAGTGTTTTATAGAAAGTTAGAAGCAACCTAAATCCAACAACAGTAAAATGGTAAACTAAAATAAAATAGAAATAGGAAGGACTCTATGGTTACTAAAAATTATGTATAGAACAAATTAGAATGGACAAAGGTCTATCTACTGTCTAATACATATGTGCAGATATTATATCATAATTTAGAACATAAAGTTACGGTATTATAATAATATAAATTATCTAGAACTGTAAAGTGCAGAGAGGTACCTACAGATGTTTAACAGCTGTACTATGTTGTAATTAGGAAAATTTTTTCTTTTAAAATAATTTCCTTATGCAATACTAAAAGATTGATTCAGTACTTAAAATATTTGTAGTCCTCTTAACAATGTCTTATAATACATGCAATGCCTGCTTTTTCCTGAGCAATTTCAAAGGACCCAACAATATGTTAACTTTCACAGAAAACAAGGGAGAAATGGTACATACTCTCAGTAATCTCCATGTTGCCTTGCAAACTGTACATTTAAAAAATTAGTACATTATTGTGTTTCAAGAGCTCCTGTCTGGGGCCCAAAAGAAAACTGTAATCACAGCAATTACCTTGGGAACCTCTAATTTCTGTTGTAGTTCTAAAGTTCAGAGTTAGCACACCCACCCACAAGCACCATGGCTTTTTCATCTTGATGCAATTTCAGTTCCATTCTTGGGAAAATAATAATTATAGGTACAAGGTATTTAAAGACCAAAAAAACACTCATGAAAACACCACTTCCATATTATAACACAGTGAGAGTTCCTTAAAAGAATTAAAACCTAGACTGGAAAGAAATTTCCTGAGTCACATCTTTTCAGGACAGTAAGAACTTACAGGCTCCTACTTCAAAAGACAACAGATTGGAACGGACTGGAAATCATTGAGCCTTTTAGCTTCCCACCAGTTCTAAGATCCTATAATGTCCTAATAAACCTATTTGTCTGGGTCTTGACCTAAATGACTCAAAATATGCTATGGATGGCTCACAGTCATTCAGGCCTAGTTACACAATTTTTGTCTGAGATGGAGAATCACATAGCTACCGACTAGATGCTGGAATTTAAATAACATGGTTTGGAGCACAAAATCTAGAGCCAAACTGCCTGTGGTCAAATCTTAGCTCCACTACTTACACGACCTTAACCCGGCTGTGCCTCAGTTTCCCCTCTCTGTAAAACAGGGAAATTTATAGTAATTAATCTCACAGAGTTATAAGGATTAAGTGAAAAAATCCATATAAAGTGCCTTAGAATGGTACTTGGAAGAGAGCAAACCCTCAATAAATGTTAGCTAGAATTTTCAGATGCATATACTTTGATTTTTTTCCCCAAAGTTCCCAACAGATACATAGTTAGCAAGAACAAATTTTAAGTGAATGGTGGTACTACTATAGAAGGAGAAGAAAAGGGAGATGTAGATACAAAACCTTCCATTGAACAAGCTCTTTAGATTAGTGATCTCCTAGAAGACAGCACACAAGTCGGTCCACTGTGGTGTGGGAAGAAAAATACTGTAACTTTCGTTTGCCATTTTTATTTTGTATAATTATATGGCATCAGAACAGAAAATATATATGTATGTATATGTATACAGATGAAGATGAAATGCAGGCTCAAAAGGCTTTACAAATGAGATATACAAAAGTTTGGACACCACTGCTATTAAGGAACTTAAGATTTTACTTTTTCTTAAATATTTCTGGTAAAAAATTATGACAATAATGACCAGCGTGGCCAACATGGTGAAACCCTGTCTCTACCAAAAATATAAAAATTAGCCGGGTGTGGCAGTGGGCCCCTGGAATCCCAGCTACTCAGGAGGCTGAGACATGAGAATCGCTTGAACCCGGGAGGCAGAGGTTGCAATGAGCCGAGGTCACACCACTGCACTCCAGTTTGGGCAACCAAAGTGAAACTCCGTCTCTAGAAAAAAACTATGACAATAAAACGTCTTGGTCCTATACATACAGAATAATTCAACATGTATTTACTGACTGCCATCCATGCTTACAAGCATTATAGGAAAGGTGGAGTAAGACGTGACAAAGCTGCAGCGCAGGAGCTACCTACTGTCTCTACAGAGAGACGGCAGCAGCACTGTCCAATGTTTAAAGGCCGCCGCCAAGGATTCCAGTGAGTTTTTCTTTTTAAAGGGATATCGATGATTTAAGAAGTGTGTTTCCATTTCCAATACTAACATTTAAAAAATGGAGATGGAGTGCTAAGGGTGGTAAAGAAGCATCATTTCTTTCCTTTTTTAAAATTTCCCACACTATTTCAATGTAATATAATTTCACTATAACCCATAATTTTATAAAAACTAATATAATTGCTTTCCAAATGTCCACGCTGATAATACAGTCAAGTCACATATTTAGAGCATACGTCTTTGGAGCCTGTGTGGGCCCAGAGCAGTAAGTATAATGTACACCCTCAAGTAAACCTTTTCTTTCTTTAAAAATGTAATCCAGTCACAATGGTACTACTTAATAGAATGTCAAGCCACACTGTACTATCTACACAACCCAGAGATCCCCCAAATTACTCTACTTCTCAAAAATGAACAAGCAGTTCCCCCAATATCCAATGACAAGGTCCACTATGAACAAACAAGTGGTTCAAAACCAGTCAAAATCCAACTACATTTATTTATACACTAAAGTTTTACAAAGCACTACTCTGGAGGATTTGGTATTAGGCACAGTATTTCATAAAGATTTCACTTCATAAGCTTCTGTTTTATAGGTCTGGTAAAAAAAAAAAAAGGATTTAGAAACTCTGACATATTTAGAAAATACTTAAATTTGAGTAATATTCACTGAGATCAGTATTTCTCAAAATCTGTGCTCAACTAGCCCAATTAATGCTGTTGTGAAAAAAAGAGATCTATAGTCGGTAAATTCGGGAACTACTCCAAACGATATCTCCTTTTGAAAATTCAAAAAGCATTAATATACTAAAAGTTCATTACATTCCTGTTTTTTTAAAAAATGTTTCTTTAACTTTAACACAGTATTTTCTAAACTGATGTGGCCTCAAGAACACCCCACCCCCTGTTATTTTTTAGAAGTGCCTACTAATCTCAGAACTAGTTCACACGTTAGTTATACACACTTAAACCATAACATTCCAGCAAATCTGTGAGAGAAGAGATTGCAAATGTGGGGCCCCAAATCCAATTTCAACCTGCCACGGGCCTTTTTAATATCTTTTGTAAATCTGTATATTAGTCTATAAACATTTCAAAACTTGGGATATTTAAAATAAAAATTTTAAAGATCAGCTTTTCCTAAAGAAGGCCTTGGTTGATCTGAACTTACCTTTTTCCAGCAACAACAGTCAGTGGGCCTACAGAGGCCCACAATGCCTTTTCAGGTTCTCCAGCTGCCACTGAACCAGTTTACTGACACCTGGCCCCAGCTCCATGATGGAAGATGTTAGAGCACGTTTAGGATGCTTGAGGAGAAAAGTCAATCGTCAACCAGCCCATCCCCTGCAGTCTACCTCCTCCAAGAATTCTGCACGTGACCCAGGATGGTTTGTCAAGGACAGTCCCTGTTCACACCCATTGCTCTGGCATATTTAAAACAGCCACCTTCACCTTTGCCCCCTTTTGAAGAAGTTAAATGTACATTCTAGCTGTGAAGCTGTCAACAGACCACCCTGATAATTCACTTAACTTCCTCCACTCTTAAGTCCCACGGATGTTTTAAAATACTGAGTGTATCCTTCATTACTTTCCAGTTGTTTCATGTAAGTGTAGTGGAAACGACAGAGACAAGAGCCCAGATAATCTGGTCTGCATTCAGGCTCTAACTCTGAAGGGCTCTGTGAGTTGGGTATGTCTCCTACTCCCTTTGGGATTGAGGATCTTCGTCCCACTATTTTACAGGGTGAATGGGAGGTTCAGAGATACAGCAAGTGCTTGGTGCATAGCAGGTGCTCAACAAATAATACTTATCAGTTCTGAGACTGTATCTCCATGAAATTATGACTGTCTCTCACACATCTCTCATACTCCAAATGGAATGGTTTTGGGTTCTTACAGTAAATAGGTAACATACGTGGTGGTTGACTGATTTGCTGATTTCTTCCCTGCAAAACTGGAAATGTTCTTGTTTCAATTCCCATGTTTCTTATGCCTTCCCTACTACTCTCACTCCCAATTTGGGGGCAAGTGGTAGGAAGGCCTTTTCCCTATTTGCCCCATCGATTCCAAAAATAAATTCCAGAGGAGCATGTGTCCATTTCTTACGGTATTTTAATTTTTTGATGGCTGGGGGTAAGAAGAGAACTCTTTAAAGAAAAAAAAAAAAAAATCTCCCCATAAGTATGGTTCACAAAATTCATGACCTGAGCTGATTTCAGAAATAACAATCTGCCTGTATTTCAGAAAATAAAGTGATGACTCACTCACTAAGATGGGCTAAATTTTTTTCCTCTGTGCCTTGGGATTTCTAAATATCAGAGTATTTCCCTTGGGATTTTCCCCAAAATCTTTATTTGTTCCCAACAAGCTTTAAACAGTCTATTTTCTATTCCTTTTAAATCTGTCCCCTTTTATTTCAGCTAATAACAAGTTATTTCTCACGAGTTCCTTCTATGAAAAGAAAACCTCAAAGTAGATGCTAAAATGCTTAAAATTCACTTTAAACCCTTGCCAAGCCTCTTTTGTGAGACTACACTGAAAACACCCTGGATGCAAGGTCTCTCCTGCTGACTTTTAAGTTTGCAGATGGACAAAACAAAACAACAATAAAAAGCAGGGCTCTGATCCAACAAGTGCCCTTTGCGGGCTGGTTATGACTGTACAAAAATTTCAAGTAAATTTAGCATAAATTAGAAATGCTGTTCTTTAAAACCCAACCTAATAAACCATCATTATCTTGTCATGCTAGCTCACTAATTAGCTATGCCCCACTACCTCACATGACTTCCAAACATTTTAGTTGCTTATAATGGACAGGAAGGGGCAACAGTATGTGCAATTCTACAATGTCTTCACCTGAGAAAGAAATTATAAAAGGTTAGATCTTAGTTCAACGAACTTCACACATACAGGCCAAGAGTTCTAAGACAAGCAAACTGTACCATTTTGGATACTTTTCGTGAGGATAAAGAAATACTAAGGCTTTCAAATTAAGTGCATTTATCTATCAGTCATGGGCAGCACTGAAAATTATTTTCAAATTCCT
The DNA here is from genome assembly GCF_037993035.2 of Macaca fascicularis. Lineage (NCBI taxonomy): Eukaryota > Metazoa > Chordata > Mammalia > Primates > Cercopithecidae > Macaca > Macaca fascicularis. The sequence goes on from NC_088382.1 coordinate 139,907,256, forward strand.
TGCTAAGTGACTCTTCTCTCTTCCAAAAAGTTTAGGGAAAATGGATAAAGAATATGTTAAATTCCTTTTTTGAAAAGAAGAAAAAAGGACAATCAGTGTTGTCCATTTATACATTATCCAGTTATGGGAAAAAACCCATTAAGAATCTATGTTCGTCTTTCCATTCAGTAATTACTCCCATTGTTTCTTCTTATTTCTGTGACAGTATAAGATCTTTACAATGTAAGGTGTATAATAATGAATTAATTAGATCTGAGTAAAACCTAAGAGAGTATTCACAACAGAGATGTATTCTATACAATCACAGCCTCTTCTAGTCAAATCACTGTGCACTCTGATTGCTGGGCTACTAGACCATAAATAAGCTCTGTGCCATTCTCTTCTCGTATATCCACTGCAGTTCAGTCTCCGTGCTACAATGCTTTAGCCACTTTTCTCTAACAGCCAAAAGCTCACTCCATCTTACTGACTTACAGAGCTGCTAAGACCTTAGAGGTGACATACTCTAATTGCCATATTAATAATAATAATAATAATAATAATAATAATAATAATAAAGCAAAACCTGAAATCCTGAGAGGTTCAATGACTTGCCTAAGTTCACATAACTTGGACAGGGGGTTAGCACCAGGACTAAATCTGGGTGTGGCTCCCACTCCTGTGGCTTCTCCCTCTATTGAGATGTAACTGGAATTTCAGACTGTGAGGAGCACTGGCCCAAGCTAGCAAGTAAGTCCCTCAGCTCAGATGCTTGGTGAATGAGCTTCAAAAGCATGGATCAATTTGGCCTCTGAAGGGATCCCCAGGGTCTGTCTCTATGTGCCGAACCACTTGTGCTCTCCAGCCAGTAAACTGTGGTACAAACAAAGGAATACCAGGGCTGGATGCACATCCAGCCATGGGATGAACACAGTGCCTCTTTCTAAGGCACTGAAGATTTTTGGGAGAAAAAAGTTTTACATTAAAACAGACGTAAACTATATTGTGGTGCATAAAACGAAATTTGTTTTTTCCCCCCCTCAAGATAAAACACTGTACTTTCAGGAAATTTCAAAGCCTCTTAGGGTCTTTCATTCCTCAATCAACTTTACGCAGAGATGCAGTCCACATTTACTCAATTATATATTCTCAAAAAAAGGTCTGTGGGGAGAGGGCAATTACTAGTTACAGACCCCACTGTGAGGAAGCCATGCCAGTGAGACTGTGAAAGATAATTAAGGAATCTGCTGGCCCCTCAGCTCCTGCACGCTCTCTCAGATTCCAAGGATCCTGCTAGTCTGAAAGCAATTCCAGTTTAAATATATGCGTGTATGGCCATGTATGTGTACACATGACATCGTAGCCCCTAAACACAAGCCAGTTACTTTGGTGCTCAAACGAATAAATAATGTTCTGGAGGGAAAAGGTACCTAGATATGTTGGCCTCCATCATGGAATCTTCCTAAGCAACTTTCAAGGGCATTTCTGCCTATATGCTACTTGCACCTAACATGATGACCTAACCACCCCATAAAATCCAACTCTACTTCCAGGGGGTAAGTTTGAAAAGGACTAGAAGGGAGATGTAGGGTGATGGGAGGCTTGGAAAATACGGGAATGGGGTGATATGTGAGCAAGTAGCTTGGGGTAGGCTAAGGGAAACCTAGGGCATCTTTGATTGTGAGTAAAGATGACCAGGAAGACCTCATATAAGAGATACCTAACACACACTCTGGCCTGTCTAAATTACGGCTGATAACTCCTCAGGTGAAAGTACCCTGAGGCAATCATATAGCCAACAGAGAGTAAGAATCTCTGATACACAATACAATCTTGAGAGTTCATGCAAATAGTGTGAGTGCCTACATGGAAGCCTGTGTGGAGGGAGGTCAAGGGATCTGGGGAGGAGAGATTCTGAAGGAGTTAAGATTATAGTCAAGGGATCTCCCTCCCTCCCTATGTTAGTTTTTGTTCTTAGTTCTATGACTACTGACAGTTGAACCTCTCCCCAAGCAACTTCACAATTCCTACATATCATATACATACAATAAACACAGAATGAACAAAAGGAATATGGTAAACAGGTATAAAAGAAAAAACCAAATGTACTTTACAATTACTGCAAAAACTTAAAGTTAACTGCTAGACAATATAAACTATAAATATATGGAGAATATAAACTATCAATACTTTTTTCACTGGCTAACAACCAGCATATAAAGAAAAAAATGTATTTTATACATTGTCTTCATGTTTCTAGTGCTATTAAAAAAGAGAGTACTAGACAGGTACGATGGCTTACGCCTGTAATCCAGCACTTTGGGAGGCCAAAGTGGGTGCATCACGAGGTCAGGAGCTCAAGACCAGCCTGGCCAAGATGGTGAAACCCCGTCTCTACTAAAAATATAAGAATTAGCTGGGCACGGTGGCAGGAGGCTGTAATCCCAGCTGCTTGGGAGGCTGAGGCAGGACACCAGCTTGAACTCAGGGGATGGAGGTTGCAGTGAGCCGAGATTGCACCACTGCACTCCAGCCTGGGTGACAGAGTGAGACTCCGTCTCAGAAAAAAAAAAAAAAAAAGAAAAAGAGAGAATTGCGGAATTTCAGATAGGTTAGATAGAAGGTTTATTCACTACTCTTTCCTCAAGTGAATGGTTGAGGTAGAAAATAATTATCAAGTATGAAGAAAGTAGCCTTTGAATGTCAACTGGAATTCCTAGCTCCTCAAATGTCTTTAATATTTAGACTAAAAGAACCCCTTACTTTCCATGATCCATGTTGGGATAAAGAGCATAACAGAATTTTGAAAATATTTATAAAATAGGTTCCATTGAAAATTCCCCCCAAAAGCTCTAAGACAGCAGACCTCAAATACAAGTTTATTTTCAGATGCATTATTAAATGCTTCACATTTTTTACTTCAGCAGAAGGATAAACATAAAAGCCTGTTCCATGACCCTAAAGACAGGATTTCCTTGAATGACGTGCTAATGAAAAATGCAAACCAGTGGAAGGTTTGACTCATTGCACCAGGGTCTGCAACATTCCAACCAAAGATCTGCCCTGGACCAAGAGAGAAATCACTCCTCAAACCAAAAGTTACCCTTAACCTCTTGCCTTGAGAATATTTCTGCTTTTGTACAACATGGAAACAGAAAAAGATCCATCCCCGGAAATACTTGGTTTTTACTAATATGAATATGAATTTACTAATATGAATAGCTCCCAAAGACTTGGCATACAGTGTCTGATTACGTGTGTTGATCACAAAACTTACCTTCAAAATGCCCAAATTCAGCAAGCAGGTGGCCAGGTTCTGCACCAAAGGGCCACACTTTTCTCCTAGCTATAGCTAACTGAACCAGGGAAGGTAGCATGACCTAAAAGCTTCCCAGCAACCCAAGATGTGGCTGGAGAAAAAAAAAGATGAGCTGGGCCAGTGGGATCCCACCCTCTCAGGAATTTGAACTAGAAAAGAGAAGGTGACAGAGAAGAGACCATGATGGGCCATGCACAAATTTTACTGAAGGAACACAAACTATAACTAGACGGCAGAAAAAAGATAACCCCAAGCAAAGGCAAGTCTGGGCACGGCACGAGTGTGAAGAGAACAAAACAGATAAATGCAAAAAAGAAGACATCCTTGAGAGACACCAGGAGGTGGCTGGAATTAATCCCCCACCAACCACCATTTTTGAGTAAGTTTAAGTGAGCTTTTGCTCACTTAGGGAGCCTAACTGAAATGGTTCTCTCCGTTATTTTATTTAAGTCTAACAACCCTATGAAGTGAGTATTATTAACCTCTGCAGGCCACAGAGCTGTTAAGTAGCAAGATCAGGGAAGCAAGCTCAGCAATGTCTTGCTCCACATCCTAGGGCTTATTCACCATGCCTATATGTATTCCACAATAACAACTACCAGCGCCTTCTACCAGCTACGCAGAGGGACACTTTACATCTATCTGTTTTACAACAAATTTGCCTTGAAAAGTGGGCATATTTCAAAGATGAGGAAACCGAGGTTCAGAGTGGTTCAGTGTGTCTAAAGTAACACAGGCAATAATGACAGCACAATGACTCACACACATTTTTCTTGTTATAGACCTCTGTGGTGCACACACTGACAACTTACATTCTAGCCCCTGTTAAAACTAGTGAGAAGGAAAAAACCACAACTGGAAAAGGCAGAGAATTCCTAAATATGATGGACAGGACATGGTGTGGAGGTCAACAGAAAGACAAACACATGTCTTTCTTGAGTGGTACCTCCAGATAAGAAGAGAATGAAATTTCAGAACATCAGAGATGGGCTTAACCTGAAGGCAAATCAAATCAAGAATGCTAACTAAACAAATGAGGCTCCTAAATAGTGAGGATTGGAAATGGAGAGACACAAGTGCTGATGTTTCATTTCACCTGGTCCTTCCATGGTTGACCTGGTCAGAAAACGCTGCTGGGATCTATATAGGATCCTGTGGTCACCAGCACTCTGTCCAGATGGACACGACTCTCAGGCCAGCCAAGTCATCTAAGTCAGCAAAAGCAGTGGTGCGTGCCAGGCAGCTGACTTGGCTAGCAGGACTTATCCTCCCTTTCCTCTGCCTGCTTAGATACCAATAGTGCTTGGAAGGAAAAGTGACCCAAGCAACGCCTCTGACTGTGGAAGCCTACTCTGCCTCTCCCTTCTTGATCAATACTAGGAAGCAATGGTTATCTAAACCTTTTTTTGGAACTATAACTGTATTCTTGAATTGTTACCAGATATTCACGCACAACATATTTCATTTTGTTTCAATTCACTTTACTGACTATGTGCTAATAAATAATGTGTTTGTTCCCCATCCTCAACCCATGAATACAAACATGAGAAAGCGTGAATCCCTCCCTTCTAGAAGCACACCGGGTAACAGTGCTGGTGCATCACGAGTAAACCACAATATAAACACACGACGATCACTATGTACGCAAAGGGGTTCCAGAAGCCCTACTGGGGTGGGTCAGGGAGAATATCCCAGAGAAGGTGGTATTTCACCATCTTTGAAGAGTAAATGACCCCCAAGCATCAAAGGAAAAGAAAAACATCTTAAGAAAGGGGGAGGAACACAGGCAAAGTATGAGAGGAGAAGCTATGAAGACTAAAATTACTGGTGTACAAGGAAGTGGTAAAAAAGAAAAAGATCTTTCAAAGAATTTTGTGAACTGAGCCAAGGATGTGGCCCTTTTCTCATGGCAACAAAGAGCTGCTGGTAGCTTTAAATAGGAACTGTGATGGGGGAGCTTGTTCCCTTCAGTTCCCCAGAGGACCTAGAGGAGGCAGAATAACAGGAGATGCTCATAAACGTTTCTAGAAGTGAATGGTTAAATAAGCAATTAGGATTTGGGACGCTGTCCCATCATACTTTCCCCAAAACAAGATAAAGAAGCAAACAAGGGCCGGGTGCAGTGGCTGACTCCTGTAATCCTGGCACTTTGGGAAGCCGAGATGAGAGGATTGCTTGAGCCCAGGAGCTTGAGACCAGTCTGGGTAACATAGCAAGACCTCATCTCAACTAAATTTTTTAAAAAAGTAACAGGGTGTGATGGTACACACCTACAGTCCCAGTTACTCAAGAGGCTGAAGCAGGAGGTTTGTTTGTGAGTCCAGGAGTTTAAGGTTGCAGTGAGCTATGATGGTGCCACTGCACTCCAGCCTGGGTAACAGAGTGAAACCCTGTGTCAAAAAAAAAAAAAAAAAACAAAAAAGGCCAGGCTTGGTGGCTCATCCTTGTAATCCCAGCACTATGGAAGATTTAGGTGGGCAGACTGCTAGAGCCCAGGAGTTCAAGACCAGCCTGGGCAACATGGCAAAACCCTGTCTCTCTATATAAAAAAAACAAAACAAACAAACAAAAATCACAAAAAGTAGCCAGGTGAGGTGGCACAAGCCTGTGGTCTCAACTACTTAGGAGGCTGAGGTAGGGATATCATCTGGGCCTGGGAGGTCGAGGCTGAAGAGCCAAGACTGCACCACTGTACTCAAGTCTCAAGTCTCAAGCCTGGGCAAAAGTGAGACTCTGTCTCCCCCCAAAAAAGCAAAGAAGGACTTCCAGCATTATAGCATAAAGCACGTAGAAGTTCTGAATAAAGTATGGCTAACATCCATAGTAAGTAAGCAGTAAGCATGTGAGGTGATTCTGCCACAGCCCTTTTCCATTGTTTTGGTAACCCAGGGGAGCTTAGGTTTCAACCCTCTTGTAGAGACAGCAAAAAATGACCCACAGGTGGGGGGCTGAAACTCAGATTCCCTCCCGAAGTTGGACCTTTTGAGGGACTACAATCTCGATGAAAGGTGAACTAGGGAAGAGAAAAATCCACCCACCAGCACAGGGAGATGCAAGAAAGTTGGCCTGTCTCTGTCTAAGTTGGGAGTAGGAGTGAAAGTGGGGCTGGAGGAGTCTGACCTGAGATTACATAACTACTGGTCAGTGATTCCACCTGAGTGGAATCCACTCTCAAGCTGAAAAATGACTGTATACAACAGGGGTCTAGACATTCAGGGATAGGGGGAATCATGTCAGTGACTCAGTCTCAAATAAGTGGTTGTGGGGGGGTTCTGTGTACTGTACTTGCCATTTTTCAGTAAGTCTGGGATCTTTTAAAAAATATTTTTAGATGAATTAAATAAGCAGTTTGCAGCTGGAAGCACCCCAGGAGAATCAAATGCAAAACCACTTTGGAAGGTAATGATTCAAATCAGGCTATATAAATTTCCCACAGAGAAAGTCCTCCTGATAACGAGATTACCTTCTAAAAATATAAAAACATGAAATAATACAATCTACCATGGGAGAGAACCAACATTTATAAAAAACAGAACTAATTTCCCCAATAATCTGATTAATACAGTTACTGAATACATTACACAATTTGTAAAAATAAAGACCTAAAACGAGAATAAAAATGAGAAAAGAACAAGACACTATGAACGATAGACAGATATAAATACACATTAAGCAGATCTAAAAAATAAAAAATATGTATCAAAGGAACCATTAAAATAGCTGATGAGGGAATTAGTTAACTGGAAGAAATATCTGATGAAATTATCCTCAAAATGAAGCACAGAGAAAGAAAAAGTAGGACAGTAAGTGAGGATAAGAGACATGGAAGACAGAATGAGAAAGCTTAATATCAACCTAAACCTAGAGGTACTGCCGCCCCTGACCCCTCAAGAGAAGGTAGTCATTAATAGGACAAAGAAGTAGTACAGCCCCTTTTCACACACTCCAGTTGGGGAAATCCTTGTAAAAAAGAATCTATTGCTGAACTCAAGCCTACAGTTAACCCTAGTGACAGCTCCTGGATCTAATGAACTTCAAGGAAAACAAGAGTAATAAGAGCTATGGGGATCAAACAATTCATGGACCTTGAAGAATAGGGGAATAAATGGTATGTTGTGATATACTGACAGCTAAGACTTACTGAGTACTTAGCCTGTGCAAACACTGTAGTAAGCTCTTTAGATGAAGAATCATATTAGATCCTCCCAAAAACCCAATGAGATGGGAATAAGAATATGATGATGATTTTACAGATAAGGAATGTTAAGCACCTTGCCTGCAGTCACACAGCAGGTAAATGGAGAGGCTGGAAGTCAAGCCCAGGCAATTCAACTCTACAGCTAGGCTCTTAACCATTCTGGTATCTCAGCAAAACCCTTCTCCCTTGATAAAAATCTGCTTTGTAATTAATACATGAATTACGTGTTGAAGGAATTCCTCTACCCTATGCTTATAAAAGCATCGTGGTCAGGGTGGAATCTCCTTTGGCTATTGGGTAGAATATTTTCCTTCACAAGAGTAGGGAGCTTAGTTGTGACTGATACATTTTCTCCTTGAGAAAATCTTCCCATAAGTAGTCTATAAAAGGGGATGTTGGGTGAGGTCCTCTCTCTAGAGACAAACTCAGGAAGTGTCCAGCCCTGAACTGGTACGAGCAGCTAAAAAAGTAGTCTCTCCTAAAACCATGACCCTTCTTTGTGGCCAGTGGTGTTACACAACACTTGGACAAAGCAACATGGCAGCACAAGACAACTTCCATAAAGGTGGTGCTCCATTCCCTCTGTCTAAGCATCTCACTTCCATACACCCCAAGGAAATTGGTCACAAGGAGAAAAGTGGCTAATAACTCAAAGTCGATTACAGATCTGATGGTATCAGCCAAAATATAGACACAATCTCTGCAGATCCAGTAACATAGAATTGATTTAGTAAATTAAGGAACATCTCTATATGATGATATTATGTGGTCCTCAAAGTAAGACTGTACAGGTGTGGCACGGTAGCTCATGCCTGTAATCCCAGCACTTAGGGAGGCTGAGGGAGGCGGATCACTTGAGCCCAGGAGTTTGAGACCAGCCTGGGAAACACAGCAAGACTTTGTCTCTACAAAAAATATTTAAAAATTAGAAAGGTGTGGTAGTGTGTGCCTGTAGTCCCAGGTACGTGGGAGACTGAGATAGGAGGATCACTTGAGCCCAGGAGGCAGAAGTTTGTAGTGAGCTGAGATCACGCATTTAAACTCTAGCCTGGGCGACAGAGTAAGATCCTGTCTTAAAACACACACGCAGGCGCGCACACACACACACAACTGTATAACTATGGAACAATATTTGCACTATTTTAAAGTAAAAATGCAAAATTCAACATGGCATGTATTTGAAGATGATAACTGTTAATGTATGCAAGCAACAAAAACTAAAAAGTAATAACTAAAAATAGTTGGGTTAGAGTAGTGGGATGGTAGGTAATCTTTTCTCTCCAAATACTTAAAAAATTCTATTGTTGTATGGTATACTACATTTAGAGGGAAGGCATTCAGGCTCCTTGATAGCACTCCAGTTTAAGAATCATTTGCAGTCTCCACAAAATTATACTACTGTTTGTTAAACGAAATTCTTTCCCTGAAGCACTCCCCTATCAATTTTGCCAATGTTAGCTTACATTATGCAGGACAAGAGCAATATCAAGTTACTTAACATGATTCATGAAATCTGACGGGGGAGGAGGGAGGGTGGAGAAGGAACAGTCAAAGGCACTTAAACCACTAACAAAAAAAGTACTGTGGCTTGTACATAAAACCATTATTGGCCTCCATAAGGCATTATCAGTCCAATAATACATTTCTGTTTTAGACTTTTAAAGAAGTGTACTTGAAACCAGAACGGGCCTTGAATTTCAAATACACAGAACTAAAGGAATGCCGCAGTGGGAGAATTAAGGCCAACTGAAATTGGCCTTTTGTCTAGGATGCATTCTTTAGACTTAGGAAAAAGGCAGAGTCTGGTTTAGCTGTGGATAAATTTGAAAGTAAAATCCGAGGTTTGCAGAATTAGCCAGAGAGAAGGCCAATGCAGATTTCTGTGATACAGTTTCCAAGTAAAATAGCCATTCTGTGACCTGACTGTACCTCTAGCTCCAAGGAAGCAAACAAAAAAATTGTTAGCAGGATGTCCTGGGAATACAGATAGTGACAGTTCAAGTAGTTATTTACACATGCTCACAGGGTCAACAGCAGGAAAGAAACAAGAATGTTAAACTTATGTCCCAACAGACTAAACTGCCACTCAGTAATACATGCCACCTACCAAAGTTCCTCTCCAAGTTTCATATTGACATGGTGGTCATCTCAGCTTAGTGTAGCAAACCTAGGTTTTGATAACTATGGGTGACTGTCTCTTTCACCCCTAAGGGGGTCACTATTAGATGAAGGGTCACTATCAGATGAGGCACTGTCCTGAGAAAGTTGAAAGGTACATAAATATCAGGGTCTCTGGTTATATGAATAGGCCTCTGGGTTCATGCAAGGGTAGAATTACTTTTAATTGTTGTCTTATCTGGTCTCTGGTATCTGGATTAGATAAATGTGCTAAGTGTGTGTTCCAAGCATCCAGGATCACAAAATTTTCAGGCATTTGCTCCAAGTATAAATATCAGGCCAGGCATGGTGGCTCACGTCTATAATCCCTGCACTTTGGGAGGCAAAGGCAGGCGGATCACCTGGGGTCAGGAGTTCAAGACCAGCCTGGCCAACATAGTGAAACCTCATCTCTACTAAAAATACAAAAATTAGCCCGGCATGGTGGCCCACACCTGTAATCCTGGCTATTCTGGAGGCTGAGGCACAAGAATTGCTTTGAACTTGGGAGGCAGATGCTGTAGTGAGCTGAGATCGTGCCACTGCACTCCAGCCTGGGTGACAGAGCGAGACTCTGTCTCAAAAAATAAAAAATCAAATCACATCAAATAAAAAGGTATCAAACATTTACGACGAAGAACCAAGCTAAGTCACTCCCCTATATGGGCCCATGTTTCCCCCTCCAATAAGATCAAACTCTTTCTTTTGGTAAAGATCACACTAAATTCACTTCATTACCCATTAATATATATTGTGACCTGCAGTTTGAATATTTCTGCAGTCCCTTGTAATTCTGATGGTTCCTAATTCTAACATTCTTACAGTCTGATCTGTGTGATCTCAAGGAATCAGCTCTGTATGTGAAAGTATAAAGAAATAACTTCCCTCATTTAAAAGGTTAACTGGACAGCCAGTGTAGAGACAAGTAACTTATATATTCAAAGCATTTCATTTTGCTCTATGTGCACAAAAATAATCTTTCAACTGAAACATGCATAAGAACACAAAAACTAAACCAACTAGGCTAGATCTTCATCCTGTATGTTTCTTTGCAAGAAGGCAATTTGGTTCTAATATTTGAGTTTAATAAAACCCATCCAAAACAGAGGTACCTCAGGAAGGTAATTTTTGTCCAACAGGTAGAAGTTGCTGGGAAAAAACAGTCCTTAGAAAACAGTTACAGATTTTACTCCACTGTTTCTCTCTACCTTTAAAAGCCACTTCCCTCGTCTGCTCAAATTAATTTTTCCTAATGAATTGAGTTAATCCTCCTTTTATTAAACAGAAATCTTTCCTGTAACCATTACCTGAGAAGTAGTTCACCCTACAGTGTAAGATGAGTCACCAGCACATAGAACAAGTGCTGAACAATCCACTTGGCCAAAGAAATCACTGTCTTTCTCACAAGTATCCGTGCACACTGGGGGCAATCTGAGGATCACACCATCTCAAAACAAGAATGGCTGCTCCTGGTCCCCAAGGATGGCCCACTGATCAGGAGAGCCTGCTGCTGGGCTGCTTGGATTTGGTCTCACTTGCCCTGTGAGCAACAAATCCTTCTCATTCCCAAGTCTTCACTCTTCCAATCAGCAAAGGGGCTGCTCGCTCCTAAAACTGAACTAGACCAGAAGAGCTATACTAACAAGTGCCTTAGACCCAGAGGAAAGGGTGATGCTTCAGCATGCGTCATGTTAAAGGGGCAGTTTATCCTATATGTACTTTCAACCTCACTCTACCCTTTTAAAAAAAAATCAAATACAAATTATTCTGATGTGCTATGGCTTATAGGCCACACAGTTCCAAGGTGTTTGTTTTTCTTTACTAAGAAATTATACATATCTTTTACATAGTTTTGATAAGAAGAGAATTTACAACCCTCAAGGAAAAGGAGGGTAGGAAGCCAAAATCATTTCTTCCATTTCTACATGTACCGCTCAGATGCTTAGGCTATTCAGCTAACTTTGCAAATTAGCTTCCAACACCGACCAACCCACATCTCCATATTTCTTGGTCTTTTGTTTTTGCATCTTTTAGGAGTATGACACAAGCCCCAAGGTTTTTTAAACGAAACTAAATGTTAAACTATAAATGACTGGTTGATCACCTACTGAACTAAACTTGCTTTCATTATTGGGATTTCATATTATTAGAAAATGGTTCCCAATGAAACTACACATTTTCACATAGTCATCCCTGCTTCAAAAATTACTAAATTTAGATTATCATTCTATTCATTCATCATTCTATTCTCCGGTCTTCTGTTTACGAAGGTTGTGTGCTACTCTCATTTTGTTATTTTTATAATGTATAAAATCTTTATGAAAATAAGTCATTTTTTTTTAATGGAAGGGGAGGAAGCAAGACTTGCTGTCTCAAGTTGAATGATGAAGAAATAAAAAATAAAAATAAATTTAAAAAAAGATTTACTGTCACTAACAGGCTGCAGTAAGCTCTAGTCCCAAATACTGGGGAGGCTGAGGCAGCTTGAGCTTGGGAGATCAGACTGCAGTGAGGTGTGATCACGCCACTGCACTACAGCCTAGGGGACAAAGCAAGACTCTGCCTCAAAAAACAAAAACAAAAAATGGGCAAAGGACATGAATAGACATAAAAATGACCAGCAGGTATATAAAAAAAACCTCAACATCACTAACCTTCAGGAACATGAAATTTAAAACCAAAATGACATATCATCTTATCACAGTTAGAATGGCCATTAAAAACACCAAAACAAGCAAACAAACAAAAACCCTATGTTGGCAAGGATGAAAAGGTAACTCTTACACATTGTTGATGGGAATCTAAATTGGTACAGTCACTGTGAAAAAGAGTACGGAGATCTCTCAAAAAACTAAAATAGAATCATCATACAATCCAGCAGTTCCACTATCCCACTACTGGGTATTTCTCCAAATGAAAGGAAATCAGTATATAAAAGGGATGCCTGCACCCCCATGTTTATTGCAGCACTATTCCCAATAGCAAAGATACGCAATTAACCTATGTCTCCATCAACAGATAAATGGATAAAGAAGATGTAGTATATATAAACAACAGAATACTATTTGACCATAAAAGATAATCAAATCATATCATTTGCAGTGACATGGATAGAATTGGATGTCACTACGTTAACTGAAATAAAGCAGGCACAGAAAGAACAGTATCTTATGTTCTCACTCATATGTGGGAGCTAAAAATGTTGAGGTAGAAACTGGGATGACAGATACTAGAGACTGGGAAGAGTATGTAGGTGGGAGGGAGACAGAATAAAGAATGGATGGTTAATGAGTACAAATATACAATTATATAGAGGGAATAAGCTCTACTGTTCAGTGGCAGAGTAGGGTGACTACAGTTAACAACAATATATTGTGTATTTCAACATAGCTCGAAGAGAGGACTAGAAATCTTCCCAACACACAGAAATGATAAATACTCGAGGTGATGGATACCCTAAATACCCTGACCTCATAATTACACATCCTATGCATGTAAGAAAATTTCACATGTACCCTATAAACATGTATAAATATAGTGTATCAATAAGAACAGAGGGGCTAATCTAATGGAGAAAGATATAATCCTATCACTCATTTGCCAAACAAATCAACAGATTTTTTTAAAGGTTAGTTTTAGTGTTGTAATTGTCATTTCTTATCTTAAATATAATATGAAAAAAGCCCATATTCTAAATCTCTTTCCTTTCTGAGGAAGGAGAAAAGCATCAAAATCAATCGAAAACCTTGAAGTTCAGTAGTCCCTCCCAAGGCAGGGTCATGCCTGCTTCCACTTAAGGTCTGCAGAAGGGGAAGGTGAGGAAGCAAAGTGGCAGGAGGCATCAGCAAGGAACTGCGGGGGTAATGTGGACTAGAAGAAAAATAAACCACATCCAATACACTGGTTTTGCAACAGAATTACCTGGGGAACTTGCTATAAACACAGAGGCCAGGCTCCTGAACCCAGGAGCTTGTATTAAGGAAGAGCTCACAGGATCTTGGTATCTGCTTCTCTGGGTATCTCTGGGCATCTCTGGGTATCCTGATGGAGGCTGTCTACAAACCTCACTTCGAGAAAACCTGGCTTATAATGTCATTCCTAAAGATGACAGAGCTGGTGAGACAGGTCACACTTGCAGGAGGACAAAGTAGTAGTTTCAACTGGTCTGTGGTGGGACCCAGGCATTAGCCCACATGTAACACTCCCCAGGTGACTCCAGCGGGTAGCCAGAGTTAACACTGCCCTGTCTGGTCACATCTGCCACATAGATAAAACCTCGCCTGTTCTTACAAAAAAGCTCATTACTTCCTACTTCCAAGACTTGCTCAAAATCCCATTAGTCCCAGCATCCTCCATAGGATGAAGGGGGCGGAGGAGACACATGGAGCTGGGGTCCGTGAATAAAGAAACCTGAGTTCTAGCCCTGGCTCAGCTACTAACTGGCTTTGAGATCTTGATCCTCAGTTTCTCCATCACCAAAAGGAAATGTTTGCAATAAATTCCTTTAGAATGTAAAAATCTATGACTCACAATACCTTAAGCATAATCATTTTTCATTCTTCTCATACTAATGTACACCTTCCTGCCTGCACTGCTTTCCCCTGGGGAAGTACCAACTCAAAATGACAGCAAGCCTGGAAATTATTAGAGGATGACAAATGACTGATACTATGAAGATGGAAGAAGTGGCATGCATATTAATAAGGTATGAAAGATGGAGGTCAACTGGGCCTTGCCAGCATTTTTCAGAAAGGCCAAGTTTTCACTTACGCTACATACGGGGAAGTTTTGTTTTGGGGGAAGTGCAGAAATGGGGAGGTTACTGTGTTCTTTGGTAGATATAAGATAATAGCTGGTAAAGAACCAGGCTGAAAAAAATCAAACAACTGTGGTTTCTGGTCTGCACCCTTGCACTAGACCATTCAATCTACCTTAAACCCTAAATGGAAGACAGGTAAGGGGATACTTAACCCTATACTTATGCCACACAATATCAACTTGACATAGCAACCTCTGCCTCTCTTCTCACTACTGCATTCATTGTTGGGGATGTACCTTTGAGAATAAATACTGGATGACATAATATTTCATTCAAGTCCGAGTGATCAACATTTCCTTAGAAGCATGGACTTCTTTTCCTTAGCAGAGTACCAGGCACAGAGCAGATGTGTGCTGAAGTAAACTGAAGGAATCTGTATTCTCTGGCATAGAATCTTGATCCACATAAAGCCTTCCTGAATACCACCAGTACAGGATTGGATTGGCTCTTAGCTACACCTACTGTAATTCTTATTTCTGTATACCTGTGGGTGGAAATGGAGGATGAACCTCTCTTCTCTTTTCCTCATAGTCCACTACCCTAAACTTGGAACAGAAACCATTTAGTGGGGCATAATAAGCATAGACTCTTGAGACTACAGCTCCATATTCAACTCCTAGCTGTGCTATTTTGTAGCTGGATGACCTTGAGCTACTTCTCCAACTTTTTAAAAGTTTTCATCTGTAAAACAGGAATGAATAATCCTAACCATCTCTAGATCTTAGGCAAGAATGAAATGAGGGCATATACAAAGCTCTGAGCACTCCAAAGGCACTCAACAAATGGTAGCTCCTTTTCTTCTTCCAAATGCTTTGAAACCCACAACTGGGAGAAGTCTTCAGATGAAGTTATATTCCTGGCCCTAACAGAAAGAAGTAACAAATGGGTGAACAAAGAAGCCTGTAATTGGGCTTTCCACAGGTCAAAGAGAGCTAAAGAAAGCCCACTAATTCACTTATCAAACATTCCTGGAAGGCAGTAATAATGGCTTTGGGCAGCTGCACTTACGTACTTTTAGATGGATGACCCAGGTCAATACCTCTCTCTCAATTACCAGTCCCCTGAGGCATACTAGCGCCTGCACACAAAAGCTCTCCTCCTGGCCAGCCTAGGAGGGAGAAAACACCTTCTAAACAGAGGTACACACTGGAGCTAAGAAGTGAAAAGGGTTTTAAAGGGGCCTTATCAACTTATATAGCAATTCGTTCAAATTTTACTAGCAGGATTCAACTTCAGTTAAAAAAAAAAAAAAAAACTATATGTATATAAAGATTCTTGCACAATTAGAGAAATGTAAGCATTTCGATGCTTTTACAATTATGTATGTTTAAATCTATTATATTTTCTAAATATCCAAATAAACATAAAAATGTTTTTAAAATAAACAAGGAGGCTATATCAGAGACAAGATAGATTTATTTCGCTTTTTTGTTGTAACTCTCCAATGGAAAAAGCATGTAAAAAACTATATTCCTCACAAAGAACGACAGAACTGGAAGAGAATGTAAACCGTTACAACCAAGTAGAAGATAATACTAGTCACATTTTTTGCAGAAGTAAAGGTACTGATAATGACTGGACTTCATCAGCGACTCCAAGAACAACAGATTCTACAACACAGTGATCAAGGAAAGAACCAAGTTCCAAAAAGGTAAGCCTCTTTAAGAGAAGAGTGTGAGAAAGATTCAGCCCAGTTCCAAGAATGGATGCTTTGCCCTGACAAAAGATGTCACAAAAAGAACCCTGCGGGCCTGACCTCTAGGTCTGGCATTGCTGCTAATAAATTATTGTGTTCCTGGGCACAGCAAACTCCTAGAGCTGGGTTCCTCATTTGTTTAAAAAAGAGGGCTGGGGGCCACCCGGCCGCTCCAGCTGTAACAATCTCTTCCATTTCCTCTAAGTTCACAAAGTGATTCCATATACATTCTGCTACTGTGACAAAAGCTACATTAGTCTCCATTTTATAAAGGATACATGATTTACCCCAAATCACACTGTAAACAAGTGCTAATAAGGTAATAAGGACTGTAACTCATAACTATGAATTAAAAATTTAGGCTTTTCTTCTACTGTAGCCAATCATGGACTACAAAGCGCGAGCTTGCTAAGATATGTGATGGTCTATGCTATTGACAGGTATCCTTGGAAAAAAAAGCTGGCATGTGTGTCCTGTAGGCTGATCCCAGGATCTTCTGTGACAGTACCTCAGCCACAGCTGAGACAATCTGGAGTAAACACTTAGCCCCAATTCTGACCAAATGGATTTGTGATTGGGATTTGCAGGCCAAACATGAACTGAGAGCCAAGACTGCAAATACACACACACACATACACACACGCTTACTCTCTCTCTCTCTCTAACAAAAAAGCCCCATGGCAGCATGAGTGACCCTAAACTATGAGAAAGTGGAAAGTGTGAGTCAACAGAAATGAAGGAACAGAAACAAAGGGACAAGGACAGCAGTGTACTGACAGTGCCAGGAGCAGTCTTGGCAGACACAGAGAACTAAGTGAACTCAATGGCAGAGGATGGAAGGACTCTGCCCGTTGCTGAGGGAGGTCTGTCCCTGGGGTCCCTTGTCCACGTGCAGCCTAGCTGACTCACAGTAGGTATGGCTTTGCCAGCGTAACTCCACCCTCACCTGTCCACATCAGAATCACATGTGTGTGCTTTTCAATGCAGACACCCAGGGCCCTCCATTCCAGACTCTCCAGATCAGAATCTCCCAGTTGACTACGATGCATGCTCTAGCTGAGGACCACAGGCCACGGTAACCTGAGTGAGACTGGAGAGAAAGCAGCTGCCAAACAGCATCAGGGAGAAAGGGGAACCAGTTTGCCTCATCCAGTCTGGCCATTCACCTAAAAGGTGGTTTCCTGTAGCAGCCACTTGGTAACAAGGACAATGCCTATAGGCAACAGGAGGAAAACACCAGTAACTATAAGCCATGCTAGCTCTTTATATCCAGTGAATTTAAGACAATAAAAGATGAAGCAGATGAAGTTGAGGGTAAAGAACCAGAAAGTTCAGTAGAAAAAATACAAATTCAAAATATCAATTCCATTTTTACCACATGAAAAATGTTTAGACAATCCCATCTTTGAAAATGTAAGCAAAAACAAACATTGAAAAAACTCCAAAAGACAAGCACAAAGTGACACAGAGTTCTCATGACAGAAATAAAAAATAAGTGTCATAATAGTCTAAATCTAACAGGGCACCAAGAAGTCTAAAGAGGGGAATAAAGGAAGTACAGATATAGAAATGCCTTTCAAATGCCTTAGGAAACACCACCAGCAAGCAGCCATTAGCTCCAATTGGGAAATGATTTCTGTAAGATTTCTCAAAAGAGCTTACAAATTTGTCCCCAGATTACATAAATGTCTTTGCCACTCATATTGTGTCTGCTGACGAAGGGCTGTAGGCGTTTGTGGGCCCATCACATGGACCTAGCAGGACAGTTTTCAGACTGCAAATGGAGTTCACAGAGATGTAGAGTGGCAGGGAGCCCCTCGGGAGGACCTCATCTGGGTAGAGCTCAAGGGAGCAAATAAATTCTTAGCCATGAAAGGAAGAAATCCCAAGTAGTCTGGTTCTCAGTGAGGCTGAAGATTTATTTCCCTGTGCCATGAGAAGAGACCTAATAAGTGTGTTGAAAACCTGAAAAAAAAAAATCAAAGGACCTTATAAAAGTTATGTAAATTAGCACCAATATCCTCAAACCATGAGTTCTTTAACTATGATGTTACATAGATAGCATAAAGGGAATGAGCAAAGTAAACACTTACTGCTGTGTTATGCATGCTTTTCACTGTAGTAACATGAACATTTCAAGGTCTTGAGCCCAGACCTTTAGGATGGATACGACCACCACAGAAAGCTGTAGTCACATCCCATAATCTAGACATATTTTATTTAATTAAAAGGGTGTGGCAGGTTAAGTCCACCACCCCTAGGCTAAATGAAAAAAAAAAAAAAGAAAAAGAAAATATGACCCTATCTAAAAACGAACTGCATTTTTTGCTGACATCAACAGTGTCAGGGTAGAAACAAATTACCCAGAGACTCATTGGCTTCTGTTTCATTAGAAACACATGAAGACAATATATGCCAATGAGAAAACATTCTTTGCAAAAGTCTTCCATGCAAATAAGCAATTCTTTTTTTTTTCCTTGATGCATCATCAAGTTTGGTAGCTAAGAGTGCAAATATTAGACTGGGACATGTGATAAAAGAGTCGAGAGACATAGGACCAAAAAAACTCTAATTAATTCCTGGGATATTTCATCCATATGCATTAAATATCCTTTCTAAATATAAATATGCATGGGTGAAACAGAAGAGAGAGGGAATTGTTTCTGGGCCACCCAACATCTACTCACCCTACTCAGTAACCACTCTGGGGCCAGAACCAGAACTCAAATCCAGGGCTTTTACCTCTTACTTTTAAGTCTTTTCATAAAGGCCCTCATAATTAGAGAGTGTTAGGATGTTTACAAAGCCCTTCCTCATCCATTAGTTCATTCAAAACAATCCTTACAGACAAGCAAGGCAGGAACCCTCAAACTCATTTCACAGATGAGGAAGCTGAAGTAGGAGGTGTTATTGAAAGTGATTACCTAGTAAGGTATTGAAAGTGATGTCTAATAAGGAACAGAACAAATCCCAGTCCCTCTGCTTAGCAGGTAAAAGCAAAATCTCCAAAATCAAGCCCTTGATTCACAATGAGACTGAGAGGGAAAAAAAATGAACAGAAGTACATGAATCCTACACCTTCCTCTGAACTTTGTGGTTGCTATAGCCTAAAAGTATACGGGGGAGGCACAGGAAATTACTCTTTTCTCATGTAAGGTCTGAATCATACACCCAGTGCTAGGGGTTCTGAAGTCACCCACACCTTCTGCCAAAATCTGCTTCTCTGCCAGATCCATGGCTGTCCCACATGGAGTCTTGAATATGGCAACGACGGAATGTGAGGGCTGGCTCACAAACTCCCGTGGATGTTAATGGCAGGTGTTAGAAATCCACTTCTGCAGAGATAGTTAAGCATATATTTAAATGGAGTGGGGGAAATGCAAATTATAAAAGCAGCATAGTGTAGTGAAAATAAATTTGCTTTTGAAACAAGCACAGGGTTCAAATTCCAGCTTGGGCGCTTATCAGCTGTGTGATCTCAAACAAGAAACTAATCTCTCAGCTTTGGTTCCTTCATCTATAAAACAAATGGACTTGACTAGATAATTTCTAGATCTTTCTCTACTATAAAAATATTGTATAATTTCTATACTAAAGATGAGAAAGAGTCAGCAATATAGTAGTTGACAGAGAAGGAGAAAAAAGAGAAGTGAAGGCAGGGAGGAAAGAACATACAGTGTCAAGCAGGAAACTGGTTCACTAAAATAGTTAGGAGCATCCATAACTAAAGCGACCCTGAGCTATTTACAACCTTTTGCCTCTCTTGAACCAATAATATAAAACCTACGACTAAAAAGAGGAGATGGGAACTAACTTTTATAAACATCAACTATGTGCCAGGTTAGAAACCTGAGTCTGTGTCTCATTCAGCAACTTTGTACTGTTCTAAGAATACCTCAAACTGGCACTTATATGTTCCTTATTTTATTTGGTCATCAAAAAGAGATAGGCAGAGGTAATGTTCTTGACTCGATTTTGCTGACAAGGAAACCATGATTCAGAGGGATCAAGGGGCCTTTAAAACACATCACAGGGCCAGTGAGTAGCCCAGCTGGAACTGAACAAACATGATTTTACTAGACAGTCCAGTTTGCTCATATTCCTCGCTGTCCCTTTTCTACCTTTACTTCTCATATGGAGTATGGATTTCAGGAGAATCCAGCAGGATAAAATGGTAGCTGACTTTGGGTCTAGAACACAAGTTTTTAAAAGTGGTGTGTTATATGTTCAATTGTGATTCTATGTCCCAAGAAACGGCATTTTGTGGATAAAGTCTAATTGTGAGAACGGTTATGGAATGTTTTGACAACTAGTCCTGGGCACAACTCCTGGGAGGCATCCTTGACACACAGTTTGCCATAGCAGAGAGCAGTCAATCATGTTGGCATTTTCAGAATCCAGACTAGAACTTTCTTAGAGCATGATTCACATAATTTAATAATCCTACTGGACTCTTTCAGCTTTGAGCCTTAGCATTATTTATCCAAGTCAACAAAAGGCAATAGAAAAGAGGGAGAGCAATACATGCTCATCAGAGATTCTACCAGAGGGTGAAAATTTGTAATAAAATAGTCAGAATTATCCAGTTACTTAAAATTCAGAACAATCAGTTACTGGGGCTGGGAAGAGTGCCAGAAGTGAATTTAATTTTCTATGTTAGAATTTAACACTTCAATTTTTATTGAAATTTAAAAATAAACAAACAAGGAAATGAGAATTTTATCAGTTCATTCTTCTGTTTGGTCATTAATAGCATCATTCGATTTAACCATAACCAAGAATCCATGTCAATGATTTGTCTAATAGTCACTGATCTGTCTAAAAATGGGTGAGTAAATACGTTTACAGATTCACTTTTTCCAAATAACATATAACAACCAACATGTTATTTTTCCAAATAACAAATAGGTTTAGAGTACGTATGTATAGGTACTCAAAAAACATTATACTTGGTGGCTATGTTGCATAGTAGAAGAGAGCAGAGGTTTGGGGTCAGATAACCTGCAGCTGTATGACACTGAACAAGGTTATTTCATCTAGATAAACTCAATTACCTTATCTGTAAAACTGGAAATGATATGTATCCCCCTCACAAAGGTTGCTGGGAGAAATAAATAAACCAACAACTCAACAGAACTAGTATTAGAGATCGGTGGATCAACATAAACAATGTTTTCCCTATCACTTAACAGCTTTCTCCCTTGCTTTTAAGTTTTTACAAATCTTTTCATGGTCAATGCCATCATTTCTTGATTTTTTCCATAAAGACTAATGTATGCTTATTAACTAATCTGAAAACTTACTACTGGGAGAGAGGGAATACCTTTCTTGGTCCTTGATTTTTTAAATTATGACAGGGCTTTCTACCTTCTAAGAAGAGGGGTTTATATCTCCAAGTCTAGGTACTGTAAATCTACAACTAAGTACTGGTCCAGATTTTCAGGCTAAAAAACTTATCCAAAGTGTAAAAAATAGTTTTTGGAGGGGTTAAAAAAACAAACAACTTAATTTATTCTGTTTTGCGGCATATTTATATGATGATATGTGGGGAACCCAGGAATCAAGATATACAATCAAGGCATGTAAGCTCATTTTCCTCTAAGAAACTCTGCATCTTATAATACATTAGTGCAAAAGTAATTGCAGCTTTTGCCATTTAAAAGTATCAGAGGCTGGGCATGGTGGCTCACACCTGTAATCCCAGCACTTCGAGAAAACGAGGTGGGCAGATCACGAGGTCAGGAGTTCGAGACCCGCCTGGCCAACATAGTGAAACCCCATCTCTACTAAAAATACAAAAAGTTAGCGGGGCAAGGTGGCGGGCGCCTGCAATCCCAGATATTCGGGAGACTTGAAGCAGGAGAATCGCTTGAACCCGGGAGGTGGAGATTGCAGTGAGCCGAAATCGCACCATTGCACTCCAGTCCGGGCGACAGTGCGAGACTCCGTCTCAAAAAAAAAAAAAAAAAAAGGAAAAAGAAAAGAAAAGTCATGGCATGGCAAAAATCGGAATTACTCTTGCACCAACTAAATACATATGTTCTACATTTTGCAATATCTGTTAATTAGAATCCAGTTTGATTTAAGCACACTGTCAAAGCAGAAGTGTATAAGATCCTGCAAGTATACAATGTTTTAGGGATCTAATAATCTATATCTGGGAAACCACTATTTCTCTACTTATTTTACCAAATAGGAAAAAATAAACATAAAATATATTGTGACTCCAGACTTGTAGATGTTTTAGTCAAAACTATAAATTCCTTTTGTATTTGTATATTAATTCTTCCTTTTAGAAACAGCTTAATTATTAGTCTATTGGTAAAAACAAATCAAAATAGTTTTGAAATTTTATCTGAAACTGCTTAAGGTTCCCCAATCGCAATAAAACTGGTACCAACTGCACTCCACGTGGATACTCATTATTAATCACGATGTGTGAATGTAATTGCAAGCACTTAATAAGATCCCCTTTTGGCAAACTGAAAGGTCTTTCAGCTCTGGCATGTGTACATCAACCATGGCATTCAAGCCACAATATCAATCGCTGATTTGGCAATTACCCAACGAAGTATCCACATTATTGGGGAAAATATATTTTTAAAAAGCTGTTATCCCGACTCGCATAAAAACTACATAAATAATTTGAAATACAGTGTGGTGGGGGTAGACAACTAAATGAACAAGAACCCAAAGGATCACAAACTCAAACAGTTACTGGGGTCAGGAAGATAATATTAATGAGAGAAGCAAGGTCGGCCTATTATAACAGGGAGAGGGTATCGCTAGGGAGAGGGTATTGCTGTGGCAAAGTTACAAAAACCTTCATCATTTAAATAAAACAGCCACTAATTGAATAGCTTTATCTGGCTTTTGCCAATCGGGAAAGGAGATGCAGTATTATTAAATGTTTTATTTTTTCAAACAAGCCAGAAATCCAATATTTATGTGAAATTTCCTGAAATACAAATAACAACTAGGCAAATTTGATGCAGCAAACAAAACCTTCGTGGGATGGATTTGGCAAGTGGGCCACTAGGTTGTGAGCTCTGCAGTAACTACTATATGAGAGAAAAAGTATATCCGCAAGAGCTGGAAAAGTAGGGCCCTCTTTGTAGAGAGCATGGCATCTGGACTCAGCCTTAAAAGAAGGCAGCATGCCAGGAAAAAACAAAAAACAAAAAAAGCTGGGCGAGTGGCTCACGCCTGTAATCCCAGCACTTTGGGAGGTCGAGGTGGGCGGGTCACAAGGCCAAGAGATCGAGACCATCCTGGCCAACATGGTGAAACCCCGTCTCTACTAAAAATACAAAAATTAGCTGGGTGTGGTGGCATGTGCGCCTATAGTTCCAGTTACTCTGGAGGCTGAGGCAGGAGAATCACTTGAACCCGGGAGGCAGAAGTTGCAGTGAGTAGAGATCATGTCACTGTACTCCAGCCTGGTGACAGAACAAGACTCCATCACAGAAAGAAAGGAAAGAAAGGAAAAAAAAAAAAAAGGCAGGATGCAGACAGCTAGAGAAGGCCAAGCAAAGGCAAGGATATGTGGGGAACAGTGTTTCAGAAAAGAGACTAACTTGATAAGAACAGAAAGTTGTAGTTGAGACGTTGAGACTAGATACATGAGGAAGGGTCAGATAATAGGAGGCCTTAAAACCGGGTATAGAAAATCAGATTTGGTTGATGGGCAAAGTAGAATCACTGTCAGTAGATGTCTAAATTGAAAAGCCATGATAATGTCCAACAAAGGGTAAGGGCCAAAAAAAAATGGTGCCATTTCAGGACATGCAATCAGAAATTAATCAGACGTAGGAAATCCCCAGAATCTGTGAGGAACTAATCTAGACGGCCTAAGAGTGGGTATTTCACTGACTATACCCACAAAAACCTTGTGGGGAACTGGGTATGTGATGAGGACAGCTTTTTGTTAGACTCATCATCATCACATCCTCCTTAAATTTCCAGTTCACCGGCACGGAGGACAGAGGTTCTAATGGACAAAACCTGTCCCTGAGAAGGGATTAAAGTGGCCAACCAAATGTGCAGGGCTTCTTGAAAATCTGGGGGCCCTGAAGAACAGAAGCATTTTAAAAACAAAATTCTATCCCTAAAACCTGGAAATTTAGTAATAATGATCCAAGATCTCAAAACACTGGAGCAATAGAAAGGAAAATGAAACCTGGACAAACAAGCATTCTAGACAGTAGTCAAAACCATAAATTGTATATATAAATGGATTCAAGTGACTACAGTGCAATTTAGCCACAAAGTATGAGGTTCAAATGAACCCCCATAAAGGCAAAAACAGGAGTCAAATTGTAGTAACTAAACTTTTCCCTAAAGGTAATGGAAAACCCATGAAAAATTTTAAGCAGGGGACAGTGAGCTATGAAAGGGCTGGGCTGAAAATAAACTAAAAGGGGATGCACCCAGGTGCAGCCAGGATTTATGAAGATAAGCGTCACCACTCAACAAGACCAATGGCTTCCTTTGGTTATGTTTGGGAACCAGTGACAATGAACCACAGAGACCACATGCAGGCTGTGATGTAGGATGCAGTCACTGGGAGGGCGGGGTAATTCAGCAATGCAGCTGTTAAGTATCTCTGT
The DNA here is from genome assembly GCF_037993035.2 of Macaca fascicularis. NCBI lineage: Eukaryota > Metazoa > Chordata > Mammalia > Primates > Cercopithecidae > Macaca > Macaca fascicularis. Next base: position 139,932,033 of record NC_088382.1, read on the forward strand.
AACCACTGACAAGGCATGACAGCTTTGCACAGAAGGAAAAAAAAACATCTTTCCTACTAATATTCCCTCCCTCCATAAACAATGTGATCTCCTTATGGGGTAGTAAAACCAATCATTCCTTTTACACCCTACATACACACACACACACACACACAGAAAGAGAGAGAGAGAGAGACATATACTCATGACAAGTGGGTGGCTGCCCACAAAGATTGGTCCTAATGCCAGTGAAAGAGGAATTGGAAAACCTCTCCCATCCACACCCTATTTAAGACCTAAGAAAGTAAAGGCCAATCTCTAATAAAGATGGTCCTAGTGGTTCCTTATAATTTGAGTCTTCTTTGACAGCAAAATTTGGAGTGATTACTTCAGGGAACACCAGACCTAAGAGAAAAGGAAGGCTTGGCAACCCACATTCATTTTCCTACAGTAAGCATGAAAAAAAGTATTAGTAAAATAAATATTAAGATATACCAATAATGACTAAATAGCTGACCTTCCTTGCAGAACTTTCAGAAATATACACGAATAAAAATGGAATACTCAAGGAGTTGTAAACCACCAAGCTGGAAAGAAGGGAAAAAAAAAAACTGACTTGCTGTCAGTCGACAGGTACTAGTGAACAAAGAATTTCATGAATGAAGAGAATTTTATGTATGAGGGCCAAAACAAAATGATCTTATCACTAGAAAACATTTTAGTGGTCTAAATAAAACCAAGGAAAAACATAATTATAGTCATATTTATCTATTCAGGAGGTATCTTTTTAAAAATTTGTTTTAATTACTGAAATGAAGAGCGTTGTCATATATGTAGCTTCAAAAATACTCAGCCAATTGTAACTCTGACATCTTGGGAAAATTAAACACAACAGGTTGGTTTTATTTTTCTGAAAGCTCTGGGAAAGTATCCATGATTAGTGTCAACCTGGCATTCAAATTTAGCTAGAATAAGGCTGGTAATCAGTTTTTGTCTTCTATAGGCAATAGCCAGACTTTCTGTAAAAAATATGAAATATCTGTTTATGCTTATCACAGTGGAAAGTTTTCTGCCTCTGGTTTGTGATGTAACTTTATCACGTTTTGTTCTGCTGAGCGAGTACCAACAATGTTCCAATAATGATTAAAAATAAATAAAAACAAAATAATGAGTCAAGGCCTTGGAACAGATGTCATAAATAATGTGGTACCTGTCTTAACTTGGAAAATCACTGCCTGCTAACAAGTTTCTGATATATCTATTATTTTTAGCCACCACTTACTGAAAACCTACTATGTGCCAGGTATGGTACTAGAAAATAACAGGTATTATCTCCTTCAATCCTCACAACAAATTTGCCAGGCAGAATTATTTTCTATTTTCCAAAAGAAGAAAACAAGGCTCAGAGCACAGTAATTTGCTCAAGTTCTCACAGTATCAAAGGGCAGAGCAGGTTTTAGACACCAGGACCACCTGAAGTATACTGCAACGCTTCTTATAAAACACTAGCAATGGGCTTTGGTGAAAACGGGGCCATAACAAAAACCTGCTGCAAAATGAACTTATAAAGTTATTCTCAATTAACTAAAAACAAAGCTAGCATTTATTTCGCTGATGTTTATCTCACTGTGTATATGACTTTCTACTTCCATTCACATTTTAAGTCCATCACTTACTTTGATATAAAATAAAAACACTATTCACAAAATCAGGAGTCACAGCAGCTAGAGGAACTCCTTCATGTACTGATGGGGATGTAGTTACAAAGGGTGTCTGGAGGTCAGAATTCCTGAGTTTCTAATCCTGCTTGAGCAACTTAATACTTGTGTGCTTTGGTTCCTTGCTCTATACAGTGAGGGCTGTTGTGAGGGTTTAATGAGTTAAAGCTTGTACAGCACTAAGAACAGTGCCTGGTGCACAGGAAGTACCCAATAAGGGTTGGCTATTATCATCTTCACACTCTTCACACCAGGACTGGGGAGAATCATCAAGATTCACAGCATCCGACATGTTTACTGAGCTTTAAAAAGTGTACAAATGCCCAAATGAATGCACAAATGAGCAAACAACTTTAACACCTTTGTGCTTATCATTATGAAATGATGAGAAGCAAAAGTTCACACCCGCCGGGAACATTTACCTAGACATCAGTTTATAAACAAGGTAAGATATGCTAATGGTATAAGGGAACACCTCATAGCAGGGAGTGATTCAGATGAAGACGGCCTGTAGGGGTCAAACAGGGGAATGAATGCAATTTGAGGGAAGACTTCTTGGTGGTCAAGGAGGGAGACCTTGAAGAGTACTTCTCGGAGAAGAGTAGGTAGAGCATTTTTAGTAACGGGGCCAGAAGGAACACAGGGAAACTGACTGTTAAGCAGAATTATCTGACTCTAATTGAACAAAGCTGACTACATATCACCAAGAGTTCAAGGACTGAACTTTATACATTTTTGTATATTCCCTGCCCAAAGCACAATGCCTGGAACAAGCAAATAATAGTCTGACGGATGAAAGTATAGAAGGACAGAAGGACAGCTTGATGGATGGATGGATGTTGGGGGATAATAAAAAATAAGATAGGGTAGGTAAGGTTACTTCAGATTAGGAAGAGCTTGAACAAGTGGACAATGCAGTATAGATGATGGCACCACGCACTTACTCATCAGTCACACCCTCCTTTGTAAATATTGTCTTTGTTTGTTCTACCCACCCCTCCACCCATTCACCCACTGACCCACTCATCCATCCATCTTTGAGAAGTAAACTGATTTTTGCGGGGAAGTCTAGTCAGGCTGATTTTCTCAGACCATGGGAAACACAGTTCAATGTGATGATGAGGACATAAAACCTAACCCATAAAGCCTAACAGCCAAGGAAGGCAAGTTCTGTGGGCAAATACCTCAAACCCTCTGCATTTGAATTTCTCCTCCGCAAAATGAGTAAGTTCTATCTCACAAGTTTGGGTGCAAACCATCAGACATAGATTATGTCAGAGACCATAACTGCATATTTTATAGAACATTATTATTATAACTATTTGTGCCCTTTAACATAGGGAACACTCAGAGGGCTGTGTTTGTGTTTTGTCACCTCTGTACCACAGCCCTTCTCACTCAGTCTAGCATATAGCAGAGACCCCGGGAAGGTTTGGTAAACTGACTTAACATTTCAAACACATACCCTCTTGCCCCTTTAGGTCCCTACCACAGCCTACCTCTTCCCCAGGCTTGTCCTTTCTAGTCACCTCCACGCATAGTCAACCAAGCATCCACGCAGGGTGAGGCAATCCCAAAGCACTTTCAAGCTGTGCTCTAGTCCGACTCCTGCATCCATGCTGCACGGAACTCTTCTCCCTGGGTAGGAGCTCCAGCTACACACATCAAGCAATCAGTGCTAAACGGTGCTCCCGCTAATTAATGCAAATATGGGAAGCTTATCTCCTCAGCCATGCTGGAAGCTGCTAGAGACTTTAAATCTGTGGCTTTTTTCTGATAAAGTTGAGGCTTTTAATCCATTTCTAACCTTTCTGGTTCCAGTATTTGACTTCAAGGGCACCATTCCTCAATTTGGGTCCCCAGAACCCACTCCTCAGGGTAATTCCATTCTTTTGCAAGAGCTGATATTAAAAAAAAAAAAAAAAAAAAAAAAATTCCCTGTTGAAACAACTGTTAATAAAGAGGTTATCTTTGAGAATATAAACCTCCCTGCAAATGCTTATCAGGACATGTTTTATTTGGAGCCAAAGTGTCCTACCTGTAGTTGTGCATTTACAGAGCACTGCCAGCTCTTACACATTATCTCTAAGAGGGAAAACAACATTCAGAAGTCTGGTCTGCATATCCATTAAACAAATGTGTTAATCACCTTCAAGACAGTAAGCAGGGCAGCGTAGAGGACTCAGAGACAAATTTGAAGGAGACTGTCCTCCAAAAATTTAAAATGTACTAGGCAAGGGCACGATGGGAAGAAGATGGCATCTGTACTATGGTAAAACTATTGTGGAAACACAGGTAATCTGCCCAGTAATCTGGTCAATGCAAGATATTCACAGCAGCATTACTTATAGAAGGAAAGAAAGGAGGGAAGGATAAATAACAATGTCCAATGATGGGAGATGGTTAAGTAAATTACGATAAATTCACAGAATGAAACTGTGCATAACCATTAAAAATTATACTTACCAAGGCTGGGCGCGGTGGCTCACGCTTGTAATCCCAGCACTTTGGGAGGCTGAGGTGGGTGGATCACGAGGTCAGGAGACCGAGACCATCCTGGCTAACACAGTGAAACCTCGTCTCTACTAAAAATACAAAAAATTAGCTGGGCGTGGTGGCACATGCCTGTAGTCCCAGCTACTCGGGAGGCGGAGGCAGGAGAATCACTCGAACCCGGGAGGCATAGGTTGCAGTGAGCCAAGATGGTGCCACAGCACTCCAGCCTGGGCAACAGAGCAAGACTCCGTCTCAAAAAAAAAAAAAAAAAATTATACTTACCAAGACTATGTAAATAACATGGGAAAATGGGTATGTTATAATGAATAAGAAGAAAGCATCAGACTCACACCATTAAACAAAAACATGCACAGAAAAAGCATCAATGTGTTCACAGTAAGAATGTGGCCATTTTTTCCTTCTTCCTATGTTTTGTATTTTCCAAAGTATATGTGTTACTTTTACATGAGAATATTCTTTAAAATTCATTTTTAAATGGTGTATTCAAAGGGCACAGAATATCATATATTCAAATTTTAGAGAATACCCAAAATCCTTAGGGAGGCAGCTACCTTGCAGACTGGTTCAAATTTTAAGAAAGGAAAAGAGAGGGGCAGGTGAAGACTGGAAGGCTTCATGCTTTAAAATGATGGCCCTAAGTCAGCTGTTTATAACTTAGCACACACCATTCTCGAAGAAAGGATGTTATAAAGAGTGGTTATATTCCCAGGGTAGCCCATACAGCCAGGTAAACTCTCAAATCACCTAAAGTATCTTACTTGTATCGACAATCCTTTAGCTGGGGCTGGCTGTTTTAGAATTCATAATTTTGTAGATTTCAGAAAGAAATTACAGTACACTTACTGTTTATTATACAACATACCCTGCAGGGACTAGTGTAGAACTCATTCATCAGATTCTGGTAATAAAGTTTTTAAATATCCAGTAGGTTTATAGTTTTGTTTCTAAAAGCCTCATGAAACAAAACTTCATGTCAAAATTGTTAACATTTGGAATTCAGAACAGCAAGTAACAACGGACCTATTATTGCACATACTCCATTGTACATGGTCATTTATCTAAGCACTCTTCCTGGCACTCGACAGTTAGCAACAGCCTGAGAGATGTGATATTCATCTTTGTATCTCCAATACTAGCACAGCAATAGCAACGTAAAAGCGTAGTCCATAAATATTTGCAGAATGAATGAATGAAATATAATACTGAATCTATTTGCCAGCCACTTCATACTCCTCACAGCCCTCTGCACTTCCCTTAAGGCTCGCATATTCTACTTTGGATTAGATGTCATATAACTGCGACTCCTCCTCCTCACATTCCTTCCAACTTTAAGTCCTTCAAGGGCAGGGACAGTTCAGGTGAAACAGCAAGGCCTACAACAGTAGCCCATATTCCCTCACGTGAAACGTTCTCAACTTGTTAAGCAAAGACACCAAATTCTAACCTGGGATGCCCAGAACATTTTCTCTAACCCTCACCTAGAGATCCAAGATTCCTCTTTTCTAACTATAGGATCCAAACCTCCTTGGAAAGAGGAGCAACCCTGAACCAGGGCTATTATGGTGCCTGAGTCTAGCCTAGTCGACATGGGGATGTGTGCCTGATTTCATAAAGAACCCCTTAAATCTTTCCAGCCTTCCCTCATTCCAGTGGTGGTCATTATTCTCAGGCTGCAGTCACATTTGTAAAGCTTTTCAAAATGCCAAACCACCTCTACCAATTGCAAACCACTTGCTGAACTCTGTGGACTATTCCCTTGCAGATGCTCTGAGGCATGACAAATCCTTAACAGGATAATGATGATACTCCTCCTTCCTCTCCTCATGCCTGGTACTACAGGATCAATTTTAGTACCGTATTACACAGACTTTCCCCTCATAGCTTTGATACGCTTTAAAGCCACTGAGAGGTGGCTTGGGTTAAAGGGAGTAATGACTGTTTAAGGGTTCATGCATTCAACGCGCCATTCCAATGAAGACCTTCACAGATAGGAGCTACTCCTCTTCTAAAACTAAACACTGCTTTGCAGGCTAAGGAACGAAAAGATGAGTTGCCAAGTTATACCATTTCAGGAATCCAGTTATCTTGACTTTTCCCCTGAGGCTTGCCTCTGCTGCAGCTAAAAATGAACCTCAGATTCTTGTATATATTCACATACCCCTCCAGCCAAAAAATGAAGAAAACTGGTATGTAAATGGAAACATTACAGAACACTCTTAGAATGTGAATGTCAAATTCTCCTAGTGTTGAAAAATCTCAGAGATAAAACCAGGTTTGACACCCAAAGAAAAATGCTGGAGCCAGAAATAGTCACTTGCTAAAGTATACATTCTAAGTATATTAATTCCAGGAAAAATAATTCTATAAGACCTAGGCCAGACAGCTCCTTGTTCATCTGCCCCCTGATCTTTGCCTCCACATGTCCCTGGGACTTACTGTCCTCACTAAGGGGAAAGGTCTGCTGAAAGTCATCTCCTGCCACTTCCCTCTGAGGTCCCTCAAGAAAGAAAAACAGAAGGTGTGAGATGGAGACACTGACAAAAATAATAATAATACTTATTATCTTCCTATCTCCCTCAGGGTTTTGGTGAGAAGAGCGATGGGGGAGGAGGGAGAAGAAGAGGGGGAAAGGAAGGGAAAGAGGAGGCTGTTAAGTTTGACAAGTGAGTGAGAAAGTAAAGGGACGTAAATGAGTGGACTGAATAAATGAATACGTTTCCTACATACCTTGAAAAAGGCAACCAAAGTCCCCATTCACATAGCAAGGAGAGAGATTCACTCTCGCTTATATTTCCAGGCATGAATTATTTATTTCATTAGATCCCAAGATGCCATATGTTAAAGTTCTCCAAACTGTGGGAACCTGACAACTCTTGGGTTCCCAAAATGCCATTTGTTACATTTCACTGCTTACAAGGGGACACTGAGGAAAGGTAATGTGCACGTATTCCGTAACTACTGCAGCTGCACCTGATGCTTGTCTATTCACTGTGAGGGACTAGATAATCCTCAAGCCCCAAATCAGACTCCCTTTCTTTAAAATGCTTTCCTAAAAGCTGCTGGAGAGGAGCTGAACTGAGAACTGAACTCAAAACTGAAGAATTTGAGTTTTATTTCCCACCCTTTAGCTTCCTGCACCTACTACCCTTTCGGATGCTATTAAAAATATATAAAAAGCAGACTATAGGGAAAAAGAAAAGAAAGGCAAAAAACAAAGTCTGAATCATGCATACATGCATTCATTCACTTAACATGTACGAAGGACCAACACATGCCAGACAGTGAGGCTACAATGGTGAAGAGGACTCTTTCTAGATCCTCAGGAATCTTACAGCCTTGTCTGCGCATGTAGGTAACAAGATGTGCAGTTAAGATGGTGTGATCAGCTTTGTAACAGAAGTATGAATAAAATATGAACGAGGAACCAATTATCTGCCTGGCCCCCAACCCCATCCCAGAGGGAAGACTTTACAAAGCAGGGGTCCTTTGAGTTGGGCTTTACAGAAAAGGAGGTGAATGATTAGTAAACCAAGGGTAGAAGGCAGGAAATGGCTTGCTCTTCCAGGCTCTAAATCAGAAACAACCACAAAACTTTCCAAGTTTATTATTCAAGAGGTGATTATTGCAGAATGCCATTCCTGGTCCAGATTCTTCTCTACTATAATTATCTCACGTTCCCTGTTGTGCACCTACACAAATGCAATGACACAAATGGAGGATTTCTCATATCTCAATATGGAAAATTTAGATGGTGAAAAGGAAAAAAAAAAAGCAAGCTCCAAACTTCTTGGAATTTTAAGACCTCAGTTCAAAATTGCTACTGATTTTACTGTGTGACTCTAGGCATGTCACGTAACCTCTCTGTGCTTCAGTTTTATTACCTGTAAAGCAGAGGTGAGATGATCTTACAAGACTGCTCTGTGAACAGAGAAAAGGATCTATATAAAAACATTTAAAAACTCTAATGTACTATCATTTTCATCAGTAATCATGCCACCTTTATTCAGTTAGCAGCTCAGTCTGGGATGCCACTGCTCAAAATACTTGGCAAGTATTAAACAGTGAGAAAATTAGCCCTAACTAGCGGCCCTGCTTAAAGACTGACATTCAAATGACTCCAGAAAAATACTCTCGTTCCTAAGCTCAAAATCTACAGAATTGCCCTTTCTTTTCCAAAGCTTGCTTTTCACACTGCACATAAATATCTGGGGATCTCTTTAAAACACAGATTCTGATTCAGAAGGTCCGATGAGGAGGCTCAGGTTCAGCATTCTGAAGATGCTCCCAGGTGATATTGATGCTGCTGGTCCCCATGCCCCAGTGTGAGCAGCAAAAAATGAATTCACCAAGACTTTCCAAATCAATAAGTGGTTGCCCCACCAGGTAAGACTGGATTCAATCACCCAACTGAGGCAGCATTTTAATTTCTGGCTCTTTTCTAACTTCCAACATCCATCCCTCATGCCCCAGCAAACCACTTCCTGAAACCAAACTGCCTCATGACATATTAAATCAGCCTTCAGTCACAGAGGTGACAAGACGTGCTCAGGCTCACCCCAGCTTAGAATGACAGTACAAGGTCCAATTCTGACAGCAGGGCCAGAAGTAGTAAGGATTCCCCCACCCCCACCACAATCAGCTGGCTGAAGGGATTTCAAAATCAGCTTTGCACACCACAGCTTCAAGGGTCACCATCTACCACTCACCAATGGGTCATTTTCTTTAGATTATTTTCACAAATGACCATCTATCTCATGAGGCTACAAATGTTTCTTGTATGAAGGACCCCATGTCCCCTCTTGTACAGCACAAGGCTAGGTGGCTCAAATATCCGTAAAAAGTAAGTACAAAGGGGATGGGTGCGGTGGCTCACACCTGTAATCCCAGCACTTTGGGAGGCAGAGGCAGGCGGATCACGGGGTCAGGAGATCGAGACCACAGTGAAATCCCGTCTCTACTAAAAATACAAAAAATTAGCTGGTGCCTGTAGTCCCAGCTACTCGGTAGGCTGAGACGGGAGAATGGTGTGAACTCAGGAGGCGGAGCTTGCAGCGAGCCAAGATCATGCCACTGCACTCCAACCTGGGCGACAGAGCGAGATTCCGTCTCCAAAAAAAGAAAAGTTCAAAAGGAGAAAAGAAATCAATGACTCACCAACATTTACTGAACATGCACCATGTGCCCTGCAATGGCCTGGCTGCTGAAGAACCAACAATGAAAAAAACAGACTTTCCTCCTTCCACTAATGCAATTTGAGCCTCTATGTAAGAGCCAAATGTTCTGCTAATATTTTACCTACATTATCACACTTCTCAATTCTCACAATAATCTTATGTAATAGGTATTAATACCCACAATTTGCAGATGAGAAAATGGGACAAAACAAGCAATGTTCCATACAAAGAAACAATGGCTGGTATACTAAGTCTTCTCTGTTAATCAACCAGAGAGAGAGGGCATTTCCATCCAATAACCAAAATGAACTATAGCCTTTTAACCACTTTCACCACAAGAACAGTTCTGTGACTTGGAACTAGTTCTCAACGTACTCATAAGACTTTCAAGGTTACTTATATGAAGTATTTGGTGATGAGTTCTGAACGAGGGTAATGCCACAGTGTCGCAAAGGTGACACTGATTTCCCCTGGTGTATAGTCACCTCCTCTGTATCCCATAAAGCCCAGCCGTCACCCTGGTCATTCATCATATACAGGTGAGAAGTGTGATACAGTAGAAATAACATGAGCTGGACAGACCTGGGTTTGAATCCCAAATCCACTACTTGTCAGCTGCATAATGACCTTTAACTCTCTCTGCACCTATACAATGGGGATAGCAATAGCACCTTCATGTGGTCAGAAAGACGGAATGAGATAATATATCTAAAGTATGTTTAAGTGTCCAACACACAGTGGACTTCCCACAAATCTAAGTTCTCTTCTCCCTTACTGGGATTACTGCTTTGCTCCTGCAGTAGGAAAAGCATCAAGAGTCACAAGTCTTTCTCTTGGCTAATGAAAACAGATAATTATTTTAACACCAGTAAAGTCAACAAAAGACCAGTTCTAGCAGCCATTTAAAGTCACAGTACAACTACTGAGGCAAATTACAAGTGACTCTTTGGTTTAACTTGGAAGAGAACGGAAACCATTAAAAAGATAGTAAGATGCCTTCTTTTTAAAATTAACATGTCTGGAAGTGAAAAAGATGAACAAAGCCAATTTATAGGAATGTGGACAAGGCTGGTGGATTAACAGAGAGGGAAATAATAAAAATGTCCTGGGCCGGGAGCAGTGGTTCACATCTGTAATCCCAGTGTTTCGGGAGGCTGAGGTGGGAGGATCGCTTGAGGCCAGGAGTTCAAGACCAGCCTGGGCAATATAGCGGAACCCAGTCTCTACAAAATAAGTAAAGAAATAAATGAATAAACATTAACAATTTAGCCAGGTGTGGTGGCATGCACCTGGAGTCCTAGCTACTTGGGAGGCTGAGAAAGGAGAACCACTTGAGCTCAGAAGTTCAAGGCTACAGTGAGCCCTGATCACACCACTGCACTCCAGCCTAGGCAACAGAGCAAGACTCTGTTTCACAAAGAAAAGTCCTAAATTCTCTCCCAGATAAGTTTAAAGCTCTGAAGATAGTAACTTTTTTGTTTTCCTTCAAAGACTATCACATTGATTAGCCAGGAGCCACCAACGGAAAGAGCAGTGGTTCCTGAATCAAGACGGAGAGCTAGGTTCTAGTCAGTTCTGGCACTTACTGGCTGTATGACAAAAATCCTTCATTTCACTATCTACAGCTGTAAAAGAGGGATACGGGATAATAATACCCAGTTATTGTGAGGTTTATATGAAATATGTTTATGAAATATCAGGCAAAAAGTAATCACATAATGTAGCTGTTATGTGACTGGTGCTGGAAGGCCTTAACTCAGGAGCAGAAAAGCTTTGCAGAAAGCTTTCAGCATAAGCTGCAACTGTATGATGTGCACCAGATGGACTTTATGCGGGCCCTAACTTGGGCTGCCACTGGTTTCAGAAAGGTTCCTAAAATTAGCATGAAGCTGTGGCACAAGATTTTTTCTTTTTCCTATCAGTCCCTAAGTGGGCTTCATGGAGATATCAGAAATCTTTTTGGACCAGATCTTAGCTGTGCTACATTTCAAAGTTATATCTTAAGTTTAGGAGCTGAACTATATAAAAACAAAAACAAACAAATTTATGATATCCCATCATCTTTGCCTCTCAAAGCCCCTTCCTTTTAGTACCCAAAATGGCACCCAATTAAAGGGATGTCTAGATTCTTGTGTAACAAGCAAAAAGGCTGTCTTGTTCACCTCTGAAACCCCAGCCTAGTGGAATTTACTGGGAACTGGTCATACTTCAATCCCTCCAGCTCATCACTGCTCAGAAGAAACAGACTATGGAGGCCCGACCTTCTTCTTTAAGAGTCTTGCTTAGGGTGCTAGCTTCTGATAGGACAAGACACTCCCCACTCTGCGGATGATGTTTTTTGCTAACCAGAGGTTTACCTGGTTGAACACCAGAAAAAGCAGATGTTTGCATTTGGGTGCTTCTCTGTATGAAGGACAGGTATTCTCCATTAATGAAAGTCACCTCAGCTGCATGAAAACCTTGTTCAACAAAGGCACACAGAGCTTGGGTCACTGGCGGAAGCAGCAAGCACCCTGATGTCATGCTTACTCCAGGGCAAAACTCTGTGGAGGGATGGTAAGGAGGGGTGTCTGCGCTATTTAAATTATCTCCACCTGCTACTTTCCTCTTTTCTTTTTCCGTTTGCTAAGTCCATGTTTTTCTCTGCTGAGAAGCAGCTAGCGATGTATCACTCATCACATGACAGTTCCTTCTGGCCCTCACATATTTAACCTCCTTCAACCTCAGATCCTGCATCAAGGAAGAATTCATAGCTCTGTGCTACAGAATTAATTTCTTCTGGCTTTTCCCCCTTTCTTGTTAACCATTCACTCATCTCTACAGAGCACAAGGCTGACCACAGAATTAGTTTAAAAGAAAAAAAAAAATTAAGCTACCTTCCAAGCACGTAAAATTTGCTTTTACATACTTTCTATCTCTTTCTCTGCTTCAGGCACTTGTAAACATCTAAGGCTGAAGCCCTCTCCCTGGTCAGGGGTTCTTATTTACTTTTTCACAGTCTGGTAGCTTTCAAGTTTAACAGTCATTTTTGGGGAGCTAAGTGGATGAGAGAGGTAAGAGTTCCCACCTATTAGAAGGGCAGAAACCAAGAATGCCACACTCCTGAAATTTCATTAAAAAACTGATACAAGGGCAACTGATGGTGGACAGCTGTGTGTGCGGTGAATAATAATCTAAGCATAGTTACCATCAACCATGGGCCAGGCGCTGCACTGGTTTTTAAAAAATATATTATCTTTTAAAATCTGAAGTCTAATTGTAGTTGTCCCACTACATGTGGGAGGTTAGTTCCTCTCCCCCCACGCATCAAGATCTGTCTATACTCAAGTCCCATAGTCGGCCCTGTGGAACCTGAGGGTACAGAAAGTCAAAATTCCATATAAGTAGGATTTGTATCCTGCAAATACTGCATTTTCAATCCGTGTTTGGCTGAAGAAAATCCACGTATAAGTGGACCAGCACAGTTCACACCTGTGGCTGTTCAAGGGTCAACTGTAATTAAGTATGACTGCCCCTATTTCACTGATGAGAAAATGAAGGCCATGCATGCCCAGTGGCCAAGAAGCAGAGCTGGGAAGCAAACCCAATCTGATTCCACAGCCCAAGCTTCCACCTGCTGGGCTGTAATCTACAGAAGTGCAGCAGGACTATCTCCCATCACAATAAAACCCTCAGAACCTCTCAGAGTCCTACTGCTCCCTGCCACTCACCAAGTGGCTTAAGAATGGGGAATCTAGGTTCTGAGTCCACTGCTGTCAGAGACAAAGAAAACAAAAGGGGGAAAAAAGCAGAGCCAAAAGACAACGTTCACACTGTTCCTTCTGGAGAGGACCATGGCCTTAAAGGAAGGGCGCACCCAAGATCAGCCTTGATTTATTTAACTGTCACACACTTTTAGACTAACTCACTGCTGCTGAAAAGGAGTGGGAAAAGTAAAACTGGCAAAGTGGCATGTTCTTGTAGCTAAATTGGCCAAAGAGGCCACTGTCTGGCCCAAAGAATCACATAACTGGGAGCTGAAACATGTGGGTTCCAGTCCTAATTCTCTGTGGGAGTCTAGGAAAATCACTTCCCTTCTTTGAATTTCCATGTCTTCATTGCTAAACATGGGGGTTGGATGGGATAAAACTTAAGGAATCATTCGGCTCTAACATTTTTGGCCTCTAGGATGCAAAATAAATGACAAACAGCTAGTTGACAAGTATGGATACTGCACAACCAATCCAACACTTTAGCCCAGTGTCTGGGAGCCAAGGGAAGAATGAGAAACCTGTAATGGTGTCCATATCCACGAACATGCTTTGATTAGTAGGAAGCTAATGCACATCTTTTCAACATCACGTACAACACAGATGAAGACTCCAAATGGCAGACAGGCAGGACAAGCCCTTATTTTCAAGGGGTGAGAATCACTTCCGCCCTGAGACAGTAGGCATGGGTTAAATATTTCCTGAATCCCTATCTTTGCTAGCTCCATCCCATCTCCCCTTCGAGGCCAGGCCACCAATAGCTCTCACTGGGTCATGTCTACAAACACTTGTTATCTTTCATTTATGCTTGCCCTCTCCAATCCATTCTCCACACAGCAGTCACAATGGTCCTTCTAAAAAGCAAATCAGAGCATGCCAATCCTTTGCTTCAAACCCTAAAGGCTTTCCATGCCTTTCCAAGATAAGCTTCTCATCTTTCCAGGCTCGTTACCATTCTTGTTCCCCATTATCCTTTAGCTATAACATACATCTTTTACTTCCTCAAAAGTGGCAAGTTCTCTCCCACCTCTACCTCTCTGATCTCAGTTGAGGTGCCACTTCCTCTGGACATCCATCTTTGACTTGGGAGACTAGGCTGGGTGCCCTGCCATGGTCTTCCAGGACCTCTGCACTAACTCCATCACAGCACTGACCACACTTCACTGTAAACTCCTGTTTATTCATCTGTCTCCCTGACCAGATTACAGGTATTAGGGTGACAGAAAACACATCTGTCTTGTAGTCAGTTGCATCCTAGCAGCTAGCAAAGTGCTTAGAACGTAGTATGTACTTTCAAAACACAAATAAACAAGCATCCTTATTAACAAAATGAATGGCCTCTTACCTAAGACGACTGTGGAAAGTGGGTAAAGAAGACAAGCTAAAATGGGGAGGTGAAAAAAGGAGAGGGATAAGCTGGATGCCTGTGTGTCTGTGCCTCTGCAGGACTGCCCAGAGGCTAGTATGAGTACACAAGCAGATACAGTGGCAATGACAGAGGCTGTGAAGCGTTCAAGGGCAAGCTGTGCCCTGTGCTTTGTGCAGATGTGTCCACTCTACATTCTGTGAAGCCCAGGGAAACTGAAAACACAGTTACTTATGTTTCCAATGTTTGGAGATGTTGGCAACAGAACACTGTTTTAATGCTACACGTATGCACAGGGAATAGAAAAGGTAAAAAAGTAGGTCACAAATAAACTCAGCAATACTAGTAACTGGACATAACTAACAAATTGTGTCTACTGCCATCTTGGTTGTATGCCCAACACTATATGGCATAGTACCTTTCTCATCCTCATCCCTTTTTTAAACGATGCATCTCTATGCAGGCTGTTGGCTAGGAAACAATGATATATACGTTTAGTTGCTATACTATTTACATAGATTCTGCTGTCATTCTCCATAAGTTGTGACAAGATAGAAAGACTAAGTGTTGCAATTCAACAGTAAGGAAAAATGTAAAATAATTTAGAATTTAAAGGAACAGAGATCAAGAAGACAAAATTCAGGAGAAACTTTCCAGCGCAGAGTTAAGTAAGTTCAAAATCCAAAGGAATAACAACAATGGCAATTCAGAGGAGAAAAATAAATTCCTATATAAATATATTTTAAAACATTATATTTCAAGATCAGAAATAATGTGCTTCAGAGAAACAATGAAAAACATCAAGATAAAATAGTATAAATAGATAAGGTGGCTATTTTCTTCATACAAATCTTCTTGGTGGACTGGAAAACCACTAAGGGATGGACGGACTGTGAAATGAGCCACATATGCAGGATATGGAAGTTAATTAAACAAGGAGTCAGGCAGTTCCTTGAAAAGCAATTTAGCCAAAACAAAAAAACGAAAAACAAACAAGCTATAACACATACAGTTTCTTGGCCAAACAAGAAGTCAAAGAAAAATACACACACACACACACACACAGAGAGAGAGAGAGAGCGCGCGCAAGAAAGCGAGAGAGCGAGCGAGTAAGACAGCAGTCAATACAAAAGGCTTCTAAGGTCCTAGAATTTCACAGTGATCAGGCCATGAGAATGGGGAACAACAGATAAGACTTTCAACCTTAAGTGTGGTAATTTAAAATCAAACCAAGCGACATCTAAATGAATTCACTGTCACATGTTTCTTCTTTTAATAAGATGATAATATTTTTATACTACCACTGTTTTCTAATTTTTTTCAAGGTAAAAACTCTCTGCCTCTTGTAGCTGGTATAACCATATTGTAGAAGTTCTCAGTTCTAGCAGCACATTGGAGTCACCTGGCAGCTTTAAAACACTGCTGCCTAGACCCCTCCCCCAGAGTTTCTGATTTAATTGTCTAGGATGTGGCCTAGATTTTTAAGAGCTTCCAGCATGATTCTAACACACAGTCAAGGTAGAGAACCACAGGCATATCATTTCTTAGACTAATAGGGCAAGTTCTCAACAGATAATGAAGCTGAAAGTACCTAAACTGAACTGGGAGATCAGAAAGCTTCACACTAATTTCGAAAAATAAAATATCTTTTTCTGCTTTATTACCTCCTTCCTTTCTAAACAATTGGATTCTTGGCTGGCTTCCTTTGGTCAAGAAAGAGGAAAGGAGACATCATCCAAATCTTTATCTGCTGCTCTCTGGACCAAGTTTCAGCAAAAGCGCATCTGTCACAATGATGATTAATCTCTAAGAAGGGGGCTCCCTGCACTTAAGGACCAGCAGAGGCCCTCCCTCATTGCCATCCTATGTCTGGAAGGCACATACTGCTATCGCTAAATCAAAACCTAGCCTGATGAAGCCATAATGGGGCTTCTTGGTGGAGAAATTCATTCCCTATGATGCATTTAAGGAGATGATGCCAAAAAGTCCATTAGTTCAGATGGTGTATGGGGACCCAGCATAAACAGAGGACATGATAAGAAATAGCACCCTATATTTTATCCAGACTATCCTAAAGATAAGTGGCTTGCATAACTCATTAGGCTACCTTCCCCCACCTCCTAACTATTAAAAGACACGTTGTACCAATGCCTACTCTTGGAGAAAACCTCCTTCTTTCATTATATACACTGAACATGGCAGCCTCCTTCATTCCACCCACAAACAAAACAGTGTGTTCTGAGAAACGATGGAAATCCTGAGGTGACTCTAATCCACATACACTGCTGCTCCTTCCCTGTTACCTAGTAGCATTTTAATGTAAATTGTGTTCTAGAATGCTCTAAAGGCATGGACTTTTGAAGCATGTTGTGTTCACTGCCTTGTGCTTGGCATATAGCTGCACTCCATATATAGTGGATGAATGAATAAGTCTGCTTATCTGAATAATCATGGCAGTGGTGTTTCTTCTTGCTCTATTTCTTTATATATTGATTAAATATAAATCACATGTTCACTACCAGAAAAAACTCCAATCATCCTTAAACTCTAGCAACCAGAAATAACTAATGTAACCAGAAACATATCCTACAATTTTTCCTTAGAGGTACATAAAATGGGACCATCCTTTCTGTGTTGTTTTATATCCTGCTGTTTTCCCGTTAATACAACATGACCGTCTTTCCATGTCAACAGATATGCATATGCATTGTTGCTGAGAGTATCTATTTATAGATTTCATTAATGTTTACCAGTAAGGGTGTCTCATCGTTTTTGCAATTCTAAGCAAAACCTGCATACAGGATAATCTTCAAAGAAGTAGAATGACTGGGTCAGAGTTGTAATGAGAAGACTGTAACCTCCACGATGGCAGGGGTGTCCCCAAAATCTAGAGCCCAGAGCCTGCTACTTGGTAAGTACTCAACTACTAATATTCTCTGGGCTTTAAGAGTTAACATTCCAAAAGGAGAGAAAGACAGGTAAATAGATAATCTGCCCATGGCTATAGCCTAACATTAGGTATAACATCTGCACGCATGCAAAGACTCATACGGTCTCTCATTTGTACAAATATTTGAAAAACCATGTACAACTTTTCACCTTAATCAGTAAAAAGGCATTGCCCAGTCTTTTCTAAGAAAATTCTTGAAAGATTAAATAAACTCTGGGCCGGGCGCGGTGGCTCAAGCCTGTAATCCCAGCACTTTGGGAGGCCGAGACGGGCGGATCACGAGGTCAAGAGATCGAGACCATCCTGGCTAACACGGTGAAACCCCGTCTCTACTAAAAAATACAAAAACTAGCCGGGCGAGGTGGCGGGCGCCTGTAGTCCCAGCTACTCGGGAGGCTGAGGCAGGAGAATGGCGTGAACTCGGGAGGCGGAGCTTGCAGTGAGCTGAGATCCGGCCACTGCACTCCAGCCCGGGCGACAGAGCGAGACTCCGTCTCAAAAAAAAAAGAAAGATTAAATAAACTCAATGGAAACCAGCCAGGGCTGCTAAAAGAATAAATATTCTAGAGGGGGGTGAGTATGTCTATGGTGTGTATTGGAGGTTAAGGGGCTCATTTTTTCAGACACAGAAAATGTGGCACTGTGAACAGCTATCTCAAAGGCTGAATGAGATGAGAGAGAAATGCTAAAATGAAGAGGCAAAACT
Source organism: Macaca fascicularis (assembly GCF_037993035.2). Taxonomy (NCBI): domain Eukaryota; kingdom Metazoa; phylum Chordata; class Mammalia; order Primates; family Cercopithecidae; genus Macaca; species Macaca fascicularis. Next base: position 139,950,192 of record NC_088382.1, read on the forward strand.
CCAAACAAATAAAAATTCTGGCTTTTAAACCAACACAGCCAGCTGTTCTTCATGGCAAACAGGAAGAACAGATAGAGAGGGCAGGCCTCTAATGGGCACTGAAAAGAACAACCAAGTTCTTTATCCAGATCAGCTGCCATCTGCTGGGAGCACTAGATTAATGGCCATAGGAAGAAGGCCAAAGGTGGCAGCCAAGCCCTGGAGAGGCACCAGCTGAGGGGGAGGGGCACATGGGGACATCTCAAGTTTCATTAGCTTCATTAAGCAAATTGTTCTCTGGAGAAAAGAGGCTTTTGGTTCTGGGGCTATGAGGAGCTGAATCACCAGAGGACACGTATCTATGTACCTTTATCTTCTGGTGCAATCACTTCTAAGGGGAAAAAACTATGAAGAAATAAGAACTCCAGAAGACAGTTAGATTGAAACTTCCTCTTCCCGTGGAAAGATCATGTCTTCTTCTTTGTTGTTTCTACAACACTGGACCTGGTATGTACTCAAGAGAACTGAAATGAAAACAATTACAAGAAATTTAAGTCACCACGGGAAAAAACAGTATTTTGGTTTTTGTTTGGTTAAAAACCAAAGAATCCATACCTAAGGCAGAAGGGAAAACCACACATAACACCCAGAGGTGCCTGTGTGTGCTGAGCCTGGAGACAGAGGCTCCAGGTCTGAATCCTGGCTTTGGCCATTTACTAGCAGAATGGCAGGAAGCATGCCACTAACATCTTAGACTGTTCAGCTACAAAATAGAATTTGTATTACACCTCGCTCCTGGGGTTGCTGTAAGGCTGAGATTCTCCAACTATTCTAGCACAGCAAAACTAAAAATGTATGCCTAAAATGCTTCCTTTATACCATTTAAGATATATTTAGACTGGGGCTTTCTCAACCTCAAGCATTACTGACATTCTGAACTGGATGATTCTTTGTTGTAGGGGTCTCCTGCGTACTGCAGGGTGTTTAGTAGCATCTCTGCCCTCTATCAACTAATTGCCAGTATCACCTTTACCACTTAGTTGGTAACCAAGAAATGTTTCCAGAGAAGTAATCAAGATGTCCTTCGTTACCTGAAAGGATAAACAAACTGTAGTGCTTCTGGACAATGGAATATTATTTTCATATTATTATATAAAAAGAAATGACCTATCAAGCTGGGAAAAGACATGGAGGAAGCTTAAATGTGTACTGCTAAGTGAAAAAAAGTCAATCTGAAAAGGCTACATAGTTTACTTTATAACTCCGACTATATGATATTCTGAAAAAGGCAAAACTTATGGAGACAGCAAAAAGATCAGTGGTTCTCAGGGCTTTAGGATGAGGGAAGGAGAGATGACTAGGTGGACCACAGGAGATTTTTAGTGCTGCTAAAACTACTCTAATACAGTAACAGAGGATACATATCATTGCACATTTGTCAAATCCATGGAATGTACAACAGAGTGAGCTACATTACGGACTTACATTAGTGTGGCACCCTTGTCACGGTTAATGAATCAATATCAATACATTATTATTAACTAATGTAAGATGTTATTACCTAATTATTAACTAATGTAAGATGTTAGTAATAGGGAAAACCACAGTGGCAATGGTAGCGAAATGAGATGGTACATAAGAACTCTGGACTTTTCGCTCAATTTTTCTATAAATTTAAAACTGTTCTTTAAAAAAACAATTAAATCACTCCATCTCCACTGAGAAACATGGATTAATGGTATAGTCTTTTTTTCCTTTTTGGCTTAAAAAAAAGGCTCCCAGATCTTATGTTAGAACTGATTATATATTAATTTTTTACACTGTCCGGGTAATGTACGATGTTATTACCTAATTATTAACTAATGTAAGATGTTAATAATAGGGAAAACCATGGTGGCAATGGTAATGGGAAAAAAAGTCTCCTAGATCTTATGTTAGAACTGATTATATATTAATTTTTTACACTGCCCAGAAAAGAACGCCTTGTATATTTTATGTTTCTATTCTAGTTCTAAGTAGATATGAACACCTCATATCCAAAGAGTCATCTTTGAAAGTCGGATACATTCACCCTAGAAAAAGGATGTTTTCAATTTTACACAGGAGGTACATCACCAACTAAATGATGATCTCATCTAAACTACTTACTTCAACAGCCTCCTAACTGGGCACTCTCTTTCCACCTCATACTCTCACAATCTATTTTCCAGAGCAGCCAGAGGGATCTGTTTAAGTGTAAATCTGGTAATTCAGTGCTGCTTGTCTTTCTCAAAATTACAAAACAAAACAAAACAAACAGAAAACCCAAAACAACAAAACTCCAAAGACTCCTTATTTATTTAGAGTAAAAGCCAAAGTCTTTACAGCAGTCAGTAGGCCATGCATAATCTGGCTCCTGCCACCTTTCCAACCTCTTCTTCCTCACACGCTCTACCTCGGCCACGTGACCTCCTTTTGTTGTTTCGTGAATGTGTCAGGCATGCACCTACCTGAGGACCTTTGTGCTGTCGGACCCCCATAGCTAAACTCTATCACAACTTAAGTTTGCTCATGAAGCCTCACCTCCTGCTACCACACTGCCCAAACATCATTCTCTCTCGTATCCCCGCTTTTTGTCTTCATAGCACCTATTGACACCTAACATACTGTTTATTTCTTGACTGCCTGTCCCCTCTAAAAAATAAATTCAATGCATATACTTCTTAGCCTGTTTTTCATTGTTCTATCCATAGTGCTTAGACAATTCCTGCCACATTGTAGGTACTCAATTAATGAAAGATTCATTCACTCTTTTTGGAACGGACTCTTGCTCTGTTGCCCAGGCTGGAGTACAGTGATGTGATCTCGGCTCACTGCAACCTCCACCTCCCGGGTTCAAGCGTTTTTCTTGCCTCAGCCTCCTGAGCAGCTGAGATTACAGGTGCCTGCCACCATGCCTGGCTAATTTTTGTATTTCTGTAGAGGCGGTGTTTCACCATGCTGGCCAGGGTGGTCTCGAACTCCTGACCTCAGATGATCCTCCTGCCTCGGCCTCCCAAAGTGTTGACATTACAGCCATGAGCCACCACTCCCAGCCTATTCATTCATTTTTGTATCTGTCACTTAACCATCTCCAGACCAGGTCAGTTACATTAGCCTTAAGTCAGAAATAGAAAGTGATCTGACCCTTAAGCAACTCCAAAACTAGACCACTCAGATGGACTTCACTATCAGCTGTTTCACTGGCACCCCCTCAAGGCCCTAAGAGAGGTATCTTAAGGATCAGTGCCAAGAACTTCATATCCAGTAGCCCTTCCATCACTATTTAAGCTCTTATATTAGATATCCTCACTCCTATTCATCACTTCCTCCCCCAGACAATATTCACTCAATGTCCTTTACTTACAGTTCTAACATCATCAGGGCAAGTCATGACTTGTTATGATTAACTAGGATTCTGGGATCATAAAGTCCTCAGTCCAAATTTATTCAGCCACCAACTATGAGACCTTCAGCAAGGAGGTTAACCAGTTAAGCCATAAATTTTTCATATAAAGAATGGTGACGGTAATACTAACCTCACGGGTTTCTTAGAGAGATTCAGGGAAAATTATGGATAGAAAGGCCTTGATACTACAGGCAACCTAGCAGACAGGAGGCACTTAGTAGCTGTTACCTTTCACTAAAAGTATTATTATTTAGCAAGTCATTCACTCACTCATATATTTCCTGACTTCTATTTAGCAAGTCACTGTAAATGCATATCATAAGTGACTTCTTTCCAGTCACTTGGATTAACAGCTCCTTTTTAAATGTCCCTCTCCCCACACTGACAACCCTTTCTGTCTTTGATAAACTTTTTTTTTTTTTTTAAGGCACAAAATCAATTCAAAGGCAAAGAGAATATCTTATCCATTGATATTAACATAAAGCCCCCAAGGATCCACACAATAAATTGGTCAAAGGTCTAAGTAGAGCTGATTCTTTGTTTCCTCTCAAACTTTTTACTGGAGAGACTAAGGGACAGACATTAACCACAGGGCGCAAGGGGAACAAACTCAGCTCTTTGCATAAGGTTAAATTAACAGATGTAAGGATGAAAGGAACTACAAAGCTATTTCATTCATATATTTAGGGTAAACTTTAAGTAAATACCAATGGACCACATAAATTATTTAGCTAGCTCACAATGCATGGACCATGTAACTTAACATGTATTTGTATTCCCCATCTCTCTGTCTTATCTCTACTGTGCTTTTCTCCTCCAATTAAAAATTTAAGTCTTTCAGGCCAGAGACCTCAGAGCCTAACAAACTAGAAACATGTTTCCTTCACTCCACCCAGCTCCGAGTGCCTGTACTAGCTCCCTCAGTCTGGAGCACTTGTGCCTCACCAACTCTTCTCATTCTGGCTCCTTCTGACATCTCAGGATGCAGCTCAAATGTAATTTCCTTAAAGAGATATCTCTGCGCAATCCTTACTAAGTTTTTTCCACCCTCGCTCTATCAAGTCGCCCTATTTGTGTTCTCCACAGCAGTTATCGGTACCTGAACTTAATTTTACATTTTTTTTTGCTTTATCTGTCTCCCTGTACAATGTACCCTCTATGAAGAAGGGAATTTTGTCTGTGCTTTTTCCATTGCTGTAATCCCCAACACCTAGAACAATTACTATAAAATAGTAAGTGTTCCATTTGATATTTATTGAATAAGTGAATATAATTAAGTATTCAGGAAATAATATTTAACTGTAAGTAACAGGTTTTTATTTGATCCTGTGGCAAAAAACAAAGAGGGAATCAAAATGGGAACTGTGAATCTATAATATGTACAACCTATGGCAAGGAGCCCACAGATTTATGTCTAAGCCACACCAAGTAGACTAGGGATGTTTGCTCCTCCTCCCGTGGTTCAAATGGGTCTAGCAATCCAGAGCAAAGTGGTAAAATTTTACCTGTCACCTGCCTCTAGTTTTTCTCTTATATTTTTCTCCCCAACACCCCACAGGTAACCACTTTTCTATGAGAGAAAGATACACATCATCTGTATAGTGCTGGACAATTTAAATGTTTCCCTTCCGCCTCTCAAGTGATCATCTAACAGCTTTGTGAGGTAGGAGGAACAAGGATAAGCACCTCCATTTCCCAATTCCCATGCTCTAATTTGCCAATGAGAAAACCAAAAGCCTGAGGAAAGTCAAAACACTAGTCCAAAGTCACAAAGGAGTAACTGGTGATGGCAGAGCTTAAAATCAGGAATTTCTGGCTCCAAATTTCTTACTCCTTCTACCGTGGTTAAGTTGCCTTTCCTAATACATAAAATGGATTTTTAACTTTAGTGTTAAAATACACTTGAGAGAAATAACGTTTGCACAGCCTCTTCCTTCCTCAAAAGTTGTCTCCATTTTCTGACACAGAATTAATTTAGGAAATGCTTATATTTTAAAACCCATAGTCAATTTGCTCCTAGCAAAACATTGTTGAGTTTATAATGCTATCACAAGCTCCTTCAATTATTATAGAAATATTTTAAAGGCACATAACTATCCATCTTAGTGATAAATTTTATAAGTGATGGCTTCAAAATTCTACTCCAAACTTAGATTCTATAAGCTAAGATTTTCACAGTTGTCCAATTCAAAATATAATATACTTGAGTGTTTTCTCTTACTGGATTATAAAAATAAGATTCTCAACTCCAAACTCAAAAATAACCCAACCCTATGTTATGATCAAAATGAGAAACCTGAATACAGGCAGACAGGGGTGAACTACTCAATATATAAAATTTAAATCAAACAGACTAGAATCAAGTTGTACATTTTTTATTCTGCATACAAAAATAATTCAGTCCTTTAGAATAAGATACAGATGTTCTTTTTAAAATAATTGCAGTATCTTAAGCAAAAATTGAGTAAGTGCAAGATCTTTTGATAAAACAAGAGTTTATAGTCAAATTTATTAACATTAGCATCAAGGAAGAAAGCAATTAACATTAGCATCAGGAAGGGAATCCCAAACATGGATAATCCAGAAATCATTTTTAAAGTCTTTTCAAATATAGATGTTAATTTTTCAACATCTATATTTTTGACAAGCATAAAACATACTTTCAACTCCCTCAGTACATATCAACTAATAAGAAATGGGCATGTAGAATGATGATGAAGAGGCCAGGCGTAGTGGATCACACCTGTAATACCAGCACTTTGGGAGGCCAAGGCAGGTGGGTCATTTGAGGTCATGAGTTCAAGACCAGCCTGGCCAACATGGTAAAACCTGGTCTCTACTAAAAATACAAAAATTAGCGGGGCATGGTAGTGTGAGCCTCAAAAAAAGAAGAATGACAATGAAGTCTACAACTATCACCAGCAGTTGAAGGAAAGGAAGCCAGTTGGTATTTTAAATTTGCCTGATGCTCCACACCACAAATGACTTATATGCATAATAAAGAGGTGAGAGTTGACCAGGGTAGCCTTAGATTTTCAGTACTTCATTCTTTCAGCAAACATGTCCTGAAGCACCTATCCATCAAGGAGTTAAGTGTGGTAGGCAGGGGCATTATCCATTTGATAATATCTGGAGTGCCTACTATTTTAAAAAGCACAATGCTTGCTTTGGGGCATAGTTCCTACTTTTACAAAATTCAGTCTTGGGAGTCAAATGGTGTACAGACAGAGACAGGTGAGCAAATAATTTCAACAGAATGAATAAGTACTATGACAGAGGTACACAAGTTCCTATAAAATAACAGAGAACTACTAACCCAGCCTGACTAACAGAGAGGTGATGGGGGGCAAGGTATCAGAGAGGACTTTGGATGCTGTGACACTTAGACTAAGTCCTCAACAATGGGCCGGATCAATGAGATGAACAAGTAGATAGCTGGGCTGACATGAATGGACACATCACAAGATGAAGCACACAATGCAATCTGCTGCTGCAGATGAGGCAAGATAAGCAGTGAGGCGAGAAAGGGGCGTGACCAGGATGGCCTTGTGGGCTATGCCACCACATGTGGCTCTCACCACAGAAGCAAGGGGCAGCCACCAAGAAATGCTATGCAGAGGGTAGCACAGAGAAGACAATTCTGACATTGAGATGCATCTGGAATTTTCTGACAGTTCATCATGGCTGGGGGAAAATGAGAAAACTCAATGCGAACAGAGATTGGCTTTAAAGGAAGCAAGAACAGATTTTGGTTCCTCTAAAACTGGACTTTTAATCACAAGCTGTACTGCCAGGTGAACTCCCAGCTATGTCCACAAAAATCAAAGACTGACCAAGCAAATTTCCTAAGTTTAGTTGAAAATCTCTCAAAATCCAGAACTCAGCATGAGCCTTTAGACATATTTTTATGATGTTAACGCTATGGTAATTTCAGTAATAGCAGACAATAATAAAACAGAGGTTCTTTTCTAAATCGTAATATCCCAATCATCTAGTTTCTAAAATAGTAGAAATTCCCAGTTCTGCCATACATTAACCATACCGACTTGGCATACTTGCCTATGATTTCTTTGCCCCAGCTTCCTCATCTACAAAATGGGGCTAACACAGGTTTTTTGGTTTTTTTTTTTTTTTTTTTTTTTGGCGGGGGGGGGAGGGGAGGGAGATAAAGATAGAGGGGTTAAATGGTAGAATAAATATTGTTATGGGCTCAGATGACAGAATTATGAAACAAAATTACGAGGAAGAAGTAGCTCTAATGCATTAATTAAAATTAAAAGGACTGTTTTAACTAAGCGATAAGTTAGCTCAGACCACTTATTTTTAATAGCATAAAACCACCTATCAGCCTCTCCTTGACCCCAGGAGTCATCAAGCAAATACTCGGAAAGAGGGGTGAACAGTTTAAACTTCATGGTGATAGATGTGTCATGAAGTGAATTAAACCACAAAGGCAATTAAGTCACAAAAGCAACAGTAGTGATAGTAACTAGACAGAAGGCTCAGAGGATCATCTCTGAAGATTTCATTAGCTAAACCACAAAGTCCTCCTAAAAAACACATCAGCAATCTAGTTAAAAATGGGTCACACTATTTATAGAGTCAATCACCAAATCACATATTCTCTAGTATAAAAAAAAAAAAGTCTGAAAACTTTCTTGAGCAAGCATGTTAAACAGTACCACTTCATGCCCGCCAAAGTAAATAGTCTGTTTAATTCTGCCCACACCTGACAGAAAATTTTCTGACTGGGCTCAAGGCAGAAACGGTTCCATCTCCCTATATATTTGAGCTTTACTATGAATAAACAAGCTTAACATGATGCCAACATAATGTTTAAGTTACACTTTGAGAACCCACTGTACAAGTTTGGGACTCAAGACCAACCTGGGCCAGTAATCTATAAGATGGCAGTGTTTCTCTGATGAAGCTCCTCTTTAGGTCTACTGTGAAGAAGGCTTTATTTGTTAGGCTCAGCAAGGGCTCCCACAGTGGGGAGGACAGGCATTCTATGAAAATGCAGTCCAGGGCAGGTTGTGAGAAAAGTGTACAAAAGGAACAAATTGCAGGCCTGGAAAATGAAGCACATTTGCTGTTCTGACTACAAGTGACAAGTGCAATGCACCAAAATGCCATCTGTAGTGATCTGAGTGGTGGAGTCATGGGTCATTTCAAAATTCTCTTCTCTGTATTTTACTCAATTTTCAAGTTTTTCCCAATGGCCATATTTCATAAAACTAAGAAAAGTTATCCAAATAGGTGGTGATTTTGAAAAGTAGAGAAATTTAAGTCTAAAATAACAATAGCCGGTTCTGTCTTTATGACAGATTGTCTTTATGACAATCTCTACTGGCATTGTATTCTCTCTCTTCCTAGTCTTTTTTGAATGCACATGCATCTTTTTCACTTGTTAAGCCAGTACTTAAAAAGGGCAAAATAGGGTCCAGTGCCGTGGCTCATGCCTGTAATCCCAGTACTTTGGGAGGCCAAGGCAGGTGGATCACCTGAGGTTGGAAGTTCGAGACCAGCCTGACCAGCATGGAGAAACCCCATCTCTACTAAAAATACAAAATTATCTGGGCATGGTAGCACGTGCCCGTAATCCCAGCTACTTGGGAGGCTGAGGCAGGAGAGTTGCTTGAACCTGGGAGGCGGAGGTTGCAGTGAACCAAGATCGTGCCACTGCACTCCAACCTGGGCAACAAGAGCGAAACTCTGTCCAAAAAAAAAAAAGGCAAAATAAGCGATATAGGTTACTTATAATTATAGAAAGCAAAGATTTTAGGCCAAATAATAAAAGTATGCCAAGCTAGATGGTTAAAAATCTATTTTTAACAAAAACAACTCTAGTTAACAAAAAAATAGTAATTTAAATACAATCCATAATGATTAATTGTACTCCTTCTAAATGAGGAGATCCTAATTCAGCCTAGAACATGTATGTGCATATACATTCTTGTTCACCTCATAAATTCTAAATGAACACTGACCACTGTAAATATGTGGATCACTTGAGCCCAGGAGTTCAAGACCAGCCTGGATAACATAGCAACACCCAGTCTCTCCAAAAAAAAAAAACCACAAAAAATTAGCTGGGTGTGGTGGTGTGCTCCTGTAGTCCCATCTATCAAGAAACTGAGGTGGGAGAATCACTTGAGCCTGGGAGGTTGACACTGTAGTGAGCTGTGATCACGCCACTGCACTCTAGCCTGGGTGACAGAGTAAGACGCTGTCTTAAAAAAAAAAAAAGTACCATGCCTAAAAGAGCTGGCTACCATCCACCAACCCTGCAGCTGAACCCCTGGCCTTTGGCACTGATGGCACCTTTGAAAAGGAGCTTGAACACGAACCAGACAAGAACTAAATCAACACACTTAAACAAAATACAATATCATTAAAAGGAGGAGGAAAAAAATTAGGAATTCTGGTTTAAAAGAAATACTGCAATCTGTACCAACTCCCAAGGGGCCTTCTCTCCCTTTGATAGTGAATGTCCTCTGCATTAGGGACATTTCCAGGCCCAAGGCATACACAGACATTATCTCACTGAACCAACCATTACAGGTGGGTACTATTACTATTTCTATTTATAGATAAGGAAAACAAGGCTAAGGGAAATTAAATCAAGATAGCACAACTTTTATGTTCCAATGTGGGGATCTGAACTGATCTTTCTGATTCTAAAGCCCATGTTCAACCACTGTAGTAACAAAGCCTAGCACAGAAACTTTTCCCCCCTAGAAATAGTTGCTTAGCTTGTTCTACCATTTAGTCATATCCTAGCATTCTGGATTTGGTTTTGCCAATATGATTCTTAACCAAACAAGATGAGGGAATAAGCATGTGAGAAAGACATCAAATGAAGGCCAAAAGGTGTTCCCTCATCTACAATTGATCCAATTACAGCAGAGTGACAGCTCATTAAATTAAAAAATAAAATGACTTGGCAAATGAAAGCAATCATAGCATGCACATACCTGTTCATGAAAGAACACAAGTGAACTGTTGGGTTTTTAATTCTTTAGGTTTTCATGGAAGAACCGTAAGTACATTTTCACATAACCAAATGCTTATGTTTTCCTAGTTTAGTTTCTGAGAACAAACGGAAGGAGGTGGTGGATGGGCTGAACAATAGGGCAAATGAAATATACTGATAAGCAAAAACCCCTAAAGCCTGCAGATAATTTGTAAGCAATTCTGGTGGATCCCTAAAATAGAACATATCCTCTGTCTTCAACAAAACAAAATAATAGAAATATTAAAAAAAAAACTTTTAAAAGGTCCACTGTTTTTCCTCATCTTTGCAGCCCTCACTCTCAATGAGATCACATATAAATTGAGTCCTCCTTCCAAATCTCTTACCTTAGAAAGGAAACTGCTATTTTGCTGTGCAATAATGGGTCAGAGAAGAAAACTGTTTTAAATAATGCCTTCATGCAAATTTACTGTAGGGTTATCTGCGGAGTAACAGATTACCCTTGTGGTATTCTCAAATTACAGTTATATTGCCCAACTAGGGGAGCTGCAACTTGAAAATGAGAAACTTCTTTTGGCAGTGGAACACGTAATCAACGTCTTCACAGAAAAGCAGACGTTTCAGCTACAGAAAATAAAAATAAAGTAAAATTAACTTCACTGTCTAAAACCATCAGCCCCAGAATATTCAAAGCTTATGAATTTTTTATCTCAAACAAGATCCACATTCTGTATGAACTAAAAAACTCATGACTTTATACTATCAGTTCTGATATTTTAACAATCTTTACTGGGGGAAAGGGAATGAATCCCCCAGTGTAAAGCAGCAGACTGTCTGCAGTCAATGCCACTTCACTCGACACCATGTCCCATGCTCTTCTCCTCTCCCCACTTCAGCACAGCCCTGCAGACTGCTGGCTTCCCTCACACACAATTTGCTGCAGTCCACCCCTAGGCTGGCAAGCAGCCCACCAATCACTCAGTGTGACAGGAAGTCAATCTGAAAATAGAAGTACTGCATGCAAATGAACATTATAAATGAAAGTCTAGAATGTGTCACCCTCAATTTGGTCAGAAAAGGCCATTTTTAAGAAAACAATCATGCAAGGCTCTCACTTGGGGTCAAAAAGGTAAGCCTGCTCCTCCCACATATTAATTCTACTGGAGGGGCAACAACTTTCACACTGTGACATCCTTGACTTTATTTTTTAACCTTCATACCACTTTTTATGATGCTCTCAAAACATACTGAAATGATGAGGAGGAGGAAGAAAAGGGTGGAACATTTGTTAAGCACCAGCTGTACTGCTAGGCATGGCACTGAGCTCCTTTTATACAGCAGTTTATTTAATCTCGAAACATTACAAAGTGGGTATCATTATGCCCATTTTATAGATGAGAGGGAACTGAGGTTTGCAGAGGTAACAAATGGTCCAAAAACTACCTGTTTCTACCCCAATTTCACAATGAGGAGTTGAAGGCCCAGAAACACTAAGCACTGTACCGAGGATAACAGAGTTAACACCCACACTAGGAAACACATATTGCCAGGCTTGTTCAGTACCAATGCCTGGGCAGGCTTTCCAAACCACAGCATGCTGCGCTTCCCAGTGGCACCTGCAAGGTGGGGACCTGCAAAAACGTGCTTCACAGGGTCAGGATGGAACTGCTGTGGCATTAACATGCTCTAACTGGTGCAAACGAAAGGAAGCTAAGCCACAGATACTAAACATGAAACAATCAAAGACTGGTTTAGATGTGGTTGGGATAGGCAGACAACTATTTCAGCCACAGCAGACTGACCACTTTAATTACATCTTGTTCAAGCCAATAATTAACATTCATTTGCTTACTCTGAACTTCTGAACTTTTTAAGAGAGAGAGAAAAACTGGGTTCCAACCCCAGGTCTTCCACAAGTTAGCTGGGTGACCTTTCTGAATTTCGGTTACCGATTTGTAAATAAGTAACAACTACTCTCTACTCCTATCACAATTTTACTATGAGAATTAGTGGAGAAAATGTGACAAGAGCCTCTATTAAACCACAAAACACTACAGCAACAGAAACAATAATACATCTCAAAAAGTAAAAACAAACAAAAAATACTACATATCAGTTGGGCAGGGAGATTTTACAAGGAAAGTGCTAGGCAGTCCCAAATCATGGTGGTGGCATGGGAGGGGATCATTCTAAGACTTACAAAAAGATGAAGAAACAAAACCAAAAAAACTCTATGAATACTCCACAAACTGGTACTTTCTTTGTATATAACCAAGAGAGAACATGTAACATAATGACCATGCCCTGTCAGGGATCAGAGTTGAGATCCAGACAGAGAAAAATGAAACTGGGTCCCAGGAAATAAGAGCTTAGGAACAGGGGGTCTAAGGCAGGGGGTAAGTCTCAAAACCAGGACTAGTCTCAAAACCAGGACTATCCACTAATAATGTTCAGAATTGCAACAAGTAGGAAGAAAAACCCTATACATTGAGCAGACAGAGCACAAGGAAAAGGCTCCTCTTACTTTTTCTAAGGAGAAAAGGTCACTCTGAATTAGGCTGAGTCAAGAAATAGATCACTTGTTGCTTCCCAGCTGTGCTCCCATGAGGTGTACGGAGTGCCTCCATTAGCAGGGCCCCCTGCTTCCCAAGTTCAATGATAGACAGATATGCCCCCAGCAATATCTGTTCTACCCAGCTGCAATTTTAAATGGAATGACTATTACAGCGTATGGCGTACAGAGGAAATTGGAAAATGCAAAAGAAAAAAAGGAACACTGAGCACCCAAACCAATTCACAACACTTCTGCCCATCCATCATTCCCATTCTCCCTAACTTCCGAGTGCTAGCTTCCTTTTTTCTTGATAATACAGCTACTAGCCTAGGTCTAGATATAAATCCCACTTATCTACTCCCTCTATCTGGTTTCATGGCTCATCTTCCCACTTGCATTAGCCAATCCCTTCGCCTGTGCCCCTGGGGTCCCTTCTCTGCAGAGGACCAACTCATCATCTATTCCACGGCTAGGAGAGAAAACTACTTCTGCCTTTTCAGCTTAAAAGGTATTCCATTTCCTCAAGACCTGTTCTCAAAGAATGCTGTCCCTTATCTACTGTCTGTTCTCAACCACAAGTTCATCTGTGACCACTATTATGCCATCAACATACCAGTCTGCTCTTCTGAGGGCTATGCCAACCATCTTTCTCTACTGAGCTCCAGGGCATTAATACTTCAATAACTTTTCCATCTAATCCACAATTCTTTCCATCACAACATCACTCTCAGCAATTTTGGTATCCATATTGGTAACCATCAACTTCTCCACCTCCTGGCTTCACTAAGCTTTATCTCTTCTCTACTCCAAGTACTCCTGATGTGGCCTTGTGACAGACACTGCTGATGTGCTGCCCCAACATCCATTCTCCCCATCTCCTTAGTATTAGAATTCTGATTTTTACCAGAATATTTTGAAAACACAAGTTTACATTTCCTACTCTTTCTTACAGTCAGATGTGGTAAATAAATACTAGTGTTATATGGGTTCTAGAAAAGAACTGGCTCAGCTGTGAGAGCCCAATTTTGCCCTTCCACTTCAGATTTTCCATCTCAGAAATGACAGCTGGAGCTCTGGCAGCAATCTTAAGCCGAAAGGTGACCTTGAGGATGGAAGTCATGTGCTGAGGAAGGTGAGATCAAAAGGAAGGAGGCCTGAATCCCAAAGGACGCCACAAATCTGGCATTCCAGGCCTATGTCTAAGTTCCTTTTAGATGAGAGAGAAATAAACTATCACATTTAAGCTTCTGTTTATATTTGGGATCTTCCCCCTATAATATGCAGCTCAATGTAATAATTAATACTGGCCAAAGATCAACTAATGGCAAATAACAAAATGCAGTGCAAGCAACACGACAACTCATTAAGACGAGTCTAAAGTGACTGGAAGGCCAATGTTTCTTAACCTTATGTCAGTACAGGCTATGCTGTTGAATGTTCCAGGCCCTACTATCATTTGGTACATTATATACCTTGAGACTCATTCCTATTTTGCTTTTAGTTTCACATTATGCTTTTCTTTTTTAATCTCTACAGTTGTCTATAACATAACTTTTTAGGAAAGTACCACAAATATATTAAACTGAAGAAATAAATCTCAAATAATGTGCAAAAGCTGTGAGTTTCTTCTCATATAAAACTGGTACCTAAGCAAGTGAGGGTTCATTCTATTCTTCACTCACCAATCCCCACATCATTATACAGTAACACCATACAGCCAAAACGGTTATGATATTCCTCCCTTCTCAGTCCAAATCTGGCAAGAGAGAATGACCCTTGTAGGGGAAATAAAGAAATCTCTGTGATAAACCAAAATGCCACCATCAGGGTTTGTTGAAACTGTAGGAACAGGGTCTACGACTCACTTAGCTGCTCCTGAGTTTCTATGATTCAGATGGAGTAGTTCAAAGTAAGAGGTGAAAGGGCTGGACCTGTCTGTGAATCAGAATGAGCCCAAGTCCTCTAGGAAAGTTTTTTATAGCCTCCTCTCCCAAATGAAAAAACCAAATCCATCACTGATGCTTCCATCAGAACCTGTACAGGTACTATCATAACACCTTCCATAGTTTAGTGCACTTAACCTGGAAACCAGTTACCTCCATTGTGAGCTTTTGAGGCCTGGGGCTCTGCTGCTACCCTGTTCGTGTCACTGGTGCTAATAGTGGAATGTAGCAGATGTTCAACAAATGATTGCTGAATAAAATCCATCCTTTGTGGCTGAAGAGATGAACAGGGCATGGCAGGCCCTTTCCTCAAATAACTAATGAGCTGAGACCTGATACAGCAGCAAGAAGGACCCTATAATCCTGAGGAGGAGGGAGTGGAGGGGAGAGCTGAGGAAGGGCTGGTGAAGAAATGGTTGCTGTACCATTAGTCACTTTTACCGAAATGGCTAAAATAAGGAACAGGAAACTTAGCAAATGGACATGCAGAAAGCATCCACTGATAAAGAGTTTTTATGATAAGACAAAAAGGAAAAGCACTTGTGTGATGGAATCCATGGACCAGATGTTGTTTTCCATTTTTATTCTTTCTTGAGAGAGGGTCTCACTGGAACACAGTGGTGCAGTCACGGCTCATTGTAGCCTCGACCGCCCAGGCTCAAGCAATCCTCCCACCTCAGTCCCCTGGGTGGCTGGGGGCTACAGGCACATGCCACCACACCCAGCTAATTTTTTATTCTTTTGTAGAGACAGGGTTTCATTATGTTGCCCAGGCTGGTTTCCAATTTCTGGCTTCAAGTGATCCTCCTGCCTTGGCCTCCAAAGTGTTGGGATTACAGGCGTTAGCCACCATACCCAGCCCAGTGTTTTTATGAAGAGGTGCATTAGCTGTGCCATGGAGTTAGAGAGAGCTACAAAGAGGAGAACTACTATTGGCAAACACTACTATGTGCTAGACACCATACCAGACATTTTCAAACATCTCCTTTTATTTTCATAGCAACACAATGAGTCGGCAGGTGAAATAGCCTAGCTAAGGGCAAATGACATAGCGAATTAAAACATTTACTTTTCACTCTGCCAGCTCTCTACATTTTTAACAGGCCGTCCTGGTTAATCCCCCTCATAGACCTGAGAAGTGGTATTATCACCTCCTTTTACAGTTAGGTCCCTTTCCCAAGGCCTTAAAACTACTATGTGATAGAGTTGGGGTTCAGTCCATATTCATCTAACTTCAAATATGGACTAGACACTTGAAAAAAGCATTTCCCCTCATCTCAGAAATAAGACATTGTCAGTGGAAATGTCAAATGGAGTGGCCAATGGAAAAAAGATCAGCAGGACAAAGCAGTGGGGCCTTCAGCTAACGGTCTCATCATTTCAACACTGCCGTGCTTCAGGAGAAGTGGGAAGGGAAAAAACCCATTAGAAGCAGAATTAAAAGCTAGGACTCTGCTTTATCTGAACGGAAATTATAAGAAAAGTAAAACAATTTATTAGAACTTAAAAGCAGTCACTCCTATAATCAGCACCACTGTCAGTCTTCTGATGCATTTTTACAACTTTCACTTCCTCTGTAGCAATTACTGTGGCTATCTGGAGAAGAAATTGCAAGGGAGCTAGTTGAGCACCTTGGTGAAGAACACTAAGACGACGGCAAGGAAGCCTCTGCAGCCAGAAATAGAATGGCACCCTCATTTATGTTACTGTTGCATTGGATCACATAGCCAGAAGAAGCCCCCAGCTGCTACTAATTTTAAGAGAGCCATTTCTGTTCCTTAAAAAAATAAAATAAAATAAAAAAGGAAGAAAAGTATGTTGAGAAAAATTCCTGGCACTTCCCTGACAGACTATGGTATTAGTGAATGAAGACTAAAAAGCAAATGGGGAGAAAGCAGACAGTTCAAGGGGTGGTGAGGACTGCTCTAGGCCCTGAATGAGGTAGTGTGGTGCCCTTCTTGCAGGGCTATGGGAACACTGAGTGGCACAGAAGAGAGCAAGTATTTACAAATCCTGTGAATGGGGAGTCAGAGCCTACATTATCTGTGAAGATGGGACACAATGGCATCCACTGGTGGAAGCATTCTGGGAAGAACTGGGCAATGTTCAAAAGCCCTAGACCCAGCAACTCTACTTACTGAGATCCCTTCCTGGGAATCATCAAAAAGATGAGCAGAGCAACGCATGTATTACAATAGTGGAGGGATGGAAAAACCAGTATCAGTAACAGGAATATGAATAAAGTAGGTGAAGCAGTAAGGCAGGTATACCCACACAACAGAATATTATATAGTCATGAAAACAGAGGGCAAAAGTTTTTAATGACATGAGGAAAAAACTTTATAGGTGAAAAACGCAGAAAATGCAGCTGTATATATGACATTATTTTGTACACTACTTCATACAATTATTTACATGTTCTATATTATGTCTTAACTATTACCATAAATGCATAGAAAAGTACATTTTAACACATTCCTGTCTAGTTAATGCTATTGGTATTCACAAAATTAGCACATAATTTTCTTTGTACTTTCCTGTATTTTCCATATTTTTATAATGAGAAATTACTTATGTTCTTTAAAAAATAAAAAAGGAAATTAATTTCATAATCAGAAAAGTCAATACATTTTAATGCAAAACCAAATTTATCATGCCTATCAAATTCACTGCCAAAATGGAATATCAATGAGCATATATGTCATGTGCCTCCAGGATTTAAGATCGTAAGAAATACAGAGGGCCAGGAACAGTGGCTGTCGCCTGTAATTCCAGCACTTTGGGAGGCTGAGGTGGGAGGACTGCCTGAGCTCATGAGTTTGAGACCAGTCTGAGTGACATGACAAAACCCCGTCTCTATAAAAAATAAAAAAATTAGCTGGTGTGGCGGCGCTTGCCTGTAGTCCCAGCTACTCAGTAGGCTGAGGTGAGAGGATGGTTTGAGCCCGGGAGGTGGAGGTTGCAGTTAGCACCACCACACTCCAGCCTAGGTGACAAAGAGCCAGATCTTGTCTAAAAAAAAAGAAAAAGAAAAGAAAGAAAACATACACACACACACACACACACATATACATACATACATACATACATACATACATAAATATGAATGAGCCCTGACACCTAGATTTAAACACTGAGAAGACTTGGGCTATACGAAGGAGGAAGAGTTAAAATGAAAATTATGACCAACCTAGATGTAGCTTTCCACACTACCAGGAAGAAGTATCATTCCTCTCTAGTATCACATAATAAAAAAAAAAAGAAGAAAATTCAGAGCTTTTCATCCTAACAGGCTACTCTGAAAGTACAATTTACCAATGGAAAAGAGTAAAATTATCTACCCCAAACCACTGATCAGATCAGCAGACATCAACACCATTGCCCTAGTTCACTTTGCCAAAGAGTGCAACATGCCCAGTCTTTGGTTAAAGACATCAGGAACAATAAAACAAGTAAACAACTAACAGGCCAGCCACCTATCTAACTTCATATAGAGACAACCAGAAATTTGAGGAAACCTTTTTATCTCATCCCAAATATATAAATCAAGAATGCTGGCTGAGAAAACCTAGGGATCCTTTCAGTTTTGAAATTTTGTGATTACAAGACACAATAAGTTTAATCTTTGGCATATTAAGCCATCTATCCTATAAGAGCAGCTAATTAAATCTTCCAAAAGGTTGTCAATCTGCCCCCAAAAAAAGCATGGATTATAGTGAATAAACCCCAGTGTCTACAGAGACAGGTGACTGCAAAGAGGCAGGCCTGGCATTTACAACCCACTCTACAGCCTCATTTATGGTACTCTGCCACCTCCGCAAGTACAACTGATTTCAAATTCAGCTCCATTTGACCATGTGGGCTTACACATGAGGGTCTGGTTCAGCACCAAAGATTCCAAAGGGCAAAGAGAAGCAGGGATGTGAGGGTCAATCAGTGAGTTGGGAGTTAAAACCCCTCCTCAGTCAATAGGAATGTGAACTTTGGGACCTCAATTTCTACATTTACAAAAAGCAGAGAGATGTACTTACTAGATGGGAGTCTCCCTCCAGCTTCTCCACAAAGTATCCCTTAGAAGTCAGGGGGTACATCTTAAAGCACTTACTACTCTAACTACATAGTCCTAATAAAGACAGTTTTATCACCAACACTTGTGCATAGTTTGCATTCCTTTGTATTTCCATGGTTGTTTAAATATAAAATGATTACTAGTCACTTAAATTGTCTAAGTTCTTCCACTCTTCCCACTCAAAATCTCTGAATAAAACTAATATGCCAGAAAGATATACCATGTTTGTCTTTTAACATCAGTTATCTCATCCCACCATCACATAAACCCGAGAGGACTAATTCCCCTAGTATGAGATGCAAGGCTCTTAATAATCATACAATTTTCTCTTTTAATTTTCTATGATAAAATGAAATAATAAGTGTGCAAGTGTCCAGCACTATACCTGGCACATAACAGATGGTAAAAAGACAGATGCTAAATCTCAATCTGACTTCTAGCAAATTAAACTTGCTTTGCAAATGTGCATTGCAAAGTGCTGAGCTGGGAACGCAAATCATAAATGTTGTAATGAAGATGCTACTGTGCTGCCACAGTTCTTCATCTCTAGGGATTTTTTGTTAAGAAAAATCAGCTGGGGAGAAGACAAGAGAAGCAGTAAGTAAAACACACAAAAGCAAAATTTAAAAGTCAGTAAAACAACTTCCAAAAGAAGGCTACATAGGTATGCAATGACAAACTGCGTAAGAAACTGAGAGATAGTAATTCATACTCAGGTTTAGTTAGAAGTCTCTCTCTGGAGATGAATTTTATGCCATCTATAGTAAAAAAATAAAAAAAGAAAAGAAAAAAAGAAAAAGAAAATGCTGTAACTAAACATGATTCCTTCTCTTAGATGCAAATAAATTTTGGAGTTACTGCAATCTGCTGAAATCAGGTGTCTTGAGTCCTCGCTGTCTCTCACAGAGAGGTATTACATTGATCTTACCACAAACTGCCTCATTTTACCTTGTATTTTAATTGCTGGCTGCCAAATCCTTCAGGCTGCAGATGGCACATATATCTTAAGTAATTAAATATAGAACTGGGGACTAGGAATCAGATAGGGAAAGTAAACATTACTGACCTTCTAACAATTCCTTTGTACTTAATGATGAGGACTCCAGTTCCATATAATGCTATCTGGATTCAGTTCCATTCAACAAATATTTATTTAGTGCTTATTATGGCAAATCCTCATGCTAGGGATTGTGAAGCATGTATAGAACACAGTCCTTGCCTAAGTGAGTTTACAACCTGGTAGGAGAGACAGGATGCACATATGTGTAACTAACAAAGGGCAGAATGTGGTAAGAGTAAAGAAAGATATACAAAGACCTGCAATGTAGAGCAGTGGGAAAAGATCATGTCCAGGCCAGGGAGACGCAGAAGGCTTTGAGCAGGAAGTCCGTGTGTGTCGGACAGAACTTTCTAACAAAACGCCCATAGGGCCAGTTCCATCCAGGCTTCGTGAAGCACCAGGTATTTGTGGAATCAAACTGGATGAGAAAGACCAGAATGGGCAATGCAATGAAATTATCAGTGCATCTGCTAGAGTGAAGACAGTGCTCCAGATTACAGACAACTACTGCACAGAAACAGAAGGAAACTGTTGTTTCTTTAGCCACTTTTCTAAAAAGAATAAATAAGCCTTTAGAACTGTAACCAACACTATCAGACATGGGAAAGGCAGCATTAAACTGACCTAGCTCTATCAGACAAACATAAGTCATTTCAAGGCATAGATTTCTACCTGCCAGTCCCCTGTCATGTTGGATAAGAAAGTGACCACATTTCCAATGCCATCTGCAGAAGAGCTGAGAGCTCTATCTCATGTGAAAAACCTTTTCGACTCCTCCTACCTCCCTCTATTGTGTGTTCCCCCGATTCCCATATCCAGCCAGAATGCAGCCTCTGCTCCTCTATGGTCCCATAGTCCTTTGCAGACACCACTTGCAAAGTATTTACCATACTATATTAAAATTAGGCATATTATGTATGTAAGGCCCATAGATGTTTGATAAACAATAAGCATCTCCCCTCTAGCCTTGAGAGACTCCCTTGAGGACATCTTTGTATCCTACTGCCTAATAGATTACCAGGCATTAAAAAACCACATATCTGTAAATAAATACCCAGAAACAAAAAGATGCAGATGCAGGAGCAATTGTCCTCCTTGCCCCAGGGCTCCCAGAGTTGCCAGGGCTTCCTAACAACACTACTCCCTCAGTTATCACCCTATTCCTCCAGGGACTCCAAAGATACTGGGCCAGCCCTCTCCTTCCCTGCCAGCTCTGTTAGATACCAACTAACCCAAACCCTCTGAGTCAATCATCAAGTCAGCAGAAGCCAACTTTCTGTAAAGGGCCTGTGAGCTTCTAATCAGGAAGATCTGGACAATTCTGGCAAGGCCTCCCTGGTCCTGCAAGAAAGATCATGACTCAACCCCCCTTCTCTGGCTGGTTGGCTGTTAACCTTTACTGAGCTTCCAGAAACGTTAGGCTCACTTCTCTTTTAACAAAATGAAATGAGAAGGTAAACATCATGGGTAAGGAAACAACAGGTCTGGGAGTATGGCCGAAAACTGTCTAAGGGTGTCTTGGAAGCAGGTAGGGATGAAAAGGTTGAATATCATTAACCAACTGAAGAGCTGTATCCACTTGCAAAGAAGTAATTTTTTAAAAGTTTTAAAGATGATCTAAGTCTGACCCTTTGCTCTACAGAAAAGGAAATTAAGGGCCGGGTGCTGTGGCTTAAGCCTGTAATCCCAGTACTTTGGGAGGCCGAGACGGGCGGATCACGAGGTCAGGAGATCGAGACCATCCTGGCTAACAATGGGGTAAAACCCCGTCTCTACTAAAAACACAAAAAATTAGCCGGGCATGGTGGCGGGCGCCTGTAGTCCCAGCTACTCGGGAGGCTGAGGCAGGAGAATGGCATGAACCCGGGAGGCAGAGCTTGCAGTGAGCTGAGATCCGGCCACTGCACTCCAGCCTGGGCGACAGAGCGAGACTCCGTCTCAAAAAAATGCCTATACATGCAATGGATGACTGAAATGTGTTCAAGAGAATTAATTATATCCTAATATAACTTACGTCAATTTAGGAAGCATAATTCATAAAATCCATTAAAATATGAGGCCTCCAAGTCTACAGATACATGAATAGGGCTAGGAAATTTCAGTGGTACTTACATCTTCTTCTGTTTTACCCAGACACTTAAGATTCTTGTAATGAACATTCACTCGGCCCACATCTTAACCATGCACTCATTTTTTACAGCACCTCTTTTAAAAAGCAAAAGCACACCCTTGCATCCTCAGCTATAGTGACAAGAGTGCATGAGCATCTGGTGCAAGAAGCAGGAGAGGCTCTAGACAGTCTGCCTGGTAACCCTGAGCTCTGCAAGAGCCAAGCAAAGGTAACTGAAAACAAGGCACCCCCAAAACCCAGAGCCCTGGCTGCTCACCAGCAGCCCTGCTTGCAGGCCCTTCCAGAGGTGGGGTGTGTCCTACCCTAACCCAAACATTCCTATACATTTAGGAACCAAAATTCCACTGACAAATTCTGGGGGGTGGAAGAGAAGAGGAAGAATAGCAGCAGTCATAATTAATGTGTGAGCTTTCAACCTTTCCTTTTCTGACAACTTGGGTGAGTTCACATTTAACTCTTTCTTGGGGTCAAATATGGTGGTTTCTTTTTAACTGCGAGGAGAGCCGAACAAATGGGAGAAAGAATTCCTTTCTTTCAAAGTATTCAAAAGCAAAGAGAATTCCTAAACATTTGCTCAGGTAATACAGATTTCTAGCACTGAGGCCAACTTCAAACAGTACACAGTGAGAAAAGACCAATGCTGCACTATGCTTGCCTTGTGTACCTCGTGTGAATTTGGTAACCACACCACAAGTATCCCTATTAAGAAAAAGACATCTGTAGCATTTATCATATTTTGTTCACTCTATAAGCAAAGTAAGAGACACCTGTCCTTAAACTATGTGCTCTAAAAGTTCAAACACACCTGTCTGAATGATCATTTGTCGATCAGCTATTGTGTTGAGGAAGGCATTTTGGGATATACAAAGATGAAAGCATAGCCTCTATTTACAGTTTAGTGAGACACTAATACATAAACAACTAGTTACCATACATAGAACAGAATGAAGTGTTATAACTATATTAACTACCACATGCTGAAATGCCAAGTGACTAGTTAGGGCAGGGCTAATGCTTTTCCAGCACTGTCTCTCCTACCTCTTACAAACTGCTGCTGAGATAGATGTTTTTGTTCTTATATCGTGGATGACAAAACCGAGACTCCGAGAAGAGACCCCAAACATATGATAACAGTAATCACAAGCTTTAGGGAGTACTAAATATGCCAGAAACGGTGGTAAGGTATGCACCTTACAGGAAATTTTCTATTGTCGTCACAATGACGCTTTAAGTACTATCATTATCACCAATTCACAAATGAGAAAATGGAGAAAATTTAAGACTGCCATGGCAGAGCTGGCTTAGGAACCTAGGTCTTTTTGACTCCACAGCATGTGTCCTTAACAACCATCTATAGTTCTAAGTAGTAGAGGGTTGCTGGAAATCAGAGAAGGTTTTAAGGAGGTGGTGGCATGTGACATGCCTCACTCTCAATGCAGTGCCTCACTGCCGACTTCCCAGCGCATATCCTTACTACTGGAGACTGACAAATGAGAGAAGTCCCAGCATGCTCACGTACAAAAGAACAGGAGTCTACTATCATGATTACAGTACTCATGCACCTACTTGCAAAACCTGTGAATTCACCTGCCTGCAATGTAAGGTCCACACTTTTCTACTTTTATAAAACATCAGTGCTGCAATAGGATCTCCAATGTAAGCACAAACAAGTTGAAATGCCTCAAGCAATTTCCACCCCAAATAAAATACAGGTTTCAATACACACCATGAACTGACTGGATGTGTTGAAATGGTAGTCGGTGCAACACTGCTGAGCTCCTGTTGTAACAACTTTCATTTTTATTTCCCCTGAAAAAAGCTTAAACAGCTCGCTCCACGCTAGTCAAAGTAAATTAACAGTGTGTACATCTGGAGGCCAACAAAAGGTAGAGAAAACACCAGGAACAACAAATAAATGCAAATGTCCAAGTGTGCTACACCTGAATGCACTCAGATCGCCAGACAGCAAATGAGCAGAAACGTTCTTCTATAAGAATCCCAACATTTAAAAGCAAAGCATGAATTTAATGCTTCTCTCCACACTGTGTTTCCCAGCCCCGAGAATTGAAAATGACCCTACAGAATATATCCAGAGACGATGAGTGGCCTATTTCTTTAGGATCCCTTTATTTCACAAGTCATCTTAATTTAGCCTTTCAGATTCTGGCATACCAGACCCACTGTGGCTATTCCTTCCCCTTCCCAGGTCAGTCCACATCAGAGCACCATGATTTAGATGTGAAGAACTGGATGAATGTCCCCAGGAGGCAGCATTTGAGTAGCTAAGGGAGCTTTCACAGAGTTGGCAGGATGATCACATGCCAAGAGCAAAGGAATTTCAATTTGCAAAGAAGGTGTTGGTAGGGCACTCTATCTTTCTGAGCAGATGTAATGAATAATTCTCCCTGCACTCCGGTTCCTCTAGGAGTTGTCCTCGGATTTGAGACTTGTGGCACTATGTGAACAGCTGGTGATACTATGGCCCTGTCTGTCTTCCAACGGCTCTGCTCAAATAAGTCACTCAACCTCTCCCACCGAACTGTTGTATCAAAATTGTTGGGCAAGCTGCTACTGTTATTCCCTGAAGAGCTCCAACTGGACCTCAGCATAGGGTGTTACTAGAGCTTTGACTCCAGTGTTAGGAACCTTATTATGGTGTGATAGCAACTCCAGAAGCCTGAAGCTCTCCAGGAAAATCTCACAGCACAGGCATGCAAGACCACAGATGAAGAGTTTATGTTACTTCTTAATTAAGTAACATGGAAGAGTCTTCATTAAGATTCTCAGGTGACTCTAATGAGATGGTTAAAGAAGATTAATATAAATATTTCCTATAATCACGAAAATAAATTATATTTCCAACAGCAGTGGAATGGCTGCTAAAGTAAGGTGTATCCACAGAACAGAATATTGTGCAGCCATTAAAAAGTATGGCTTGGAAATGTCCAGAATAAGCAAATCCATAGAAACAGAAACTAGATTAGTAAAGGATTTGAAGGAAAATGAGGAGTGACTTTGACAGGTACAGGACTTCCTTTTTGCATGATAAAAATGTTCTAAAATTGACTGTGCAACTCTGAATATACTAAAAACCACTGCATTGTATACTTCAAATGGATGAAGTATGTTATGTGAATTAAGCTCCAATAAAGCTATTTTTAAAATGATGGTTTGGGAGACTAATGACATGGAGAAATGCTCAATATAAAAGGAAATGGCAGTTTTTAAGAGAGATGATTTAATAGAACCCCACTTTTGCAAAAAAAAAAAAAAAAAAATACACAATGAGTTTTCTTATCTTCTACTTCTAGCACCACTACTGCAGCTGGCTAACATTTACTGAGCACTTGAACTCTGGTGGCCACTGTGGTAAGTATTTTACATGCATTTCTCATCTATCATCATAACAATTCTCTGAAACTGGTACTAAGTGAGGAAATGAACACGACTGGTGGACAAAAAAAGAGGCTTGAGCAAGTTCATATAAGTACGTAGTGCCACAACAGAGTTTCAAAACCAGGGCCAAGAGACCAAAGACTATGCTCTTAACTACTGTGACATATAACACAGTAGTCAATAGTCTTAAAAGCATTGAAAGTGCAGGTGACAACCTTTATATTACTTCTGTTACAATAAACCTGTATTAATTTCAGGATAAGGGTGGAAAAATAAAGTATTTAAATTTTGCTGAGTAGAAGTAAGAAGTTCTGATCATCTGCCCCCTGTGGTAGGCCCTGCACACAAACACAACACCTTGGCCAGACAATACTGCACCAAATTATTTCCATGAGCGATGTGGGCAGTTTTAAGACAAAAAGCTAACTACCATAAGAGTGAACAGGCAACCTACAGAATGGGAGAACATTTTTGCAATCTACTCATCTGACAAAGGGCTAATATCCAGAACCTACAAAGAACTCAAACAAATTTACAAGAAAAAAACAACCCCATCAAAAAGTGGGCAAAGGATATGAACAGACATTTCTCAAAAGAAGACATTCATACAGCCAACAGACACATGAAAAAATGCTCATCATCACTGGCCATCAGAGAAATGCAAATCAAAACCACAATGAGATACCATCTCACACCAGTTAGAATGGCAATCATTAAAAAGTCAGGAAACAACAGGTGCTGGAGAGGAGGTGGAGAAATACGAACACTTTTACACTGTTGGTGGGACTATAAACTAGTTCAACCATTATGGAAAACAGTATGGCGATTCCTCAAGGATCTAGAACTAGATGTACCATATGACCCACCCATCCCATTACTGGGTATATACCCAAAGGATTATAAATCATGCTGCCATAAAGACACATGCACACGTATGTTTATTGCGGCACTATTCACAATAGCAAAGACTTGGAATCAACCCAAATGTCCATCAGTGACAGACTGGATTAAGAAAATGTGGCACATATACATCATGGAATACTATGCAGCCATAAAAAAGGATGAGTTTGTGTCCTTTGTAGGGACATGGATGCAGCTGGAAACCATCATTCTCAGCAAACTATCGCAAGAACAGAAAACCAAACACCGCATGTTCTCACTCATAGGTGGGAACTGAACAATGAGATCACTTGGACTCGGGAAGGGGAACATCACACACCGGGGCCTATCATGGGGAGGGGGCAGGGGGGAGGGATTACATTGGGAGTTATACCTGATGTAAATGACGAGTCGATGGGTGCTGACGAGTTGATGGGTGCAGCACACCAACATGGCACAAGTATACATATGTAACAAACCTGCACGTTATGCACATGTACCCTAGAACTTAAAGTATAATAATAAAAAACAATAAAAAAAAAAAAAGAAAGAAAAAAAGCTGTAAAAACCCAATTAATTAGCTATAGCTCAGTATAGTGTTTTGTTTTTTGTTTTTTTGAGACAAGGTCTCCTCTGTCACACAGGTTAGATAGAGTGCACTGGAATACAGTGGTGTGATCATGGCTCACTGCAGCCTTGAACTCCTGGGCTCAAGCAATCCTCCCACCTCACAGCCTCCCGAGTAGCTAGGACTACAGGCACATGCCACCATGCTCAACTAATTTTTATATTTTTATTTTTTGTAGAGACGGTGGTCTCCCTATGTTGATCAGGTTAGTCTCAAACTTCTGGCCTCAAGCAAGCCTCCTGCCTCAGCCTCCCAAAGTACTGGGATTACAGACATGAGCCATTACATCTGGCCTCAGTATAGATTTTTATGGTTGTTAAAGGTCAGATCTCCTAGACTAGCAGGAAATATAGGGTAACACTTCCCTTAATCAAATTTCTAATGGTCAGAATATGACATCTGCTAGAATGATTCCACTGAAGCCTTTGTTCCTCAGAGGCACTTCATTTTACTCCTGACCAGATGGTGGGTGGCTCTTCCTCACACTGGATTTAATACTTAGGGTATGAGAGCCCTCCAACTGTTCAAAATCCAGCCTTGGCCCTCAACCCCTACTGCTGCCTCATCTCTGAGTGACACAGCGGTTCACTAAGCCACTTAATAAAAACAAGTTTTCCAGTTCTGTTTCCATCCTGGTCTCTGTTGCTCCTCTCAAAACATGGCATCCAGCTGTGGAACAGATATGGGGTGGGAACCTCCCTTGATGAAGATACAACAAAGCTTCAGCTTTGCCTTGGCTCTTTTCATTTAAGACTGTGAAAACTTGCACAACTGCTACATCCTAAGTATTACCAAAGGGTAGAGCAAGGATCCAGGATCTTGGATTTATTCATTCCATTTTCCAAGAGCAATTAAGAGGCTCTTGAAGGTCAGCTGGTCCAAATCTATAGTTCTACAGATGTAGAAAGTGGCATGGGTGGGTGGCTATACAACTCGCTCAAAGTTCCACAAGTGATACTGCTCTCCTCCAGATCTCCTGTGCAAATATGTTACTGGCTCATGGTAAACATCCAACTTAAAACTTCAGGTATTTTCAAGCTAAAGTTGAGAGTATTTTACATTTTAAGGAAAAAAAAAAAAGCTCTGAAATGGGACTAAATAGAAAACCATACAGATGCATTAATTCCAATAAAAATATTTTGACCACTTACGATGTGTTGCACTTCTCTACTAGGGCAACCTCAGATGGCACCATTCTAAGTTCTCCTTGGAGGAAAACCACATGGCTCAGTGAGAAGCCATGTTTATTACTTAACTGGAGCGACACAGTCTTATTTACTCAAAAAATTTTCTAGTCAACACATCCAGCAGCCCTGAATCACCATTTCCCTCCTGTCCTGCCCCACGAAGGGAGGGATGTTTGATGTTACAGCTAGTGTCACAGCTTTCAGGGACAGATGCTTGTAGTCTAATTCCTCAGTTTGTCAAACAGGACATTTTCATTACAGCTGGACCCAGCTGGAAAAGAATCACTCCCACACACGTCCCCAACAAAATATAAAAGGCATTTAACAGAGAAAGACACACACGTACACACACCAACAAAGACAGTGAGACAGAGAGATTGCTTCGTCAAACCAAACTGAATAAGCATGAAACAGTACTACCCATCTAATGGGAGTCTCCATTCCACTTTGCATTTTCTCACCCTGTACCTTTGCTCAAAAGCTGTCCTCTGCCTGGAATGTTCTACCCATCTATCCCTCAGGTCTAGGTCCAAAAGGACCTTGTAAGATTTCTCCAGTTGGAACCAGTCGTGACCTCACGAGTGCTCTCAGAGCAATCTGAATTATCATCACAGCTCTGACCAGTCTATGCTATATTGCAGCTAACCTGGCAAACCCCACACCCACAACCCCCATACACCTGTGAACACCTTTGGGACAGAAAGCATGTCTAATTCATTGTTACCCTTCCCTCAGTCATCTACCAAAAATCAGGCACACAGTAGGTGCTCAAATGGCAGAATAATGTTAAACTGTAGTTAACTAATGTGAGGTCTTCATGAGCATTTAAGGTTTATATTGCCAAAGGCAATTTGTCTTACGGGTAAGTTCTACGATGGATCATTGTTTCCATTCCCAGTTTAAACGTGTTTGGTATCTCTGGAGGGAAAGGGACAGAAGACAGGGTTCTATGATTTATTTTTTGTTGCCTTCTGGAAATTTTGCTTCTTTTTACATATAATCATTCTTAAACCTATAAAAATAACCCAAACTGAAAAGGTTATTCCGTGAAGCCATGAAGAATATACTGAACCCAATTCTACGGTTCTCTGGGATGTTCCTCAAAGTACAAACAAACCTCCTTCCACTTCTAGCCTTTTTTTCTCAGTAGCAGATGATATGGTGTACCAAAAATGGGCTTTGGCATCAGAAAGACCTTAGCTGTCCGTCGGCCAGAGCAGCCTTTCCAATGCTCAGTTCCCCCAGCTGCAAAAAGGGAATAAGATTACTTCCCAAGCAGATGGACATAAAGAATTGATAGGATATAAAAAGAGCCTGGAACCTAGCAGGCACACACACTAAATGTCAGCTAATCTTAAATTTAAGTGTCAGGGGCTCCAAAGTTAAGGAAAGGGGGCATGGCTATTTCGAGGGGAAAGAGCGAGGAGGGTCCTATTACCCCTTGGACCACTCTCTGAAAGGTTAGTTGACATCACAATGTCATCTTGCTCTTAGATCCATCCTTCTGAACCATGATGGAACTGCCAAGCCCAGAGCAAGAATTCCATGGAAGCAGTCTGGAGAGAGAAAGCAACACTGGCTCTGAGCACTCCTTACTAACTGTGTCAACTTGGTCAGTTTACTTCACTTCCCTGGGCATCAGCTGAAGAAAATGGGTCCAGAATGTTAAGTAAAGCAAGTCACAAAGTTGCTTAGCATTCAAAGTCTTCACTCCAGCTGATGACTCATTACACTCAACTTGCCAGTAAACTCTTGACAACAACTTGTATTGAAGTTTTAGGGAATCAGGCTGTCAAACATGGTGGCTAAGTCCACAGACTAGGGAATCTGGCAGGCATGAAATCCAGCCTTCCTTATTAGTGGGAGAAGTTACTTAACTTTTTTGGAGCCTCAGTTTTCTCATTTGTAAAAAATAGGACGTCCACCCACATCAGGTATTATGAGAAAAGTATCAGATAAACATGTAAAGAGTTTAGCACAGTACTGTTACCTAGTCAAGAGATGCCAAGCCCTCAAAATCAGGTAGCTAGTATTTTATTAGCAACATTAAAAATACAAGCAAAGCATTTAAAAAACACACCCCCCAATACACAGACATATCTAGAAACACATACACACACACATGCAAACACACAATGCACATCAAGTGGGGAGAATGGTCGGAATCCACAAAAGCTGAAAAAATGGGGAAACTGAGGCCCAAACCCAGAGAACCATAGAGCAGATCCCCAAATATTTCTGTGTGAAGTCTCAGCCCAAGGTCTAGGTTTGCTTTCTCAGAACCACTAAATCCAGAGAGAGTGATGGAATACACAAAATTACAGGGCTTACACAGAGAACAGAAGTTATTACTATGGCTACTATTTCAAATCCAAGAGCAAGCACCTCTCTTGGAGGCCTGTTAACTTGGTTTTGGGTCACAGAGTAAACATTTCACGACCAACATCTGAAGTTTTCCATTCAACTTTGAAGAAACAGTCTGATTTGATGGCACTTGCGAAGTTTACAGCTTCTGCTCTGCATCTTTCTGGTGCTTTTCAATGAAGATGTTGAGTGCTTGTTATCATTACAGGTCTACATCCTATCACCAGTGGCAGGGAGTATAATAAAAACTCTGTCTTTTTTCCTGCTAAGAAAGAAAACCTAATTTTACCCAGAAGCCCATCCACACCACCTGCACTTTTTGAATATTCAATCCCACTTCAAGTTAAATAACCATTTTTATGATCACTTCTGTGATTATGTCATTGTACTTTAGTTTATAGTTTCATTATGTGTACACTGTCAAATAAAAAATAATACAAAGAACAACTAATTTTACTTCAACACTTACAAAAATTTCCTAATCTCCAAACCCAAAGTGGAATTCAACATCAATAGCAATGCTTTTGGAAATATTCCAGAATGCAAAACAACTTTTCGTTTCCTTATTAAAAACTCTGGGTTTTTTCCCCCTTCTAAATGGCTGAAAGTAGAATAAAAAGTCTGCTTCCCTAGTTAATCTCAGCCTGATTTTCTTTCTACTTCTCTTACCACTTTCTTCAAGCAAAAGGATAATCTTTATTAATTTTCCAACCTGGAAGAAGCTATTAATATGTCAATGTCTGATTCTAACTTGAAAGCACATGCAGCACAACAGGCACGACTTTCATTTTATTTTTGTAAAAAATATTTTAGAAAATATTTTTATATAAAAATCTAAGAAAACTGTAACAGCTAAAAAAGAAGTGTGTGTTTTTTTTAAGGGAAAATAATACACTGACAACTTATCTAAGGAAATCCTATTCACATTACAGAAAGAACTAGCAGCAACAACATTCACAGTGATTCAAGCACAAAGCGGATCAATCTTTCATACGGAAATTCTGTTTGGAGGCGAAACCGTGTCATGCTCTATTTTGGGTAAGTAGCTCTCAAAACTAAAGGGGGAATTACAATTATATATCTACTCCATACTATCTTATCTACTCCTTATTTTATAAGTACCCCCAACTCTAGTACAAATAGATGGATTTAAAAGGTTATTTTATAAAGAATTATACACCAAAATGTTTTAACTCGAATCATCCTTAGCTGATGGGATTACTTGCGATTTTTCATCTTTATTTCTACAGTAAAAAGGCATGGCTGGCTGGGCGTAGTGGCTCACGCCTGCCATCCCAGCACTTTGGGAGGCCCAGGTGGGTGGATCACCTGGGGTCAGGAGTTCGGGACCGGCCTGACCAACATGGTGAAACCCCGTCTCTACTAAAAATACAAAAAAAAATTAGCCAGGCATGGTGGCACATGCCTGTAATCCCAGCTATTTGGGAGGCCGAGGCTGGAGAATAGCTTGAACCTAGGAGGTGGAGGTTGCAGTGAGCCAAGATCGCGCCACTGTACTATACCACTTCCTCATGGTGATAAAGACGATCAGTGTCACCAAACGAAATGAGGTGTACTAAACATATAAAGAGGTACTCTTTCATTTTCAGGTAACAACAACAACAACAAAAAAATCAAGCACATCAAATATGTTCCTTGGGTAATGGAACAAGAAAAGCACATGATGAAATATTATTACAAAACACTAGCTCTTCATTCATTTCTATTAAAGTCTTCTACAAACCTCACAGACTTCCAAAAGTTCTACTTGTGTTTCACGTAGATTCAGCTAGAGTTCAGAGACTATATATGGTCTCTTTTGAATTTTTAAACCACAGGATGAGTAAAAGATTGAAAAGAACTTTATGCCATTAAACAAATACAGTTATCTTCATATTATTCTACAGTTCTTCACAACCATTCTGATAGCTTAAAGCCTGCTTCTAGCTGTAGCATGTAACAGAATAAACTTTTATTAAACAATTCAGAGGAAAAAAAAAAAACAAGATGAAAGAAAAGATCTATTATATTTCAAGTGTGTAGTGATTTCCCGTTTCTTTCACACTTTTGGCAGTCATGTGCCATGTCACAGAGTACTTCTTATACTACAACATCAACAAAAATATCTTTTCAGACTCTGGAAAAATTGGGCATCTCTCTCAAATACCAACAACTCTCCATTTAATAATACAAAACAGCAATGTGACTAAAAACCATCATTCCACTAACAAAATACTTTTGTCACAAATAAACCCTCCCTTTAGATTATCCAAATATATATCAGACTTCCAACCCTCCTTTCAGAATATCAAGCATCCCTCCTTGTCTTCACTGCCTTCCTGTGATTCCTGTTCTTCCCCAAATTCTCTCTGCCACAATGCTCTGTCACTGGAATGAGACGCAGAAGGATCACTGATTTATCCTCTCCTCCCTTCAGAGTTCAGACTGGGATCCAGAGAGCTAAAGCATACTTTTTGCCTATTACTTCCTTCCCTACCACAAGCACTATCTTCCCCAGACTATTATCTCAGGCTGTATTCCCTTTCATTTTCATTTGATGACACTGATCATCTTTATCACCATGAGGATGACCATTAATTGCATGCCTATCATGCAACAGACTCTCAGCCAGGCGTTTAAACGGATTACTTCATTTAATCCTCACTATCATTCAATAAGATCACTTTATGACCCCTATTTTACAGATGAGAAACCAAGGCTCGGAGAAACTGACCCACAGAGAGGTGTAGTAAACTGACAAATATTGAGCAACATAGCCAGCATTCAGATGCAGGTCCATCAGATTCAAACTTATGGTCACACTAACTTCTACTCAGAAATAGCAAAGTGAATGCATGAAATTGTCCTATTATTCATGCATACTGAAATATGAAAAGATCATGATTCAAAGTCAGAAATCAACAGTGCCTAAAGAGCATACAACCACCCTAGTGGAAAAAGAGATAGAAAAAAAAGCGTTGGGAGGCAGATTCTGGGCCTGACTTTCCCTTTCAGCAGTTGATCAAGAGTACAGCAGCCCTGCTGAGGCTGTGTCTCCCACACCACCCCACCACCCCACTAAGGACTACTGGGCTCTTTGGTCAGGGAGAGATAGTCTGAGGTTAAGAAAATGTAGCTCAGGAGAAAATCCTGTGAACACAACAGGAGGAGCTACTCTGTAGGCCTGAATCTAAACAAGAGGTTAATAAAAATGTTATGGAAACTTACTTCTTTTATAGTACTGCTGAGTCAGTCAAATGACGGTAAGAAGTTTCAGGATGCTAAAAGAAAAAAGTGTGAACTCCAAGCAACTTAATGGTTATGAAGTATGATTATTGGGAAATGAAATTTCCAAGTGAGACAGGAAAAGAGAGCTCCAGAATAAGACCAGGCTGCACGCAATGAAAACGACTCAACTCCAAACTCTGTCTGATCAGCCCACCAGAGATAGACACCTGGGATTAAGATAATGCAAAACAAAGTTTCAGAAACAGCCCTGTGAAAACAATCATATCACCCAAGATAAATGTTTACTGAATAAATCAGTGATCAATCAACTCAAGGCAATGATTCTGGCTTTGAACTTAATAATCACAGTAGGGGAGAAGAAGGCGAAGTTACAAAAGGGCATGTGTGCCGGAGCATGTTTAAGGTTATATGTACATCAATCATCCTTGCTATTCGTAGTGTGGTCAGTGAACCAGCAGCAGTGGCATCACTTGAGAATTGAAAAGAAATGCAGATTACTGGGTCCTACCCCAAACCTACCAAATTAGAATCAGCATATAATAAGCTCTCCAGGTGATTTGTATGCACATTAAAGTTTGAGAAACACATTCAAAGCAAGCTGGATAAAGACAAGGCAATAAACCAAGGGAACTAGTATGTGATGAATGTCTACTATGTACCAGTTTTGGTATTAGGCACTTTATGTGGGTAAAAGAAATAAAGACTAGGGCAGGATGAATGGTGTCGGCATCTATCATGTGATGCATCAAAGAGATTCAGAAAACACGCCTTACTCTTATAATCTGAGAGGAGCATGGTAAAGCCAAACGGGGAAAAGATACTTTTTGACAGTCTTCATTTTGACATAAGTCACCAGACAGTAACAAAAAAGTACCTATTTGTATTGTCTCTAAAAGATGGTACGCCAGATGTCAGACCTAGCAGAAAAGTTAATATGATATTAAACTCCAAATGAAACCACCAGAGAACATTTCAAGAAACTATTTCTCCCAAACAGCTCCAGTCTCATAAACTATAAATTTATGAAAGAATAAGAGAGAAAAGGGCAAAAAATGTATTGACCTTAGTATGAAAATAGTTTTGATCTCTCAGAACCCCTAGAAGGATCCTGGGACTCCCCACAGGGAACCCCAGACCATACTTTGAATATCTTTACAATAGGGGCAATGACAAATAGCTAACCCAGTCAGAACTCACACCAGAGTTTGTATGAGGAAATAAGGAAAGGCTTGGGCATCAACAGAAAGAAAATAATGGCACAGGTTGGTAAAAGGGTGAGATTAATTCCAAAATATTTTAAAAGATGTTCATGTTTTGCATGTTAAATTACATCTAAGTTTGATTTAGGATCTGCTTACTTGTAACTATCATCTTAACTCCAATTGAGTGGTGCATACTTCAAATAAGATCATAGGAAAATCACTCACTCTATCGCCCATATTAATCAGTAATTGGGTTGATTTCCTGTACCACCAACCACCTGCATTTGACTCCTCATTGATAATCAATGCAACTTGCTTTTTTAGAAGTCTCCAGTGTAACAAAAATGAATACACTGCAAAAAGAGCCCCGTTATAAATGGTAAGTTCTGAATGCTAATTAAGCATGCTAGTCCTCTCCAAATAATCAAATCCTAACATGTCCATGATAATTAACAGAAAAAAAACTGTTATATAATCCTACCACGAAATAAAAGTTGGTTATGTATAGACCAGGGTGAAGGAAGAGGTTTCTCTCCATCCCATGAAAATTGAAGTACTAAAAGCTGGCCAAACCTCATCCACAACTTCTCAAAGACCTTCTGTAATACATCTGTTTTTACGCATTTCTTTCCATTTTTATGTCTTTTACTTTCCTCTCCTCTCAACTCGAAATCTCGCCCATCCACCAAAACATTCTCTTAAGTCAGAACAGAGAATAGCCAATGGCCAGACTTGGTAGCAAACTCCCTTGATCCTAAAATCTAACCTACATATAAAATAGTGAGAACCAGTTCCCCATAGGGATGGCAATTACAGCAACCATTTATATTGAGCATTTACTACACACCAATGTGGAGTGTAAGATGTCTAATCCATTACTTCATTTTTGCTTCACAACAATCATTGAAATACATATTACACTCATTTTACAGATGAAGAACAGGCTCAGAGGGCTGAAGTGGCTTGCCCTAGATCATATATTTAGACACTGGGGAATAAGACCACCTAAGAAGCCTGTGATGCTTTACATGCATTCGTTCACTTCACCCTCATAACAGACCCATGCAATAGTACAATACAAATACTACAGTTCAGAAAAAGGTATATATTTATAGGTGATGCCAGGAGCAGATGACTAAGGAACAAAG
Organism: Macaca fascicularis; assembly: GCF_037993035.2. NCBI lineage: Eukaryota > Metazoa > Chordata > Mammalia > Primates > Cercopithecidae > Macaca > Macaca fascicularis. The sequence goes on from NC_088382.1 coordinate 139,986,384, forward strand.
TAGTAAAGTAACTTGCCCAAAACTGCACAGTTAAGTGGCAGCAGCAGGCTTAACAGAACCTACTAAATGGTGGTCATGAGGTTTACATCAGTGGATGTAGTTAACTACCTGAATACAGCAAATAATAAAAATTAGCTGCTACAATTAAAGTATTTTGCATAGGGGAAGTATTCAACAAAGAATAGCAACAACAGAAGATACTTGTCAGGTAAATAAAGACAGGACCCTCCTTTCAAGAAAAGAACATTATCCAGGATCCTCCTTTCAAGAAAAGAACATTATCCTGACTACTCCTCAATAACTTTACTGCCCACAGTCATCCCAGCACTCTGCCGCATCTTTAATGACTCTAGCTAGTCATGCATCTGTGTGGAGTTTTTTCCATTTCTTTTATTAACAGCAGGCTGGGGTGTGCTGGAAAATGCACACACTGGCCTAACAGTGGCTCCGGTTCCATCACCTTCTAACTACATGACACCTGTGGGCCTGGTTCCCTCAGCTGAATGCAGAGGACAATCCCATTTCCCCTGCCACACCAATGCTCCACACAGAGAGCCAGCAGAAATTCTGACTTCCTACTGCTGCTCTGGCTGCCTTGTTGCTTCAGTGGATCACAATCCTTCTGAGGACTGTTTCCTCGGCATTTCCCCCACAGCAGCACTTGCTGGGCTCTTTCTGCACAGTGGTTGGTCCAGAATTGGGCTGCTGGGCTGACAATCAAAATCACAAGATGGGGGCAGAATAACAAAAGCATCTGGGCACTAATGAGGAGCTTATTCCCCCCCTAAGAAGTGGAGCAGTCAGGAAGACAGCACCTGACAAGAGAGTGGGAAATGAATGCTCAAGGCTCAAGGAATCCTAAGGAAACTTAAACAGATAGGACGACTCTTCATTGGAGAGACTTTAAAAGGTCTTTGTCATGGCAAAAGCCATAGACACGGGTCATCTCACTTGGACTCAACACTTAACCAGTAGCCACCCACCCTCTCTGAGGTTTTAAGCAAGCTGACTTATCTGGGCTATCATTTCTTCACCAATACCTCAAGGTAAAATAACGTAAACAAAAATTATTTGTAAAAACGAATTTAAGACGCTAGAAACCTTCACACCTGTTTAAAGACCATGCTGTGGAAGAGGTGAACAAACAATTTAGGACTTTATGGAGAGAAAACTGTAAGCATCAGCAAATTTATAAGTATCCCTGAATACAACAAGGGGGTCAGGGAGGGGAATATATTAATAGCAAGTAGAGTCAGAAGTCAGGAAGAGAAAGGAGCTATCACAAGATTCAACATGGGGTAAGTCTCCTCCACTTGAAGGCTCTATCTGCTTGGTTTGTAGATGTTTTAAAAAAGGTTCCTTCCTGACAAAATCATCTTAGGGCTCAAACACAAAAAAAATCAATTACTTAAAACACAAAACACAATGCTATGATTAGGAAGTGTTTTAACCAATAAAAGCACTAACTTAAAGAGGTATGTCTGGTTCTGTGCCCTGAAGGTCAGTTGGCAGTGGCTGTAAACTCAGGACTGATGAGAAATCTCAATGACCTGGAAAATGAGGTGGTCGACCTCCATGATTTCTAAGGCTCCTTCTGGCTCTAAAACTCTAAGATTACACTATTTCCCTTGAAATCTTGCAAGTCCTGAAATTCCTCCCCTTCCGCTCTTGGTCAGTCCTACAGACAGTATTTCTTCTGGACTCTCCTTATTCTCAATTCTATCCTCATACGCAGAACCAGGCTCACCTTGCCTAAATTCTCCAAGGCTTCCATGTGTGTACATTTGCTCATTCAAACGGGGTTCATTCTACTGGGTCCCTGGCTTTGGAGATAAATAGTTGAATAAATCAGTCCTGTCGTCAAAACAATAATGCAACAGGCTTAAAACCAACATTTCAGCACAGTGGGTTCTACATGAAGAAAAGGCTGAAAGGACTGGCTGGAGAAATAACCCCAAATAAGTCACTGTTTTCCAAGGATCCCACACAACTGTGTGAAAAAGGTGTCTACAAGGCAAAGGGGAACTTACTAGGGAATGAAAAACACCTGGGTTGTCTCTGCGAGGAATAAGACAGGGCTCTGCAGAAGGCCTGCAGAAATTTAGCCTACAAGAGTCAAACGAGGTTGGACTCTCAGGAAGCAACCACTGCCACTTCAGAAATCAACACAAATTAACTCACCCTGGGCAATAATTTATGCTGGGATTGGAACAAATTACTCAATCTCCCTTCATACTATCACCTTTCTAGGAGAAAGGGCAGAAGCAGATATTAAATATCTGATTAGTAAGTATTCATGGTATTTATACTCTTGTCCTCAATGCTTGGGTACAAATGTGTGTGTATATTTACACTTTGAATTTAAAAATGTTCATTCCACATCTCCTTTTTAAAAAGGCTATAATGTCTAAAGAGGCAGTGTGATATGGAGGATTTAAGAAACTTGGTTTGAAACTTAGCTCCACCATATAACAGTTGTGCAATTTGGGCATTTATTGATCTTCTCTAAGCATTCATTCACTTCCTGTAAAACGGAGAAACCCTCTGCAAAGCTATTTTAAGGATTAAATTTACATAAAGAACTTAGCACATTACTAGGCTCCAAAGACGAAGCTTAATACCTTGTGACTATTATGATGGCTCCTGCATGCTTCTTAAGGCTGATCAATCGTTGCAATGAATGTCAAAATCTTTCCAAAGTCTTTATGGGAATAAAATACTAGGTTTTTTTTGTTTATTTTTGTTTTATCACAGGGGGTGGGCAGCGGTGGAGGTGTGGTTTTTTAGAGTTTTTAACCAACATTAAATGTGATACAGTAACACCATGTGGCTGTGGGGGTGCTTACAGATCAAATTAAGTCACTAACTCTGGTGACAAGATGTATTACAGCAGCAAGTAAACTCGACACGAAACTTCCAACTGACTGCTCCAGAGAGAAACACACCTACCACCCACAGCATGCCTGGATGGGTGCAGGGCACCAGGAAGGCCACCCTGTTCCCAAAAATGGATGTATGGCTCAAGTGTCACAATGTCAAACTCCTATCCATGACTCACTTCATTTTCAGTAAGCCCCATGAAGCACCCACAGTGTCTAAGTGCTTGAGTTGACTTAACCAAGCATCAGTTGTGAGATCTTGGGTAAGAACTGCAAGCAGAGCAGTTAATGGCAGAGACCTGAAGACTTGAGGGTCAGACAGATCTTAGTATAAACCTCAGTTCTTTCCCTTCGACTGGGACAGGTTTCACTGCCGAAGGGAAAGACTGCCAAGCCTCAGGCCCCTTACCTGGCTGACTGGCTGCCTGCCAAGCCTCAGGCCCCTTACCTGAAAATTAAAATATTGCTAACATTACAGATTTGTTATGAGGATCAAAGGATAAAACATGTGTCAAGAGTTTGGCATCTCTTAAGTCTCTGTTTCCACAATCTATAAAATGGGAACCAGAGCATCCATCACCTGATGAGGCTGGTGTAAAGATTAAATAATTCCGTGTCTTCAACTTGACTGCCCAGCCCAGTGAAAGACACTTCAGTCACCAATGGTTCATGAACAGGCTTTAGGGAAGTCCTGGCACCAAAAAGAGAAACAGGAAAAGCATTTATTTATATAATTATTTATTAACAAGTAAGAGATAAAAGAGCAGCAAGAAACAAGAGTCAAACTAGGAGACCCTTGGCATTGTTTTCTAAAGGTTCACTGGACCAAGAGATGGGAAGAGACAGCCAGCTACCCTGTAAGGTGTGACAGGATCTCCATGCCCAACACCTAAAACTACCTTCAGCATAAGCTGCTGTAATGCCTCATCAGGCATTCATAACTTTGAGTGAAACATGGGAGGGATTTCCTTCCAACAGTTAGCTGAAAGCAAACTTTGGAAAGGAGGGTGTCAGTCCTGAGCCAGGGCATTCACCGTGAGGTGGAAAAGAGAATGTCCTGAGACCCTAAGGGCAAGCAAGAAGTCTTAGGGGGTGAGGAGGATGAAGAAGGCAAATTGGCAAGGGTGGCACTCATCATGTAAGACCATAGACCTCAGAGACAAAAACTCCAGCTTCCCCTGACCGCACATCCTGGTCAAGTCACTCCTTCCCTCAATGTTCAGTTTTTTCACCTGTAAAACGAAGTTAATATTGTTTACTTTTCAGATTTTCTCCTCAGAGCATCCAGGAATAGAGTCCTTCTGTAAAATACTGCAGGTAAAGTACTCAGCATGGAACCCAGCACATTCTACCAAAAGTGGACCTTGACTTAACAGATGTCCATTCTAAGCTGAAATCCACAGGGAAAGATGCTCCAGATAGCTGCTATTTGGACCCCCTAGGGAAGCAGAGGCCCAATATACCCAGAAGCAATTTCCAAAGACTGAGGAGGGCCTCTCTGAAACTTCTGGAACTGAGAAAGCACCATCCTAAGAAAAACAAAAGTGGTTGTTACAAACACAAAACCTAACAAACTCACGTGACAAAGTGATGGAGTTCCCTAGCCGAAGGACAGCTCAAGGACAAAATGTGATATATACTTTGATTTTTAAAAAAGATGCCAACTCTCAGAAATGACAAGTTAAAGTTGCTTTTGGCACCTTCCCCTCCTCCTCTTCTCCTTCCCCTCAAGTTGCTTCAAGAAACTGGTTGCCCCCCAACCCTACTCCTCGCCAGGCACATCTAACTTCTACCCCTCTCTCCAAAATACTTCCCACCCTTCTTCTCAGCCAAGTGTTAAGTGGGAAACAACTAATTCACAACCATGTGTGAATGAAGGGGCAGTACAAGTTAGGTCTGTAAAAGATACTTACTAAGCCAAAAAGGTTTTCAATGGGAGAAATGTCCTGTGACTTAGTCATGGGAGGTTAAAATGTTCAGGCAAGGAAGAAAGCAGGTGCTACCTGAGGTCAGGCAACAGGCTGGCTAGAAGCTGGCCATGTCTGGTGTTTAACCATTTCCCCTTTTCATAGTGAATGCCATTTATTTCTTTCTGAGCCCAAGAGAGAGGCCTTAACAAACTTATTTCCATGGTAAGCAGGAATTTCAGACAAGAGGCTGCATGGGGCAGATAGAGAAGTCACTACTAAGGCGGATACCGGCTGATAAGGCAGAGCTACTCACCACCTGCTAACACGCTAACACTGAGATGACACTGGCTTCCAGTCTGCTAAGCAGAGAGTTTGAAAACACCCACACTCACTCCTTTTTCCCTTCACTACTCCTACTCACTTGATGTAATTTATAATGCACCAACACACACAAGGGCAGCAGCACACTCAGAACCCAGTTTTTTCTTTTGGAGAAACTTAAATCGAGACCTCACTCAAAGCTGTCCCTCTGTGGAGAAAAGCACTTTCCTAGGCCGCCCAGGGCTGGAACAAGGCAAAGACCACCGTTCTGGTGAAACAATCTGGCAATATGACAAATATATAAGAAATTTATTAATATGCCTGGCCTTTGAGCCGCTAATTCCAACTCTAGGAATCTATCAACACTAGTGCAGAATATGACAGATGTACACAAATATTCACCACTCCAATGTGAAAACAGGTCCTCCCTTTGGGGAAACTGCTAAGCCAACTGTTTAAAATACACAATTGGGAGCAACTTAAGGGAGGGAGGGAAACATCATTTAATACAATGACATGTCTTTTTAAATATTATTGAAGTCTTTTTAATGAAATGGAAATGTTCATGATGTGTTAAATGAAAATAAGCAGGACAGAGATATATCTGGGCAAAATACCTGAAGTGACAGTAGTGGCTACCCCTGGTTAGTGGGCTTATGGATGACTTTTAAATTTTCTTTTTTTATACTTGTCCTCATTTTCTACAAAGGGAACAGGTTATTCTTATTCTTTAATAAGAGGAAATTATTAATAACAAAAGTCTGTTAAGAGTAGACTGTAGCTTACGTTAAATGACAGTGCAGGGTTGCAATCAACACTATCCATACTATGGGAAACTACGGGATAAACCACCAGTTTCTTTGGCAAATGAATTACAATAAAAAAAAGAGGGAGGAACCCACAGATTAAAAGAAATTTGAAATATGTCCATGAATTTCAACATACAGATCTCATATGGATCCCGGTTTGAACAAACCTTTTTTTTTTTTAAGAGACAACCAGGGAAATTTGAACAATGACTGAATATTTAATGACACTGAGGAAGTGTTTTTTTCAGATGAGAAAACATATTATGGTTCAGGTTTATTTTTTTCAAGTCCTTATCTTTTAGAAGTACATACTCAAGTATTTATGGATGAAATGAAATACCTGATATTGCTTCAAAAAATCAGGGAAGGAGAGATAGAAATGAAAAAAAGATTGGCCAAAAGCAGACAATTGTTGAAACTGAATGACAGTTACATGTCACTCTGCTATTGCGTGTGCAAAAATTTAAGTTAACAGCAAGCAAACTGGCTGGACACAGTTGCTGATGCCTGTAATCCCAACATTTTGGGAAGCTGAGGCGAGATCACTTACACCCAGGAGATAGAACCTGCAGTGAGCATGACTGTGCCACTGCATTCCAGCCTGGGCAGTGTCTCTTAAAAAACAAACAAACAAACAAAACACAACAAACAAACAAAGAAAAACTGTCCAAAGTAAAAAACCACTTGGAGGACTGAGCTACTAGTGCAAAACAGACTACAAAAGGTATGGGGGAGGGTGGGAAGGAAGGGGAATCTAATAATGCAAAGTATCATGAAATTATCCAATAATAAAACCCATATGTTTTAGGCCGGGCGCGGTGGCTCACGCCTGTAATCCCAGAACTTTGGGAGGCCAACGTGGGTGGATCACAAGGTCGGGAGTTCAAGATCAGCCTGGCCAAGATGGTGAAACCCCATCTCTACTAAAAATACAAAAAAATTAGCCGGGCGTGGTGGCACGCGCCCGTAATCCCAGCTACTCTGGAGGCTGAGGCAGAGAACTGCTTAAACCTGGAGGGGCGGAGGTTGCAGTGAGCCAAGATTGTGCCACTGCACTCCAGCCTGGGCGACAGAGTGAGACTCCGTCTCAAAAAAAAAAACAAACACACACACACACGCACAACCATCTGTTTTAATCCTAAAGGTATTGTTTTAGTTACAAATTACTTGACAAAACATCTCCAATATAGATCTGTCTCTTTCAAAGTGAAGGGGGAGACTAGTTGGCAGAACTGATCTCAAGCCTCATCATGCTTTTTCAGTCAAATGACCTTTGAGAAATTATTTTTAACTTTTTGAGCCCGTTTCCTCATCCTTCAAATAAGAAAATAGTGACTTTGTGGCCTAATAAAGTGCTGTGTGGACGAAATGAGAATATATTATAACAGAGTGCAGAAATGCTGAAGAGAAACTCAGGGCACAACTGCTCATAAAATCGTATGATTCACTACTTACCATCCATAAAGAAAAATCTGAGAGGTCAACACGTTTTGAAACTACCAATTCTCTCATTAATCCCTTTCATACCATATTGTGACTGGCTGCCCCAGATGTATGATATAAATTATCTAGATTTAAATGCCGCCCCCTCAACTCGAAAGAAACAAGTCAGGAGGGAAAAATGCTTTCCTTTTCCACTGGCAGATGCATATCTTGTTTGTGTCTCTGTTAGGTGTGTTTGTTTCCACCAAGAAAGTAAATGCTAACCAGACTCTCTTCCGTTTACTTGCACTTTGCAGCTAAATCACTAATAACAAAGCAAGGCAGGGTGGCAGTGGGGAGGTGCGGGCTACAGAGCCAGGCAAACCCAGATTTGATTCCCACCTCCATCAGGTACTAGCAGGGTAATGTGAGGGTTTGAAACAGCCTATATAAAGTACTCAGTACAGGCTGGGCACAGGTGGCTCATGCCTATAATCCCACCACTTTGAGAGGCCAAGGGAAGCCAAGGCAGGCCAATCACTTGAGCTCAGGAGTTGAAGACCAGCCTGGGCAACAGAACAAAAAAGTACTCATTACAGAGCTGGTACTCAAAAAGTGACAGCCAACTCTGTGACTAGTATTACTAAGCCAACAGAGGACTGCAGGTTGCAGACACCAAAAGGACAGACTAGGAATCTGGCTTTAGCATTCTGGTCTGCTAAGCATCTGCAGCACAACCTTCAGGAAATTTAGTAGCTGTGGGTTTTTCCAACTGCTCTATGCAATTGGTAGGCATATATATAAAGCCCAGAGAGGTAGACTTAACAGTATTTGGAAAACTTTTTACCAGGCCTGCCTTCAAGATTTACAAATCATATGTAGCTTTGCTACATTCTTCATAATTCTACTCAAATATCTGAATGCTAACTACATTAAAAACAAAACAAATAAAGAAACCTAGGGTTAAAAAGAGAGGGGTGATGTCCCTAAGGTACTTACAATCTACTAAAAGTGAAGACATACATGAACATCAATAAGAACACAACTTAGCTCACCAGCCTATCATTGACAAAATTATCCCAAAATCGGGAGGAAAAAAATCCTACTTCCATGGCCATCCAGTTGGTATTTAATACTCTGTCAGGAAGTTCTTTTATGAGTCTAACCTACACATCTCATGTCTCAGCAGAAGCCTATTTCCTGTTTGTTCTTTTTCATTAGTATTGCATGCATATTTGCATTTACAGCTTTTTTTTTTCTTGAGGATGAGTCTGAGTAGAAAGATCATAAATTGAGTTGAATCCTTTCTAAACCTAGTTCATCATCTGTGAAATGGAGAAAAGGTACCCACCCCACAGAGCTGTTGGGAGGATTATATGAGATGATATGGGTAGGGCAACCAGCACAGTTCCCAGCATACAGTAGGTTCTTAACAGCAATGTTCGCAGATTCTGAAGTTGTTCAAACTCTTACACACAAAATGCAGAAGACTTGGGATGTGACAGCACTGACTTGGCACCAGTTTATTTATTGGGAGGTAGTGTATTCACTTGCCTTGGTACGAAAAATATTACTATTATTAAAGCAGCAGCAGCTGCTGGGCCAGCAGTGAGTGCTTATTTTGATTTGCACTTTGTGGAAATAAGGAGTATCTAATTTTATGTAAACACTATTAATGTGAATAAACATTATAAGGAAAAGGAAATGGGCATCATAAAAAAATGATTAATGAAACATAAAAGAAGGCTCCCCACATTTCAAAACAATGAAGACAATCAAATTTTATTTCGTGTGTAGCTGGGCAGTGAAGAGGCTGTTCAATGGAAGTAAAGCCGTTAGTCCTCACTGGACCTTTAAACAGGCTCCATTATTTAACACTGAGGAAAAACCAAACCAGAAATTTTCTGAAGAGAGCTAAGTTGCCCTGCCTGGTCTTTCACCCATCTGGATATCTATGGAAAGATTATTCAAAGAGCACCATGCCATCACTTTGGATTTAGTGGCAATGGGATGTTTCTTTTCTGGTCACACCCTATGTGGAATGTTGATCTTTCCTGACCACATCAGCAAAGCTAAAACTAGGCAGCACAGTGCTCCGACCACAGTCCTTCCAAGTATCCCAAATGAGTAAGGATCAAGGGGAGGTGAGACTTGCAGAGGGAAGGGGAGAGAAAGTAACATCTTCCAAGTGTCACTGAGTGCCAGGCCTCTGCCTTCCTTATATTCCTACTGATTCTCCCAACAGCTGTGAGGTACTACCATTTCCATTTAACTGTCATGTCAATGAAAAATGAAGATGAGGCAGAAGAACTGGATCTAGTCCCAGCTTTGCTGTGTGATCTGGGTATAAATGGTGTGCTTCCCTATCCCCCTACTCTCCTCTGAGGAAGACCATCACCCCCAGGCTGAAGGGGAGGACTTAGCCCCCCCGATCACACAGCCCTCTCATCCTGGCCAAAGCTGACTGGAGCAAGGGTGGTCTCCTGACCCAAGTGGGGCCAATCCATCCTCCTTCCCAGATATCCTTGCCCCAGAATCAGGTAGACACCAATGTGGTATAGGGCACTGGAGCTGAGAACAATTTGGTGCCAGAGTTGCCATCATCTACCATTTGCCCAAAAGAGAACATCCTCATTTTGTTTCATTCTTGCCCCTCATGTTCCATAAAATATCTCCCATGAATCCTTCCAATAAGTCCCCATTTTGCTTTAACTAATGTATTTCATTTTGCTGGGGGAGGGGAAGGAACCTCTTACAACAAAACAGCCTAACACACTTGGCTTTTCTAAGCCACAGCTTCCTCATCCATAAAAAGAGGAGTTGGACTAGATGGTCTCTGAGGCCTTTTTCCGTTCTATAGGAATGTGCATCATAATAACATAGTTCTCACTATACTTGCAGCCCACTGTGTGCTGGGTGCTATACCAGGCACTGGAGATAAGGCCATCCTGACCCTAGCCTTTCGGTACAATGCTACAGAAATGCAAGGTATCCAGGCTGTTTTAATAATAGAGAGAGCTAAGAAGAGCTTACATTTTCCTCCACCCAAAACGCATCTGGCAGGGAAAGGGATGGCCTAGATTGACTTAGCCAACTCTGCTTTCTATAATAGTTGGTGCCAAAATGCAGTCGTCTTTTGGGCTTTACCTCCTTGGCGCATGAGGTTCTGATTTTATTTTCCTCGCTTTTGAGTGGCTAAATTGGGTGCTATCTTATCAAAGGGGCACATACCCCAGTTCTTTGGGGGAAAATTATACCATAACTTGGCATGAAAATTTTTTCAGTTCTTACATAACTGACCACAAACAGCACCATAACAGAGGGCTGTTCAGACAGGGCTCTGGGCTGGAAAGAGCCTACTGTGAACTCCAGGATTCTGTTAAGACCAAGTAGAGTCAAGTGCTTCCTGATCTTGACCTAACTCCTGCCCACAAATAATTAAAACTCGTTTTACTGACACTGAAAACAAGCTATGAAGCACACAGAAACGAACATTCAAGGAGAGATCCCTTTTGCTTTAAGGCTTCTGCCTCCTAACCAAAATAGAATTTCTTGTGGTCTCAGTGCTTCAAGCTGTAATCAGTAAAGCACACAACCTAGCTGCCATGCTCTGTACCAGTCAGGGCCAAGGCATAAATGTTTCACCTCCCCATAAACGACCACAATCAATCAATTATGCAGGTACATAATAAATACCTGCATTTATTATGTAACAGAGAAAACAGCTCATTACCCCAAAGCCCCAGCAAGAATCAGAAGGGGCAGCTTTCACACACCAATGGAGAGGACTCTACAAGTGGGGTGTAGAAGCAGGCAGAAAGATTATAGCAGTGATACAAGGAAGCATGGGCAATGAGGTTGCACTGGTAGAGTCCATCAGGCTGGCCTGGGTCAAAGTGGGCAGTACTGGTCACTGGTTCCCTTACTTCAGAGAGTACAGGGCCCACTAAGGGCTGATTATACAGTTACACTGAGGTGACAGTCTGCTTCAGATCAAATTGGCTATGACCATGACCCACAATGGTCAGAGCGTTTGGTGTTGCCCTAGTCCTCTCCTTAGTCCCATCTGTGCTTCCCCAATCCGGGTCCTTGAAGTACACACATCTGACTTTATCTCTGTCACCTGACCTCACCACTAACCCTTCAGAAATGAGTCTACCAAGTCCCATCTTCTTGGTTACACAGGCAATTGTCTAATGCAATAATAGAGGGCAATAGCAACAAGGATAATAAGAACAATCATTTATAGAGCACTTAGCACACCAGACACTGTTGTAAGCACTTTACAGATACCGACTCACCCAGAGGTAGACACTTACCCCCATGAGGAAAGTAGGACACAGTAAGGCTCAGTAACTTGCCCAACACACACTAGAAGTAACAGGGATACGATTAACCTAGGCAAGAGAATTTCGCCCTCCTCAACCCAAGTATTGCTACTGGTCCTCAGTAGAGAGCAGTCCTGCCCATGTATCTCTCCATGAAGGAATGCTTCTGGCCTCATTTGCCTCCTTCTTCCCTGCCTCACAGGAGAGCTGAGTAGTCAGAACTTGACACCCACAGGGCCATACTGTACCGACACATACAGTCACTTGATGAGTGCCGCCCATGCACTGTCTCCTTTAATACTCAAAAAGCAATGTAATTTATTTATCAAATGGAGAAACAGAGGCTTAAACATAAAGTGATCTCTAGCCCCAAAGCTTACTCATATTTAAGTAACACATGTGGGAATGGCCAAGACCAAGATCTGGCTTTAGTCCCCAAATGACTAGGTTACATATATGGAAACCATCTCTCTGAGGCTCCCTGGACAAATAGATAATGAAGGCAAAGGTCTGGGTAGTGTTTGAACATCCAACACCACAAATGGTTTCTGATGAAAGGCTGCTAGCCTAACATCAGGGAAAGCTACTGCAGCCTCACACAGCATGTCTTCTGAGACCAGGACTTAATGACAGCAGACTGGGCTAGCAAGATTCAGTTCCAAACTTAAGGTTTACTCTCTACTCTTTCTACCTAGAAGCAAGTTACATGGAATGGTACTGGGGAGGACTCCCACAATGTGAATTGCCAGTTCCCACAGCCCTGTTAAACAGCACATTGCAAAAAGTCCTGGGTTGGGCAGCCCTGAATTCAAGTCCCTGCATGGTTTCCTTCTCATCTTTGGGCCTCAGTCTCCACCTCTCAAAGCAATAGGACTACACTAGATCCGGTGGGTCCCGTCATTCACGAAGTTTCTCCCACGGAGATACAAAGCCCTTCTAGGAAGCCAATCACCTGAATGAGGTAACACTTTGCTTTCCCACTTCATAACTGGCAATCCAAGCATCTGATCAGCAGCAGACAATTAGTCCTACACCACTGAGCTGACGCATTTCAGCCAAAATCAAACACGTTTGGCATGAGAGTTATACCAAACCAAGTTACTAGCAGTGTCCACTAATTTTTCCACAAAGAGGCTACAGACCCCCATCACAGCTTTCACGAGCCTTTTGGAGATCACGCTTCCAGGCTGGCAAATGTCAGACTAGATATTCTCCAAGGTCGCTTTTACCTGGACACTTAGCAATTCCCTGAATAACTAACACTCAGCAAAAACTCAGGGCTGTTGTACGGCCAAGAAGCTGGAAGCAGAGAGCCAGAGAGCCCTGCAGAAACTGCAACTGAAAGTGGTGGTTCTTTAGCCAGGGCTCTGGGCAGCTCATAGGCAAATCAGATTGGGTCAACAGTCCCAAGCATGCCAGGGCGGAGGTGGAAGCAACAGGGTGATTTTCACATCTGCCCAGTCCAAGAAGGATTGCTGGCAGCACTGTCTTTGATCACAAAAGGCAGAGATTTAATGAGGGGTCCAGCAAGAGGTCTCAGAAGAACAGAGAAAAGCAACTGTCTTTTTCATTTTTCTTCCCTCTCCCAAACTCTTTCTCTCTAGCACTAGAAACCAAATTGAGGTAAGAAGACAATTAATAGATGCCTTTCTCACAGGTCTTGCAAGAAAAAACAAACTGGCAGACAGGAAGCATAGAAGACAGTGAAATACAGAAGAAACAGAATGGGTTTTCAATGCAGAGATTCTGCATTCAGAGCCTAAGTCTACCATTTACCACTGTGTGATCCTGGACAAGTTATTTAATGTCTGTGAGCCTTTATGTATTCACATGTAAAACAATAATAAGAATGCTATTAAAATAATCTTTTATTAGATGATAGGTGTAAAAAATGTTTTGTAAAACCCAAAGATATATATATGAAGGTGTGTGAGGCAGTTCTTGTGTTGTTATAAAGGAATATCTGAGGCTGGGTAATTATAAAGAAAGGAAACTCTGCAGGCTGTACAAGCAAGGTGCTGGTATCTGCTTGGCTTCTGGGGAGCCCTCAGGGAGTGTTTAGTCATGGCAGGAAGAGAAATGGGAGCAGGTATGTCACATGGCAAAAGCAGGGGCAAGAGAGAGAGAAAAGTGGAGGACCCAGACTTTTAAAACACTGGATCTCACAAGAACTAACTGAGCAAGAACTCACTTATCACCAAGGGTCTGATGACGCTAAATCATTCATGAGGCATCCGCCCCCACGAACCAATCACGTCCCACTAAGCCCCACTTCCAACACTGGGGACTATGTTTCAACTTGAGATTTGGAGGGGACAAAAATCCAAACCATATCACAAGGACAAAAAGCATTAGCATAGAATATCTGGCTAACAGGCTTGTGCCTTGTTTTAGAAAGAGCATGAGTTCCAACATATACAATTTCCTTCTCCCTTTGATTCTATAGACAGATATATTCACTCACTGACCTTTGCTGGTTTCATCCAGACAAAACCTCATCCTAAGTACCTCCAGACTGGGTCAAAAGCTTGGGCACAGAGCCTTGACTTCCGTGTGGGACAGAAACATTATGGGAAGGTTTGCTTGCCTTTTGTTGTATTATCTTCAAGAGGTCAGAGACAGACCCAAACATACTTTCTCTACTTTAAGCAAAAGAATAAATGTTAATTTTATCTAAATCCTTCCTGAGGTTTTTTTTTAAGACTACAATCTCCTTGAGGGTAATTAACGGGCTCCTTAAGTTTAGCACCTGCAATATAAAGTAGCACTTCCCATTAAGTTTACCAGCTTTTAAAATTTAAGAGGTAATGCACTTGCATTCTTGAGCAAGCGGAGCTGATGAACAAGATCAGATGTCAAACCCTGACCACAGAAATCCTATGCGTAAGATTTCACAGAAAAACACTTAAGGACCTAACAGTATTTATCAAAGACTGATGACCTCTATCATCAGCATGGCAGTCACCCAAAAGGACATAGATAAAGGTTGAAACTTAATTGGAAGGTGAGGGAACACATACAGAAGTCTGACTGGCCTGCACGAGGACTCGACGGTAATGCAATTAATCCCAAATCTGATACTGGTCGTATGACCTGGGCAAAATACTTACTGGTTGTAAGACCTAGCTAGGCGAAATACTTAACTGCTATAATCCTCAATTTCTTCATCTATAAAATGGGGCCACTGATGATAGGGTGAAAAAAGGTATTAAATAATAGTATGTATAGGTAGTAGGAAGGTCACTGTTATGAGATAGAGCTTGATACTGAATCTACATTCCCTATCTTCATTCATTTCATCAAACATTTCTATATCTTCAGAAACAACTGAACACACCAGATAAACACGTTAAGAAAAGCCTCTAATGCCAGACCCACACCTGACTGCCACCTCCCATAAGAAAACTTTTAGGCTGCATTTCTTGAGGGCAGGGTTCTTCATATTTGTATCCCCGGGTCTAGCACATTGCTGGGCACATAAGAGGCACTGAACAATCTGTATATTGACTACATGGTAATTTGAGTGATTTCACTTGTATTCCTAGGATGAATGTTCTATACTATTTCCCTCCCCTGGGAACTGCCCCTTTCTAACCTGTTAAGAGTTTTAGCCTTATTTCTTTATTTCTTAAAGACCACTAGCTTCTCCATCATACAATCTGGAAAACCCCAATACCTCAGCAGGACTTGGAAAATGACTTGTATATAGCAGGGGCTCCCCAAAAATGTGTTGAACAAATGCTGTTCATGGATTATACTCAAATGAGTTCCCACATTTAAATCTGAAAACTCATATCCAAATCTTTGAAAGTACAGGGAAAAAAACAGTATATTTAAGTATCACTATTAAGAACTCTGAAATATAAACATGAAGAAACATTAAGCCTCCAAGGAACTGAAGCACCTTTTTAATCAGACCAAAACTTGAAGGTGCACTGACAGCAAAGTCTCCTATGTTCCCTACAAAGCTACTGAAATAGGTTTCTGTAGACATTTAGAATACCTATTTTATGTATTAACTGTCTTAAGATTTCTAAACTCTGGGCCAGGCGTGGTAGCTCATGGCTGTAATCCCAGCACTTTGGGAGGCTAAGGCAGACGAACCACTTGAGGTCAGGAGTTTGAGACCAGCCTGGCCAACACGATGAAACTGTGTCTCTACTAGAGATACAAAAATTAGCCAGGCGTGGCGGTGTGCACCTTTAGTCCTAGCCACCCAGAAGGCAGAGGTGAGAGAATTGCTTGAACCTGGGAGGCAGAGGTTGCAGTGAGCTGAGATCACACCACCGCACTCCAGCCTCAGCTACCGAGTGAGAGCCTGTTTCGGGGGGAGAGGGGAGTGAGATTTTTAAACTCCACTTTATTTGCTAGCCACTCGACCTTAGAGAGAAATCATTTCATCTCTCTGGGCCTCAATTTTCTTCTCCATAAAATAGAGATGATAATTGTTCCTCTTTCAGAGAGCTCACATGACAGGTAAATGTAAGCATTCATGCCATGTGTCTACAGCAGGCAGGGTATGGAGCAGCTGCTCAATAAATGAGCAGAACTTGCCTCCTTCATTGCCACCAAATTAAAATGTGGCCCAATATAAAATAACCAGGTAGACTTTCATTTATCATGCTGGCCTCTCTCTCTGACAAAGGTCCTAAGTATTAGCCACTCTAAGTCTTTAAATGGAGAGTCCCTTCTACTGTCTGGGTCACAGCGGTCCTAAAATGCCTGCCTGCTCCCTTTTAGGGAAAACACTTATACTCTCTTAGTCACTTATTCATAACTTACAAATGGTCATGAGTAAAATGGCACACATAAGTGTGCTTTCGTTGTTGAGTAAGTAAAACACTGGCTTTCTGCTTGGAAAACACTCATGCACCAGGACAAAACCTTGGCAGAAAACCAGCTCATCCGTTCCAGTCACCCCAAGGTAGCCACTCACCGTGTGCCAGCCAAACCGTGAATCCCAGAGCCATGTGCGACCCTTTGCCCCAAAAGGTGAGGTCCAGAAGTAAACTCCTCTTTGCCTCTTCTTACCATATGCATCTTTTTTTTTTTTTTTTGAGACATAGTCTCACTCTGTCGCCCAACCTGGTGTGCAGTGGTGCAATCTTGGCTCACTGTAACCTCGGCCTCCCAGGTTCATATGATTCTCCTGCCTCAGCCTCCCAAGTAGCTGAGACTACAGGCATGTGCCATCATGCCTGGCTAATTTTTTAGTAGAGATGGGGTTTCCCCATGTTGGCCAGGCTGGTCTGGAACTCCTGACCTCAAGTGAGCCCCCTGCCTCAGTCTCCCAAAGTGCTGGGATTACAGGTATGACCCACCACACCCAGGCTTTCTTACCATGTATTTCTGATCTACTTCCTAGAGTGCTCATCACAGAGATGTAACTAAAAGCATCAACATCTGCGTAACACGCCACATTCTCTACCAAGGAGACATCGTAAAAGGGAGAGTGTGCGTTAATGTGGGGCTCCAATCTTGGAGATCTAAGTTTTTCAGTTGCGCTCTATGTGTGTTCATTAGTGATTCAAAGAGCAAAAAGAGGTCATAAACAGGAAGGTACTCACTAGAACTAGAAAAATATTTTTTTAAAGAGAGAATTCCAAGTTACCCAAATTAATTCCTATTCCGGAGTTTCCATATCACTAAAAAGTACCCAAAAGTTCTCTTCCTAAGAATAACCACAAAACAACACAAGCCACATTCTTAAAGTTTCCAAATATCTCACTTGTGAAGCATATGCCAACAAGATTTTGTGGTATGCCCCCAAATTTTTCTTATATTTTGAATGTGGTAATGTTAAGTCCCATATTTTTAAAGAACTGAATTGCAATCCACCTAAAATATTTGTAATAATGCACAACTTCCATATATGTAAGCATGGGGGAAAAATTAAAATTCAACTATGGTGACTATCCATCAGTAAAAATACCTAAAGCATACTTTTCACATCTATGCAAAAGGCAACCACTCAGAGAGTCCAACCTCAAGAATTAAAATATGCCGACTGGAGACAATGTTTCCCTGACCAACACCTTACTTAAGTTCAGAAGAAAAATTGTAAAATTATTGTGCCATCCTGAAACATTGTTTATATTTTTGAGAACAGGGTTATTATCAATATACTCTAACATGACACTTTGAACTTCTAGCCTGGTTTCAAGTTCATAAGTGACCACACTTGCATTATAGTTAACTCTATTTTTCTACCTTATCTTACAACAGTATTTCTCATTTAAAAAAATATTTTATATTTGCTTTTAAATTTATTAACCTTAAACTAATATCAACAGCAACTGCAGGTAATTTAACATTAACCCTCTACTACAGGGTTGCTGGAAAATATGCTCACATACCTCTGCAAACAGCATCACCAAATACTTAATCTTATCACATCCTTCACAAACAGAATACAGCAACAATATCTAAATGTGCAGGAAGAGAACGTTAAAATAACTGGCAGCTCTATTAGCAGGCACCGAAGAACTTATCTAGAAGGAAAATAACCACTCAGTCTAATCAATGTCACATCCTTAGAAGTATACACAATTAGTACAGAAAGAGGATGCAAAATGTTCCTATATCAGCATGTTTCAATTTATTACAATTAAGTGAAAGACAGACCCATGATGGAGTTCAATGCCTGGCAACTCTGTTTAATCCCAAATGAGTGTAACAGACTGGCAGTTCACAAACACCAAAAAAAAAAAAAAAAAGAAAAGAAAAGAAAAGAAAAGAAAAGAAAAGAAATCCATTTATCTCTGGTTTTCAAACAAACCTAGTTAGGTGGTATTTCTCCATCTACTTCACAATTCACTCCCATCACCCAATACTGACTCCAGAGAGAACTCTGGAAGCATGCCGGAATGACACATTCAGTCACAGCACCAAGCAGGCAAGATGGGCCTCAGCACTAACAGAAGTCTCTCCCCTCCTAAAATTTGGGACCCCTCTACCTCTGACTCCCAGTTCTACGTGTGCGGAAACATGAATCAAAGCTCATTTCAAGATCAGTCGGCCCACAGGGGCCCAAGCTTCCCCCTATTACAGAGGGCCGCCCTTGGGGTGGGGGGCTTACATCAGAAAGAGCTCCCCAAACCTCACCTAAACCAGCCACAGCATAACCCACCCAGGGAAAACCATCTCCCTTCCTACCTTCCACCCAATGGTGCCATTTTCAGTTGAAATACGTTTGCCTTGTTTGAAGGGAAGGGATGCTTTTTGGCACTTACTGATGATGCTGAGTTCCAGGGCAAATATCCTATTTTTATCGCGGCCCCAGAAGCTTCTGCAGCTCCTTGGCTTTGAGGTTCCTCTTTGCCCATACCACTCTATCATTAATTCACTGAAAACCCTAAAGAAATCGATTTGGCCTTGGCCCTGCCCCCCACCCCACCCGCAACGCTTTCCTAAAGGGTCCAGATAAGAGGAGCTGTCTGACTGTAGCCTTGGGCCTCCCTTCTCCCTGTCTGTTCAGCTCAAGGCAGCCTGCACCGGTCTCCGATCTCCTTGCCCAGTCTGAGTGCCCTGCGGGCAGGTCTTGCTGGCGCAGCAGCCCTAAGCCCTACCAAACCCTCCGGGTTAGGGGAGCCGGGTGGGAACCTATGTGCACAGATCTCTTTCCATCTGGCTTCAGGCACCAGAGACTAGCAGGGAGAAGTCCTGGAGTGGAAACAGTCCCAGCCCGAGTTCTCTCTGGGTCCTTTGGGATTTTTCCACCCGCCCTTGCCTCCGCAGCTACGCCTGCCTGGCCCAGCCGGGCCGCTGAGAGGTGCGTTCACTGCCCATCTCCTAGTCCCTTGCTGGTGACCTTGGCTGCACTGCTTCGCCTCTGTGCCCTCGGTGGCCTGACGCCACCTACCTGGAGGGTTACAGGAGGGTCACGAAGATGTGGAAGCGCTGAACAGTGCATGCCAAGGACAGGACTTCCATCTTCTGTCCTCCCTGGAGTGTCCACAGCTCGCTCAGTCCTCTCCCACCTCCAGACCCCAGGCCTTTCAACCCGCACGACCCCAGAAGAGGCGAAGGGATGGGGAAGGGGCCGCCCGTCCGAAGTCCCTTATTCACCCGGCGGCTGCCTGAGGGGGTGTGGCGCCCCCGGCCCCCGCGTCCCCTTCCTCCCAGCTCCGAGGAGATCCTCCAGCTGCGCGGCGGCAGCGGCGAGCGCGGACGGCAGGGGTCCCGGCCCGACCTACCTCCTCCAGCAGCGTGACGGTGTTTCTGCAGTTGTGCAGCCGCGTGGTGAAGCTGGACGTGGTGGGCGAGTTGTAGTCCTCGGTGGTCTCGGCGATGAACTCCGAGACAGAGATCTGGTCCGGCATCCTGCCGGGGGGACGAGACACAAGCGGGGGCGGGGGGTGAGTCACGGCGCAGGCTCCCGGGGCCGCGGGCCGCCCGGCGGCTCATGAACCCCGGCGCGCAGCCCGCCACCCGCCGCCCGGCCTGGCGCGCGGCTCCCGTCCCCGGCGGCGGCGAGAGGGAGGGAAGGAGGCGGGTGTAGGCAGGCGGCGGCGGCGGCGGCGGCGGCGGCGCTCTGCGCGGGGCCCTTCAAACTCCAAGCCGCGCGCGAGGCAGGGGGCTCTCCGGGACCCGCCTCCCTCTGCTCATGCCGGCGGCGGCAGCTCCTCAGCAGCGGGGGAGGGGACGCGGCTGCGCGCGGGGTCTTCGCGGGGGTCTGGGCTCCAGCCGGCCGCTGGGGCGTGCGCGGGCTGGGTGGCTAGGGCGCCGGGCGCTGCCTCCTCAGACGCGCTGACAGGCGGCGGCGCGGGCCTGACTGACTGAGCTCACACTCCCTCGGCGGGCGGGCGGGCGGGCGGCGCTCGCGCTGCAGTCACGGGGACAAACAAGGAAGTGCTCTGCGCACGCGCGCCGGCCCCCGCCCTGCCCCCACCCCCCCCGCGCCCCGCCCCCGGCCCGGCCCCCGCCCCGCCCCGCCCCGCCCCGTCCCCGCTCGCTCACCGCCCCCAGGGCCTGGCTCCGACTCGGCCGCTCCCGACCCCGGCTGCGCTGCACGGGGGCTCCGGAAGCCCGAGTCCCTGGTCCGCCTCCGGAGCGGTTACTTCAGCGAGCTCGTTACGCCAGCGTTTTGCAAGAAGGGGGCCCAAAAAAGTTGTACGTGTTCTTTTTTAGTCGCGTGTGGGTGCAGGAAGTGAGGCCCCGGGAGAGCCGCCTCCTATTGAGAGGGCCGCCGACCCCGCGAAGGAGGCGCTGGGCGCAGGGGCGGCCTCCCGGGGCCCGGGCTTGCAGCTGCCCTCTCGCCCGCTCGCCCCATCTCTCTGCAGAGTGCTCCTCGCCGCTTAAAGGCTGGTTTTGTGCAGTTGGCTTAGGTTGCTACAATGCAGCGTGAAGACGAATGAAGGGTTTGGGGTTTAAAAAAAAAAAAAAAAAAAAACTTTCTAATCTTTCGTTTGCACTTTTTTTTTTGTTTAACTCGCAGGAAAGCCGAGGGTCAGGGAATGTAAAAGGCATTGCCCGAGTTGCAAATGGTGTTCGATGCTAAGCAGATGCCAAATTTCGGTGGAAAAAGTACCAACAGATACCTCACTCCTCGGCCTTGACAGATGGCTAATTTTAAAACTAGCTCAATCTACTTAGTCCGAAGAATCCATTTAATTTCTCACCATTCACTGAGTATGAAATTGGTTTAAAAGAAGAAGGAGGATTAAAAAAAGCTAGGTCTTTGGGAAGGGCCACAGGATTGGTACCTGTAATTCAAGCCAGGAGAGCCTTTGATAGCCTTAGGGTGCAAGGCTGAGCCTGTCCTCCCTAACACACACCCACTGCGCCGTACCCCTCATCCCCGAAAATGGGCTCCTGCCATCTTGCACTGTTACGCCTCAAATCCGTTCTCTGGTTCTTACCCCTGACTACAAGGGAGTGCCCCAAAGCAGGGATCTTGTCTTAGCCTTGGGCCTGCTACAGAGAAGTAGTAGAGTGGCTGTCAAAATACATCACCTCATTAACTCTCAAATATTTACTAAGCACCAACTATGTGCCCTGGAGATTGAGTAATGCCAAGGCCCCTGCTCTCATGAAGCTTACCTTCTAGGACAGAAATAGACAACTCACAATAAAGTGGAGTAAATATAAAGTAAGAAAGCGAAGGAGTGGCTATAGTATAAAGAATCTGCAGAGAAGGCTTTGCTGACAAGGTGACATCTTGAGAAAAGGATGACAAGAGTAAGTCACCCAGATAATCCTGTTGTCTATGGCATCTTGGGCCCTCAGTTGCCTCACGTGAAAGCAAAAGATAAGGACACCAACCCTAGGACCTGGCTGTTCTGTTGAGTTCACTGATGATGGATGAGAAAGTGCTTTGTGCACAGGAAAGTCATTAGACAAGTGTGAGATGTTCACCTCCCTCTATTGCCTGTACTGAACCTGCACCGTGCCTCCAGTGAGATGCTCATCAGTGTCCTCTAAGAGGCCATGCTTCAGGTAGGCAAGTGTTCCAGCTAATTAAAGGGAGAATTTTATACAGGGAATGTACATAAATATCCTTCCCTGGCAAGGGGAAGTTGAGAAATCAACTTAAAAAGACATTCTTTAAAAAATTAGTAAATAAATAAACAGGCACCCAACTTTGTCCTCATTAGCACTTTAAAAGCTTGGCTTGGGACACACCAAGTATGAAGTTCAGGGGAGACAGCCAGATGATGACAGCAGGCAGCTGAAGAGCCATACCTGGAGGTCACTTGCTCATGTGCTGTAGTTGACAGAACACGGTCTTTTGAAGTATGAGCCACCCAGGAGAAAATCCTACCATCCTTTCCCCACATACTAACCAAGTCACCCTGCATCTGGAAAATTCTGTGACTTGGAACAAATATGGCCTATACCGGTTGAGCTAATTAAGCTGAGACTCAGTTACCCCATGGAGCACTGACAACACACAGCACTTAAGACTTCACTCCAAGAAAGCCTTCCTTCCTCTAGGCTGGAAACAAATTCAGACTTGGATTCTTGCATTTATTCTGTTCTCCCATCTATTCCAGGTAGTCGTCTAGCACCTGTCACCTCCACTGAGCTGGTAGTTCCTTCCATCTTCTTCGTCTGGCATTATAGTAAAGACTCAATAAACATGAGCTGTTATTAAAAACCAAAAGTCAGTGTTTAATTGCCTCAATTCCAAGAGGACTTGGGTTCCAGAGTTTTCCCTCCTAGTAACTGATGCTGTCATCTTGGGCCTTGGTGCTATCTTTTGTAAAATAAAGGAGTGGGTGTGTCAAAATGACCACAGATTCCTCCCAGCAGGAGCCGACTTGTGTATACAGTCAGCTCTGCAGATGCAAAGAAGAAAGATTATTACAACAAGCTAAGCTAACTGCAGTGGTGGACAGCTGGAGATTGCTTTCTTGACTGAATTCACCAAAGACTCCAAACTGCTGCCATCAATTTCTGTTTCAGTTTCATTTGAAGATTATGTTATGTATCTGCTCCTCCCCCGTCTCCTTCAGCCAAGAAAGGAATATGCTCACAATGAGATATTGTGCTCCGGTAAGTATATACCTCCTCAGACTGGTCTGCAATTAGAATTTCAAAGGTTCACACCTCTACCCACCATTTCTGGGCCATAATCCTCTTTAAATTTGAAACCATGCCTCAGTGAAAACCATCTGCACCTCTCCTTTTCTCAAATACTCTGAAAATCATTCCTGGATATCTAAAAGCAAATAGAGACTGACATGGGAAAAACATAAATGCTGGATTTCTTTGTGTGGAGCTGCCTCTAAATATACACCATCCTCCCCAAAGCCAGGAAACATGTGCACACACACATACCTGTGTGCACCTGGCTTTATATAAAGCAACCATCATCTCCGTTGTCGTCGTCATAATAAGACTGTTCAGCACCCTTGTCCTCCTCATGTCTGCCTCTTACTCAGCACTGCTGACTGAGGTAACACCATGATTATGGCAGGATGCACTTTGTCTCCTTGAAAAAAGGCAGCAGGAACAGTGGTGGCTTATTCTTCTGAACAGCAATGGCGCTAATGAACCACTTGCCATCAGGGAATTGGCTCTCAGTTACATTTCCAGTTGCAGACCTCACTCTCATTCATCTGTCTTATAACCAAGGAGGGTGCATTTGCAAGATGACTGACCAGAAACCAGAGGTGGGGGAGTGCGGGTGGGGAGTCAGAGGTGCTCTCTGGGCCCAAGAAACCACAAGGAGCCCTTGGTGCTCTGATCCGCAGTGTTAGCCAGCGACAGCTTCATCACAGGCTCCTGATGCCCTCATGGAACAAGGACAATGGCTGAAGTGGGAAGGGAACACACTTTTTATTACATGGACCTGAGCTTAAATCTCTACTTTGTTGCTTATTCGCCTTGTTTTCTAAACTATGTTTCAGATTATTATGTGAAATGAAATGAGAAGATATGGATACATAGGCTGATGCATAGTCAATAATCAATGTGATTTCCCTTTGAACTCCCCTTTTCTGTGAAAGATGACTATAAATACATCTGCTTTCATTCCACCACTCAGATATCTCTAAATTAGTCACTAGGAGGAGGAAAGGAGGGAGAGGGGAAGGCTGCACAGTAATTCCCAAAGTCTGGGATCTCAGATTTGGGAATAAACAGTCCTCAGAGACCTCGCTTATTCTCAAAGTTTCCTTTGTTAGGTCAGATGCATTAGTGATGGCTTGGATTTTGGAAGTAAATAAATAGTATCTAGAATCAAACTGGATGAATACCAATCAAGATGAGAGTAAGTTAAGACCAACTCACTAAAATAAAATAAAAGCCGATTTTCATGTAACACAGTCCCTGTAAAGAAGGATAATCTGAGCAAAACAACTTCTAGGGGATGATAGCATGGGGCATTTCTTTTGCAGGAGCATGAATTATCAGCTGATTCTCACATAAAAAAAGACAGGCTCCCTTCTCTGCCATGAAGAAGCTACTAGACCTTGTTAAAGTATTTCTCCTCTCTGAGTCTCAGTTTTCATATCTATAAAATGGGGACAATGACAGCCCCTATCTCAGTGTTCTGAGAATTTAATGAGCTAAGGTATATAAAGTGCTTAGCAGGGTCTCAGACATCCTAAGTAGACAGTTATTTTTCCGATATTATGGGAACTTTGAAAACCTTATCTGGAGATATAAATTACGATATTCTTGCCGGGTGCAGTGGCACACACCTGTCATCCCAACTACTTGGGAGGTTGATGTGGGAGGACTGCTTGAACCCAGGAGTTTGAGAGCAGTCTGGACAACACGGTGAGACTACATCTCATTTTTTTTAAATAAAAAATAAAATAAATTCTGATATTCTTGCAAAAACAAAATATTCACCATGACCGGCTATGTACCAGAAACTTTGGCAAGTATAGAATTTAGAATACATTTACCCTTCTTTAAGCCTCATGACAACTTTATAAAGTATATTTATCCCAAATTTACCAGAGACCTAAGGCTGCTGGGGTATAGAATACTACTTTCTCAGCTTCCATCTGGAGCCAGGTACTGCATTGGTTGTTATATATGTAATGTCTGAATTCATTCATATAACAGTCCAGAGATGCAAATATTACAATAATGGAAACTGAGACACAATAAAATCTCGCTGCAAGTTAATGTCCCTGAGCCTGGCAGACTCTAAATCCAATGCTTTTTCTGCTGCCTGCAAAACTGGTCTCTTTACTGTATTCTGTGTAGTGCTACTTTGTTAGATACAGTATTTTTTCCAGCCCCGGCAACCAAAGAAAGTATCCTTATTTCACCTGACAACTTATGAATTCATTTTCTACCATCTTAATGAAGTGGTGGACGAAAGGAAAACGCTGAAGGAGCAGGAGTAGGAAGGGCTGTACTTTAGTCCATCTTTTACAGTTAGGCTTATGTTGCCATAGTCTACATAAACTACTGCTCTTTTCATGTTCTTTGTATGAGTGCTTCCCAAGTGCACTCATGCAATTTCAGGTAATAAAAAGAAGAAGAAGAAAAAAAGCCAATTCTAGTCCCAAATGTACTTAATTCAATTTAAATACTCCAAGCAAAACCACTAGAGTTTTCTCAGTAAAGAGGAGAACATGGCTTGTTTGCAGACAAAAAAACTACTCTGTTCTATAGCTCCCTGTTCCTCTGATGGAAGTAGGAAGAAAAGAGGCAGAATGGTGGGAACCTAGAAGTGTAAATATCAACTGAATGATCTCAGGGATGTATTTCTGTTTAGTCCTATGAAAGAATAATTGTGATTATTATTATGTGCCCTGTATTATCTTGAGTCATTGCAGGCGCAACCTCACTTAATACTTGCAGCAACAACATAAAGCAGGTACTGTATTATTCCCCATGTTCTATGCATGGGAAACCTGAAGCTTAGAGGTCACCTGTCAAGTAGTGGAGCAGGACCCAAGCAATCTGATTTCATACCCCATGTGATCAGCCACCGTGCTCTGTTAGCTTATCAAAGACAATGGATGAGTCCACAGCCCTAGGATGCTTTTTCTGTTGGAGTATATGTCTGTGTTTTTTCCTTCTGGGGAACTCATTACAAGTCCAATTCAAACGCAAGCTTGACTGGTCTAGAGAGCACTCTCCTTGCCGCATTCCTCCAGGTGGCATTAATCTTCATGTGGGTATCTGCAGTCAGCTTCTCTCACTCTGCCTTAAGCAACTGGAGGATATTGGCACCACTCAGAGGAAAAGAAACTGAGAACTTCCTCAGCAACAAATAGCTCTGTTAGCAGAAGGGCTTGGCTCTGACTCATCTCTCACTTGAGCTCAGGAGTTCAAGGCTGCCGTGAGCTATGATTGCACCACTGCACCTCAGCACTCCAGCCTGGACAACAGAGTAATCCAGTCTCTAAATAAATAAACAAAATAAAAAAAAAAACAAAAAACAAACCCCAAACAAACAAACACCTCATATCTTCCAACTGAGTATCCTATACCACAAAGTCCCAGACTATCAATCCCTGATAGCATTCAGGGACTAAATACTACCCATGTCTGTATCACCTACATCCCCCAGGAACTAAAGCAAGACAGAAGATTCCTGTAACCTCGGGCTTGGCCTTTTACAAGCACCATCTCCTGAAATCTTCCTAGTAACCTAGTGAGGTAGTATGTTTTCTGCAAGAGAACTCAGAGATATGCACAATCTGCTCAAGGTTAACAGTTAATAAGTGGAGAAATGCTCTTCAGTCAGTCTGAATCCAAACACTGTAGGCTTTTTCTTCTCTAGGAAGGCACTGCCTAGTTGGGGTCCCTTGTGGGCCCCCATAAATGTGTTTTGAATTGAACTGGCTCCCTTTTATGAGCTACATCATTTCTATTACAAGTAAAACAACCTCCAATGAAGAAAAAATCATGGTGTTTTATGGGAGTCCTAAAAACTTGCAATCTCCAGGAATGAGGGATTTAAAATCTTGCTTATTTCTGATAAAGTCACATTCACCTGAAAAATGAGAAAAACTTATGAAACATCCAGGTTTCTTTTTTTCTTTGATGAATTTGTTTTAAGTTGAGTTGATCACCTTTAATGATGCCCAACTTCGGTGCTATGTCAAGAATGAGAATGTTCCTCTTTTATGGCCCTTTTCAATGGCACCATTTTCCAGGGTACCATTTTCCAAATATTTATATTTCTCCAACTAGACTGTGAGCTACCTAAGACCAGAGAGGGTTTCTGTTTGATATTATAGCCCCAAAGCCCCAAGTGTTTAAGAGATACTTACTGAATAGATGGAAAGAAGACTGACTGACTGAATGAATGAATGAATGAATGAGCAAACATTTATAGGGGGAAGGGTATGAGAGGAATTGGGAGAGGAGACATGGAGAGATCTAGAAGAGGGTAAGATCCACAGAAGCAATCCTGGATTTTAGAGTCGCTTTCATTATCTTACATCATTATAAGCAGTAAGAGCCAGAGAGAATTTTAAGGATAACGTGCTTTCTAAACTGTTCATTTTTCAGATGAGGAAACTGATTCCCAAGCAGTTAGGTGACTTGCCTGGTGTTCCCTGACAGATTTGTGGTAACTGGGCCAAATGCCAGGTAGCCTGGTTCCCAAGGGTTCCCCATTTTACCTTTCCCAGTTATATTTCAAGGATGGGATTAAAGACCTTCAGAAACTTCCATCTACAACAGATTGTGCTGTCTTTGCATCACAGCATCAAGAAATGCCTATGCACAATTGTCTACTATTTAAAAATTGTAACAGTATAAAGTTTGGCACACTATCACTTAACTGACACTCCTAATTTGGGGCAAGAGGACTGTGCCCCATGGTACTCACCTAGTTGTGCTATTTTTCTAAGCCACCCGCCCTTTACCCAGGGAAGCGTCCCAGTACACGTAGAGTGTAGGTCAAATTTCTTCTTTTCTCAAGTCCAGTTGACTATTGTGATTGACATAGTTCCTCCTCCCTTGGTCATTTTCAGAGATGAGATCATTGCCTCCTGAGTCTCTGAGGACATTCTGGCTACAGAGGTATTAGGAGGGAACCAGTCAGTTCAGTTCTAATCCACAACAGTTATTAAGCAGCTTTATAACCTTTCTAGTGGCTAAGAGTGTGCGATCTGGATTCAGATTACCTGGGGTTCAATCTCAGCGCTGCCATTTAATAGGATTTGTTACCTTAGGCAAGTTATTTAATTTAAATTGCTTTATTGTTAAAAGGAAGATGATGATAAGCCCTCTCTCTGGAGGTTGTGGTAAGATTGAAATGAGATAATCCGTGCAAATGCTGACCACAGTGCCTGGTATATAGTAAGTGATCAATAAACGTCAGCTACTAATATCACTATTTGCATTCTAAACAGGTACTATGCTAGATTCTGTGTTTTGTTTTGTTTTTTTTTTGGGGGGGGGTGGAGTCTTTCTCTGTCACCCCAGGCTGGAGTGAAGTGGCACAATCCCAGCTCACTGCAACCTCTGCCTCCCAGGTTCAAGTGATTCTCCTGCCTCAGCCTCCTGAGAAGCTGGGACTACAGGTGTGCGCCACCACACCCAGCTAATTTTTGTATTTTCAGTAGAGACGGGGTTTCACCATGCTAGCCAGGATGGTCTCGATCTCTTGACCTCATGATCCACGCCCACCTTGGCCTCCCAAAGTGCTGGGATCACAGGCGTGAGCCACTGCACCCGGTCGCTAGATTCTTTAAGAGCCAAAAATAAATTTTAAAACGTAAGAGACAACTTCTGTCATCAAGGAGCTCATATGTAGGCAGAGATTCTGGTTTTCAGCACAAGTGATGGAATATTCAAATAATTCAAACAGAAAATAAAGATGTATTTTTAAAATGTGACCGATGAATGTAAAGACCAAGTAAAAGTAATTTGATGTAATGCTCTCTCTCTGATTTGCCCACAGCCCAGCTAGATATATTTTTATGAGCACTTTTCAAAGCCACTGAGCCTCTGAAATACTACTCCAAAAGAAACATTTGATAAATGGTAGCTATTTGTGACTTTAGCACCAAGATGTTTGTGACATGGAATGCCAGGGAGGTCGGCTCCTTTTCCTCAGTCAAATAATTTCACCTCCCTTGGCCTCATTTTCCTTGTGGTTAAAATCAGCAACTTGGGGCACAGGCTCTCAGAGGTCCCTTGGCAATGGCATCCTATAGCTCAGTAAATGCTTTTTTGACATCAGGGTGACTACCAACCCCAAACACCAAGAGGTCCCCAGCTCTGCTTCAAAAAGCTAAGAACTGTCTGGAGGTCTTCCGTCTGGGTTGGGGCCCCCGTTAAGGATACTCTATATTACATGAATCTGTCACAATATTCTCTTGTTGCTTTTCAAAAATATGATTTCACCTGCAATGTATTTGAACCCACGTAACAATGAGTTGTATCATAACAGGATTTTTCCATAACGATGTCAAATGTAGGGCATTGCTTCACTTGAAAAAGGAAAATTGCCCACCCACTGCAGAGTTTTCTTCTTAGCATATGCTATTTAGTTAACATCCTTTTTCAAATGTGAGCATTCAAAATCACACTAGGGGCTCTAATTTAGAAAAAAAAATAAGTCTCTACAATTGCTAGCAAACCTTTTGTGAGAGCATCCAGCTTCTGCTCCCTAATATTTTCTGTTTTTTTGTTTTTAAAAAATTAGTTTTTTTGCTCTGGCCTTACAGGTTGAGAGGCATTATACAAACTAATTTATAAAATTGCTTTATTTATATAGACAGCAGAGAACTTATTTTCAATATCATATTATTTTCATGAATATTATTTTCAATATCATGGGGGTGTTCTGTGTGAATAAACTACCTTTCTCCCTATGTTTGGGTTTAAGAATTAACTTTCATTTACTCCCAACTAATTTTAACAACCTGAAATTATCAGCAGTTCAGACAGACTTTTAGCATACTGACTACATTGTCTGTCTGCCCTACATCCCATCCCCTTCTTGTAGGAACTACTCCTCCCTGACTCCAGGTAATTTTCTAGACTGTCAGTCATATCTCTACTTTCCCAACTAAAGGGCTGGACCCAGGCTGTCCAATCAGAGTATTCCAGAATCCTGAAAACAGCATTGATGGGTACTAGAACAGGCATTTATCTCAGGCATGGCCAACCAGAATCCTTCATGGATATAGAGGAATACGCCTTTTCTAAGTCTACTCAAAAGACTTAGTAGGCCTTCAGCTACTGGTGACCATCTTTGCCACATATGAGAGAGCTGGCCCAAGAATGATCATAACCAGAAGATGGCAAGAGATGGGGGAGTGTCGTGGTGACATTGTTTGAACCACTGGATCCACAAAAATCTATCCCATGCCTAATGTTAGCCCAACCCTTGGACTGCCTAGTAATGTGAGCAACTGTACTTCTTTTTTAGTGTAAGCTAGTCTGAGTTGGGTTTCTACCACTAAAACTAAAAAAGCCCTGGCTAATCTTTTTCTGGGTGCCAGTACCATCTTCACAGTTACTAGATATGTTATCTTAGGCAAGCTGTTCACTGCCTTCGAGCCTCAGCTTCCTCATCCGTAAAATGGGGATAATTATATTTACCTCAAAGGATTGTTATACAGAATCAATTAGATAATACACATAACAGAATTGGAAAAAATATTTTCAAACTGTATAGAGGTTGAGTATTCCTTATCTGAAATGCTTGGGACCAGAAGTGTTTCAGATTTATTTTTTTTTATTTCTGAAACATTTGCATATACATAATGAGACACCTTGGGGATGGAACCCAAGACTAAACACAAAATTCACTTATGTTTCATATAAACCTTATACACATAGCCTGAAGGTAATCTTATACCATAGTTTTAATGATTTTGTGCAAGAAACAAAGTTTGCATACAATGAAATATCAGAAAGCAAAAGTGTCAGCATCTCATGTTGGCATTCAAAAAGTTTTGGATTTGGGAGAATTTCAGATTTGGAATTTTCAGATTAGGAATGCTCAACTTGCATTTGATAAAGATCTAGTATTCAAAATATATAAACTTTTGCAACCCAATAATAAAGAGATAAATAATTAATTTAAAAGTGGGCAAAGGGGTTGAATAGACATTTCTCCAAAGAGATACAAATGGATAATAAGCACATTAAAAGATGCTCAGTATCACTAAACATTAGGAAAATGCAAATCAAAAACACAATGAAATGCCATTTTGCACACACTAGGATGGCTGTAATAAAAAAGATGGAAAGTATCAAGTATTGTCAAGGATGTGAAGAAACTGGAACCCACCACATTGCTGGTAGGAATGTAAAATTTGGCAACTCCTCCAAAGGTTAAACCTAGTGTTATCATCTGACTTAGCCATCGCATTACTATTATGGACTGAATGCATGTGTCCCACCCAAATCCATATGTTGAAATCCTAACCCAATGTGATGGTATTACGATGTGACACTTTTGAGAGGTAATTAAGTCATGAGGGTGGAGCCCTCATGAATGGGAACAGTGCCTTATAAAAGAGACCCCAGGCTGGGCATGGTGGCTCACACCTATAATCCCAGCACTTTGGGAGGCTGAGGTGGGGAGATCACCTGAGGTCAGGAGTTCAAGACCAGCCTGGCCATCATGGTGAAAACCTGTCTCTACTAAAAATACAAAAAATTAGCCAAGCGTGGTGGCACACACATGTAATCCTAGCTACTCAGGAGGCTGAGGCAGAATTGCTTGAACTCAGGAGGCAGAGGTTGCAGTGAGCTGAGATCGCACCACTGTACTCCAGCCTGGGTGACAGAGCAAGACCTTGTCTCAAAAAAAAAAAAAAAAACAAAAACAAAAAACAGAGAGTAGCTCTCTAGCTATTTTTCAGCCATATAAGGACACAATGAGAGGTCAACAGCCTGCAACAGGGAAGAGGGCCTCACGAGAACCCAACCATGCTGGTACCCTGATCTCAGACTTTCAGCTTCCAGAACTGAGAGAAATACATTTGTTGTTTGTAAGCCATCCAGTCTAGGGTAATTTGTTACAGCAGCCCGAACTGACTAAGACATTCCTAGGTAAATACACAAGAGAAATGAAAACATATGTCCACATAAAACCTTGTACACCAATGTTCACAGCAGCATCATTCATAACATTCAAAAAAATGGAAACAGCTCAAACATTCATGAACAAACAGATGGATAAACAAAATGTGGCATATCCATACAATGGAATATTATCCAGCCATAAAAAGGAATAAAGTACTGGCACATGCTACAACATAGATAAAACTTGGAAATATTATGCTAAGTCAAAAGCCAGATACAAAAGACCACATACTGTATGATACCTTCTATATTAAAGATGCAAAATAGGCAAATCTATAGAGACAGAAAGCAGATTAGTGGTTACCAGGGGCTGGGGGGAAGTGGTAATGTGCAATGACTACCAGTGGGTACAGGGTTTCTTGTGAGGAGTGACAAAAATGTTCTGGGATTAGACCATGATGAGAGTTCTATCATTTTGTGAATACACTGAAAACCACTGAATTGTATATCTTAAAAGGGCAAATTTTATATGAATTATCTCAATTTAAAAAATAACCCCTATGGTGATGAAGATAGAAGGCATACCTTACCTGTTAGTAACAACTAGAATGACTATCATTTAGTATCTACTATATATAAGGCAATTTATTTATATGATTTTGTTTAACCCTCACTGCAACCCTACAAAGTAGCTATTACTCTCCTCGTGCTAGACCTAGGGTGCTGAAATGAGTAAGTGGTAGGGTAAAGATTCAAACAGAAGTCTATCTAATTTCAAAGTTCAAACAAACAAACCTAATTGCTAATGTTACTCAGGTTTTTGTTTGTACAGAGTTGAAATCTAATCCTAATTTATACAATGGGCCTATGAAAATGCTGAACCAACTAAGAATATATGAAAACGACTTATCTCAGAAGTGGTCAAATGAGAAGTATTCTACCAGAGTCATTTTCCCAACCAGTCCTCTGTGTTTGGGATTGTATATTTAAGAGGCTTAGGGATCCTACTGAATTATTCTGAAGACATGCAACAGGCCTATTTTGTGGTGTTATAGAATCATTGAAAAGACTGGTCTCAATTCACCAAGTATAGGCATTACATTTTATAAGCACTTACATTTCAACTCAGAAATTGTTTCAGTGATACAGTCACAGAGAAGCCAACAGGCTCCCACGGAATGGATTTCTGAAGAAGCACATTTATTTACACAACCCTTGCACAATTTGGCTAAGGGAGAGGAGACAAGGCAGATTCCACACAGGAAGGAAGATGATAAAGCTCAAAGACTTCTTTGCTTTAAAATCAATGTTCTGCCCAATCTCTCCAGAGCAATCATTTAAAATTCCACAATAATGTTTCCTGCCAAAGAGACAAACGGCAATGGGCTTGTCACAGCTGAAACAGAACACCAGGTTTGTTGTTAGTTTATTTGTTTACATAAAATAGATGGGATACCTACCAGTGTATTATCTATACCCTCACAGCAGGTTGATACAGTACTGTTGGGTAAAGAGTGGCTTTTCTTTGGTTTTCCTTCTTTCTCATCAGGGTTCTTTAGAATTCAAGCCACAGTGACGTAAGTGAGGATGAAACATTTGCAGGAAGAAAAGATTTTTCCACAGTTTTTTTTCCGTAGCTTGATATATCTAATTTTGTATGCACTATGGATGGCTAGAGCTGGTAACCCAAATATTCTTTATGAGGGCAAAAAATTCTGGTTTTATTTTCTGTTATAGGTTGTTGCCTGAGAGAGAAAATTCAGATTGAAATATATTACAGTCTTTTCTCCAGACCTTGGCTGGAATTTTTACCCCACTCTTTCCTTTTCTGAGAGAGCACACCCATTGCATGTGGACACATGGACACATGTACACACAGACACATAGACCCACAGACATACATAAGACACACA
The DNA here is from genome assembly GCF_037993035.2 of Macaca fascicularis. Taxonomy (NCBI): domain Eukaryota; kingdom Metazoa; phylum Chordata; class Mammalia; order Primates; family Cercopithecidae; genus Macaca; species Macaca fascicularis. The sequence continues at coordinate 140,020,378 of NC_088382.1, forward strand.
CACATACACAAATACACAGACATACACATACATGGACACACACAGACACACACACACATACAGACACAGACATGCACACACACACATACACACAGACATACACACATACAGACCCACACACAGACACAGACATAAACACACACAGACCCCCCCCACACACAGAAATACATACACACACACACACACACGCACACACACACACAGAGTCTCATATTTTCTGGAAAACAAGAGCCAGAAAAGAAAAAAAAAAAAAAACAACTCATGTAAATCTCTAGACAGACACATTCATTATGAATTTTTTTTTTGCATACAAAACCTATGGATTTTAATCACAGGTGCACCCTCTCAGCTCTCACTTGCTCCCATTTTCTCTTACCATACTCAAAATTCTAACAAGTTTGGTGAGCTCATTTTTAGACCTTCAACAAACTGAACACAGCAGTTATGCTGAGAATAGTGAAAAGGGGCTACAAGGAAGGGAGGAAAATGTACCACCACAAACTAGAAATTTACTAACACACCATTCCACAAAAAATAAATTCTAAATACATGAGCCTGCTAATTAGTGAAAAACACTCTACTCAACCGATCTCAACCTCAAATAAGTGATATTCAAAATAATAAACCTGGCCAGGCACAATGGCTCACACCTGTAATCCCAACACTTTGGGAGGCCAAGGAGGGTGGATCACCTGAGGTTGGGAGTTCGAGACCAGCCTGGCCAACATAGTGAAACCCTGTTCCTACAAAAAATACAAAAATAGCCAGGTATGGTGGCATGCATCTGTAATCCAGCTACTTGGGAGGCTGAGGCAGGACAATCGCTTGAACCCAGGCGGCAGAGGTTGCAGTGAGCCGAGATCGTGCCACTGCACTCCAGCCTGGGTGACAGAGTGAGACTCTGTCTCAAAAAAAAAACAACAAAAAATGATAAACCTGTGTAATAAAAAAAAGGTTTTAGGCAAGATACCATGCTGCATGTAGATCTTTTTATAAGAGTTTCCAATCAAACCAGCAAAGATAATACAAACTTAAAAAATATTTGGTGCTCAAAGGCCTTGGAAAGTGCAACTCCCTTGAAGAAAAAAAAAAAAAAGGCAGCCATGTCCAAGCTAAGCACAGAACTTAGGAGTCAAAAGACCTGGGATCAAATCCTTGCCCTACTATTTACAGATTGCGTGACATTGGGCAAAAGAATCAACTTAGACATACTTTCCTCATCTCTAAAACGAGGCTAATGACAGCAACTTCAGAGGCTGTTATAAACATTAAATAAGCTATGTGAGAGTACAACATATGTAGCCCATAAATGTTCTTTCAATCCAAAGAACTGAGATTTTACTATGTATGTGAATCTTCATTGCTTTCCATGAAGCTAATATTAAAAGTATTATTTGCTCTGATGATGTTAGTTAAAATAAAAGGATAGGGCTGGGACCAGTGGTACACACTCCAGCACCTTGGGAGTCCAAGGCAGAAGGATTGCTTGAGCCCAAAAGTTCAAGACTAGGCCAGGTGCGGTGGTGCAAGCCTGTAATCCTAGGACTTTGGGAGGCCGAGGCAGGTGGATCACAGGGTCAGGAGTTTGAGACCAGTCTGGCCAAGATGGTAAAACCCCGTCTCTACTAAAAGTACAAAAATTAGCTGGGTGTGGTGGCAGGCGCCTGTAATCCCAGCTACTCGGGAGGCTGAGGCAGGAGAATTGCTTGAACGCCGGGCCTTGGGAGGCGGACGTTGTAGTGAGCGAAGATTGCACCACTGCACTCCAGCCTGGACAACAGAGCAAGACTCCAGCTCAAAAAAAAAAGTTCAAGACCAGCCCAGACAACATAGTGAGCCCCTGTCTCCACAAAAATAAAAAAATAAAAAAATCAGCCGGGCATTGTGACTCATGCCTATAGTCCCATCTACTCAGGAGGCTGAAGTGGAGGGATCGCTTGAGCCAAGAGTTGGAGGTTACAGTGAGCTATGATCGTGCCACTGTACTCCAGCCTGGGCAACAGAACAAGACCCTGTCTCTAAAAAAATATATAAATAGGTACAAAATAAAAAATAAAAAGATAATGTGAGCCAGCAATTTCACTCCTAGGTATATACCCAATAGAAGCATACTTCTGTTCACCAAAAGACACATATAATAATGTTCATCAAGTATTGTATGTATAATTTACACACACACACACACACACACACACCTTACAAACATACACACACCCATATACATGCTCAGGAAAAAATCTGAACTCTCAAAGTAACAACTCTATGAGATCCTGTGGTAGACACAACTGTACCTCCACCCCTGGCCTTTATATTACAGATTATATATGGTCCTGAATTTTATGCAAATATTTCCATTGGTTTGTATATTTCTTAACATAAGCTGTCCTATTCTCTGAAGAATAAAGTGGAGTATAAATATAAACATACATTCACAAACACACACACACACACACACACACACACACACACACAAAAGATCTGAACCAAGTCCTCTTTCAGTCTCTAATTTGAATAAGGGACCAACACTTCTAGCCAGAGAATGACCCCACATTCAGGAACTCTATGGTACCCCTGTCCCTTGAGCTTTCACACCTTTGCCAAGGTTGATTCCAACACATGTATATTCACAACAGAGGCAGACTAATATCAACTGACCATAAGTAGGGAAAAGCTAAAAGAGATGAATATAGGAAAGAAATTATTACATTTAGCACTGGTAACATAGCGGACAGGGGACTTGGTGCTTTCAGGTATGTATCTCATTTCATCCTTGACACAACCCTGTTAAAACAGAATAATTTTATGGAACTTAAGAAGCCTACCCACCACCACATAGCTACTAAGGCTTTGAAACCAGTTCTGACTCCGAGTTAGCTTCTCTTTCAACCACACCATAGTTGAACACTGCCAAACGAAAGAGACATGATTTGCCATGGATCTGGAATGGATTTGATCTGGGCAGACGTTTTGTATTCCAGTGTTTAAAAACCAGATCCTCCTATTACCAACTGCATAAATATTTACCTGTTTCTAAAACTGCAAAGTTTTGGAATGAGATTCCCAGGTAATACAGCCTCCTCTTCAGAATGCAAAAAGGCATTTAGTTAGGGTCAAGCTTTGGTCTAGGTGGCTATATTATTCCGTATAATTGCTTTTTAACAAGCTTATATACTTGTCGACTTTAATAAAATGCAGATTTTGCCCAGCTCAGCGAACTGGCATCATCATCACTTGCTTCCCGATGGGGAAGCAACACAGATGTTAAAAGTTGCACTGAGTGAGCGAGTCTGAATCCCGACCTGTACCATGGTGTGCAGCTTCCACAGGAGGTGCCCAACCTCCTAGCCCTGGAAAAGGTCAGGAGCCCAATGAATCCAGCTTCTTTTCACACAAAGAGGATAACAGAGCTGGAATGATTTGTCCCTTAAGGATAGTGGTGTTGCTGTTCACAGAGCCCCCAACCACAAGATATCCAAGACTACCTCCAAGGTAACATGTGGAAGAGGATTCTGCAAAAAGAATCATTTGAGGGCCCCCTTCAGGGATCTGCCCCTTAGCAAAGTCAGCTTTGGGATCTTAGCCTAACTGAACTCATCATTGGCTGCCTCACCTCGCCCACTTGCACATTTATGGCTCCCATTTCCTAATTACTACATATTGCCACTCTCGGCCTGGGGCTACTTAGACAGCTGCCTTCCTGGTGGGCACTTGGGGGTCGGTAGGCGCAAAGAACCTAGGCCAATGTCAGGGATGGTTTATGGTTATTGTCTTGTGCTTAGTCGCAGGGCTCTAAACCCTTGGATCCTCCAGGCTTTAGAAAGATATGCGCCCTTCCTGGTTAATATTCTATTGGCCACTGCAGGAATGGGCCATGGAGAGCGAGACCCTGGAGAACTGCTGGGAAGAGAGGCCCCAGGGGTCTGGCTATGGTTAGGGGTGGGGGAGCAGCACAGGGAAAAAAAAAAGTAATGCAAGCAAAATGAGCTGGGCACAGTGGCTCATGCCTGTAATCCCAGCAATTGGAAAGGCTGAGGCTGAAGGATTGCTTGAGCCCAGGAGTTCGAGGTTACAGTGAGCTGATTGTGCCACTGCACTCCAGTCTGAGTTGGACTCTCAAGAAAAAAAAAAAAAAAAAAGAGGTCTCCTCGCTCTGGTTTCACTGGAAAGTGCTTTAAAATGTGTAATAGAAAGTTTAGGCAAGTGAAGTCCTACCAGCCAGAAATGGAGGGCAAAGAAAGGAGTTCCCATGATTGCCCACCTGCCTTCACTCAACTTCTACTCCTTTGTTTTTTAAAATCTCCTTTAATTCTTACACTATCCTGTGAGTGACGTAAGATTTTCCCCACTTCATACACAAGGAAATTGAGGTACAGAGAGGTTAAATACTAAAAAGCATGATTTCAAAGCCAGGACTGTTTTCTACATCAGTTGTCTACAGCCATACCTTTGCTGATGTGCCTGAGAAATGAATAACAAACAGGAAAACATATATTTCCATGTGATCTGATGTCCTGAGGGGCAGAGGGGAAGGCGGGGAGGTAATTTACCTCTACCCCTGCCTCTTCAGAGACATAAATACAAATTGGCACACCACACACAAATTAACAACAACAACAAAAAAAGACATAATCAATTTGGAATTAAGAGTTTCCAGGAAATGTGGGCTCCCAGATGCGCATACTACAGTAATTCAGGTGGTTTCTCTCCCTCTCTCTCTGGTTGGGAGCTATTCTGATGATTTCCATTTGGAAGCACAGATAGGGCCTCCTAACCACAAGGCGTGGAGATGTGGTCACAAGGCTGGGCTGGGTGCTCCACACTGAATGCCAGAGCATCCTGCTGGGTCTGCACAGCCAGGGTCTAGTGGAATCCGCATCCGGGCTGCTTTTCTTTCCTTTAACTCAGGAATTCAGGTAAAGGCTACAGGATGAGGCCCAGTTATCTCAGTAATTGTGGCTGTATGCAGCTGGTGCAAGAACAGCATGGCATTTATACTTGCTTCCTTTAAAAAAAAAAAAAAAAAAGGCTAGGTGCGGTGGGTCACACTTGTAATCCCAACACTTTGGGAGGCCAAGGTGGGTGGATCACGAGGTCAGGAGTTCCCGACCAGCCTGGTCAACATGGTGAAACCCCATCTCTACTAAAAATACAAAAATTAGTTGGGCGTGGTGGCGCGTGCCTATAATCCCAGCTACTCAGGAGGCTGAGGCAGGAGAATTGCTTGAACCAGGGAGTCAGAGGTTGCAGTGAGCCAATATCGCGCCACAGCACTCCAGCCTGGCAACAGAGCAAGACTGTCTCCAAAAAAGAAAAAAAAGAAAAAAAAAATTAGCTGGGTGTGGTGGCAGGCGCTTGTAATCCCACATACTCGGGAAGTTGAGGCAGGAGAATCGTTTGAACCTGGGAGGCAGAGGTTGCAGTGAGAAGAGATCACGCCATTGCACTCCAGCCTGGGCAACAAGAGCAAAACTCCATCTCAAAAAAAAAAAAAGTCTTGCTCTCCAGTTTCACATCCAAGTTGAAATGGGGCAAGAGGTGTGAAAAGTTTTCTGAGAGTCACAGAAAAGAATCAGATCGTCTCAGAGTTAGATGGATTTTGCCATCATCTTCCCCATGACAAACCTCACAAATAGCATGGACAGACAAACCACACACATCACTTAGAATTCCTGAGCCCAGGAATGGAAAACCAAACATTGTATGTTCTCACTCATAAGTGGGAGCTAAGCTATGAGGCTGCAAAGGCATAGGAAGGATACAGTGAATTTTGGGGACTCAGGGGGAAAGGGTAGGAAGGGGGTGAGGGATAAAAGACTACAAATTGGGTTCAGTGTATACTGCTCGCACAAGGTGATGGATGCACCAAAATCTCACAAATCACCACTAAATACCTTATTCATGTAACCAAATACCACCTGTTCCCCAAAAATTAAATAATAAAAAAAAAGAATTCCTGAGACCATGTGTGATCGACAAGCAGACGTTGCAGAAGGGGTGTTTGTACTAAAGATCAGTCCCTCATTATTCATTCATTTGGCACGCACTGACCAAGCGCCTCCTGCCTGCTGGCCTCTGTGCTGAGTACTGGGGTGTAAACAGGAGCAATACAGGGGCCCAGCTCTCAAGAAGCCTATGGTCAATCAGAGTATGCAGGTGGCCTGCCAGGCCCACTCTGTACCCTCTCTCTCCTGCTGACCTGCTCCAGACACATCTTAAGGTTCCTCCATCCTCCGGCTTCCACCTGGATTCAGTCAAAGGCACATGGTAAAATGCAGCTGGCAGAAGAACATCAGAGGAGGGGAGCGCTCCCCTGCTCTCCAGGCTCCAGCCCTCCCGGCTCTGTCTCAGGGTGCTCTCCACACAGTCTTTCTGGCTCCTGCTTCCCAGAGGCGTCCTCTCTCTCACCCCTTCAGACCTTTGAGGAGCTGGGTGCCCCACTATCCTCTGTGGTCTCCCTGCCCACATTTCTCTCTTATTAAACTCTCCTTGGGTTACCCTATTTTCAGTGTGCTGTCTGTTTCCTCCTGGGACCCTGACTGATACAGGGAGACAGCCATGTAAACGGACAGTTATAATATAATGCAGAACAGTAAAAGATAATGTCGTTTCCCGGTGAGGTGCAAGAGCTCTGGAATCTGACTGCTTGGGTTGTACATCCTTGCTCTACTATTGACTATCTCTGTTAACCTCTTTAATCCTCAGTTTGCACTTCTGAAATATGGGGTTAATAGTAGTGCCTACTTAATAGGGTGGCCATGAGGATTAAATGAGAGTGCATCAATGATGCTGACAAATATTAGCAGGGATTCCTGTACAGTTAATGGTGCAATTCCTTTAATAGAGCAAGTGACCGATAGGTACCTGTTGAATGACAGAAGCACTAAAGGAAATAGATACTGGGACACAGAAGAAGGGACAAGGCAATGGTAAAGAGGAAATCAGGAAGGACTGCACAGAGGAGGTGACACTAAGCCGCCTCCTGAAGGAGGTTAACTAGCAGGATAGCTGGCAAAGGATGGTCCAGGCACCTGTACAGCAGGTGCAAGTGCATGGAGGCTTGAGATGCACATAGATGTGGAGTGGTGTAAATAGCTCAGTGCAATGAAAACAAAGAACACAGCAGGGAGGGACTGGAGCTGAGGCCAGAGGGGCAGGCAGGGGTGACTAAGGAAGACCTTGGGTATCATGTCAAGGAATTTGGTTGTTGCTTTAAAAGTGAGGGAGAGTTTCTAAGCTGGCAGTAGACACGAACAGTTTTGATGCTGAGAAGGTTTGGTCTGGCTGCAATGTTGGGCCTGCCCTGGGCACCGCATGAGCACACAGTAGGTGCCCTGCAGATGTCTGTCAAAGGCATATTAGCAGTTCTAGACAGCACGATCTGTCACCTCGCTGCTTCCTTCCAATATACGTGCACACATATAACACACCATGATCTGGGCAACTCACAGTCACCGGCCTTTTCACATGTTTTCTCATCTGATCTCATTAATATTATGAGATCACTGTGGTATCATAAAAAATAGATTTGGTCTTTGTCCTTGACTTCTGGCACAGAACTCTTGCAATCTCCTGAGTGATAAGAGTGTCTTTTGTATGCTAATGAGACAGCCAGAAAGACCTCTGGGGGAAGGAGAAGGACTAAAGATAGAGCTCAATCACCAGTGGTCAATGATCTAATCAATCCTGCCTATGTAATGAAACCTCCATAAAAACCCCTAAACCAGAGATCAAGGAGCTTCTAGTGGGTGAGCACAGCCATGTTCTGGGAAGGTGGCACAAGGTGGCACATCCCGAAAGGGCATGAAGTCTGTACCATCACCCCCTCCCCCATACCCAGCCCTAGCATCGCTTCCATTAGGCTGTCGCTGAGTTGTATCCTTTATAATACACCAGTAATAGTAAGCATTTTCCTAAGTTCTGATGAGATCAAGCGTGTTCAGAGTGGTATGGCCGTAAATGTATTTTCCTGAGTTCTGCGAGGTGTTCTAGCCAATCATCAAACTCGAGAAGGAAACTGTGGAAACCTCTCAATTTATAGCTGGTCGGTCAGACACACGCAGCCTCTGGGAATTGTGACTGGCATCTGAAGTGGGAGCTGTTCTGTGGGACTGAGCCCACAGAACTGTGGAGGTTGCCCTAATTCCAGACAGTTAGGGTCAGAATTAAATTCACTTGTTGAACATGTAGTTCAGGTAGGAAAATTGGAGAATTGCTTGGTATAGAGAAAACCCCAAACATTTGGAGTCAGAAGCGGTGTCAGAAAGAAGACACTGCACCTGGAAACACTCTACTTCACCACAGACGCTGGACGCTGCCTGCCCCATTCCTGCTGAGACACTCTCCGGGCCCTACTGCCATAGTGACACAAGAGGCCAGCGCTCATCCAAGTGGCTCTGCCCTCACCAACTCAGCGGCTGATTCAACTGTCCCTCTGGGTGTGGCAGCTAGAGGCACTAGGGACCAGCCAGACGCCATGCCCTGAGTCTGGCACGCTCATGTCCCTGCTCCCTGTCCTCAGGCTCAAAGGTCTAGAGGCTACAGGAGACTGGCCAGGGTACCCCTGCCACCTCGCCCCACTCCCCACCCGAGACAGTGGGCAGCCAGCCTGCACTAGTTATGTGCTGGAGAGACAGGCCCTCTCCTCCTATTGAACACCTACCTGTTGGTCACCCCAGGTCTCAGGTTGGGTTCCCCAAGAAGCCCAGCCTGGGAGGAGGAACAGAGTACAAGGAATTTATTTGGGAAGTGATCCCAACTAGATGAATGGGAAAATAGGAGCAGAAAGGAAGCCAACACTGGGTGTACTGCAGAGCAGGTTACCACTGAAGGTGACCTTCGGGAGATGCTAGAGAACACTGCTCAGAGCTGTGCACCTGAGAGGCAGGATGAAGGAGTGTGTGTTCTCCAACTCTGCTCCTTCCCTGGCTGAGGGCTGCTCCCGGGAAGTGAACTCCCAGCACTTCTGACCTGCCCTGCGTGCAGCCTGAGCATGCCAAAGAAAGCCCCAGGAGCAGCAGCCAAGGGTGTGCAGGGTGCAGGGAACCAGGGTGCAGCAAGGGGACCCAGGCCCTGCACCCAGGCCTCTGCATGCTTGTTCCTTGTCACTCTCCAGGTCTTATTCCACAGGGTCCCTCCTTCCTGACCACTCTCCTCCCACCCTTAATCCCCATCTCTTCTTCTCCCTTTACCTGTGTTTATTTTCTTAAGGTACACACCATCAGAAATTACCTTGTTCATTAATATTATTTATTGATTTTATTGTCTCTCCCACTGTCCACTGGATCTCCAGCTTCCAGACCAATGCTCGGAAAAATACAAGGCGCATAATAAAGATGTGTTGAATAAGTAATAAGTAACTGCTCTGATAAAGGAGAAGCAGAGCAAAGAGGAAGGACCAAACTAATTCTGACACAGGCACTGTCATGTATTCTCATTTGTATCCCCAGCACACAGTGCTATCACCCAATAGACGCTTGTTCGAAAATGGAAAAGCAATCCCAGCACTTTGGGAAACTGAGGTGGGCAGATGACTTGAGGCCAGGAGTTTGAGACCAGCCTGGCCAACATGGTGAAACCTTGTTTCTATTAAAAATACAAAAATTAGCTGGGCATGGTGGCACACCTGTAATCCTAGCTACTCAGGAGACTGAGGCAGGAGAATCGCTTGAACCTGGGAGGTGGAGGTTGCAGTGAGCCGAGATTGCGCCACTGCACTTCAACCTGGGTGACAGAGCAAGACTGTCTCCAGAAAAAAAAAGAAAAGAAAAGCAATTAATGATAGGGAAATGGGGTTGGAGTGGAGGGGTAAGCTTTCACTTCAGCCAGAGAAAGCTTCACTGAGGAGTGGAGTCTCAGGGGATGAATGGGCGTGTGCAGGGTGGATAAGGAAGTCCCAAAAGACAGAACAGCATGTGCAAAGGCACAGAGGCACAGAAGAGCATGTTATATGTTGCTATACACGCTCACGGTCTTCCCTCTCTCCTGGTTTCCCCTCTCTCAAAACAAGGGCTTGCCAGGCTCTATTTGATCTTCTGCCTGGAATTGACATCTTACCTTCAATCTGGTCCCCATTCGCTTTTTGCCCAACCTCCCTGCAAGGCAGGCAGACTGCTCACTTCTCAGACTCCTCCCTCGAAGGGCTCCCCAGGCTCCAGCCCCTGGGAGGAGTGCTTCCTGCCTGGTAGCACTTGCCTGCAGCCAGTGAGCGTGGGGTGCATGTCCACGTCCCAGACTTTTTGTGGGAAAGAAACTCTTTACAGTGGACTAGAAGCCAGGAGTCTGTAAGCACCGAACCAGTAGGGACCATCAAGGGGAGAAAGCCTGCCTGAAAATGAGGCCATCCGAGAGGACAGCAGAGCTCAAAGGATCTACTATGAACCAGGCACGGTGCAGAGGACCTACGACACACCATGCACCAGGTACAGAATGCTAAGCTCGCTTGTGAACTGCCTTGTTTGATCTTCACTGCAGTAGCGCGTGGGATCTGATATTATTCCCAGATGAGGAAATGAGGGTCACAGGGGTTAGTAGCTTGTCCAAGGTCACACAGCAGCAAGATGTTAGATGGGGGATAAAAATGTTTATTATGTTTATGTTTGTTTATCTTAATGTTTATGTATGTAGTATCACAACAGAAGACGGAGGCCTCACCACACCAGTGGCATCCCTGGATCCAGGAGAGCCCTGAAACCAGCACTAGCCTTGGATTTTTCTTTCTTTTCTACCACTTGACACTAAAAGATGCCTAACTGATACAGAAGAGCACCAGCCCACTTCTCCCACAGAGGTGAAAGGGCTTGCCCATGTCTCCCTCCCCAGCAGTCTGGGTGCTGTAAGAAGGACCCAGGTCTCCTGGCTCCTTTCCAGAGCTGGTCACTTGCCCTTCCTACGGTTTGTGGTGAAGACTGCCCTTGGTGACACAGGTCATAGGTCACCTGAACTCTTATTCTAATGCCTGCATGGGGGAAGCCAGAGTCCTGTAGGATTAAATGTGCTACCGAGGTGACAAGTCAACATCCCACCCTTGTATGGCTCCAGGTCCTCTTTATAACCAAAGGAGATTATGGCAACCCAAGGAAAACAAGACCTTCTGAGATGAGATGGAATGACCTCAAGTTACCAGCAGAGAAGGGCCTCTCTGATTAAAATAAAGCACAAACCACTTTCCCCTCCACCAGAAGAGAGACCTGCTAGAAGGGGTTATTACACCTTTTCAGATGCAACATCAAAGCTGTCATTGCTATGTAATTTACAGCCTGGTCTGCATATAAGCATCCATTCTGTGTTAATATGTGCCACCCTCCCCCTCTTCTTACTCAGAGAACCCCACTGCTGGGCAGGACATTGGGAGTCAGAAGACGTGGGCTTCAGGGAGGATAGTGTCTTTTTTTTCAGATGAAGTCTCACTTTGTCTCCCAGGCCGGAGTGCAATGGCACTATCTCGGCTCACTGCAACCTCTGCCTCCCCAGTTCAAGTGATTCTTGTGCCTCGGCCTCCCGAGTAGCTGGGATTACATAGGGCGCCTGCTACCACACCCGGCTAATGTTTTGTATTTTTAGTAGGGATGGGGTTTCACCATGTTGCCCAGGTTGATCTTGAACTCCTGACCTCAAGTGATCCACTGATAATGTCTTTTATTACCTGGGGAACGTTGGGCAAGTCACCCTGTCACACTTCATATCTATCCCTCAATGACTCCCCATTGCCCTGTCATTTGTTCATTCAACAAACATTTACTGACTGTCCACTATGTCCTCAAAGCTGTGCACTGTGGTGAGCAAACCTGAGATGACCCCCGCCCTCCTGGAGGTTATAATCTAGTGAGAAAGGCAGAGACTGAACATAAATAACAGCGAGACAGTGTCCCATGTACATACACACACCATGGCTCTATGGTCGCCGGGGCTTGAGGTTCAAATACTGTCTTTGATCCAACAGGATGAGCTTGAACAAGGAGCTACAAGAGGGAGATGGGAAACATGGCCGCCTCCTACTACACAGACACGGCCTGGAGCAATCCCAGAGGCAGCATGGTGGTCGCTTGAGGTTCATTTGAAAGAGCCAAGGCAGGCTGGGTGCGGTGGCTCACACCTGTAATCCCAGCACTTTGGGAGGCCGAGGCGGGCAGATCACTTGAGGTCAGGAGTTCCAGACCAGCCTGGCCAACGTGGTGAAACTCCGTGCTACTAAAATAAATAAATAAATAAATAAATAAATAAATAAATAAATAAATAAAATAGAGCCAAAGCAGAACAGGGACTTCCGTGTGTCTAGTTCCTTCCGCCCCAGAGTTGGTGAATTAAGCAGAACAGGGACTTCCGTGTGTCTAGTTCCTTCCGCCCCAGAGTTGGTGAATTAAGAGCCAACCGTGGGGCACCTTAGAGTTAGGGCGGTCCTTGTGAGTCCCAAAGCCTCCTCTCCATGGGGAGATGCTGGGTGCTAGAGATTCCTTTCCCAACTTTGTGGCTCAGCGTCTGAGGTGGGGGCGTGCCCAAGGGAGCCTCAGCTTTTCCGACCCGTTACAAGGGGATGTTTTCTCAGTTACCAGGTGGGTAGGAGTCTCAACTGGTCTCTGACTCTCTCAGAGGGAACTGATTGGTGAACGGATGTTTTTGGTGTGTCCACGGGTGGAGGGAGAGTCAGGAGCTTCTCTTCCGCCATGTTGCTGACATCACTCTCTGAACAGAGGCTCTTCAACACCCCTCTAAGGAAGCTGATTTGAACTTGAGCTACTAGCTCTCCCTACATCCAGTTACTTGGTTAAAGGAGTGGGCATTTATGGTTTTACTTCCCGAGCACCCAGTACTCTTTCTGGTGAATGCATTTTAAATTCCCACTGGGGAGGCCCCCCCCACATTCTTTGGTTCCCATGGGTCTCACTTTCAACCTCTCCCTGAAGTCTGGGAATGGGCAGGTGACATGGGCCTGTCCAGTCAGAATAGTCCATGGCCTTGTCCACAGTGATTGGTACAGGGCTGACCACGTGACCCAAGTTAGACCAACGGTAATCAATCCAAAGATTTTGCAAAGTCTTCTGGGAAGAAACGCTCTCTAGCTGGTAGGGTCTTTGAACTGGTGGCTGTAGTACCGATGCTTCTGGAAACCACACTTGGAGAATCTCAGAATACAGCCAGTGGAGGAGAAAGCACTAGAGAGGAAGGGGGTGAGAGATTCAGTGGTGATGCAGAGAAAAGGGAGAGACCAAACCTAGGAATCCAATCATTTCTGGGGCCAGGTTTTACCCCTGGACTCCTCTCTTACCTCAGCCGGTACATTCCCTTCTTGCTTAAGGCAATCTGAATTGAGTTTCTATCACCCAAAACTAAAACTGTGCTGACCACGTAGGTAACATGTTCCATTGCCGAGTCCATAGCTTGGAGCTCTGCCTGCCCCCACTCCCACACCCTGTCTTGATGAAAACAGAGCTGGGCACAGCAAATTCAGACCGTGGCCTCAGCCCACAGGGCTGTCAACACAGGGCTGAGCGCTGCACTCTCCACCCTGTAGATACACAATCGCTACGCATCCGTTTTGTTGGTGAAAACTCCATTTCCAGTCTCCTCTTACCAAACTCACACTGTTTGGGAACTTCTGACGACTATACCTCACCCTGCAGAAACAGCTAGAAGCGGACTCACCTCTGCCGTGGTCTGTGGCTCAGGAGTCTAACAGTCAATTATCTCGCGGCTGATGAAACAGCAGGAGCGATGAAGACTTAGGGAGCTCACTGCAGCCAGTCATGCTAATGACCTGTCTGCAGTAACTTTGTAAACCTCCACTTTTAGGTTCATGGCTCAGCCAAAAACTGTCACTCCACACTTCAGCTTGGCAAGCATGTTTGCACGGTGGAAGTGACATCCTTGTTGCCGTGGCTATCAACTCTCAAGAAAACTTTTGTAGTTGTTTATAAGCACCAAACCCCACATATTTGCAGAGAACCCCTTTCAGGAGCCTGTGGCACTACAGTAGCACACAAAGTTATTCCACATTTTGTTCTTTATTTTCTCAAAAACAGAGAAAACTGTTCTCTACTCAAATCTGTAAAACGCATTAGTTCACAGTTTCCATTTTAAACCAAAATCAAACCTACTTTCATATGAATTGGGTATCCAAGGCTGCTGTTTTTCCTAAGAGGATCTCAGTAAATCCGAACACTCTGGATGACCCAGGAAGAAGAAATGTGAAAATGGAGACCAAGGCCCATTAAAAAGCCCAGGTTCGGCAAATGCGGTGGCTCACGCCTGTAATCCCAGCACTTTGGGAGGCCGAGGTGGGCAGATCACTTGAGGTCAGGAGTTTGAGGCCAGGCTGGCTAACATGGCAAGACCTTGTCCCTACTCAAAATACAAAAATTAGCTGAGCATGGTGGCACGCGCCTGTAATCCCACCTACTTGGGAGGCTGAGGCAGGAGAATCACTTGAACCCAGGAGGTAGAGGTTGCAGTGAGCCAAGATTGCACCACTGCACTCCGGCCTGGGTGACAGAGTGAGACTCCATCTCAGAAAAAATATTTTAAAAAAATATGAAAATTGTCTAGTCCATGAAAGGATTCTACAAATAACAGGCCTAGAATTGGTATTTTATACTCATGGTTGACTTAGCAGCAGCCACTGATTTTATTTCAACAACAATACATATTTATTGAACACCTGTGTACCAGACTCTGTGCCTGGCATGGAGTAACTTTAGTAGATGAGCAGCCATCACTGACCTTGTCCTCTGGGAGCTTATAGCCTGGTGGGGGTGGCAGACATACACAAGAGAACAAACAATTCCAGATTGTTACAACTGCTAGGAAGAAAACATACAGGGAGCAACCAAAGAGAATAAAGGCTAGAGTGGCTCTGAAGATCTGTCTGAGGATACAGCATTTAAGCTGAGACTCCAGGATATCATGACCAAGGAGTGGGGGACAGGCGGTACAGGGACAAGGCTCTGGAGGCAGAAGAAGAGTATGAAGCAGGGTCCTGAGACAGGATAGCACTTGCTGAGTGTGAGGAACAGAAAGGAGGCCAATGTGCTAAAGCCTCTTGGGGAAATTGGGTGGGAGCACAGGAGGTTACAGAGATAGGCAGGGGCTAGATCATGCTAATCTTTGTAGGCCATGATAAGAAATCTGAATTTCATTCTAAGTAAAATGTGCAGTGAGCCAAGATTGCACCACTGCACTCCAGCCTGGGTGACAGAGTGAGACTCCAGGGGACTAGAGATCAGTGGTGGCTGTAAGCAGGGGTGCAGCATGATCTCCTGCAAAAGGAGTGAGGAGAACAGTCCATGTTGGACATAGTAAGTTTGAGAGCCCTGTTCGACTTCCAAATGGGGATATTAATTAGGCATTTCAGATCATCAAGTCTGGAACTCAGAGGACAGATTCAGCTGGAGATATAATTTGCAAGCATATAATATAATTTGCATGTCTGTATAATTTGCATAGAGACATCTTCAAAAATATTTCAAGGTAAGTTGGAGCAAGGGGTGCCCAACTGAGAGACTGAGAGGGTAGAGTCACAAGAAGAAATCCAAGCCGGCTTGGTGCCATGGAAGCCAAAAGAAAACCGTGTTTTTAGAGGGAGGGAGTGATCAACTGGGTCAGATGCTTCGCGGAAGCTGAGTTGACTTACAGATTAATTCCAAAGCTTTGAGATTTAGAGCTAGGGCTTGGGGGAGGGGATGAAAGGATCATCTTAACAGGCTTTCCTTAGAGCCTGGGGATAATATAATAGCACAGGAAGTAAAAGTGAAAACTGCAGGCTCCAGGGCCAGATTCCCTGCAACCAAGTTCCACTTCTGCCACTGACCAATGTGGCCTTAAATAATTTTCCAAACCTCTATGAGCTTTAGCTTGTCTTTACAATGGAAATAACAATACTATCTACTCACAGGATTGTGGTAAGGACTGAATGAGTTAATAAACAGCAAGTGCTTAGAAGAAAGGACCTGGCTCAAGTTAAATGCTCTGTGAGCATTAGCTATTGGTATTATTGTTGTTGCTGTTGTTGTTGTTACAATAATGAATACTTAGTGCCAAGTGCTAGGTTCTACATGTATTGTCTCAGGTAGAAGCTACTGTTATATCCATTTTGCAGATGAGGAACTTGCCTAGGACTACCCAGTAAGCTCTAGGGTAGAGACTGCCTTCCTGTCCAGGTCAGACAGCCTGTGTTTTTAATCACTACTCTGCAGTTCCGCATTGTGACGCCAAGATGGCTGGTTAAAGTCCAGGACAAGGGAAAAAATGGCTGACTAATGCACTAATTGTGTTTCTGCTTCAACTTGCATTTCCAGAGGTGCCTATTGGTTTGTAATTGGTTCTGGCATGTTTATAGGTATTACAAAACCAAATCTTATTTTACATCTCACAGGATTTAAGATGAATAAAGTGATGTGGTTGTGCTAGGTTAGAGTTGTACAAATTATGCTCCAAGAAACCCCAGTACCTTCCCCAGACAGGTTAGAGTGTGGTCCCCTAACCTGTATAAAGTTCTGGTACCAGCCAGACCTACCTAAGCTGGAACAACTCTATTCTCTGTTCTATTCACTGAGCTCTCTCTTTAGCTTTCTTTTTCTTCCTTGTCTTTCTTTTTTTTTTTTTCCTGAGACGGGGTCTCCTTCTGTTTCCTAGGCTGGAGTGCAGTGCCATAATCACAGCTCACTGCAGCCTCAACTTTCCAGGCTCAAGCAATCCTTCCACCTCAGCCTCCCAACTAACTGGGACTATAGGTGTGTGCTACTATGCCCAGCTAATATTTTTAAGGTTTTTGTTTGTTTGTTTGTAGAGACAGGGTCCCATTATTTTGCCCAGGCTTTAAGCTTTCATTTGAAGAAAATATTCTGAGGATACAAAAGCTTGAAAACCACAAGATTTGGCATTTCTCAAACTACACCTGCATCAGAATCACCTGTGGTGGTTGTTAAAATACAGGTTCCTTGACCCTACTACAACTTAAGGAATTAGCAACACTAAAGGGAGGGCCTGAGAATCTGCTTTTTAACAGCTCCCCAGCTGACCCACATGCATATTCAAGCATGAGAATTCTCAGTATTACCTCGCTTTACCTCTCTGTCTTACATAGTAGCCACTACCTATAGCTAACTTCAATTCAAACATAAATTCACTAAAATGACATGAACTTTGTAACTCCAGTTTCTCAGTTGCACTAGGCACATTCTAAGTGCTCAAAAGCCACATGTGGCAGATACAGAACATTTCCAGTTCATAGAAAGCTCTATTGGAAAGTCTACAAGTCCCTTCCAGCCTAAATATTCTAGGAATCTCAGACTGCCTAAATGATGTACTAATGTATTTTATACTAAGGCACTAAACTCCGTCAAGATTTCCTGGAATCTTCAACTGTATTTAAGGCATAATATGCTATTAGGAATATATGATTACACCTACCATACTGGACTGAAATTACCTGTTAGATATCTATTTCCCCTGACATACTCTGAGTGCCTTGAAGGCAGGTACATGCATGTATTATTTAAGTCTGTATTCTCAGTGCTTAGGGCTTAAATAAAAACTTGGAGACTGTTTAATTGGGCCACACAACCTAAGTGAAATACAAAGCTGAAAATAGAATGTCCTCACTAAAGGCATTCACCAGTTAAAAGCATTCATACCTACTAGGATGGCTACTATCACAAAAACAAAATAACAAGTGTTGGTGACGATATGGAGAAATGGGAACTCTTGTGCACTACTGGTGGGAATGTAAACTGGTGCAGAATGTACAACGGAAAACAGTCTGGCAGTTCCTCAAGAAAGTAAACATGGAATTACCATATGATCCAGGAATTCCACTTCTGGGTATATATCCTTCCTCTGCCCCAAACTGAAAGCAGGATCTGGAACTATTTGTATATCCATATTCATAGCAGCGTAATTCACAACAACCAAAAGGTAAAAGCACCCACGTATTCATCCACGGATGAATGGATAAACAAAATATGATATGTACATACAATGGGATGTTATTTAGCCTCAAAAATGAAGGGAATTCTGATACTTGCTGTAATAGGGATGAACCTTGAGGACATTATACTAAGTAAGGCAGTAACAAAAAGACAAATACTGTATGATTCCACTTACATAAGATACCTAGTCAAATTCATACAGACAGAAAGTAGAATGGTTATTTCCAGGGATGGGAGTGGGAAGGGGAGAGAAGGAGTTGGAATTTGATGGGTACAGAATTTCAGTTTCGCAAGATGAAAAGAATTCTGGAGATGGATTTGGCGGCAATGGTTGCACAACAATGTGAACATACTTAATGCCACTGAATTGTTCTTAAAAATAGTTAACGATAGTAATTTTTATGTTATGCATACTTCACCACAATTAAAATATTTTAAAATAAAAATTTTTTAAAAAGCATTCACTACTACCAACCAGAGAAAATATATCAGTCCTCACGGCTTTGAGAAAATGGCTTTGGAAAAACTTTGGTTCGGCATCTATCCTGCTGCACCTAGGCAGGTACTGGGGGTCAGGAGAGGTCAATGCCAAGATAAGACATGGAGGCACTATCACAAGGCTGACCAATGCATGCATGGTTTCCGCCTTCAAGGCACTCAGAGTATGTCGGGGCAATAGATATCTAACAGGTCATTTCAGTCCAATATGGTAAATGTAATAATATATTCTTAGATAGCATATTACACATCTTTAGAGAGAGCTCCTGTGACAATCCCAGGCCAGAGAGACCCCCTGAGTTCTCTCAAACAGGAAGCACTCACAGTCCTCACCCATGGTCCCCTACCAGGCTGATCACCGGAATCCCCTGGAAAGGCTTCACCCTGTGGGTTCTGATTCCACATCTAGTGGTACAACAAAGACCATCTCTATTTTTGCAAAGTTGTGCAGGGGGAGAGCCAGACCTGGGAGCGCCTAATCTATAGCACTTACATTCTGCCTCATGATACTGCTCGTCCCATCTTCTCATCTGGTTTGCAAACTTCTTGAGGGAAAAGACTTTAACTTATATATCAACCTTGAGAGTCAAAATCATTTGTGGAATATCTTTTAAGACTGCAGATGCCTGGGACACACCACACATCTATTGCATCAGCATTTCTAAGCATCTGGGTTTTTAAAAAAGCCCCCAAAAGGGATTCTCATACACACTCCTAAAGGGAGACCCACTGCCTTACAGACTATCAGAGTGCTTGATACAGAGCAGCTGTGCAATGTTTGCTGACAGACAGAAGAAGTCCCTTTGAATAAGACATCTAATAGGGGAAAGGTATGTGTATTCATCTGTGTTACTTATTCTAATCTTTTTCTATGAATATTCTGCATATGGTTTAGACCACATGATAAATAACTAACAATAACAATTAGCATTTAGTGAGCACCTAAGATGTGCCAAGTACTGTTCATGTGCTTTAGATGTACTATCCCATTTAATTCTCAAAACAATCCTATGTAGGAGGGAAGTACTGTTATCAGGAAGCTGAGTATTTCAGTCCATCTGTCCTGCTCTAGCAGAGTGACTGAGGCTGGGTAATTAATAAAGAAAAGAGGTTTATTTGGCTCTTGGTTCTGCAGGTTGTACAAGAAGCACGGTGCCAGCATCTGCTTCTGGTGAGGGCCTCAGGTTGCTTCCACTCGTGGCAGAAGGGGAAGGGGGAGCCAGCATGTGCAGAGATCAGATGGTGACAGAAGGAAGCAGGGGAGGGGCTAGGATCTTTTAAAGGAACAGCTGTCACGGGAACTAACAGTGAGAACTCATTCATGAGGGATCCGCCTCTATGACCCAAACATTTCCCATTAGGCGCCCCCACCTTCAACATTGGGGATCTTATTTCAATATGAGGTTTAAAGGAGTCAAATATCCAAACCATGGCACCCAGGCACAGAGAAATTAAGTCACTTCCTCAAAAATAAACCTTTCTTTTTTTTAACATGACAGTTATATTAATAAGTGTTCTCATAACTTATCTTCTTTTTAATGGCTGCATTATTTTACCCTAATTTGTTTTTCATCCTTCTACCCCTAATTCATTAACCCATTGCTCATAGTAGAGCAGGATTTTGTCTCGTTTGTAACAGTTTACCATTTTAAATGATGCTCCAATGGACATCTTTGTGCAAGGGCTGTTTGCCATATTTCTGAAAAATTGTCCTTAGGAAAATCATGAGGAAATGTTTTGATGGTGAATGGGGCTAAACAGTGTGCACGAGTCTTTCTGAGGGGAATGTGCTGAATGGGCCAGGGAAGCCCTTCTCCCTGGAAGGTGTTAAATCTCAAAACAAAGAAACAAACAGACAAACAAACTCACTCCTAAGGGGTACAGATGAGATGCCTGGAGGCACAGAAAGGAGGAAATGTACCCAGACTCACATGACCAGCAAACAGCAGAACCAGGAGAGGAACCTGGTTTAACCATTTTAACCATCAGGCCCAGCTGTCCAGTCAAGGTATTCTCCCCCCATGACTCCCTCATCAACCATCAGCATAAGAAACAAAAACTAATGACAGTAGCAAGAAAGAGCCTTTCCCATCAACCAGGGACCACACAAAAACGTACCTGCCGTGACACAAGAAAAACATCCGTCTCGCTTCCCTGGCAAGAAATCTGGAAGCACTCACTCAGAGTAACACAGAGTTCCTGCCCTCAAGGTGCTCACCCTTTAGATGCTGAGATAAAGTGGAAACAAAGGGAAGGCAATAACAAGGCCCACCACGCACCAGGTACTGTGGGCGCTTTCTATCATTATATACGTTTGAAATGGGTTGAATTGCGTCCTCTCGCTAAAATTGGAGATTTTAGCCACCACGCTCATCCATGAATGTGGATTTACTTGGAAACAGGGTCTTTGCAAATATAATTAAGGTGGTGATTAAGATGAGGTCACATGGGAGAAGGACAGTCCTGCAATCCAGTACGACTGCTGTCCTTAGAGAAGAGAGGCACCCAGGCAGAATGCCACAGGACAACACAGGCAGGAACTGGAGTGATGAGGCTGCAAGCCGAGGAACAACAAGGACTGCTGGTGACACCAGAAGCTAGGAAGAGGCAAGGAAGGATTCTCCCCTACAGGTTTCAGAGGGAGCACGACTCTGCCAACACCTTGATCTTGAACTTCTGGCCTCCAAACTGTGAGACAATACATTTCTTTCTTTCTTTCTTTGAGACAGAGTCTCACTCTGTCACCCAGGCTGGAGGGCAGTGACGCGATCTTGGCTCACTGCAACCTCTACCTCCCAGGTTCAAGCAATTCTCCTGCTCAGCCTCCCAAGTAGCTGGGATTACAGACACCCGCCACTAGGCCCAGCTAATTTTGTATTTTTAGTAGAGATGGGGTTTCACCATGTTAGCCAGGCTGGTCTCGAACTCCTGATCTTAGGTAATCCACCCACCTCAGTCTCCCAAAGTGCTGGGATTACAGGTGTGAGCCACCGTGCCCGGCCATATTTCTGTTGTTTTGAGCCACCGAGTTTGTGGTACTTTGTCACGGCTGCCCCAGGAAACTAATGGAACATTTTCTAGTCTTTTAGCTCCATCAAAGCAGAAGCTGCTTTTGTTTCCCTTGTTATCCTGGCAGCTTGCACAGACCCTGGCACATAGTAGGTCACCAGAAAAGTGATTAAAAACTAAAGTATACATGTAGTAAGGGGAGGAACCATGTTTTTTATCTCCACTGAGAGACTTGAGCAAATTAGGTGCTCAGGAAACATTTGTAGAATGAATATGTTTTCTAAAAACAAATGAAGGATAAGCTCAAGAAGGCTTTGCCATGAGTCTTATTCATGTATTTCCCCAGGACGGAGCGTAGGACCTGGCACACAGTCGCTGTTTAATAAATTTTAAAGGCGGGGAGGGAAATAGGAAATGAGGGAGGAAGATAAGACCAGGATCATCACTTCCCATCTCTCAGTTTAGCCAGAACCTTACTTTATGTATCTAACTGAGGTACAGTCAATGCTGTGAAACAACCAGTTGAATTTTAAATAGACTCAATTATTTTGAAAGGGCTTTCGCAGCAGAACTTAAATACTGTTTTTCTAAAACGCATTTCTTTTTCTTTTACATCCAGAAATCATAAGGCTTCCTAACCCTTCCAACTATGTTAGCAATGCAGAGTTGAGAGGTCAGCCTTCTGCGTTCAGCTCCAGGGACACGTTTCCCGTCCATGTGCAGCATGCATTCCTGACCCCTGCCCTGCAGCCAAAAAGGGACATCAGCTGGGCTCAGGGAAATTCAATTTGGGCTGACAGCCGGCGGCATGATAATGACAGGGCATCTGCTTGACATTTGGAAAGGCAAAAGAGGGAGGAGGCGTCACAGAGGTTTCTCATGGGCTTGGCTGAGGAGGGTCTAAAGTTTCGGTCACTTCTTTTCTACATAGGGAGAAAAACCTGAACATAAGGCCAACTGATTTCTACTGCTGGCTCAAAATTTAGAATTCAATTCCACTTCCATGTGCTGTGCTCCTGTCTCTCTGATGGTATTTGGGGTGAATAAAGGAAACAGGTCTTGTTCTTTATTCCCTTGAGTTTTCCCAGGGATGACAGCTGCATTGCTGTGGACTGTGATGTTATTCATTCATTCATTCATTCATTCACTTATTTATGAGAATTTTGTTGTCATTATTGTTGTTGAGAAAGAGTCCCGCTTTGTCACCCAGGCTGGAGTGCAGCGGCACAATCTTAGCTCACTGCAACCTCTGTCTCCTAGGTTCAAGCGATTCTCTTGCCTCAGCCTCCCAAGGCGCACACCACCATGCCTGGCTAATTTTTGTATTTCTAGTAGAGACCGGGTTTCGCTGTGTTGGCCAGGCTGGTCTCAAACTCCTGGCCTCAGGTGATCCACCCGCCTTGGCCTCCCAAAGTGCTAGGATTATAGGCATGAGCCACCACGCCCAGCCCACATATTGATTTTAAATAAGAGGTCCCTGTCCACACGTCTTGGTAAATGAAGTCTCTGTTCCTGCGATTCCCTCGTCTGCTATTGAACTCACAAGGGCGGCAATTACCTACCCCATGGAACATCAGGTAGGTTCACAACTGTGACAGTGACAAGAAAAGCTGACCCCTTCTTATGCCAGTTAAGCAAGGGATGGGGAGAACTGCTTTATATTTCTTGATATGGCCCTCCTGTGGTCAGCTTACCCACTGATGTGGGAACTTTTCCCCCATCAAAGGAGTTGGTTGAGAGACACATCTATGTTATTTTAGCAGATGAGCCTGTGGGGCTGGGTTAGCTTCCATGCCCCTCCTGTGGCCCCAGGGCATCCCACACTGAACCTAGCCTGGTGGCTGCTAATCTGAATGGCATTTACCTCTTTCCTTTTCCTCTAGATAAGAAGCCCCATGAGGGCAGGGTCATGTTTACAGCATGCACCTTTGTATCCCAGGCATCCTAGCCAGGTTCCTGGCACATAAGTAATAAGCAGTTATCAATATAAGTTAGATGAATGAATGAATGAATCAATCAATCAATCAATCAATCAATCAATCAGAGGAATAATGGTGCTGGCCTTGTGTTACAGCTAAGAGCACAGGTTTTGGATAATCAGGCGAGTGTAGTTTTCACTCATGCTCCACCACTTTCCAGCTACATGACATGTTTTTATTGACATATAAGATACATACACAAAATTATCTGTCATAAGTATGTCATGCAAGGAATTTTTACACTAATGAAACATCACCCAGATCAGGAAACAGCAGATTAGCAGAACCACAGAAACCTGCCTTATGCTCCCTTTAAGTCGCTATCCCCTACCCACCCAAGGGTAGACCATGGATGGCATCTGACAAGTTACTATCCTCTCTGACTCTTATCTTCTATTGGGAAAAACAGTACTTACCATGCTATGAGAATACAATTTAAAAATAATAATGGCATAGCAGTAATAGTAGTAGAAGAGAAGTAGAAGTAGTCACAACAGTACTAGCAGCAGCAGAAGTGACAGTAGAAGCAGTAGTGGTAACATTAGTAGAAGCAGCAGACATGGTAAAAGTATTAATAGTAATAATGGTAACAGAAGTAGCAGTAGTCATAGCAGAAGTAGCAGTGGCAGTAGTAGTAGAAGTACTAGAGAGATACTAGTAGCAATAGTAGTAGTCATAATGGCTAAAACTTATATAGCACTTACCGTGTACCAGGCACCGTTCCAAGTGCTTTACCTTAACTCAACTAGTGCTCAAAACAACCCTTGTAAGTCTGCATAAAATAGGAGAGAATAGGAAGAAGCCAAGGCACAGAGAAGTCAAGTAGCTTTTCCAAGGTCACAGAACTACAAAACCATGGATCCAGAATGCAAACTCCAGCATGCTGGCTGCAGAGCCTATCCTGTCAGCAGAATCCTCTAAGAACAAGTAGCGTGGCAAGAAAAGATCTGTCCTCCAATATCTGCTCTCTTCTTCTATAATAACAACTCTCAATTTGGTAAGCACACAGTCATGCAGAATAAAGACTCCACTTCCCAGCCTTCTCTGCCGCAAAATGTAGCCAGAGAACTAAATTCTGAACAGTAGAATATAAGTAGGAGCAGGAGGTGCAACTTCCAGGAAACATCCTTAAAGGATGGGGCGTGCCTTTCTTCGTCTCGTTCCTTCCTCCTGCTGTTAGATGTGATGGCTAGAGCAGAAGCAGCTAAAATGGGGCCATGAGGTGACCTTTGGAATAGAGGCTCATATGACAGACAAACAAGAGAAAAAGCCCAGGTCTCTCATAGATTGCTGTAGAAAATCTGTACTACTTGTACCTGAACTTTTAGGTAAGAGAGACACTTCTCTAAGCCAATGTTCTTTTAGATTTTATGTCATTGTCAGCAGAACCTGATTCTAATAATGCACTGAGTTATTGCAATTATAATTAATATCACCTAAAAAGATACCTGCAAAATGAATGCCATTTTGTGCTGGACTCGACTTATAAAAAGAAAAAAACAAAATAAACATGACTTTGGGTAATCCTATAATAGACAAAAATTTTGAAAATAAAAGTAAAGCTTCATTTACCCTGGAAGGCAGTATCATGTCTGAATCATATCAAAATCTCTCAGGTTGGCCTCTCTGCCTCCAGCCTCTCACCTCACCCACCCATTCAGGACACATTTGTTTATCTCATCATCCTTTAAAAACTATTTTCAACCTAAAAATTTAAGCAATTACAATGCCCTATGTGCCTACTTTATGTAAAACACTTTACTACACATTTTTTCTAAACTACACCAAAAAATCTGAAACATAAATATTACCCCTTTTTCAAGGATAAGAAAACAGAAGAAACAGAGAAAGTCAGTGTCTTTTTTTTTTTTTTCCAGGCCGGAGTATAACGGCGCAATCTCAGTTTATCGCAACCTCCGCCTCCCGGGTTCAAGAGATTCTCCTGCCTCAGCCTCCCAAGTAGCTGGGATTACAGGCACGCGCCACCACACCCAGCTAATTTTGTATTTTTAGTAGAGACGGGGTTTCTCCATGTTGGTTAGACTGGTCTCGAACTCCCAACCTCAGGTGATCCGCCCGTCTCGGCCTCCAAAAGTGCTGGGATTACAGGCGTGAGCCACTGCGCCCGGCTGAAAGTCAGTATCTTGTGTGAGATCACACAGCAAGTCAGTGCCAGGGCCAGGATTCAACCACCCCTTCTAGCACCCACACACTTTCCACCACGTGGACTTCTTAGAAACCCAGGCCCCAATAGGTCAACCCTGTGCCAGTCAGTCCGCCAGCTTTTTAAGATTCTCAGACTCTACAAGTTTTCCCGGCCTAGCTTTTCATGGTTCTTCCTGTCCAGTCTAATTTTTATCATCCTCTAACACAAACTTTCATCCACTGAGGCCAGGCTCCTTAGACTCTTCATCATGTGTCCCTACACCAGGCCTCAGTATTCCCAGCTGCAAAATGGAATAAGTCATACCTCTACCTCTCCCAAGAGGTGACATGGCATAGTGTATTAAAAAAAAAAAAAATACAAGGGTCCTGCAGTAAGGGAAAACTGACTTACATCTAGCTGGGCAAGTTCTTTATCTGTAAAATGAATGTAGAAATTCTTTTTTTTTTTTTTTAGATGAAGTCTTGTTCTTGACCCCCAGGCTGGGGTGCAGTGGCGTGATCTCAGCCCACTGCAACCTCTGCTTCTGGGGTTCAAGTGATTCTCCTTCTTCAGCCTCCCGAGTAGCTGGGATTACAGGCGCCTGCCACCACGCCCAGCTAATTTTTTGTATTTTTAGTAGAGATGGGGTTTCACCATGTTGGCCAGGTTGGTCTCGAACTACTGACCTCAGGTGATCCACCCGCCTTGGCCTCCCAAAGTGCTGGGGTTACAGGCGTGAGCCACTGCACCCAGCCGAAAGTAGAAATTCTTACTTGGCAGGATTGTTGGGTGGAGTAAATGAAATTTTATTTTATTGTATTTTTAATTTTTAATTTTAATTTTTATTTTTGAGTGGGAGTCTCACTATGTTGCCCAGGCTGGAGTGTAGTGGCGCAATCTTGGCTTACTGCAACCTTCGCCTCCCGGGTTCAAGCAATTCTCCTGCCTCAGCCTCCCAAGTAGCTGAGATTATAGTCACATGCTACCACGCCCAGTGAATTTTTATATTTTAGTAGAGACAAGGTTTCACCATGTTGGTCAGGCTGGTTTTAAACTCCTGACCTCAAACGATCCACCCACCTCAGCCTCCCAAAGTGCTGGGATTACAGGCTTGAGCCACCACGTCCGGCCTGAAATGTTTTTAAAGAACCTAAAACACAGTGGACTCCTATAGCACCTTATATTGTTGATGGTATCACTGTTGTTGCTACTCTCGACTTCTTATAGGTACCACCACTCAGACAACTTTCCTTATAAATAAAGGCAATGGATAATGTGACAGAAAACATAGTAGACAGTCTACACCTGTACAAATGCTAGAGATCTGTTCTCTGATAACAATCGTGCCAACAGTCTCTGTTAGATTCCAGTGCTTGTGTTTGATAAAATTCTGCATTTCAACTCCCAAGAAGAATCCCACTGTATCTCCCAGGCCAGGTTTTCTGGACAGGGTGGGCTAGAGATCACTCACCGATTCCATAGTGAATCTCTCGACGAAAAACTGGAGAGCCTGGAGGCTGAAGATCTCATGTCTCAGCCGTCACATCAGAAAATGACCTGGATGGGGGCAGGACAAAAAGGGGACAAGAGTCATCCAGTGAAACTGGGCAGAAGACATTGTCTCAGACCAACATGGGATTTCATATGGAGGCTGCACCTTTGTCAGGAATGTTCTTGCACCACAGAGTGGCTGTCAGAAATATGAAGGAAACTACTATTTCAGCTTCCTACGGTGGGGCTGATACCTCCGTCATTGAATCTCTATGCAAGTAAGTGCTCAGGAATCCTTCCGGCATTCTATTTCTAGCTCTACGTTGGAGAGCAATTTACAAGTCATTAACTTCTCTAGACCTAGGCTCCTAAACATAAAATTAAAGGTGCTGATGGATGCAACACACAGACAGACAGACGCCTGCAGCTGTGTGCCCACGAGAAAGCAAAAGTGTTCACCCAGCAAAGGAAATCAGTTCCAGGATGAAGGCAGATATAGATGAATACACATATTTCAGGACAGCCCCTCTGAACCTGGGAGAGGATTTTAATTAATTCATGCATACCAAAGCTTAATTAATTGCTGAGTGCACAGAGCACAGGAAGTCTGGGATAAAAGCTGTTACATAAGGGAACAGCTTCAATATTTGCAGAATGGAGGGAAACAGAGGTGGGGATATAAAAATAAATTGAGCCAAGGGACCTCCTTGGTTTTTATCCAGTGATTCCTAGCTCAGTGTGTCATCTCCATCCAGGGCCAAAAACCGAGGGACATCTCGGTTCCACCATCTCCCTCACCCCTATAACCAACCCATCCCCAATTCATGTCTACTTTACTTCCTAAAGATCTCTCCACTTATCTCTCCCCACCTCCACTGGTCCAGCTCTGGACCAAGCCTCCATGATTCTTACCTGGGCCACTGCCACTGCCTCCTAACTGATCTCCCCTCGTCACCATTTCTCCCTCTGAAATCTAGTCTTCCATGCTGAAAGCAGAATAATCTTTTGTGGTGTTTTTTTTTTTTTTTTTTAACCTTTTATTACAGGGAATTGTGTACAGACATAAAAACAGAGAAGTGTATCATATACCACCTGAACCCACCACCCAGTCTAATCACATTAACCCATAATCACACCCACCCCATCCAAACCCTCATCCTTCCTGCCCGTGCATTATTATTTTGAGGAAATTTCCAGGTATCTTATCATTTCAGTCATAAATATTACCACATGGATTTCTAAGATAAGGTCTCTGGAAAAAATATCACAGTAAAACTACTACCATATCTTAAAAAGATAGCAATAATTCCTTGATATCATCAAATATTCACACAATGTTCAAATCCTTAATAGTCTCATAAATGTCAAACATGGTGTTTTTAACAAGTGTTTTTTTGAAAAAACAAAAAAAACAAAAAAACCCAGATCTAAATAAGACTGACACTTAACAATTGAGTGATATGAAGAATACAATTTTGAAAACACAAATTTGATTGTGTCATCCCTCAACTCTCCATCACTAGCTTAACATTCCTCAATAGCTTCTCAGTGCTTCAGCTAAAAATCCAAATCACTGAACATGTTCTGACTCTTGCTCACCTATCTGACCTTATCCTACCAGGCACAATGCTGCAGCCATGGGACGCTTTCTTTTTCTTTTTAAATTATTATTATTATTATTATTGTGCGTGTGTGTGTGTGTGTGATGGACTTCTGCTCTTGTTGCCCAGGCTGGAGTGCAGTGGCGCAATCTCGGCTCACGGCAACCTCCGCCTCCCAGGTTCAAGCAATTCTCCTCCCTCAGCCTCCCAAGTAGCTGGGATTACAGGAGCCTACCACCACACTCGGTTAATTTTTTGTATTTTCAGTAGAGACGGGGTTCTGCCATGTTGAGCAGGCTGGTCTCCAACTCCTGACCTCAGGTGATCTGCCCACTTTGGCCTCCCAAAGTGCTGGGATTACAGGTGTGGGCCACCGCGCCCGGCCTGTAGGACATTTTCTTAGATTCTGGAACATGCTGCAGTTGTTCCACCACAGGTCCTTTGCCCGTGCTGTTCTCTCTGCCTGGAAGGCTTCTTCTCTCATCTTCTGTGCCTAGGTAACTCCTGTTCTTCCTTAAATATTATATGCTCAGAGAAACTCTGCACCTTCAGATTAGATCGTGGAATTTATCTCACTTTTAATTATGTTTTAATGTGAAGATTGATTAATATCTGCTAATTTTCTTCAATTATAAGCTACATGGGTACAAAGATTGTGTTTGCATTTGTTCATTGGTCTATGTTGCAGTACCAACTATACAATGCCCGGCACAACAATATTAATAGATACTTATTGGATAAATGATCAAACTACTTCTTTCAAACTTAGATGCCAATAGCAATTGAATCTTCCTGAGCACTGAACCACAAATTTAAATTAGATGAGGAACTGACAAGCTTATCTTAAATTGCATATGGAAATGCAATGGACTCAGGATAGCCAAAACAATCTTGAAAATGAGTAACAATGTTGGACTCCTATTTCCTGACTTTGAAACCCACAAAGCTAAAGAAATCAGGACAGTGTGGTACCGGCACAAGGATAGGCATATGCTATCCTTCAGAATCAAAGATCATGATCTTCCTACAATATTGACCTCTAGAACCCAACTTCTAAGCACATGCTTATGAAAAATAAGTATGTGTTACTTGCATACATAGTCAATGCCTTTCCCAGCCCACCCCTCAGTTGGTTATTCCTTTGCTTTCCGTGCTTCACCCAAGCGTGGCAGCTGAGTTAGTATGGTAGACTGGATGAGTCTTCCCACTTCTTCACTTCCAGCATGACTATGAACTACACATTTCTGCCCTTTGTCATGGGACTTTGTAGTACATCCCACTAGAGTGAATGGTGTTTTCTTCCCTGTCTCACTGGATTCTGGACTGGATCACTGACTTGCTTTAGCCAATGGAATGTGGCTAGAAGTGACAGTGTGCTGGTCCCAAGTCTATCCCTCCTGCCCTCCTATGATGCACCACAAAAGGAATATGTCTCCATAGCCACTGTCTGTTGCTGCCTTTTAGTCTGAACTCAGATCAAAGGAATGTGGAGCAGATCGGAATGAACCACAAGTCCGGCATAAACTAGCCATGCACAACCTAGATCAGCTAAACCACAACCAACCCCATAGATCCTTGAGCATGAAGATATGTATCTGCTGTCAAACAAGCCTCTGAAATTCTGAGGTTTTTGCTACTCAGCAAAAACTGCCTAATTCACATCGGAATATTAATTTATGAACACCAAGTATCAATACAGGTCAGGAAAATGAAAGCCATGCACACAGACAGCACAAGTATGATGACCATCGACAGCTACTCTTGCAGAATTCCCACCTCCTTGGTGCCAACTGGACCCGCACAACAATCCTGCAAGGAAGACACTGGGCCAGATTTATAGATGAAAAAATTGTAACTCACAGGATATGAAATAATGTGTCCAAGACAGTGTGTGGCAGAACTAAGATCCTGACCCAGGTGGTCTAAAAAACTCCAAGCCAGGCTTCTTCTGCATAAAACATAAAAGGGTCCTGCAGATGCTGTCCCATGAGTCTGTGATGCACCAACCTACCTCCACTCTTGTCCCATTCCTTCAGAGTGTCTTCATGACAGGCTGCTGGGGTGGGGGGAAGGCCACTGGGCCTAATTATCAAAAGTTCCAGTCCCAGATCCACCCCTATGGAGAGCTTCACCCTTGTCAGTGAGCCTCTTTAGCCCTCAGGTTTATGAAATGAGGTCACTAATCCCAGCCTGGCCTACGTCACTAGACCGTGGTGAACCTCCGGGGAGACGGAGTGTGAAAGAGCTGTGTGAGGTGTGACACCAAAGTCAGTTCACGTCCTGCTGCCTTGACTCTGAACTCGCTCGAAGTAGGTTAGCAGCTACGTCTATGTCCGTACCTCACCCACGGCACTTGGAGACCCATTTGATGCTCTGAGAATGATTTTTTATTCAAACAGAGATTATTTCTTTCCAGTTAAGAAAGTAATCCAGGTTCATCAGAAAAAATATTAAGGCATAAAATAA
Organism: Macaca fascicularis; assembly: GCF_037993035.2. Taxonomy (NCBI): domain Eukaryota; kingdom Metazoa; phylum Chordata; class Mammalia; order Primates; family Cercopithecidae; genus Macaca; species Macaca fascicularis. The sequence goes on from NC_088382.1 coordinate 140,051,486, forward strand.
AAATCAATTATTATCCCAATACCTGAAGATAAATACTGTTCCTATATTAAGGCCATTTCATCTCTGGGACTCGTTTGTTTTTTTTTTTGTAAGGGTGAAGCAAAGAATACATTTCGATTACCATAATTTTCTTAGAAGCAGGGAACTACCCTGTGCCAGGGACTGCTCTTGCTGCCTAAAGACAGAGCAAAGAACAAAACTAAAGAAAGTTCATGATCTTAAAGGACTAATATTCATTCATTCATTCATTATTTTTAAAATTCTATAATTATGGGTCACCCACTACGTACTAGGCACTGGATGATGATGATGATAATGACGATGACAGCTTCCTTGCAGATCCTGTACTCTAACAGTATGACTTATTAAAAGTTGGCCCCTAGAACAAATGCATCTGGGTTAGAATGCAGATTATGAATCTCTAATGAGTTATTTATCCTTTCATACTTTAGTTGTCTCTTTTTTTTTCTTTTTTTTTTGAGACAGAGTCTTGCTGTGTCACCCAGGCTGGAGTGCTGGAGTGCAGTGGCGCGATCTCTGCTCACTGCAACCTCCGTCTCCCAGGTTCAAGCGTTTCTCCTGCCTCAGCCTCCCAAGTAGCTGGGATTACAGGCATGCACCACCATGCCCAGCTAATTTTTTGTATTTTTGTAGGGACGGGGTTTCACCACGTTGGCCAGGATGATCTCGAACTCCTGACCTCAGGTGATCCACCCGCCTCGGCCTCCCAAAGTGCTGGGGTTTGGCATGAGCCACTGTGCCCGGCCTAGTTCTCTCATCTTTAAAATTGGATTTCCTGTTCTGTGGAAGCTATACTTGGAAAATTAGGGACTTAAAAGAAAACAGATCAAACTTATTTTTATGATGCTATTCCTCTTAAACTATCAGAAGCCAAACTTGTCTAGTCCGAGCTGAAATTCCACCTCTTCTAGGAAGCTTTCTCCAATGTTGCCAGCCCAACAATCTGTCCATTTCTGAACTCTTACAGCACAGCTAGTAAACATGAGGAAAAGTACCTACCTCATGCAGTCATAGCAAGAATTAATAAGAGAACATGATTAAAGCACTAAGCAAAGAATGGTTGGCTCCCCGTAACTGATGAATGCCTGGGAGCTAGCTGTGGTGGTAGTGATATTACTGCCTCATTTAATCCCCGCACCCATCCTAGAAGAAGCAAAAACTTAGACGTTGAGGAACTCGTCCAAGGTTATGTAGGTTATTGCTCGGGCACCTCAGGCTCAATCCCACTAGGGGACCTTCTGAGAGCCTGTGGAGAGCACACACCTCAGAATGCCCCGCCGAAGGGAAAGGAATCTGGGGCATTTACCTGCCACCCTCCATCCCTCACTGCCCAAACACAACCAGGTCATAAGTCTCAGGCTGAGATGCAGGAAGCCCTCTGTGTGAACCAGCACTGTCTGCAGTGCCTTCCGGGGAGCGCTCAAAGATATGAGCAGAGGAGTGGCAGCATCTGTACCTAGATGCTCAATAAATATCTGTCGATGGAGTGAGTGAACAACGTCTATCAACCCCCACGGTCTTCTGTACCACCTCTCATTTCCCGCTGCCACCAGCAACAGAAGATTTAAAGCACCTGCCTGCTAAAGTGAACCAGAATTCATTACCATCAAGCATCACATTTGTTACCACCCACGTTTCAGCTTTTCCACTGAAATTCTGTTCTACTTACGGTTTGTCAGTCAGGACAGCCATTCCTGATGCCATGCAGGATTCGGGGACATAAATCATTTGGTACATAAACCGTTCTTTATTGCCATTCCTCAAATAGGTGTTTTGTATTCAACAGAAGTGACTCCACGAATGCTAGGATTTGTATCCTTTTATAGAGGATGTAATAAACTCTTGAGTCATCTGCAGCTGGCTACAGCTTGGACAATTTTTCCCCCATAATATCACACCAAGCACTTTTCCTATTTACTGATGTAATTCTTTCCTGTTCTGTGGAAGCTGTACTTAGAAAATCAGGGACCTAGAGAAAATAGACCAAATATATTTCTGTGATACTATTCCTCTTAAGCGATCAGAAGCCCAACTTGTCTAGTCCCAGGTGACATTCCACCTCTTCCAGGAAGCTTTCTCAGACTTTCCCAGCCCAACGATCTATCCACTTGTGAACTCTTACAGCACTGCTAATAACCCCACAACCCCTTATTGTTGTTTTATGCGTCAACTTGACTGCGCTAAAGGATGCCCAGATAGCTGGTAAAACAGTATTTCTGGTTGTGTCTGTGAGGGTGTTTCTGCAAGAGATTAGGATTTGAATCAGGAGACTGAGTAAGGAAGAGTACCCTTCCCAACGTGAGTGGGCATCATCCAATCCATTGAAGGCCTAGTATTAATAGAACAGAAAGTAGAAGGAAGGGTGAGTTTGCTCTCTACCTGAGCTGGGACACGCATCTTCTTCTGCCTTTGGATATTGGTGCTCCTGGTTCTCAGAACTTCAAACATAGACTGGGATTTACACCATCAGTTCCCCTGGTTTTTAGACCTTCAGGCTAGGACTGAATTACACCACTGGCTTTCCTGGTTGTCCAGCTTGCAGATGGCAGATCAGCCTCCATAATCAGTTCCACTTATTATAGGGATGAGCCAATTCCCTATAATAAATCTCCCCTTACATATATCCCATAAGTTCTGTTTCTCTGAAGAACCCTTTTACGTATCAGACCCCATCCTAGGCATATTCATTAAATCCTACAAGGAACTCTGCAAGGAACTGTGATTGTCTGCATTTTAGATAAGGAAACTGAGGCTCACAGAAGTTATATAACATTTCCCAAGTCATACAGCTGGTTAGTGGTGGTGGATTCAGAACTCAAACTTGAAAGAGTTTGATTTCAAAGCTCGGAACTTTATCTGCTGTGCTAAGCAAGGCACTATGGATCATGACCAAATATACCCCATTTGGTATCAGTTCCTGATTGTTCATAAAGGTAAGTCCAATCTCCTCTCCTGGCTGGATGTGGTGCCTCATGCTTGTAATCCCAGCACTTTGGGAGGCCAAGGTGGGTGGATCACCTGAGGTCAGGAGTTCGAGACCAGCCTGGCCAACATGGTGAAACCACATCTCTACTAAAAATACAAAAATTAGCCAGACATGGTGGCGGGTGCCTGTAGTCCCAGCTACTCGGGAGGCTGGGGACAGGAAAATAGCTTGAACCCAGGAGGCAGAGGTTGCAGTGAGCCAAGATTGCACCACTGCACTCCAGCCTGGGTGACAGAGTGAGACTGTGTCTCAGAAAAAAAAAAAAAAAAATCTCCTCTCCTGTGGTGATGTAAATGCTGAGACCATATGAGTTGGTCATGGGGATTTTGTACTAATTGCTACGTCTTTCAGTTTCCATATCTGCTGGCAAGCCACAAGTCCTGCCTCCCTACCAACCCTGATCAGCCCTGAGTTAGGCATCTGTAACCTCGGGCCAGGTAACTTTGGACTCCTGCTGTTTTTCCTAATCTCTCTTCTCCCTGGCTGGCATGCATGTGTTTGAGATGGGCCCTTCTGCTAACTCTATCTTCCCAGGACTATCCAATAGGCTATGGTTCAGAGAGATACAGAGGAGACCTTGCAGAAGCCCACTCCCTGACAATGCCGAGGCTGCTGGACCTTAGCTTTGGCCCTGCCCCCAACTGCCCGCCTCATTTGTTGGTTCAAATGATAACAGTCAAAGATGGTTTGGGTCTTTCCTCTCCAAAGAAGAGGTCACTGCGAAGGACCCACAAGCCGAAAGACCAGAACCACTGTCTTGCTGGTTTATAAATTCATGACAACTGTGACTGCATGTCTTACAGCCTACTCTGAGTATACTGCAGGCTCTGGGCCTGACAGTGAGGAGGGTGAGTTGAGTAACACAAGGTCATTGCCCATAGAGAGCTCACAGTCTGGTGGGGCAGGGACAGGTATAGAAACAGACAGGATGAACGGTTGTCAGTGATATCATCGGAGTGTGAACACAATGTCAAAGCACCTGCCTCCCAAACATCTCGTAAGTGCCTACTGCATGCTTTTTTCCATTGGCTACAGCTTCCCACAGTGAGAATTATCTGCTGGGAAAATGCATCTATTCATCCACTAATATATTGAAAAAAAATATTAAGTTAAATATCAAGGAAGTATTGGTTAGCAAAACGGACGTGGTCTCTGCTTAAGGAATAAGGCTTTCATCAAATAACCTCACCGACGACAAGAAAAAGGACATGTACTGGTACCATAGGACCTACCTACTATAAGTGATTAACAAATCCTCAGCATTTAAAAAAGTTACATCCTAAGAATTCTGTGAATCTTAAAATAAGTGAATGCCAGAGAAACAGCCTCAGGACCCCAAGAAGAGAATAATGAAATAAACTTGAGAGTTCTCAAGTTTATTCTAAGCCCGGAAGCAGGCTAGGCTCACTCACTAGCCACGCAATCCACTCTCATGCCAGCAGGAGCAGGCTCAACCCAGTCTGTGCCACCACAAATGACACATTTCCTTCAGGGTCCCCTGGGAAGAAGCGCAAGTGTGGAATGTGAAATCCAAGGGAGCCTAGGGTCTCCTGTGCTGCCCACTGTGTGATCATATCGTCCAGGTCATTTCAAACAATCTTGAGTTCACTCCCAGCAAGTATGCTGAGCGCAGAGCCATCTGGGAAGCTGCTCCCTTGTGATGCAGCCCAGGGCTGGGAGAATTTCCCAAGCACTGCAAAGAGGAGAGCCCTTGGGACAGAAAGACACATTCCAACATGGGCTCTCCCACCTAATTTCTGGCTGATCTTGAGTGACAAAAAATCACTTCTGGGAACCTGTGTCATCTTCTTTTTCTGTTTTTTGAGACAGTCTTGCTCTGTCACCCAGGCTGGAGTACAGTGACGCAATCTCCACTCACTGCAACCTCCATCTCCCAGGTTCAAGAGATTCTCCTGCCTCAGCCTCCCAAGTAGCTGGGATTACAGGTGTGCACCACCATGCCCAGCTAATTTTTGTATTTTGAGTAGAGATAGGGTTTTGCCATGTTGGCCAGGCTGGTCTCGAACTCCTGACCTCAGGTGATCCACCCACCTTGGCCCCCCAAATTGCTGGGATTACAGGCATGAGCCACTGAGCCCAGCCTTGTGTCTTCTTCTGAAAAATAGAGATGTCTGCAGACTATGATGATGCCTACACACAATGCCTTGACTCTCACAGGTCATTACAGGGCAGGTGGACCTTACTGCAAGCAACACCTGCCACTCTGCCCCAAGAGTTTGCTCTCAGCCACCAAGGTGCAGGCTGGGAGTGCCAGGAAATGAATGCTTCTAGCTGTGGCCTTCAGACAAGGATGAGTGGAAATCAGGAAACAATATCCCAGCTCCTTGCCCCTTGGTTCTGACAACCCTGAAAAGTCCCCAGAGGAATGAAAGCACAATTGCCTGCCTGATAAATGCCTAATGCCCTTCACTGGCTCCTTCTCTTCTCTGTCTCCCTTCCTCATTCCTCCGCCTGTGTTTCCTTGGATCACCTCCCTAAGAAACTATGCATGCTCCAATATTTTATCAGTGTTGGCTTCTTGGGGAAACCACCCTAAGACAGGGATGATGACACTTTTAATAGAGTGTTGTTAGGAGGAAAAAAATGCCAGCATAAAGCAGGCGTACAATGAACAACTGCCACTATTGTGACAACCCAAAATTAGAAATGACATCTGCAGCCTGGAGGCCTGACTCGGTGGCTTCCCAGCAAGGCCAGCGCCGTAGGCACGTTTCATGTGGCTGGGCATCCTGTTGGCGTCCACTGACCACTGTCCCAGTGACAGAGAGAATACAACCAAGGCCTGGAAGTCACCTTCCAGGAGCAGCACCCCAGTGTCCCAGCCTCCACCCTGTCCAAAGAAAAGGGAACCAGGATGGAAAGAGGTCTGCATGGAATGGGGTTTACTCCCTCGCAGGAAGCCCGCATTGTCCAGTGCTCACCAGGTACCACGCAGGCCCTGTGTGGGTATCGGCCACATCGCCCCTTTCAATCACGCTGTCTTCACCGAGCCCAGAGCAGTGAGAGGCACAGCTAGGAATGTCATCCCACTTTACAAAGGAAACAGCAGCCCTCACAGAATAAATGACAATTTTAATAGAATAAATAATAACAGGTCTGACAGAGTTTGGATCTGTGTCCCACTGCAAATTTCATATTGAATTATAATCCTCAGTATCGGAGGTGGGGCCTGATGGGAGGTAACTGGATCATGGAGGCAGATTTCTCATTAATGATTAGCACCATCCCCTTGCTGCTGTCCTTGCCACAGTGAGTGAGTGACTTTCCATGAGATCTGTAATTTAAAACAGCGTGGTGCCTTGCTCTCTCTCTTTCTCCTGCTTTGGGCCATGTGATGGCCTGTTCTCCCTTCACCTTCTACCATGATTGTAAGTTTTTTGAGGCCCCCCAGAAGCCGAGCAGATGCCAGCATCATGCTTCCTGTACAGCCTGTAGAGCCATGAGCCAATTAAACCTCTTTTCTTTATAAATGACCCAGTCTCCGATATTTCTTTATAACAATGCAAGAATGACCTAATACAAGTCTAGCAGAATAAATCACAATTTTTTTTTTTTTTTGAAATGGAGTCTTGCCTTGTCACCCAGGCTAGAGTGCAACGGTGCGATCTTGGCTCACTGCAACCTCCACGTCCCAGGTTCAAGTGATTCTCCTGCCTCAGCCTCCTGAGTAGCTGAGATTATAGGCACGCGCCACTACACCCAGCCAATTTTTATATTTTAGTAGAGATGAGGTTTCACATGTTGGCCAGTCTGGTCTCGAACTCCTGACCTTAGGGGATCCACCCACCTCGGCCTCCCAAAGTGTGAGGATTACAGGCATGAGCCAGCGTGTCCGGCCACAATTTTTAAAAATAATAAAGCTAGCATATATTGCATGGTTATTATGTGTATCTGACACTAACTACACAAGCAATAACTACTTTAACCTTCATAACAAACCTAGGAGACAGGTATTGCTGTTTGATTTTACAGAGAAGGAAACTGAGGCAAATACAGGATGAGTATCTTGCCAGAGTTTTTACAGCTAATAAATGAAACCTAGATCTGTCTGATTACAAAGACTTCTCTTTCCTTTAAATCTCACCAGCCTTGCAGAGCAGGGCCAGCCTCAGGAGAGGTCTCTGCTGCATGTATTTCCCTTTTAATTTTAGAACTATAAAAAGATCTTTAACACACTAACAAGACCAGCCTCGCTCGAGCTCATTCCTAACACCTAGGAGTAGGTCCAATTAACATCAACCCCACTTGACCACACTCTTTGTAATTACTTTATTTCCGCCATTTCACGATGACCACATTTTCACATTTTAGCATTTCTGAAATAGGATGTGTCTTCCTATCAATAAAATATAACGTGGCAGGACTATTTTCTCTCCCAACATTGTTATGATATCAATAATGCATCTTGAAATCAAAGGCATCTCAGAATCAAAGGAAATATCTAAGAAATGTTCAATGTTCTTAGATATCTAAGAAATGTTCAAACCTCATCAAGATAAAGCCCAGATCAGGCCTTAGAAGACTGTAAGTTTGAAAAATAAGGAGCCTGAATCATCTCCTTCAGACCTCCCAAAAAATCCATCAAAGCTTATCTGTCCCTGCATAAAGCGTCACCCCACACAGCAGCCCACTACCATCTATCTGGGACTCAGAAATCTCACAGAATCCCTATATATCTGCATTTTTAATTAAAGGAAAAGGAAATCAATTTCTCACTTGTCAGTCCACAGATAACATCTGAGTGCCCGTTATGTTGTAAAAATATGAAATACATATTTGACTGCATCTTCTATTTTGCCAGATTCATTCATCCATTCATTCATTTATGTAACACTCCAACAGCTGCCTACTAGGAGCCCATCCAAGTGGGGCACTTTCCTCTGGTGCAAGGCAGACAGGTGAATTAATGATTGCTAGTACCTGCAAGAACAGAAGTTGCTACAAAGCGGAGAAAATAATGCAGAGGACTGGATAATGAGTGGCTTCATGGGGGAAGTAGTAGCAGCATCTAGTTTTGAGGATGAACAGGAGAACACCAGACAGAAAGGTAGGAAGAGGGAATTGTGAATGGACAGAACAGTAAGTTCAAAGGTACAGTCTAAGAAAGACCTTTCACTGGACGAATGTTTGCTGACCCATCTGCCACGTCCAAGGCACAATGACGATACTTCCAGAATGTTAAGATAATAATTGTGTGTTGTTTCAAGCCATTAAGTCTGTGCTTACATCTAAAACCTTGTTACCACCCACACAGATAGGCAGATTTGCATTTAGAAGGTTCTCGACCTGAAAGGTACATGTGAAGCAGAAGGAAAAAGCCAAGATTTTAGAATTAGGGGGCTAGAGTTTAAGAGTCCTGGTTCTTCCCTCTACCAGCCTTGGGCAAGCCACTTACCTCTCTGAACCTGTTTTCTCATCTGTAAAACTGGCATAATAATATTAAACTCAGGTGCCTGCTGTGAATCAGGCCTTGTCATTTCCATCCAGAAATACACACATAACTCATGCTTCTCTTGCCAATTATTTGGCCCTCTAGCCTCAAAACATTGTAAATGTATCAGCCGAAGTACATGATCTATTTAACAATGAAATTTTTTTCTTTCTTGATAATACATCAGAATGTCATATTTATCAGGGTGGGAATACTGTTTGTTCACTTTCATAACTCCTCTTTTTTCTTTTTTTTTTTTTTTCCAGACAGGGTCTTCCTTTGTCACCCAGGCAGGAGTGCAGTGGCACGATCTCGGTTCACTGCAGCCTCCGCCTCCCGGGTTCAAGCAATTCTCCCGCCTCAGCCTCCTGAGTAACCACGATTATGGGCACACGTCACCACAGCCCAGCTAATTTTTGTATTTTTAGTAGAGACAGGGTTTCACCATATTGGTCAGGCTGGTCATGAACTCCTGACCTCAGGCGATCCCCCCCACCTTGGCCTCCCAAAGTGCTGGGATTACAGGCGTGAGCCACCGTGCCTGGCATACTTCCATAACTCTTAAAATGCCTACTGCACAACAGGTGCTCAATAAATTATCTGTTGATGAATACATTAACAGAATTAGATAAAAACAAATAAAGGGAGCATCAGGAAATCTATATGCATTGTCAAAATGGGAAACTGGGGATGCCTTTTAAACTATAGGGAAATTCAGGCTGAGGTAGAAGAATAGCTTGAAGCCAGGAGTTCAAGGCCAGCCTAGGCAATATAGTGAGACCTCATCTCTAAAAAAATTTAAAAACTAGTGGGGCGTGGTGGTGTATACCTATAGTCCCAGGAGGATCAGTTGAGCCCTGGAGTTTGAGGCTACAGTGAGCTGACTGTGCCACTGCACTCCAGCCTGGGCAACACAGCAAGACCCCATCTCTTAACAAAACAACAAAACAGCCGGGTGTGGTGGCTGACGCCTGTAATCTCAGACTTTGGAAGGCCAAGGCGGGTGGGTCACCTGAGTTCAGGAGTTCAAGACCAGCCTGGCCAACATGGTGAAACCCCATTTCTACTAGAAATACAAAAATTAGCCGGGCATGGTGGCAAGTCCTATAGTCCCAGCTACTCAGGAGGCTTAGGCAAGAGAATCGCTTGAACCTGGGAGGTGGAGGTTGCAGTCAGCCAAGATCACACTCCAGCCTGGGCAACAAGAACAAAACTCTGTCTCAAAAAAAAAAAAATTACAGGGAAATATTCATGCGACCTAAAACTGGCCCTTCCACTGAAAGTCCTGCAACAAATTACTTTTCAGCCAACCCTGACAAAGTCCTGTGACTGAGGAACACCACTGTTTCAGTCCTCAAACATCTTTCTGAAAATCCATCTCCGTTTCTTAGAAATTTTACTGCTTGTAAACTTAGAAGGATCAGCCAATTTCCACAAGACTCCTTTTCAAAATGAAGTTTCCCCAGAGTCTAGACTCTCCTTTTAATGAGGTTTTAAATATTTTCTATTTCAACAGCTGTTTGTCTCCCAGGCACAGTGGGCCACACCTGGACAGGATGCTAAGCCTGGATGCAGCTGACTCACCACAGGCCCGACGCCCCTGCCCCACTAGTGTCGCCGACTCTGGAGGACAAGTCGCTGATGTCAGGGTGCCTATTAGAATGGAAGGCCCTTGAAAAATGCCCAAGCAGGCAAAAGAACATTGTAAGCAAAGCAACCCCACACTCCATCTCTTCCTCCTCTCCAGAGAAAACTTCAGGGAAACAAGACGCTGCAGCTAGCACAGTGCCTGGCCTAGTAAATGTTTGTTGAATGCATTAATTAATGAATGCCTAAACAAACACCCTCATGCCAAGACTTTCTGGGCACACACGGTCATTTCCCATCAGAGTCAGTTCCCAGCTGCCGACCAGTCAGAGCCACGGATGTCCTGCAAGTCACTTGCTTTGCAACTATCTCCAAAATAGGTGACCCTGACCGTCATCTTCTGGGGGCTTCTGTAAACTAGATTTCTCTTAGAAATCAATCAAGGCTTCTCACCTTTCCGAACCCTATTTCCCCTGAATGACAGACAGCTACAAGGAATTAGTCTGGGGCAGAATGCATCAGTGCCCCAAAAAGGGGCAGGTGATTTGACTCAGCTACCTGCTTTGGTTACCACCTAACGGAGAGCCCATTGGCTCCTCGGAGACTCAGATGCCACAGTGGTAAAACAGGAATCATAATGTCCACATCCCACAACCACTGTGGGAAAGAGCATCAGACTTCCCCTCTGGTATCACGGCAGCCTGAGCTGATGGGTCCACCTTCCCTCTTCTGTTATAAACACATCAAATCTTGAATGACTATGACCCAAATGGGACCATACATAGCCAAATGGAAGAAATAAAGGCCACAGCTCCCAGTACACACATCTGTGTACATTTGCATACACACATATGGACACGCAGAAGTGCAACCCACATACAACTGCACACACACACAAATACAACCCATGCACAACTGCACACACACACAGAGAAGTGCAATCCACGTACTACTGCACATAAACACACAGAGAACAACCCACGTGCAACTGCACACATACAAACACACAGATATATAACCCACGTCCAACTGCATGCACACATACACACATGCAGAAATGCAACGGAATGTGTGCAGCAGCAGCAGGGCTGTTCCCTGTGGGCCCATGGAAAGGATGCTGGGCGGTTCCCAGATGCCCTTCCAGGGTCCCTTCCAAAGAACTTCATGTGCTGGGTTGGGACATTCCATTGTCAGCCCGTTTCCTCTGTGGAAGCAGTTTTCTTGGCTCGCTCTGGCACAAGTGATACAGGCGGAAAGAGCAGTCCCTTCTCACAGTCCAGAGCTTGTTGTGAAAAGGAGTCAGGCGGCCGGGCGCGGTGGCTCAAGCCTGTAATCTCAGCACTTTGGGAGGCCGAGACGGGCGGATCACTAGGTCAGGAGATCAAGACCATCCTGGCTAACCCGGTGAAACCCCGTCTCTACTAAAAAATACAAAAAACTAGCCAGGCGTCGTGGCAGGCGCCTGTAGTCCCAGCTACTCGGGAGGCTGAGGCAGGAGAATGGCATGAACCCGGGAGGCGGAGCTTGCAGTGAGCTGAGATCCGGCCACTGCACTCCAGCCTGGGCGACAAAGCGAGACTCCGTCTCAAAAAAAAAAAAAAAAAAAAAAGAAAAGAAAAGAAAAGGAGTCAGGCCGGAGGGTCCAAGTTTGCAGAACCCAAACCTAGACATGTTTCATGAGACAGAAAACCCCACAAGTCCTGGCTTCAGGGAAAAAAAAAAAAAAAGGAGAGGGAAATGTATGGGCTGACAAAACTGACAAGTCCAGGAAGGATGGAAATTCGGGCCTGGCTAGATTCAAGGGCTCAGAGGATGTGGTCAGGGAGAGGTTAGTCTTCATCTGTTGGCTCTGCATTTCTGTTCAGGGAAAGGGTGGCATTTTCAGGGAGGCTTTGACCAAAAGGGCCACTGGCCTTCAGGCTTACATCCAGACACAATTCAGCAAACCCTGCAGGAAAGCCTCGCTGGGCTGGTGGTTCTAATACAAGTCTCAGGATTGACTCTGACTGTTCATCCATCCTTGAACTAATTTCTGTGGCCAGGAGCTGGAACACTCACTGGACTAGCCGGGTATTGCTTATGTGCCCAGATGGACACGGGGAGCCAGTCAGCTCCACAGGAGACCCACAGACCAAGGGAGGGGAGGAGAACTTGCCCCAAGGCCACAAGGACAGAAGAAAGAGGAGAGGAAAGGAGATGGTGTAAACCATAATTTTTATTAGAGAATAAGGCAGCAATCAACTTCAGCCTTAAATACAACACAGAGAATAGGAGTGTAAGTCTTTCTTTGATATTTTTTTCCAACAGCTTTCTTGGCTTATAATTCACATACAATTCATCACAATTTAAAGTGTAAATTTCAGGCTTGGTGCGGTGGCTCACGCCTATAATCCCAGCACTTTGGGAGGCTGAGGCAGGTGGATCATGAGGTCAGGAGTTTCAGACCAGCCTGCCCAACGTGGTGAAACCTCATCTCTACTAAAAATACAAAAATTAGCCGGGCTTGGTGGCGCATGCCTGTAAACCCAGCTACTCGGGCGGCTGAGGCAGGAGGATCACTTGAACTCAGGAGGCGGAGTTGCAGTGAGCGCCACTGCACTCCAGCCTGGGTGAGAGAGCGAGACTCTGTCTCAAAATAAATACATACATACATAAATACATAAAATATACAGTTCAATGGTTTTTAGCAAAATTCACACAACTGTGCAACTGTCACCACAATCCATCTTCATCACCTCAAAATGAAACCCCGAACCCATAAGCAGTCACTCCCCATTCCACCCTCTACACACCCCTGGCAAAAATAACAATATAACCTTCGTCTCTATAGCTTTGCTGATTTGGACAGAATCATACAATTGTTGCCATGGAGTGTTTTTTTTTTAAATTATTCTTTCTTTTGTGGTATATTCTACAAAAAGATCTCCTTCCCTAAACTCCTAGTTGAACTCCGCCCTTGTGGCTCTGACAGGGTGAAGTCTCACTGCCTGGAATCACTGCTGTGGAAGGGGCTTCAGTTCATCCCTTCAGTGACATGGGCCACAGAAGGAATGAGAGGCTTAGGAGACCCTCCCTAAGAGGCCTGGGAAAAGGCAGAAGCTGGGAATGGTGCTGCCCAGCAGGCCTGAGCCGAACATGGCACATCGGACCCCGTAGCCAGGGCAGGGACCCTTCCTGGAGGCCTGGGTCCCGCACGCGTTGTCTCACCCCAGCCGGCGCATGGTGGAGCAGAAAAAAAGCCAGGCTTTAGTCAAACAGATGGTCCAAGGACTCCCCAAGGACATGGCACTGTGGGTTTTCTGCCCAGCATCCCTCCTCATTCCTGATTTCAACTGGGATCTCCCTTCCCATGAAGCACATGTGCCTGTAGTCCCAGGTGTGGGCCTCACTGACTTAAAACCATCCCCATCGTCCGCCACTAATTAGTTTAGAAAGAATATGTAACCCAATTGGGGTCAATAAGACGTGAGGCTGGAGGTTTCTGAGAAAGCTCTTTCTCTTTTGCCCAGAAGTTTTTGAAATGGTGTTTTCTCTCTTCTTTTGGATGTTATAAGAAAGATGTGAAGCTAAAAATGGCTGCAGCCGATCTCACTACCAGTCTTGGGGAGATGCCAACATAGGAAGGATGAACCCAAAGAACTACGGGAAAAGGAAGCTGCCCTGCCACTGTGCCAGTGCCTCTACACTGGTCCTCCCTTTTCCGTCCTACTCTGCACCCCAAATTGACCTCAGGGACTACTGCAAGGGCTTGCTCCCCCTCTGCTACAGGATGGTTTTAGCAACAGGGAGCCCCAGCAGAAGACAGGAGGGAAGGAGAGGGAGGCTGAGGCATTCGGTCTCCTCCCTGGGGCTCCCTCTCTAGCAGTCACTGCGAAACGGCTGCTGGCCTCAACCCAAATTTCAGCTCTGGCCAGGGCTCCTTCGCACAGCCCTCGCTGTCTCCAGTTTCCAATAACTCTTCCTCCTTGCTCCTCAAAACTAGGCACACACAGGAGCCTCAGGGCTTTGCTATCCCTGGAGCTTCCCTATACCTGCCTGAACCACCTTCTTTTTTTTTTGAATAGAGATGGGGGTCTTGCTATGTTTACCAGGCTGGTCTCGAACTCCTGGTCTCAAGCAGTCCTCCCATCTCTGCTCCACAAAGTGCTGAGATTACAGGTGTGAGCCACGGCACCCAGCCAATCTGTCTACACCTTCTTAAAGATCTCTTTATGTGGCCAAAAAGCAGGTGAGAAGATGTTTAAAGGCATTAGTCATTAGGGAAATGCAAATCAAAACCACAGTGAGATAAAACCTCATACCCACTAGGTTGGCCATAATGAAATACACACACACACGCACACACACAAAATAGCAAGTCTCGACGAGGATGTGGAGAAAGTGGAACCCTCGTACATTGCTGGTGGGAGTGTAAAATGGTTCAGCTGCTTTGGAAAAGTCAAAAAATGGGTTATCAGATGACCCAGCACCTCCACTCCTAGCCATATACCTAAAAGAAGTGAAAATGTACATTCAAATAAATACCTGTAAATGAATGTTCATAGCAGCACTATTCACGATGGCGTCTATCAGCCAAGGAATGGAATGGATAAACCAAGTGTGGTAGAGCCATACGATGCAATTATTCAGCCATAAAAATAAATGAAGTACTGAGACCGGGTGCGGTGCCTCACGCCTGTAATCCCAGCACTTTGGGAGGACGAGGCGGAGGGATCACCTGAAGTCAGGAGTTCAAGACCAGCCTGGCCAATATGGAGAAACCCCGTCTCTACTAAAAATACAAAAATTAGCCAGGCATAGTGGTGCGCACCTGTAATCCCAACTACTTGGGAGGCGGAGGCAAGAGAATCACTTGAACTTGGGAGGCAGAGGTTGCAGTGAGCCGAGATCGCACCACTGCGCTCCAGCCTGGGCAAAAAGAGCAAAACTCCATCTCAAAAAAAAAAAAAAGTTATTTCATTCATTCCTCTTAACACCAAATTATGAGCCTTCTCTCACTGGCAGTAATAATATCTACTTGGTAAAATGGGTATCGGGCTCAAATGAGGAACATACAGTGTAGCCACTAAGCAGGAAGGTTCTGTCACCAGCTTGTTGGGCCCGAATCTCAGCTCCATCCCTTACTAGCTGTGTGACTTTGGGCAAATTACTTCAAGCTTGCTTGTCCTCTGCCTCTCTCCTCCCCTCCTACCAGCAACAGTCTTAGTGTTCCGCATACGCTGGGTACATCATCATCATCATCATCATCATCATCATCATCATAAAAATTATAGTGTCTAGACCTTGGATCTCTCCAAACTAGGGGTTGGTAAATTATAGTCCTGGTCACAAATATCACTTTATCAGTAGTTTTGCTTCTCCAAGCCAAACATTCCCCAACCCTTCAACCATGCCTCAGAGGACAAGGTGTTGAGCTCCACTTACCATCTGTGGCAGCCCTGCTAGTTCACCAAAACTCTATTTCCTCTTCCTCCTGGGTGCATGGCTAGACTACACTTCCCAGACTCCCTTGCAGCTGGGTGTGACCATGTGTCAGAGTTCTAGCCAAGGAAAGAGACAGAAATGCTGCATGCCATTTTTCAGGCCAAGGTTTTTAAGAAGTGGGTGTGCTTTCTCCAGGCTCCTTCCCCCTTCTGCCAGTGGACACTGATGGCAACAAAGCTCCAGGGGGCAGCAGGGCCACAGAATGTAGCAGAGGCCTAGGTCTATGAGCCACCACATGGAGGAGAGCCTCCCACCGAACTAGAAAAACACATTTTGGGCTTTTACACGAAGAAGAAAAAACATTTCTTGTGTTTGAGCCAATACACATCGTGGGGACTATTTGTTATTGCAGTTATTATCACTGTATTACTAATACACCATCCCAGTCTCCTTAATATGCATCTACTGCATTGAATTACAGAAGGTTTCATTAATTCATCCAAAAAAGGTTTCACCTGAATACCTACTATATGAGAAATCCTGGGAGTTCCCAATAAACATAATATAAGAATATCTGCTCTCAGAAAGCCACAAAATAATGGGGGAGACAGAGGTATGAACAAAACAGACATTGAAATGTACAAGGTAGAGGGGGTGGGCACAAACAAGAAGGTAGTCAATTCTACCCGGAATCAGGCTAGTCAGGAACGGCCTCTTGGAAGAGGGGAATACTCCAGCTCAGGATAAGGAGCTCATCATATAGACAAACCTCTCAGGCCTTCAGAGACCAACCTGAGCCACAATCTGGAGGCCTGAGGGGGATGGGCACATCTTCAACAACAGCTGCAGGTGGAGGAAGGGGAGGAAAGGGAAGAAGGGGGCGTGGAGATGAAGCTGATGAGCACTGTGAAACCAGACCATCACAGGCGCCTGGTTGAGGGTCCAGGAGCGTACAAACTGTGGCTACAGAGAAACACTGATTTAATCTGATCTATCCCTTTCCAGATGAGGCCTGACTTTCTAATTCCTTGATAGAAAAGTAAATTCCCAGGTTCGGATCACCCACACCTCCTGGCTCCTGCTCCCTGGCCTGTGCTTGTCTCTTCCACAGTGTACTTTCCCGCCTTCTCACTCGCCTCGGGCTTCTCTACGGTCCTCCTAAGCTGTGTCTGTCAAGATTCCATTGTCCTTGGAAATCCAGACATTTTTCCGATACTCTCTACCCTTTCTTCCCTATGTTCCCAAAACTCTCTCCCACGGATCAGCCTCTTGGAGGGGATTCACACTTCTTGAAGTAGGCCTGGAGATTAACACCCATCTTGACAAATCTTGGTTCATTTCCCATAATGGGGACTGGAGCCAGGGGAAGAGCAAGAGGCTTGGTCCTGGGTTCAGAGCAAGTTCTGGGTTCAAATCTCCACTGTCATTTGTGAATTCTGGGACTTCGAGCAATCCAGTAAACAGGCTGAAGCCTCAGTTTCCTCACCACTGCTGCCTTCTATTATTCTTAACACGAAAGGATAAAGATGGATCCAGAAACAACCTCAAATATCCAACGGCTTCACCTCCAACACTTTACAGAATAGGAAATTGAGGCCCTCAGAGGTTGAGCAGCCTGAGGTCACAGTTGGTGGCGAAGTCAGGTCTAGAATCCAAGTCTACGTAAAAGGACAGTACCAAGTAATAGAACTAAATTGCACCAATTAGCTTCAGTCAGTTTACAACAACTATTACAATCCATATTTATACCTTTTTAATTTTTTTGGCTGGAGTGCAGTGGCGTAATCTCGGCTCACTCCAACCTCCACCTCCCAGGTTCAAGCAATCCTCCTGCCTCAGTCACCTGAGTAGCTGGGAAATATGTTCAACTTTAGCATTAAATTTAAAAATGCAATAAAGAACATTTATCTTTAGTCCATCAGTTATGCAAAAATTAACATAATTGATAATATCTGAGGCAGGTAAGAAACGTATACTTGCAAAATTGCTCATAGAAGTACAGATTGGTGAACCTTTCTGGAGGGTGACTTGGTAACATGTACAACACTTGAAAATGTGCCTACCCTTTGTCCCAGAAATTCCAGCCTCTGGGAATCTGTCAAAAGTAAATATTTGGACAAGTATGTGCATTCAAAAACTAGAAACAACCTAAATGTCCATTAAAAAAGAACCAGTCAAATAAATTATGATCTATCCATGGCCAGCCAAAATGATCATATAAATCTGTATTTATTCAACATGGAAAGAGAGTCCCTATATATTAAATGAAGGCGTAAGTTGAAAAGAATGTGTAAGATGTCACTGTTCACAAAAACTATGTGTCTGTGAGTGTATCAGCATAGATAGACAAAAGTGGTCAGCTCTCAGTGGCTGGATAATTATGGATGATCATTATCTGCCTCTTTCTCTTTTCTTGTTCTTTCTGAATTTTCTGTTATGAGTGTTTATTATGTTTACATTTGGGGGGAAGGAAAGGAATTGTGCAGAAAGTAGATTAAAGGTTACCTAGGGCTGGGGGAGGAGAATTGGGAAAATGGTGAGTGACTGCTAATGGGTATGGACAGAGATTTTTTGAGGAGGGGGTGATGAAAATGTTCTAAAATTGACTGCAGCGATGGTTGCACAACTCTGTGAATATACTAAAAACCACTGAATTCTGCAATTTAAATGGTGATTTGCATGGTATGTGAATTGTATGTCAATAAAGCTATTACAAAAATATAATTTAAAAATGAATAACAAAATTGTCAAAGGCCTTTGGGTGAAAAAAAATCAATAAATGTGAGCTGAGCTTGAAAATGGGAAAGTGGCAAAATATCTTCACATGAGACTATGGCTGCCCACTCTCTGTTCTATACAGGCAAACTCAGTCAACCAGAATTTCTGGAAACACTGTCTGGGATCTCCCAGCCCAGGAGGACTCTGGCCCACCCCCGGCCTATCGGTCTGGCGGTCAAGCACCCCCCACTCTCCTGATGCAATTATCCACATGCCTCTGCCGTGTAGACAAGCCTCGGAGAGCACTCCACTTCCCAAGAGCCCTTCAGCACTGCTGATTCAAACAGTAACAGCTCTCTGACTTTGCTCTTCCCTTCAAAAAGCCCAGGGCTACCTTGTAGGCTCAGGGTTTTTTGTTGTTGTTTTTTTTTTAAACAATTTAATCTTCCCAGCGACATGCTGGGATTGGAAGAGATACTGGCTGGAACCAGTGACCTTCTCAGCAGGTGATAAAAGGGACCAGGTGCCTTCATTCATTTAAAAGAGCACTTCCTGAGCACCTACCAGGTAGCAGGCCCAGAGACAGGTACTGCACTTACAAGAGTGAACAAAACAGGCCGGGCGCAGTGGCTCACGCCTGTAATCCCAGCACTTTGGGAGGTCGAGGCAGGGGGATCACGAGGTCAGGAGATCGAGACCATCCTGGCTAACACGATGAAACCCCGTCTCTACTGAAAATACAAAACATTAGCCGGGCGTGGTGGCATGCGCCTGTAGTCCCAGCTACTCGGGAGATTGAGGCAGGAGAATCACTTGAACCCAGGAGGCAGAGGTTGCAGTGAGCCGAGGTCTCACCACTGCACTCCAGCCTGGGTGACAGAGCAAGACTCCGTCTCAATTAAAAAAAAAAAAAAAAAGTGGACAAAACAGTGTGGGTCAGGCCGGGCGCAATGGCTTTTCTCTGTAGTCCCAACACTTTGAGAGGCCAAAGTGGGCGAATCACTCGAGATCAGGAGTTCAAGACCAACCTGGCCAATATGGCCAAACCCCATCTCTACTAAAAATACAAAAATTAGCTGGGCATGGTAGTGGGCACCTGTAATCCCAGCTATTTTGGAGGCTGAGGCAGGAGAATCACTTGAACCTGGGAGGCAGAGGTTACAATGAGGTGAGATTATGCCACTGCACTCCAGCCTGTGTGACAGAGTGAGACTTCATCTCAAAATATATATAAGTAAATAAAAATACAAAAATAAGCCGGGCATGGCGGTGCACAGCTGTAGTGCCAACTGCGTGGGAGGCTGAGGTATGAGAATCCTTTGAACCCGTGAGGCAGAGGTTGCAGTGAGCCGAGATCTCACCACTGAACTCCAGCCTGGGCGACAGAGCAAGACTCTGTCTCAAAAAACACAAAGAGCAAAAAACAGCATGGGTCTCATGAAGCTCATGGACCAGCAGAGGGAACAGACAGACAATGAAAGATCAGAGTGACAGATGTTTTGAAAAGGTTAAGTACAAGGGGATCCTGGGAGCATTGAAGATGGCTCCAAATTCAGTCTTAGGGATCAGATAATGACAGGCTAACCATCATAAGCATTTAAAATGCCTACCACTTATGTCAGGCACTAGGCTAGGTTTTAAGGACACTTAAGAAAGAAGACACATTCCTGTTCTAAAGGGGTTGACAGACTGACAGACTTGACGTATAGTATCTCCAAAGTCCTCCCAGTCTCCCTACAATGGCCAAGGTAGAACTGATTCAGCTTGGCCATGGTTTGGATGAGTTGAGGGAGGGAGAAGAAATCCATAATTTCAGAGTTCAACCATCCCCACCACTGCCGCTGCTTCCACTCTCACCAGCATTAAGCATTTGCAGACAGCAGATACTGCTTGATATGGTTTGGATCTGTGTCCTCACCCAAATCTCAGGTAGAATTATAATCCCTAGTGTTGGAGGAGGGGCCTGGTAGGAGGTGATTGAATCATGAAGGTGTTTCTAATGGTTTAGCAGCATCCCTCTAGTGCTGTCTCGTGATAGAGCTCTCCCAAGATCTGCTTGTTGAAAAGTGTGTGGCACCTCCCTCCTCTCTCTCTCTTTCTCCCACTCCACCATGTAAGAGGCACCTGCTTTCCCTTCGCCTTCCACCATGACTGTAAGTTTCCTGAGGCCTCCCCAGCAGCAGAAGCCTGTACAGCCTGCAGAACCGTGTGCTGATTAAAACTCTTTTCTTCATCAATTCTCCAGTCTCAAGTAGTTCTTTATAGCAGTGCGAGCATAAACTAACACACCGGTTAGAAAAAAAAGGTAAGCCAAGCCCATATCATTCTTCCACTCACAACCCTCCGAGAGCTGCTTTTGTTATTCAGGGCAAAAGCTAAAGTCCTCAAAATGCCCAGCAAGGTTGAGCCCTCATCTCCAACCCATCAACCTTTTCCTGCACCGACTTTCTTGTCACTCACTCCACTCCAGCCACACTGGCCTCCTTGAGGTTCCTTTAATGTGCCATGCATGCAGCTATCAGGGTCTCTGCACAGGGCAGGCCCTGTGCTTAGGAATCGTTTCTCCCCAAACTGCCATGTGCTCACTCCCTTAGCTCCTTTGGGTCTTTGCTTAGTGTCATGTTCTCAGGGAGAGCTTCTCTGAACACCCCATTTAACAATGCACACCCTCCCCAGCACGCCCCAGCCTCCTCTCCAGATGATTTTTCTTCCACAAGGACTATTTGTCATCTCATACACCATCCATTTCATGTTTGTTTGCTATCTGTTGCCCCACTGGAATGTAAGGTCCATGAGGATAGGGATTTTTCTGTCATGTTTGCTACTATTATCCAGCCCCTGGAATACCACTGGCATGCAATGTAAATGCAAACAAATATGCGTGGAATAAATATCAAGGTTCCCAGCTGAGTGTCTGGGATGAGGATGCATGAGGAGTCATTACTGGGCAGAGACGGCAGAGCAGGAGTGGGTGGGGAAGGGGGACTTCATGTGGCAGGTCATGGGGAAAATGGCTTGGCCACTCCGTTCAGTGGCTATTTTTAAGACATCCAGAGCTGAGGAGCTTTTACCTGCTTTTCTTGATATTTCAAAGAACTGGAGAGCAATGGGGACTTCACAGTTATACCTGTCAGTAAGAGTTATCATGACCTCCCAGGAGCCACCATGTCTCCCCCCTTCCTCCCCGGGACTCAGGGACTCCTCTTGTTACTGACAATGTGTTTACTCCTATGAAAAGCAAGCCCTTCCAGAGGCCAGCTCTCTCTTCCCACCTCTGATTAATTAGGTTTCACAAGCACCAATAAGCCCCTGCCGAGAATCCCACATGTGGACAGGGTTCAGTGTAGAACAACCGACATTTATTCAGGGCCTCTCAGGTGCCACATACTTGGCCTATAAGATCCCAATTGAGTCTCCACCATACTCTACAGGGGGTATTGACAGTGCAAGTGGAAAGGAGAGGAAACTGAGGTTCAGAGGAAAGAAGGTGCCAAAGGTCACCAAGCAAGGGACAGAGCCAGATTCCACGAAGGACTCCAACCCAGGACTATGTGATACCAGAGTTTACACTCTCTCTGTCATACCACACTATCTCTAAGACATGGAATAACTCACATTGTTCCTTTTTCATCCTTCAAAATCAGTGCTTCTCCCCTTCAGTCTGAATATCCTCTCAATGCAATGCACAAGGAGGCCAACACAACCTGGAGATGAAGGAGTTACAGTTAAGCCCCAACAGAGGGATGTTTCTAAAGCACAACTAACAAATCTCATCTTCCTGGCGGCAGGATTAAGACCTACCTTCTTCTCAATTTCAATCTAGTTCCTGCTCACTGTGCTGCTGTATCTTAAGCCTCTGGCTCCCATCTCTTCCACATCCCACCACATCAACCTCTTCTCCAATCCCTGACACACACTAGTCGTGGTCACCGTCCTGTTGCCTGTTCAGTCTCCGCACTTGGCTACAAAGCACCTGCCCCACCAATGACTATATGGTGACTCATAGGCCACCATCTGAGAGAACTTTGGGGATTCCCTTTTCCAATACAGTCATGCAGTGGATCAAAAGTCACTTCACCTCTAGAGGAACCGTCCCTGTTCAGTTTCCATCTCATTCTCTAGACTGGGAATATTTACTTTGAATCACCTGCTCCTAGTATAATACCAATGAAGTTCCCCAAAAATGCCACTGGAGGCATGTCTAAAATATAAAATTGGAAGGAATATTCATGCCAGCGCTCGCTAAATTAAAGCCACAGGACTGTCTATAGTCAGACACATGTGGCCACCTTCTGGGTCAGTCTTTAGGCCAAATGCCAAATCATCACCACCACCATCATCATCATCATCACTATCACCATCACCACCATCATCATCACCACTATCATTACCATCACCACCACCACCATCATCATCACCACTATCATTACCATCATCATCACCACCACTGTCATCAGCGCCACTGTCATCACCATCATCACCATCACCACCACCATCATCACCATCATCATCATCATCACCACCACCACCACTACAATCATCACCACCACCATCACCGCCACCACCACTATCATCATCACCACCACCATCACCACCACCACCACCATCTTAATCACCATCACCGCCATCTTCATCACTATCACCACCATCTTCATCACCATCACCACTATCAGCAGCGGCAGCAGCACCATTATCATCACCATCACCACCATCATCATCACCATCATATAACTACCATCATCACCACCATCATCACCATCATATAACTACCACCATCATCACCAACACCATCATCACCACCATCATCATCACTATCATATAACTACCACCATCATCACCACTATCACCATCATCACCACTATCACCATCATCATCACCACCACCACCACTGTCATCATCACCACCATTATCACCATCCCCCTACCATCATCATCACCATTAGAACTACCACCATCATCATCATCACTACCATCACCACCATCAGCACCATTATCATCTCCATCACCACCATCATCATCGCCACCACCACCATCATCACCATCATCATCACCATAATAACTACAACCATCATTACCAACCACCATCATCACCACCATCACCACCACCACCACCACCGCCACCACCACCACCATCAGCAGCAGTAGCACCATTATCATCACCATCACCACCATCACCAAAACCATCATCATCATCACCACCACCACCACCATCATTATCATTGTATTAATTTGCTAGGGCTGTCATTAAAAAGTACCAAAATTGGATGGCACAGAAACTTATTCTCTCACTATTCAGGAGGCTAGAATTCCAAAATCAACATATCAGCAGGGCCACACCCTCTCTTGTTCTTCTCACAGAGAATCCTTCCTTGCCTCTTCCTGGCTTGTAGGTTGCCAGAAATACTTTATGTTCCCTGACTTGTAGCTGCATCACTGCAGTCACAGGGGTGTCTTTTCCCTGTGTGCCTTGACATTGTCTTCCCTCTGTGCATATCTGCCTCTAGGTCCTAATTTCCTTTATAAGGACACCAGTCATTTTGGATCCAGGCCCGCCCCAATGACTTCATTTTAATTTTTATTTCCTCTGTGGAGAGCTTACTTGTAAATAAAAACACAATGTGAGGTTTTAGGGGTTAGGACTTCAACACACCTTTTGGAGGGACACAATTCAACCCGTAACAGTCATCTTCATCACCCCTGTCATCAGGATAGCTAACACTTCCTCTCCCCCTAGTTCCATGTGCCAGACACCACTCTCACTGTTCTCCATGTCTCACTTTAGATAGTTCTCTTGACAAAACCCATGAGGCAGAAGTCTTATTCTCTCCATTTGACAGGTAACAAAACTAAGGCTCTAAGAGGTTTGAAACTTGCTTGCAGTCAGCAAGTAGACAGTAAAAAGCCAAGTTAGGACCCACACCTAAGTCCAGGGTCCAAACTCTTACCAGCCACCCATACCACAGAAGCGACGTTGTTTCTGGTGTATGATTACCCTCTGCAGACTGTTTCAGGTCCCATGTGATTACCATCTGCAAACACTTAACACTATTACTTTCTTCAAGCTGGAAGTTTAAAATATCATTACTGAACTTAAATTACCCCAACCAACTTTCAAGGAGAACACTCCCACCCCTCCACCCACCCACACCCCTCCACACACACACACACACACACACACACACGTTCTGTCCATTAAGATTCTTTGGGAAAAATGAGTTTTGAAGAATAATGCATGTATACTTCGCTGACTAATTCATGTGGCCCTGCTTATGCAAACTCCTCAATTTGCTGTTCTCTATAATAGCTGCCTGGAGGGCCTCCACTCATTTCATGACGATACATCCCAGGGCCTGGGCAACGTGCCCCAGTAGATGGCTCCTGATTGCCCAGGAAGTTACAGGGTGGCCAATGGAAAGATCACCGGCTTGAAATCAGGAAGCCTGAGACTAAGTCTTGGCTTCCATTTCCTCCTCCAAATGAACTCCTCTGAGCACCAGGGCCCCGATCCTTCTGGACCTCAAAGACAACTCAAAAAAGCTTCTCAAATTTAGCAAAAGAGAGATTGTCAAACTCTCAGCTAAAAAGGAACGAAGGAATAATTCATTCATCAAACATGAATTAAGCATCTAGTCTACTCCAGGATGGGCAGTTTGCTAAGTGGATATGAAGGACTCACCAAGATAAATAAAATAGCAAGGAGAAAAGAAAACCTGTGTGTGTGTGTGTGTGTGTGTGTGTGTGTGTGTGTGTGTTAGGATGGCACTTTAATGTATTTTTTTACTCACTCATCCCTCAGTAAGGCAAGTTATCTCCATTTCACAGCTGAAGAAATGAAGGTTTGGCAAGTTGGGTGACTTGTCTAAAGGCGTTCAGTGAGTAAAGCAGAGAGCCAGGGCTGACCCTGGGTCTGAGCAGTTGAAACGTCCAGCTGCTTTCCTCTGCCCCTGACCACCTGGGCACAGGGATGGAGACTGAAGCTTGTTAAGCAGGAAGGTGACCCAATCTGAAGTTTTAAGGAGATTTCCCTGAAGCAGCTCAGACGATGGGCTGAGGGCAGTGAGGTAGGAGAGGGCTGGATGATTCCGGAGAAACCACCCAGAACACTGGCCGGAGGCAGGAACTATGGGATGGACAGAAGGGGCTGGACTGCAGACGCTGGGAAGGTATACTCAGAATTGGTTTGGGTTGGAAGAAGAGCAAGAAGGAAAGACAATGAGTGACAGGCATGAAGGGAGTCTTCTCTCTTCTCAAGCTCAGACCTAGAAAGCAAGGATGTAGGGAAAACCATGTCACAGCTCCACTTCCTGTTCCACTTAAGCAGCAGCCAAAGTGCTGCAGCTGTGGGAGGAGAAGACAGGAGGAAGGGAGGACACAGACTGGCGTCTCCCTCAGCTCGTTTTCCAATGAAGCTGGGAACCGACCACTCCAACGGACGCACACACTGGAAGGACCAGGAGGCTGAGGAGGTGACTATGTTTTGAGACACAGACATGACTCAGCCTTGCCAACTGGCCAGAAATCAGTGTCATGGCTCTCTCTCTTGCCCATCCCCCTCCAAATGATCCCCACGCCAGCCAATCCTAATGCCTCCCCATCTTCCCTCCCAGACTCCTATAAGAGCATCAGAGCTGGTCTTCCTCCTCCCAGACCCTGCCCTCAACCACCTAATCTATTCAGTCCAATGTAGCCAGAGCCACCTTTCCAACAGGCAAGTATCACATCACCCTCCTGCCTTAAGCCTTCAGTGTTTCCTCAGTGGCTTCAAGATAAAGTTCAAGCTCCAGGATATGGCTCCTGCTTCCTCCTCTGACCTCAACACATCCTACCTCAAACATTAGGTTCCAACCATATCAAACCACTTGTAATTCCCAGCACATACTGTGCTACTGGTACCATTCACATCCTCGCTGAGGTTCCCTACACCTAGAATTTCCTTCCCTTCCTTCCATTCTTTACTGGCTGGTTCCTATTCGTTATTTAAGATTTGGCTCAAGGATCACACCCTGTAACAAGTCTTCTCTAACCCTCCCTGCAAGGTGCAGTCAGGCACCTCTCCCTAAGTGCCCATTACATGTTATGTTCCTGCAGGACCACACTAAACACGCTGGCTCATAATTATCTGGGTATGTCTGGCCCCCATTCATATGAGAACCAGGTTCCAGGACAGCAGAGTATGCAGCACAACCGCTGGCATGTGGTGGGCGCTTAATACAGAAAGACAGAGACAGAAGGGGAAGAGTAGGGAGAGGTAGAGGAGGAAGAAGAGGAGGAAAGGAGGAGAGGGAGGAGTAGGAGGGCGGAAAGGGGGAGGATGAGGAGGGGGAAAATGGCGAGGAGGAAGAGAAGAAGGGAGAAGAGGAAGAAAGGAGGAGTGGGAAAAGAAGGAGGAGGAGGAGGAAGAAGCCGGGAGGAAAGAAGGAGAGGGAGGAGAAAGGGGGAAATGGGGAGGAGAAGGAGGGGGAAAAAGAGGGGGAGGAAGAGGGGAAGAGAGAGGAGGAAAGGAGGAGGGGGAAAGGGGAAGGGGGAGGAAAGGGAAGGGGGAGGGGGAAGAGGAAAGGAGGAAGAGGGATGGGGGAAGAGAGGCAGGAGGAGGGGAAAGATGGGGAGAAAGGAGAGAGGGAGGAACGGAGGTTGAGAAGAGGACGACAAATGTTACAGGTACTCAAAAAAGAAAATTATCACAATAGTAAAGATCAGGAAAGGCTTTGCAGAGATGGTGCACCTGAGCCATGCTTTAAATAATAAGCTGGGTTTTTGGCAGATGGTGAGGGTAGGGAAAGGGCATTTCGGATGATGGGAACAGCAAGACTGTAAAAGTATAAAGGTTCTTCATTTTGGAAAAGAATTCAAACAGGGTGGTGGGCTAAAGCCTAGGGTGAATGAGGAAAGTGTAGTGAACTCAGAACCTTCTAGGTGTCACGTGAGTTGTCCATCCCACTGTGCATTCATTAAGGCATTTTTTAGTTACAAATAACAGAAAACTCACATCAGAATAGTCTAAAGGCAGTTGTTTGATGTCTCATTCTTTCCATTTTTCTGCTCTGACACCCTCAACACATCCTCCCTAAGCTAGGCTCCCTCACGGTCCCAAGATGGCTGCCATGGTTCCAGGTATCACACGCTAACTCCAGTATGTCCTAGAAAGGAAGAGGGGCTTTTTCTTCCTACGTCTCTTTTTAAGATGCAGAAAAATCTTTCTTCACCCTCACCGCCAGCCAATTTCCCTTCATATTTCATTGGCCAGAGCTCTGTCAGTTGCCCACACCTAACCCAATCACTGCCAAGGGGAAAGGGACCCAGTGATTCATCCGCTGGAGGGTGGACTTCTGAAGATCAATGTACTGCCAGTGAAAAAGAAGGGGAAAGGATGTTGGGTAAGCAACCACTGTCTGCTACACCTGGTCGCTCACTCGCCCCCGCAGTATGCTGCTCAACGGAGTATAGACTGCAAATATCCCACATCTCCGCCCTGCTGCCATTCTATTTTAGGGCTGAGGAAGTAACTGTCCTAGGAGAGGAAACTTGCTAACGGCTATTATGGGAAGGTCTATAAACGACACCGTAGTTTGCTTTTCTAGATCAGGAGTTCTGTAACAGTGGAGGCATAGGAAGTAGCAAGGATGACTGCATTTCAGAGAGAAGCCCCAAATGCCATTTTATTTTAGCTAAGAGTTTCACCTTTCTCCTTGAAGACATTTTCCTTAGACTGCCCCAAAAATAGCCAGCACATTCCTACCACAAAGACTTTGATCCAGCTATTCTCAGTCTTGAATACCCTTCCCTTCTCTCCCTACTTAGGGAAATCCTGCCTATCTTGGAAGAGTAAAGCTCAGACTCTTCTTTCACAAAGCTTTCTCTGACCACCCCGCTGGGAGGACTCTCTCCCTTCCCTATACACATATGACTGTTCCTTGGTAACTCTCCCATGCTGTTGAGTGACACTGGTGCCAAATTATTAACAGTTACATATCTTTCTCTTCTATTCAACTGGAAGGTATTCTATCAGGTGGACTTTGATTTTTCATCTTCACATCCTAAGTGCTTGGCATATAGCAGGATATGCAGGAAAGTTTGTGCAATGAAAACTCTTAAAATTTAATTCACTCTTTCATGCTTCTTCTCCCTACTGATCATGCAAATGAGAACCCTTATCTCATTTTGAAACCCACTCATTTTTGTTTAGTACCAGTTATGTGTCAGGCACTCACTTAGCCACTTTCCTTATGTATTGTTTTATTTGACACTCTTAAAAAACTGTGAGAGTTTTCACAACTTACAGAATAGAAAATTAAAGCTCAGGCAGGCTAAGAGAAAGGCTAAAAGCAGACTCTTTCAAGGCCACATGAAGAATTAGGGCATGGAATTAAAATTCAAGTCTGTAGAGGCAATATTGTATCATGGTCAAGAATATGGGTATTGAACACAGATCGCCTTGCTTAAAATCTTGCCACTTACAAGGGCCGAGCATGGTGGCTCACGCCTGCAATTCCAGCACTATGGAAGGCCAAGGCAGGTGGATCACTTGAGCCCAAGAGTTTGAGACCAACTTGGGCAACACAGCAAAACTCCATATCTACTAAAAATACAAAAATTAACTGTGCCTGGTGACGCACACCTGTGGCCCCAGCAATTAGGGAGGCTGAGGTGGGAGGATCACTTGAACCTGGGAGGATTACTTGAACCTGGGATTGCAAGGATGCAGTGAGCTGTGATAGCGCCATTGCACTCCAGCGTGGGAGACAAGAGTGAGACCTTGTCTCAAAAATAAAAATAAAAATAAAAAAAACTTGCCACTTACTAGCTATATGACCTCAGGGAAGTTAGCTAGTCTCTGAGTATTTCGGGTTCCTCATATATAAAATGGGAGTTAGAAATAGTGCCTATTTCATAGGGTTACTATGAGGATTAAATGAGCTCATAGAGGAAAACTGCTTACAATGGTAATGACATATATTAACAAGCAATACATAATAGCGATCATTATCGATTCCAAGTCCAGTGGTTTTCCCACAGCATCATAACAAATGCTCCTACCCTCCACCCGCCAAGTCACCTTAGGCGGGAAAGAATGACCTAGCCAAAGGACAGCCCACTGGGGGGGTCATGAGAACCACTGTCCAGAGGAGGAGCTGCAAAGAACAGTGGGTCAAAGATCACAAAGGCAATGACGTGCAAAAATTCCATCCAGGAATGGCGCTCTGCGACAGCTCGGCCCATATTGATGGCGTCCTGAGGGAACTTCTAGGGGAAAGGCACATGAGACAGGAAGCAGGTCAGCTCCCCAGTGCCCAAATACTGACCATACACCAAAGAATAGCCCCTTAGCTCGAACAAGCTTTGAAGACCTGAAATGCTTACAGCCCATCCCCTGAAAACCCAGTGCCCACAGTGATTACAGGGCAAGGTGAAGGGAGTTCCCAAGGCAAGATGGCTGCTGGAAGGCACGTTGTCCCATCAGCCTTGAGGACAAGACTGACCCTTCACCCCTCCGAGGCTCCTATACTGCCATACCTATTATCGCACTGTAACCTGGTGGGGAGGGTGACTCAGGACAGGAGCTACCATCCCCTTTACGCAGGTGGGGAACTGAGGTCCAAAGAGGATAAATGGCTACTATGTGAGGTCACATAACTAGTCAGTATCCATTCCAGACTAGAACTCAGGACTTCTGAGTCTCAATTCAGTGATATTCTTCATTATCTTAGTACGTCTTTTGCATCAGCATTTGTCTTCTTCAAGCACATGCGTTTCCTTTCCTTCTTCTGAAATGTTTATTGTCTTGCCTGTGCTAGGCTCGGTGCTAGGCACTAGGGGTTACAGAAATGATCATGGCCCTACCACCCCCCTTGCACCTCCAGTAGGCACTGCGGCAGGTGAATGCACAGGACGCGCTCAGTAAGTGCTTGCTGATATGAATCCAATTGTCTCATTACTAATGTTCCGTTATAGATTTCGGTTCTTTCCCCAAAATGGCAATTTTTACATTTTTATAAATGTTCTTTCTTTTCCTGGTCTGAAAAAGAAGACTGAATATTAAGCTAGCTGGTTGCCACTTGGTGTCTCCCAGGAAGACAGGAGAACCGAGACCCCTTTATAAAATCAGGACTCCCAAAGAGATCAAAGTCTCCTCTAAAATGAGTGCCTGAATTATTCCTCTCATCAGCCCAGAGGAACAGCAAGAAAGCAGGATCTGAGTAAGGAAAAAAGGCTTCCGTGCAGATTTTACAGCCTCTGGGTGTGACTGTGGAATCCACCATATGCCATTGGTCTGGGGTCAAAATCATGGGCCCAGAAGCTCCTACAGAAACTTTTCCAGGACCCAGGAAACACTTAGGGCCTTTGCTGAAGTGTAACACTGCTCTGTGGAGACACCTCTGCTACCCAGGATAGGTGGGGCTCTCCTGAGGCATGAGCCACTTAGCCCCCAAACCAGAAGACACAACAAATGCGAGGACTGGCTCCTCTAGAACAAACCTAGAGCAATCTGAAAGAGAACATCAATATATTTAAAATGAAGATATAAAACATGAAACAGAACCCCTAAAGAAAGAACAGGACCCAAGGATGGAAGGGCAGGATGAACTGAAAAAGAACTAAGAATTTCTAAAAGTAAAATGTATAGTCATTAAAATTATAAACTCTCGCCTGTAATCCTAGTACTTTGGGAGGCTGAGACAGGAGGATCGCTTGAAGCTAGGAGTTTGGTTTCTTTTGAGACAGGGTCTCGTTCTGCCACCCAGGCTGTAGTGCAGTGGCACCATGTTGGTTCACTGCAGCCTCGACCTCCCTGGGCTCAAATAATCCTCCCATGTCAGCCTCCCGAGTAGCTGGGACTACAGGAGTGCATCACCATGTCTGGCTAATTTTTGTTATTTGTTTTTTTGTTATTTTTGGAGAGATGAGGTCTCACCATGTTGCCAAAACTGGTCTCGAACTCCTGAGGCTCAAGCAATCCATCTGCCTTGGCCTCCCAAAGTGTTGGGCTTGCATGCATGAGCCACTGCACCTGGCCACTGAAGCCAATCCAAAAATAAAAAATAAATAACCAGGCAAGGTGGCTCACGCTGGTAGTCCCAGCACCTTGGGCGGCTGAGGCAGGAAGATCACTTGAGCCCTGGATTAGAGGCTGCAGTGTGTTATATTGGCGCCACGGCACTCCAGCCTGGGCAACAGAGCAAGATCCTATCACTTAAAATAATAATAATAAAAAAAATTAGGCTGGGAGTGGTGGTTCACTGTAATCCCAGCACTCTGGGAGGCCGACGCAGGCGGATTACCTAAGGTCAGGAGTTCAGGACCAGCCTGGCCAACATGGTGAAACTCCATCTCTACAAAATACAAAAATTAGCCAGGCGTGGTGGCACACGCCTGTAATCTCAGCTACTCAGGAGGCTGAGGCAGGAGAATCATTTGAACCCAGGAGGCAGCAGTGGCAGTGAGCCAAAATCGCGCCACTGCACTCCAGCCTGGGTGACAGAGCAAGACTCCATCTCAAAAAAAAAAATAAAAATTAAAACTCAATGATGAAAAAGGTTCAAGAAATGTGGTAACACAGCTAAGCAACTGAAGCCAATATACCTGACTCAGCCTCCTTGCTCAGTGTCTGTTAGTTGCTGGGCACTGTGCTGGGCACAAAGAGCCAAGAGGAATAACATAGAGTCCCAGTTCCCAATCCCCTTCAAGATGCCCCAGCTCACAGGTGAGGAACTACATGAGCAAACACATTTCCCTGCAAGACAGCTGTAATAACGGTACCATCTACGGGCCCCTCGTGCTGCCTGCTTTTCTTACATTATCTCAGTTAAGTCAGTACGGTCAGTGCAGACGACAAGGAAAGGCGGTGACTACAGTAGACCCCAGAATCTCCTGGTTTTCCCACCCACCGACCATTCCATTGAGCCATCCTGCATCCCCCAAGGTCATAGATCTCAGAAGAGAACAACTATAATGGAATGCCTGGGCACCCTTTTTACATTTCTACTCAAAAGGAAATTATTTGGATAGAAAACTACAATGAAATAGGCACACAGTATTGTTACACACAAGCTGAGTTTTTACAAAGGCAGAAGCCTTGACCAAAAATTCATGATTGGCTTTGAAAGGGGAAATGCCAACATCCCCCAGAAGCCGCGGGTGGGTGCTGTGTTGACTCCCCTCTTCCTGTTCTGCCCACGGCTGATCCTCCCCGGCTGGCTTCTACGTAACTCCCACCACAGCTGGGGAAGTACTGACAGGCACTCTTCTTTATCCCAAACCAGGCTCCAACCGGGATCCCGCCACTGGAGGGACATACTTACTTTTGTTTTCCTAACTCTGTGCACCTTCGCACTTCCTGACTTAGGCCAGTGAAGGAAGAGGAAACATCAAAAAGATTACAAGACAAGCTTAGTTTCTGGCATTTCCAAGGGATGGGAGCTGAAGGGGCTGGCAGGGTGACCCCAGGCAGCAGACGCCCTCGGTCGCTTTGTAACTCAGCACGCCGGTGGCCAAGAGAGCTCATATGCCTCTCCAAAGTGCTTAAGGTCTCAAGAAACCGTCTGTTTCTGGGGAGGATCTGGGACAGGAGCCCATTTTCTCTAAATAACTGAGAGGACTTCAGAAATCTGGTCTTAATTACCCCCTCGCAGCGACGTGGCTACACAGCACATCATGGTGTGTTTCCTTTACTCTCAGAAGATGGGGCCACCAGTGGGCCAGGCCCTCCAGTTGCTTCTTCCCCTAAGGACTCAGACGATCTGTCCTAATCGAACCACACAGTCCCTCCTGACCTCTCTTGGGGCCAATGGCCTGCTCTGGGAACAGGGCTGGCTGAGGTTAGGGACCTGGTTGCAGCTTTGGAACCAAGGTTTTAGTCGTACAAAAGGAACAATTGCAGGGATGCGTGCTGTGCTGGGCATGAACTGTGAGTCAATTCTGAAGTCAGAGGACCCAGCCCACACCCTGCCCATCCCTTCCTGGGAGAGGACTTGGGGTCCGGAGGGGGAGCTGGTAGAGGGTTTGCACGGGTTAGTAAATTTAATTTTTTCAAGAGGCCGGGTGAGAAGTTAGTGTCCCTGGGTTGAAAGTGAACAATCGGGCCGACAGCTGGAGAATGCACAGCGAAATGAGTCCTCAACTCCAACTCTTCACAGAGGCCTGGCATAGAGAAGAGCTCTGACGAAGGAGTGACTGTGAGGACACAGTAGAGGCTGACTCCCGCCCGTGCATCACTGCAGCCACGGTAACATGCCTCTGACCTTCTCTTCCCCGTGGGTTAGGAACCTCTCCCCAGAGCTCCCATAACACCCTCCTTTCCCACGCTGCAAAGATATCCACATCCTCACTCCCAAGACCTGTGAATACATTAGGTTACATGAGTTATCCTGCAATGGAAAATGAAGGTTGCAGATGGAATCAAGGTTGCCAAGCTGTTGATCTTAAAATAGGGAGAATAGCCTAGATTATACAAGTAGCCCAGTGGGATCACTTTAAGGGCCCTTCAAGGTAGAAGAAGAATCCAGAAGGGAGAACCAGAGAGATGGAAGCTTGAGAAGGATGAAGACCAACGTTGCCGGCTTTGGAGGTGGAAGAAGGAAACTATAAGCCAAGATATGCAAGTGGCCTCCTGATACTGGAAAAGACAAGGAAACAAATTCTTCCCAGCGCTGCCAGGACTAACACACTTTGCTAACACCTTGATTTCAGTCAGTGAGATCCATTCTAGACTTCTGACCTCCAGAACTGTAAGATAGTAAATTTGTACGATGTAAACCATGAAAGTTTGGGGTAATTTGTTACAGCAGCAATAAGAAACTAATACACTATCATTATGCTTATCCTAATATAATGCAATTTTTATTTATATGTCTATCGCCCCCATCAATAATAATAATAGTAGCTAACATTTGTTGAATGTACCCTTACTGTGAGCACTTACTATTTGGTAAGGCCAGCACCAAGCATTTCATTCACATAAGATACTAAAAAAAAAACCAGGTAATTTCAATTGAACACACGATGAAGGTAAAGACAGGGGTCTAAAAGTAGGGGAGGGAGTTAAATGCATCTTCGAGGAGATAAAGACACAGGTGCTTTTTAAAGATGAGTAGCAATTAGTCTAGGAGAAAGGAAGAGCATCCCCGGCAGGGGGAAGAACGTCAGCAGACACTCAAGCACTCTGGCAACTTCACAGCAGGCTGGTAATAATGTTTCTAGCCTGTAAGTCTCCTCAGAGATCCAGGCCTCCTGCCTGCCTGAAATCTCCACAGGATGCCTCCTAGACATCTCAAATTTAGGATGGCTGATATAGAACCTGATTTTCTCCATGAGCATACTCCTCCTAGTCTTCCTGTCTCCCACAACACCACCATACACCCAGCCGTTCAAGCCAAAACCCCAGGAGTCACCCTTGAGTCCTTCCCCTTGCCTCATTCCAATGTAATCTATCACCAGATCTCATCAATGCTATCTCCAAGATCTAAGTAGCCTCTGCCCACTTCTTTCTACCTCCATTGCTGCTGTCTAGTTCTAAGCCACCATCCTCTTTCCTCCTTAGTGGTCTTCCTGCTTCTACACCTAGCCCCCTATGATCCATCCACTCTTCACAAAAGCAGTCAAAGCTATCTCAAAAATGTCAATCAGGCTGGCCGTGGTCACTCACCTGAGGTGAGAAGTTCAAGACCATCCTGATCCACATGGCAAAACTCCATCTCTACTAAAAATACAAACATTAGCCAGATGTGGTGGTGCATGCCTATCATCCTAGCTACTCAGGAGGCTGAGGCAGGAGAATCACTTGAACCCAGTAAGGCAGAGGTTGCGGTGAGCTGAGATCGTGCCACTGCACTCCAGACTGGGCAACACAGCTAGACTCTGTCTCCAAAAAAAAAAAAAAAAAAAAAAAGCAATCAGATCTCACTGCTGAGCTTAAACTCACCAAAGCTTCTCTTTGTACTGGGTGGAGGGACTCTCCCCAGCATGGCTTAGAATCAATCGGCTGTGTGATCTCGCCCCTGCCTCCCTCTCAAACTTCACCTTGTGCCCATTCCCCCCATCTCTCCCTTACACTCTAGCCCTGCCTTCCCTTACTCCTTGGAATACACCAAGCTCTTTTGTGCATAGTCAACTTTGTACATTCCCATCCCTCTGCCTGGAATGCCCTCCCCCACAATCTCTCTGCCTGGCCAGTTCCTTCTCCATTTTTCCAATCTCAGAAAGGCTTTCCCTTGCACAACTAGGACCAACTTTGTGCCACCAGCCCCTACTTTGGTTCCAGGTTTGTTTCCTTGATAACAAGGAATCATTCATTTGCTAGAGGTTGTTTATTCTGCTTCTTGCTTGTTGCCCATCTCCTCCAGCGGAATGCAAGCTCCAGAAGGGTGGTGACAGGCCTTTTTCGTCCACCACTGTATCATCAGGACTCCACACAGGACTTAGCATGGCACAGGTGCTCAATACATGGTTGTTCAATTGATGAATTAAAAGAGAAAGTGTGAGGCTGACGTTGAAAGATAAGGCTGGAAACAGAAGGCCTTGAGAACAGGGTCCTATTCATCTTTCCACGACTGGCACCTCCCACAGGGAAGCCACTTAGCAAATGTTTCACTGGATGCATGAAATAAAAATTCAATTCCAGATAAATCTGAGATGTGCTGTCCTTTCTGGGCAAGGCTCCCCAAGAAGTTTCCGCTCCTCCTTAGGCTTCTTAGGAGGTACACGTCTAGGGCATACAGCAAGTGCTTAATAAATGGGGTG
Source organism: Macaca fascicularis (assembly GCF_037993035.2). NCBI lineage: Eukaryota > Metazoa > Chordata > Mammalia > Primates > Cercopithecidae > Macaca > Macaca fascicularis. The sequence continues at coordinate 140,087,406 of NC_088382.1, forward strand.
ACTGCTACTATTGCTCATATGGGGATCAGTCATGCAGCCTCCTAGAAAAGACCTTCCGGAGTCCATGCCAGATGCAGCAGTGGCTGGGTGAAGAAATGGGAGGGGAAAATGAGAACGGAGCAGCAGGATCCAAATACGACTGAGACCTAGGTGGGGAAAGGGCAGGAACAACACTGTCCTGGCTAACTGGGGCTCCCTTCTTTCCTCTAGACTTCAGCCACCTAGGTGCAGCGTGGAGATGCCAGCTGGGACGTGAGTCCTCACAACGGAGGGCTCAATCTGAATGCACACATTCATCTTTGGGCCTGCCAGGCTTGCACTGATTTTGAAAATCTGGCTCGCTGTGGCTGGTGAGGACTGGGGAGGTGTAGAGAATTTCAATTTCCCTCACCAAATGGCAAGCTTGCAAAAAGTCCTTTCTCTCCAACATTATCACATACTAAAAATGAAAAACCAGCCATTCAGAGCTCTCATGAGAAAAATAGATGGGCTGCTTAGCTCACAAGAAACAGGAGGGCTGAAAATCAAGTCTAGAGAACATCATAGGGTACATTATGTGCTAAGATACTGCCCTTTTTTGGACCTGGGAGTTTCTATTTTTCACAAAAGAATGGGATAGGGAAAGTAATTCCCCATATAATAAGCCACTCATTTTATACTTCAAATCCATTTGGTAGCTGAATCTCCAAATCCATTTAGTGGCTCAACAGTAGGGGTTAGGTGATTTTTTTTTTAAGCTCCCTATCTCAAATTATGCAGTTTGAGGCAAATAGCATATCTCAAAAAAATAGCATTACCAGGATAGAAGAGAAGGCACTAAAGTGGTGAAGGTTATGATGCTAAGAAGACATGTTTCCAAATCTGTTTCATGGCTAACAGATCAAAATCTAACACAGAAGGGGCATGGGACTGAGCCTGAAGAAGTGGAAACTACTCCTGGCCACGTGACCTTGGGTAAGTCAGGTCACCTTTCTGGGCCTTCTCAGAAAAGGGGCTGAAATCAGTTGTTCTCCAAGATCTTTTTCTTTCAAAACCTCTGACTGGTTGTTTCCAGAAGACCCGCATTTTCTTAAAGCTGTCTGGTGGCGCTACAATTGCAAAACAGAAAGGCTTTGGGGTGAAGGTTGCAATAGGGATAACCCAGGACTAAAAACCGAACAGCTTTTACAATCCCAAAACATTACTCAGCAATCCAGGGCCTGATGTCATCCCAGAATCAATCACGCCAAGATTATCTAACAGAGTAGACAGGTGAACATGCGAGAGAAAGTTCTTTTTCTTGCCTGATGAGTACAGGTAAAGTTAAGGTCAAGTTAAGGATGATGGTCTGCAGTTGACCATCTGTCTCCCTGAGCTACTGGAAAACCACATTACTAAAGGAAACTGCTTCACAAGTGCCCAACATGAACCCTTGGGATGTATCAAACCGCAGAAAACCGGACGCGGGCAAGTTTCTTTTTTCTTTGAAACTTCATGTCGCTCTCAGAAAATGCAGCAGGTCCCAAAATGGTACAAGCAGAAAACACAAGCCACTTCAGGTCCGCCCGGGAGCAAACACCGAGCTCCAAGTAGGACTCCCCCTACCCCTTTCCTTTCGCTTCGTTTCTCTTCTTTTGCTTTAGGCAAGTGGCCTGGGGCCTGCCAAGCAGCGCCGGGTTCGGGCAGGGGCCGGCGACCGCGGGGAACTTTCCTCTGCCGCGCCAGAGACAATGCCGGGAGGGCTCCCCATCCGCGGGGTTCGGGCCGCCAAGCGCGTCGTCCCGGGCCCTCCCCCGGAGCCGGACGCGAAGCCCCCCCAAGGCAGGCCCCATCCCCGGCCCCACTGCGGGGGCCCCCTCTCCAGAGCTGGAGGCGCAGAGACCCCCCCGCCCCCACCAGGCGGCCTCGTCCGGCCCCGCAGAGCCTGGCCGCGCGTCCCGCACACGCCCCAGCCCAGGGCCGGCGCCCTCCCCGCGGAGAAGGACACCCCGCTGCGAGAGGAGCCGGGAGCCCGCCCGGCGCCCCGTCCCCGTACCCCTCTTCGCGCGAGGTACTGGGCAGGGGGCGCCCGCGACTGTGGGCTACTCCGCCCGGCCCCACCGAGCTCGTCCGAGCGCCCCGCAACTCACCGGGACCTGGCGGGCCGCTGGGCATTATTCCATCGCGGGCTCGGCCGGGCGCTCGCGGCTCTCGGGTGGGAAAGCGAACTGCGACCGGGAAGCGCCGGCGGGGCGGGAGGCGCGGACCCGGGGCTGCCCAGCGTAGAGTGCTCGCCCGCGGCGGCGGCCAGGCCAGGCGAGGCGCGGGAGCCGAGCGCGGCGCAGGAAGGGGCGGGCGACCATGTGCCGAGGGGGAGGAGGCCGCGGCGACGCGAGCGGCTCGCACAATCCCGCTCGGCGGCGGAGGGCGCGGGTTTCAGGAAATCCAAACACTTCGACAGGAAATCGGAATCCTGACTAAGCATTCCCAGCCCCGAGCCGCTCCGCGCCGGGGGCTCCCGCCTCGCTTAACCCTTGGCCCGCCGGCAGCCACGCGGGGGGCGCGCGCGGGGCCCCAGACCTCGGCCCGGGTCGGGCGTCCTTCGCTTTCCGCCCCATGCCCTGGCCGGCCGGCCTCCTCCCTGCCAGAGGTGGAAGGGGTGGGATTTATCCACAGAAAACCCTGGACGCGGAAGGTGCCTTTCTAAGGCCGGGACAGCGGCAAAGGACGTGCCTGTCTTCCATCTGCAGAGGATGGACCTGCACTGTCCTGGCCGTTACCCCTATTTTCAGTAAAGGAGTGACTTCACCAGGCTGCCCCCTTTCACCCCTTCCTCTCTGCTCTTATAATTTCCTCATTTTGCCCAGTGCCAGAGGAACAGGACCTTCCCAGTCAGGATACTATAGGAACAGTATGGAGAGTAATCGTGTGGGCTGCAGGCTCTGTGTCCCATTGGAATATGGCCTTTTTTTCTACTCGTGTTACCTTGAGTAACCCAACTTTCCTGAGCCTCAGTTTGCTTAAATATGAAATGGACGTTAATTCCACCCTCATAGGTTTGATCTGGAAACCGATGTTTAGACAGGGACTGGCACATTGGAAACACCCAAATAAATGATAGCCATGCTTGTCCTTATGATTGCCATTAAAAGACATCAGAGAAAGGAGGATTTTAATTTGTGGGATGTATATTGTGCATATCTATGTCTACTTTCAAAGTCAGAGACGTAGTCTTTCTTTAGAACTTCATTTCCCTCCTAATCGTTGGGCGATTGTTTTTCTTCGCAGCATTTCAGAAACTGCTCTCTGCAGAGGATATGGTTCGTGGCTGTGGCAGACCCCCTTCTGTTGAAATCTGAAACGGAAAACCTCACGAAATTTGGGATTTTGCTCTTAATCTGAGAGTCCGCGTATGGTGGGGAGGTTGTTAAACAGTCTGGGGCGGCTTTACAAAGTTTGGGAAAACCAAAATCAATCTCTGACTGGGCAGAGAGGCCAGACAGCCAAAGAGTGATTCATTGTGGTTTCCCACGGAAATGCCACATTTCGGGGGTGTCTACCTGGAGGATGCAGCTTGGTGGTTTTGCTGTGTTTCAGATTCCTTTGAAACCCAATCAGACTTTGAAGAGGGAACATGCTCGTGAGCGAAAACAGAAGCCTGAAATGAACCTGCTGGGAACTGAAAGTTGGGTACCAGCTCGTTTACTCCAAGTAAGGAACAGATACCAGTTTTAGACCCAGCATTGTTCCTTTTCTGCAATTCTTTCTCCGTGGCCAGCAGCAGTAGGACGAGCTCTGAGGTGGGCACCAGGAGTCCCAAGGTCCTGCTCCAGGCCCTTTGCAGCTGCCGTCCGCTCTGCCTGGTAGAACCCTTGTATGACTGTTCTTGGCACACAGCTCACAGCCCAGAAGTCAGCTCCACAGAGAGGCTCTCCCCAACCATGTGATCTACTTGTCTCTGGCACCTACACCCCACCTCCACCTCTCCCAAATATAGCGCATCCTGTTTGATTGCTTCATAGCCCTTGTCACTGTTTTGATTGGTTGCTTATTTTTTATCTGCCCCCCACTCTCCCCACTGCATGGGTAAACTGCATTACAGCAGTACCTTGGCCTGTTTCCTTAGAACAATGCTGGCCCATATGAGACCATCAATAAACACGTGTTGAATAAATGAAAGAAGCAAACAAACTAGAGTTGTAGATGGGACCCCTGCCTGAGGTAGGGTGGTTCACTCCATCCTGCAGCTCCTTGTAGCTTCCTCTTTGGTGGAGAGATTCAAAAGGGAATGCCCAGTGCAGTGGAAGAAGCACCAGATGGCTCTATTAGTGCTTCTGGAAAGTTAAAACTATAAGTAGGCCAGGCATGGTGGCTCACTACTGTAATTCCAGCACTTTGGGAGGCCGAGGCGGGTGGATCATGTAAGGTCAGGAGTTTGAGACCAGTCTGGCCAATATGGTGAAACCCCCTCTCTACTAAAAATACAGACAATTTGCCGGGCGTGGTGGTGGGCGCCTGTAATCCCAGTTTCTTGGGAGGCTGAGGCAGGAGAATCGCTTGAACCCTGGAGGTGGAGGTTGCAGTGAGCCGAGATCACGCCATTGTATTCCAGGCAGGACGACAGAGTGAGACTCAGTCTCAAAAAAAAAAAAACCAAACAAAAAACTGTAAGTAATTAAGACTGTCAGATGAGATAACTATAGTCTCATTGGTACAGTCCCAGTTAATTACTCCCTTCTTTGTGCTTCCTTGGCATTTCTGTTTAAAGAATATATTTATCACGTTGTGTACTCACTACTAGATGACTGCTCTCCTAAATCAGATGGGGGAAAGGAAGTCCACACTTGTTGACCACTTGCTCTGAGTGGGTCTCTGAGCAAGGTGAACTTGAATTCATTTTAAGGCATCAGTTAAGTGCCTATAATGTGCTAAAAAAAAATCTGGGCCCTACATCTGCAATGATGAAAAAGAACTACTCTTGCTAAGAAAGACAAGAAAGCTCTATCTAGTAAGCAGAGAGATAAGTACTCTTATAAAGTCATGTCCAGGGTGTCCAGGGATATTCAGAGCATTGAAGGTGGAGTAGGGTGGAGATAAGTTGGAAAATGCTTCCAAGAAGTGGGTACTCTTGAACTAACTTTCTAGGAAGAGACAGGACCTATGTAGCTAGATAAGCGGGCACAGACCTGCCAAGCAGAGTAACAAGCGCAATGTGTTAGTGATGCTCGGCTCCATGTTCCCTGGGCCCACCTCTGAGCTCACCGGCAGCTGCAATGAGCTGCCCTCTGTACAGAGGAACTGTCTATCCAAAGCAGGCACCCCTCCTCTCTGCCAGGAGGCTTTCTCTAGGGCTGTGGGATCTTGCCTAGCCTGAAAGTTTTCAACAGCCCTGGGGCAGTCCTTAACCAAACAGTGGATGAATGTGTCAGCCTCCCCTTCCCTAAGGAAGAACAATTCTCAAATGCTTTCAAGGCAGTTCCTCAGAGGAACCCCCAGTAGGAATGAATCCAGTAGCCCCCAGAAGTCACTCCCTCATTAAGTCATTCTTTGATTTGCCTCTTGTCCCTTCCTTGCCTTACTTTCTCACTTCCTTATTTGTTCTTGGGATCCCAAATAAAGTAACTGCACCCATCTCCTTGTCTCGAGGTATACTTCTGGGGAAACCCAATCCAGAGCAGCGTTCGTGCATATATTCACAGATACTGGCTGGGCACCCCCAGGTGCCTGAGCAAAGACTGAGTGTGAACACATGATATATGTGGGTAACTCCACGAGGTTCAACATGATCTGAGAACATGATGCATGTTCAGACATGGAAAACAATGAGACTAAAAAGCCTTACACCATCTTACAGTTGAGGAAACTGAGGCACAGGAGTGTTGAGTAACTTGCCCAAGGTCAAACACTAGTGAGTAGAGGAGTATATTAGTCCGTTTCCAGGCTGCTGATAAAGACATACCTGAGACTGGGAAATTTACAAAAGAAAGACTTTTAATTGGACTTACAGTTCCACACAGCTGGGGAAGCCTCACAATCATGGCGGAAGATAAGAGGGAGCAAGTCAGGTCTTACATGGATGGCAGCAGGCAAAGAGAGAGAGAGTTTGTGTGGGGGAACTCTTTGAAACCATCAGATCTCATGAGATTTATTCATTATAGAGTTATAGAACAGCACAGGAAAGACTTGCCCCCATGATTCAGTTACCTCCCAATGGGTCCTTCCCACAACATGTGGGAATTCAAGATGATATTCGGGTGGGGACACAGCCAAACCACATCAAGGAGCATTGGAGTCCAGGCTCTTCACCACCCTGCACTGCCTTTCTTGGCAGTTTAAGCTGTCGGGAGTATGAATAATGAGAAGAAGAGAACCAAAAGGAGAACCAGGGGGCATGGGAAGAAATTGCTTTTAGAAGGAGGGAATGAGCAACACTCACAAATGTTACAGGAAATTTCATCAAGAAAGGACCGGAAAGCAAGTGTTCATTTCATATGACAATGAGAGGGCTGATAACTTTTACCAGAGCTGTCTTGATGGAGTGGAGGGATTGGAAGCCAGATTGCGGTGGGTTGAGGAGTGAGTGGGAGACAGCAAGTGTGGACAACTCTTTTCAGAAATGTAGCCGTCTAGCAAGTGGGAGGTAAGGGTGGAGGCTTCTTTAAAGATGTGTGGGCAGGCAAGCATCTGGGTTGGTAGGAGAGATTGAGAGGAAGGGATGGTTCATTGATAGAACAGGTACTGAGGATGAGAGGAGATGGGAACTAGAGTGGGTTAGGGGCACAAGCCCTGGACTGGAAGAGGCCACCTTGTCTGCTGAAGGAGAGGGCTGAAGGGCAACGTGCAGAACTCTAAATTTCCACCATGAACATCCTGGAGTCACAGACTAGGAGCTAGGTAGGCTCTTGAGTTTAGACCCCTGAGTTTAATTCTTTATGAAAATTATGCTCCGGGCTAGGTGAGGTGGCTCATGCCTGTAATCCCAACACTTTGGGAGACCCAAAGCAGGGGGATCATTTGAGCCCTGGAGTTTGAGACCAGCCTGGGCAAAATGGCAAAACCCCGTCTCTACAAAAAAATTTTAAAATTAGCCAGAGATGGTGGTACGTGCTTCTAGTTCCAGCTACTTGGGAAGCTGAGGTGGGAGGATCGCTTAAGCCTGGAGGTCAAGGCCTACGGTGAGCCATGATTGCATCAGTGCACTCCAGCCTTAGCAACAGAACGAGGCCCTATCTCAAAAGAAAAAAAAAATGATCAAACGTAGATGAATAAAAAGTGATTTCAGCCTAATGACTGGAAAAGAGATAACATGAGAAGCTATTTTGGCCCAAGTAAGTTAGTGAAGTAGGAAGGCAAGGATGAGCAGGAGAGACCTGGGAGATTCAGCGAACACAGCTTGTTGGCTGGTGGTGGGGCACACGCAAGGAGGGGACAAGGGTGCTCACCTGTAAGGAGGAGGAGGGTGGTATTTTTAACCATGACAAAGAGTGAGGGATGGGAAGGTTTTGAGGAGGAAGATAATGAGTTCCTGTTTGTGCTTTCTGCAGAGAAGGGAATAGGTGGTGGGTAAGAATGCGAGGCTTTGCTAGGCTGGGGTGGGGGCTAGGCTAGGGTGGGGGTGGGCAGGAGGGAGGCAGAGGGACCTGCTCAGTTGGTGAGTGGGGGAGTTAGCATCTGAAAAGATAGCACCCTTCACTGGTTTCTCACAGTCTTGCGTCATCTGGATTTTTCTAGTGCACGGTTTCTCGTTCTTGGCAATATTAACATGTTGGACCGGATGATTCCTTGTTGTAGCCGGCTTCTGGCACTTTGTAAGATCTTCAGCAGCAGCCTCTCCTTGGGGAGGTTCGGCTTCTGCCCACTGGATGCCAGCAGCAACCCTCCAGTTGGGAAAACCAAACACATCTCCAGGTATTGCAAAATGTTCCCTGGAAAGCAAAATTGCCCCCAGTTGAGACCTATGTTCTCTCCGCTTTTCCTTACATCACTTGAATATTGTTGATTAAAAGGTGAGCCGTTTGATAACCTTTTTTAGCAGAAGCACTTGTGTCCAGTTTGAAATCCTGGCTCCACCACTTCTCTGGTTCATAACTTTGAGTGACGTTCTTGCCTTCTCTTGGTTTCTTTCTTTCTTTCATTCTTTTTTTTTTTTATCTGTAAAATGGAGTTTTTGAGAGGATTGAATGAAGTAATCCATGCAAAGCATTGGGCTCAGTACAGGGTGCCTGGTCAGTGTTCAATCATTGCTGGCTATCATTATTAGTATTTTAGTGGTATTTAGGCACTGGTGATATATCCAGACCACATTTGGAAATTTGGACCTGGAGATACAGACCTCACACATGTATCAGAGACAAGAGGGCACACTTGAGGCTGTGGATATCTATACATGGTCTGGAGAGAAAGTAGACAGGAAGAAGAAGAGAAGTTTGAGCAAGAACCCTAGGGAACACCTAAATTTACCAATCAGATGGAGGAAGAGGGGTCCGTAATTGAGATTTGGGTGGTCAGCCATGTAGATAGGGAACTCGGTGTAACTTTTCATCTAACCAACATTAAGTGGCAGCCCTGACCTTTGGGCAGTGGGAAGCTTGGCCACTGATTGTCTTCTTGTGGAATGAGAACAACCTTGATGCTGGAGTTAGCTGTCACTGAGTGCACACCTTGGCGTCAGGTGCTATGCCCATGTTAATGCTCACAACAAGGCTATGAATTAGGCACTCTTTATTATGCTCATTTTATACATAAAGAAACTGACACATAGAGAAGTATGATGGTGAAGGAGGGTGAGCTCAGCAAGGTAGGGTAGAGGGAGAAAGGGCCTTTCACACAGAGAGGTGCCATGTGAGGAAAGGCAGAGGCCCAGAACAACCTTGGAACAAAGAATGAGAGAGGTACAAAGTGTTGGAAGGCAAGACATGGACAGCTTCCACTCTAGGGACATCCCTGGTAGTGCCATGTCCAGCCATACTGGAGCCCAAGGCAAAAGGGAAAGTCAATCATACTGATTCTGTATTTATTTATTTATTTATTTGAGACAGAGTCCCACTCTGTCACCCAGACTGGAGTGCAGTGGTGTGATCTTGGCTCACTGCAACCTCCACCTCCTGGGTTCAAGCGATTCTCTTACCTCGGCCTCCTGAGTAGGTAGGATTACAGGCCCACACCGCCATGCCTGGCTCATGTTTTTGTATTTTTTTAGTAGAGACGGGATTTCGCCATGTTGGCCAGGCTGGTCTCGAACTCCTGATCTCAGGTGATCCACCCACCTCTGCCTCCCAAAGTGCTGGGATTACAGGTATGAGCCACCACACCCGGCCCTGATTCTGTCTTTATTTAAAATTTTAGCATTTTGTTCATCCTGGAACTTTTACATTAATTTTTCTTTTTTAACAACTGCACTAAAATATTCTTTCTCTTGACTGAATTTGTTGGCACTCACTTGGATGGATTGAACAGAATGCCAAACTCTTCTAGCCTTCTTGACCTTGCTGCTTACGAGGCAAATTCCAGCCTGGGTCACTCCCTTGTCCCTTAGCCAGGAGAAGACAAGGATCCTGATTCCAGCCCTATAGGACAAGAGCCAATGGAAGAGAGGTAATTCTGTGGAAAACCAAGGACTTTCAGAAAACAAAAATGTATCTGGGCACGTAAAACCTAACCAATCTGTCTACTACAAGAAGTTCCTCTTCGAGCCTTCCAGAGATCTGTGATGCCGGGAAGAAAGCATTCCAGGGGCATTGAGGGGAAGAAGAAAGGAAAGAGTGGGAAGTGGGGTCGGCACATGGAACATACATAGTCAGGTGATTAAGAATCTGTGCTACATCATCATAAGAAAAATAAAAGCAAAAGCAAAACAAAACAAAAGAACCTGCGCTACAGTGGAGAAGGCTGAGTTTTAGCTCAACCACCTACTAGCAGTGTCATTTTGCCTAGTAACAACGAGGTAAGCCTCAGTTTCCTGGCTATAAAATGGGGATAAAGGTACCCATCTCATAAAGTTGTTGAGAGGATTAAATGAATTAAGTCATGTAAAAGTGCCTGAGCATAATAAGTATTCATCACTTTTTTCCTTTTTTTATTTGTGGGGTTTTTTTTTGTTTGTTTGTTTGTTTTTAGATGAACTCTCACTCTGTTGCTTAGGCTGGAGTGCAGTGGCCCGATATTGGCTCACTGCAGCCTCCACCTCCCAGGTTCAAGCAATTCTCCTGCCTCAGCCTCCTGAGTAGCTGGGATTACAGGTGCCCACCACCATGCCTGGCTACTTTTTTGTATTTTTAGTAGAGACGGGGTTTCACCATGTTGGCCAAGCTGGTCTCAAACTCCTGACCTCAGGTGATCCACCCACCTCAGCTTCCCAAGGTGCTGGAATTACAGGCATGAGCCACCATGCCTGGCCACTTTCTTCCTTTTTTAAGAACTATGGTATCAGCATTTAAAAATGTATTATTTTTCAAGCCGAATAATGAAGGTGAGAGAGATGGAATAGTAACATGAGGCTTAGGAAGATCCCAGGGAAGGTTTGTTTCATTTTTCTCCCAGTTGGGAGAGCAAGAGAAGGGTCCAGTGGAGAGGGAAAAACAGAGGCATGTGGTAAGCAGTCTCCCCTGAGTTGGGAATACCTTATATATCCTCAAGTTGAGCTCATCCATTTACAGAGAATTGAATGACTGGATCAGGCTTGCACACCCTGCTGGCAGTGTGGTCAGAATAAAACCAGGGTCTCTGAAGGCCAGGACAGTTTTTCTCACTGAAAACCTGGCCACCGTACTATACCCAATCAGTGTAAATCCTGGAGTCACTCCTTGTGCCCAGGTCATAAGGATGTGAGATATGATGAGATTTTTCCCATTACACTGTTAATGAAGCCCCACTCAGCCAAAACACACCCTGAAGGGGCCCTGTAAGATAAACACTCTGGCATTTCTCTAGAGTTGATGAATATCAGGGAAAATGCTTTCCATTTTTAGGTTATTAATTTCGAAAGCTTCATTTCCAGCTATAATGGACCTTGGTGATAAGAGTCAGACAAATGGGTCACAGCAACAATCTCTTAAGAAAGTGAGGTCTGCTTTTTGTGTGTGTGGAATTAATAAGGGCCTCACCCTCTTCACCTGGGAACCCCAGGAAGTCCAAAGCAAGCCCTCCCTGACCTTTTAGGGTGAAGTGCCCCACTCTGTGTTTCCATAGAACCTTGGGATCAGTGCTGACAAGCCTTAACCACAGTGCACAGTCTCTCTCCTGTAGTTTCTGAGGGCAGATATTCTTTTATTTGCCTCTGTATCCCCAGCATCTATCAGAGTACAAGGCACACAGTGTGTCAACTCATGTCTCTTGAATGAACTTCCATGCTTTACAAAACATCATCACAAACCAGCTGCTGGAAAAAAGAACCCTGTCATTTCCTGAATAAGCAAAGTTCAGAGCTGGCTTTTCCAGCAGGTATGTTGTTCTGAAACTGACCTAATAGTCCCATAGACAGTTTCTTCTGATAAACATTTGAAAGTTACCCTTCTGGTCTTAAACCTTGAAACTCACCAGATCCAGACAATGAGATGCCAGGCCCCTCATTCATCATGATTGCTTCCTTACTCCTCCCGAGTTCCTGTTTTCTCATACATAGTTACATTTCTCCCTTCCCATATAAACCCCTAATTTTAGTCAGTTTGGGAAATGAATTTGAGACTGATCTCCCATCTCCTCCACTGCAGCACCTGATTGAAACCTTCTTCCTTGACAGTACTCATCTCAGTCATTGGCTTTCTACGTGGCGAGCAGCAGGACCTACACCAAACCCCTGGTGTTTCGGTAACAGTTCAGGGTGGAAACAACCATGTGTGTTAACAACAGTAATGATGTTAACAATGTACAGTAACTAAAATTTGAGTACTTACTGTATGCCTGGCATTGTTCCAATGATTCTAATGGCACTATGTGTGTTAATAACAGTAATGACGTTGACAATGAACAATAACTAAAATTTGAGTACTTACTGTATGCCTGGCACTGTTCTAATGATTCTAATGGCACTTTCTACTGATTATCTCATTTAATCTCAAAGTAAACCCACTTACTGTATGCCTAGCACTGTTCTAATGATTCTAATGGCACTTTCTACTGATTATCTCATTTAATCTCAAAGTCAACCTAAAAGGTAAGCTACTAATATGTACATTTTACAGACGAGGAAACTGAGGCTCAGAAAGGTTACACACAGGGTATTTGTCTTTGGCAATTACCCTCCGGCTCTCTTGCTGCAAACTGAGCTCCAGGGGCCAAAATAAGGCATAGAGTTTGCCAACTTTAAATCTAAGGGATATTTTAGTGTATCTGAGCCATAGATTTACACTGTAAAATAACAGGTCCCTCTAGTCTGGGCCTACTGTTTCAGAAAAAGTGGAAAATACTCCCCCGGTGGTTTTGTAAATAGTCCTTAATTGAACTCAGCATTGGTATCATTACCACCAAGTTCTGCAATTAACCAGCCTGAAGATTGCTTGCTAGGTTGCAGCTACAGAGATATTTACATATCCATGTTTTTTGTAGGCAAGACTTCCAGCCTGTAAATTGCTTATCCAGCCATAATCATAGCTGCTAGGAAGCTGCCTGGGGCCATTTCAAGGGAATGAGGAAGGGAAAGGATTCCCCTAAAGCCAGCTGTTGCTACCTCAGAATAACAACACTAACAATCAAGAACTAACATATGTACAGTCCTTTAAAAATTACAAAACACATTCTCATACAGTGACTCGTATCCATTTTTAATTTCTGTAATAGTAGGGAGGAGAGTACTGCTGTGAGGGTCATTATTTTAAAGAAGAATCACCAAAGCCCTGTTTCCTCCAGAGCGATATTGTTGTCTTTCATTCAATAAATATTCAGTGAGCACCAACTATGTGCAAGGAACTGTACTAGGTGCTGGAATGTAATGGTGAACACAACAGACACTGTTCCTGGACTCATGAAGCTTATAGTCTAAGTGGGGAGAAAAACCTTAACCAAATCATGTATACAAATAAGTATAAAATTATAACTACTGCAATGCCACCAGAGAGGTAGAAATTGCAATGGGATCCTAAAATAGAGGGATTTAATCACGATCAGGAAAAACTTTTCTGAGCTGTGATAATTAGGAGTTAACTAGGCAAAGAAAGAAGAAAAAGTGTTTCATGAACAGGGAACAGCATGTGTAAAGGCTCTAGAACCAAACCAACAGCATGTGTAAAGAACCAACACATGTCTAGAACCAAGAGCATGTGTAAAGGCTCTAGAACCAAAGGAAGTCATCATTTCTGCCAAACGACCAACCTATTTTCTGCCATATTCTATTGGCTGAGGCCTTTTTTAAAAAGGATCAACAGAATATAGAATCTTAGAGATGGAAGGCATTTTTCAGGGCACTATAGTTCAGGTAACAAACAGTAGGTGCATAGCTGATGTTTGAATGAATGGAGTGTCACGGGGGTTTATCAGTTAGTTGTTGCTGAATAACAAATGATCCCCAAATAAAGTGGCTTAACCAACCACCCAGCGCTTCATTCTGTGGATTGGTGATTTGGGTAGAATCAGCCGGGTAGCTTTCACCTGATCTAAACTGGGTTTATTTATATACTTGTGGACATCTCCCAGGTCAGTCAAAATGGTGTATCACTGTTTTCTGTGATTGCTAATCTTCCAACAGGTTAGACCAGGTTTGTTGATACAGTAGCAGGGTTCTGAGAGAAGCAAAAGAGGTTGCTAGGCCTTTCATAGCCTCAGGTTCAGGACTCTCACAACCTTATTTCTGCCATATTCTGTTGGCTGAGGCCTTTTGTTTGTTTGTTTGTTTTTAATGATTATTAGAATATAGAATCTGAGAGATGGAAGGGATTTTTCAGGGCGCTGTAGTCCAGATAACAAACAGTAGGTGCATAGCTGAATGAATGGAAAGATGAGCACACTACACACGCCCATCTTCAGAAGTTCCAGCCCATGGAATATTGCGCTAATGGGCCAGAACAGGTTTCTCTACCTTGAGTTTTGTTTTGTTTTTTTTAACTTCACATCCTTGTCCCCATCCACAGTGAGATCAGATAGGTGTATCTAAAATGCCAACCTCACCTTGCAACCTTCAATGTTTCCTCAGTGCCTGCCAAGCCCATTTGTCATCAAAATCACCAGGATAGGCTGTTTTAAATACTGACTCTATGCCGGGCTCGGTGGCTTAGGCCTGTAATCCCAGCACTTTGAAAGGCCAAGTTGGGAGGGTCACTTGAGGCCAGGAGTTCAAGACCAGCCTGGGCAACATAGCAAGATGCTGTCTCTACAAAAAAATGCAAACTTCTGTCCTCCATCCTAAATCCACTGAATCAGAATTTTGGGGATCAATATTTTTAAAAGCTGTCCCAAGGAGTTAGATCCAGCAGCTGATCCAGTGGGATGCCAGGCAGTCAGATTCAAGTTTTGCAAAGAAGGTTTTCTAGCATTATTGATCTCATCAGCTCAGACACTTGCCTTCTTAAAAAAAACCTCATACTCCTACCTCTGCACTGCCCCCAGAACTGATGTCTTCCTTCATTGTGAACCCAAAAAAATCATATTGTTATTCAAAATGCATTATTAAAATTGGTATACATATTTGCCACACTCCCACTCCCCACCCCAGCCCTTTTCCCATTCCAAGTAGATTGTCAGGTCTTTGAGGGTCATATTCATCATATTAACTTCAGTACTCACTGGAAGTCTCAGTGCAAAATTGATCCAATGAACCCAAGTGTTCATTGAGGGATGAATGGAAAAACAAAATATGGTATGTACACACAATGCAATATTATTCAGCCTTAAAAAGGAAGGAAATTCTAACACATACCTCAACGGAGATGACCCTTGAGAACATTACACTAAGTGAAAAAAGCCAGTCCCGAAAAAGATAAATACTCCATGATTCCACTGATATGAGGTACTTAGAGCAGTCAAATTCAGAAGTAGAAAGTAGAATGGTGGTTGCTAGGGGCTGGGAGGAAAGGGAATAAGGTTGTTTAATGGGTACAGAGTTTCAGTTTTGCAAGACGAAAATAATTCTGGAGATGTATGGTGGCGATTGTTGTACAACAATATGAACGTCCTTAATAGCACAACTTTTAAGTACATTTAAATATGGGTAGGATGGTCAATTTTATATTATATGTATTTTACCACAATTAACTTTTTTTTTAAGTTGAACTGCTGCAAGTATAAATGGCCACCAGGCAATTATTGAATGCCTCCAGGCTTGGGACATTTCCTGACACATGACTTTGCCAGAGACCAGTTAATGAGTTAGATTATAACTTGAATTCTTTAAGATAATGGCTCTGCACGTATTCCATGAGCCACTGATGGGTGCCAGTCAGCTGAGGTTAGGCCAGCGCTGCTAGCTCCTGGCTGTCTCTGCCTGGCTCCTGAGGCTTGGCCCCTCTCCCGTTTTCTGCTTCAGTCATGTTGTGGTCTCGGCACTGTTCTCACTTGCAGACTTGGTGTAGCTCTGCCCTAGTGGCTGTTTCTGTTCCCAGCTTTCCACAGCTCATGGGCCCTGCCCCAGGCAGACCCAGGGGACTCAGCCCCCAGTTCATGTCAGCCTCCTTGGAAGAAGAAACCAGATACAAAGTTCTGTTTTCTTTTCTTTTCTTGTCTTTTCCTTCCTTCCTTTCTTTTTCTTCCTTCCTACTTCTTTTTTTTTTTTTTTTTAAATCGAAGTCTCACTTTGTCACCCAGGCTGGAGTGCAGTGGCATGATCTCAGCTCATTGGAACCGCTGCCTCTCAGGTGCAAGCGATTCTCCTCCCTCAGCCTCTTGAGTAACTGGGATAACAGGCACATGCCACCATGCCTGGCTATTTTTTGTGTGTTTTTAGTAGAGATGGGGTTTCACCATGTTGGCCAGGCTGGTCACGAACTCCTGATCTTGAGTGATCCACCCCCGCTCAACCTTCTAAAGTGCTAGGATTATAGGCATGAGTCATGGCACCCATCCTGAAAGTGCTTTCTTAAATAGAGCCAAGGCTCCTGTGCTTATAATGCTCTATGGTTCAGATCCTACCTGCTGAAATAACGCAGGACAAGTCCAATCCCTTTCCCACACAGCATCTCTGCAAAAATTCAAGCATTCAGACACAGCTCTGATGATCCTCCCCAAGTCTCCCAGATCTTGTTTCTCAGATAACAGACTTCTGGATCCTTCCCCCTACCCAGTTGCCCTTGCCTGACCCCATGAGAGTTGATTCATGTCCTCTTGAAACACGGCCCTCAGAAGTCAATAAATTCTCCAGATGGCATCTGACCAGTGCTGAGAAGGCCAGGATTATTATTTCCACTACGTGGACCCCAATGTGCTGACTCCTGAAATGAATCCAGATAGCCATTATGTCTTTAAACTTGACTATAAACCCAAAGTCTGCTTGTTTAACCACACGCTTTATACGTCAGCTGAAAATGAAATCAAACCGATGTACTTGAAACTTCAGATAGTCTGAGATCTCTAATTGCAGTACACATTGAGCAGCCACTGAGCCATTTCCATTGTTTTAATATCTTTCCATTAATTTGTCTGAAAAGTTAACTAATTTGCATGTGAAGCCAGAACATCTCTGGCTGTCACCCCATTTACAGGCATGACTCAAATTTCACAGACTGGTTGTCCTCACTTGGCTGAGCAGGATGTCACCTCCCTCCCTGCAGGATCTGACCCAGTTATTTCAGGGATCTCCAAGGGGATCTCCTGTGGGTTCTAAACAAAGCCCCTAAGGTTCATCTACTCCAGCTTCTTCGTGACCGTCAGCTGCCCTTGAAGCCCTCTCACTAGGCACCTGCAGGGTTCTGCCACAAGAACGAGAACACGGCATCCCTGCCATGGATCTCTCAGAGCCCCTAAAGCTCTTCTCCCACCCTAGTGCCCCCTTGTCCTGGGCCCCTCAGGGGTTCTGTTTGCACCTTTGTCTTTCAGAGTCTCTGCTACTGCCAGACAGTCCCCTTTCTGCAGGGATGGCCACAGGAATGCTTCAAGGGGCTCCTCTTCCCTCTATTTTTATCAGTCACTCCCAAATCAAAACATAGTATGTAAGGTATGACTAGAAACATCTTTAGAATTCTTTGCCATTTTTGATGTCTAACACACAAACTAAGCAAAAAATGTGATTGTCACGCACACATAGCTCTGACACCTGGGAGGTCACCTAGCACATTTCCTGTGTCCTCCTCCCACCCCATTCTGTTCAGATGACAAGGTCGAGACCCAACCAGGGAAGTTACTTAAACAGAAAGATCATGTTAAAATGTTAAAACCAGGAATAAGTCCCAGTCTCCTGTGATCCCCAGGAAATCAAAGAAAAAAATTCTTTCCTAACAAAACTAATCACCATCATGATATTTATCTGAAAACCACAAGATATTTTTTTAAGTGATTGAGAAATTATATTTTGTGATAAACCCTTAGCAAGCAGTTCATCCAACCCATTACTCACCCTTCACCCCAATTTTTTACTGTCCCTTTCCATCACCTACCAACTATGTTTCAGTTAGGAAAAAATTGACAAAATCCAGCAGTGATATTGCTGGAAAACATGAAGTTGGTTTTTTCCTTAACTGTAAGTTGAACAAGTTTGTCCTTGAGGGCAAATGCTAGAAAAAGACAAGCAGGTGAATCTCTTATTTTTCTGACACTGAAAGCTGATTTTCCTTTCCTATTAGATTTGCTATTTTCTCTGTATGTGGTCTCTGACCCAGGCTTTTCTTTGAACCATGGAAAAATTATTACTTCTATCTGTGCCTCAGTTTACTCATGTGTAGAATAGACTTTCATGGTGCCTCTAATGATTGCTAAGTGAAAAATGGTACCCAGCAAGCAGGTGACAAGCGTTCCATCCATTACTGTATTCATCACGGGTTTATGGATCCAGTAAATATTTACTGAGTACAAACTATGTGACAGGCACTGTTCTTGGTGCTTAGAGTACCTCAGTGAACAAAATTAAACAAAAAAGACAAAAATCCCTGCCTGTGTGGAGCCTACATTCTGGTAGGGAAACAATAAACATAAAAATTAGCGGCCGGGTGCGGTGGCTCACATCTGTAATCCCAGCACTTTGGGAGGCCGAGGCGGGTGGATCACCTGACGTCAGGAGTTCAAGACCAACCTGGCCAATGTGGTGAAACGCTGTCTCTACTAAAAATACAAAAATTAGCTGGACATGATGGTGTGCTTCTGCAATCCCAGCTACTCGGGAGGCTGAGGCAGGAGAATTGCTTGAACCCGGGAGGCAGAGAGTACAGTGAGCCAAGATCGTGCCATTGCACTCCAGCCTGGGCAACAGAGCAAGACTCCATCTAAAAAAAAAATATATATATATATATATATATATATATTAGCAAATGACCTAATATATTGGAGGTAATGAGGTCTGATGAGGTCTGCAGTGCAGAAAAACACAGCTCAGCAGATAAGGGGAGGTCAGAGAAACTAGGGTCGGGTGGGGCAGAACCAAGACTGCCGTTTTTGAAAATTGCAGTAGAATATACATAACGTAAAATTTAAGTGTACATTTCAGTGGCATTAGGTATTCAAATTGTTGTGCATAATCCCAGCTACTCGGGAGGCTGAGGCAGGAGAATTGAGTGAACCCAGGAGGCGGAGGTTGCAATGAGCTGAGATGGCACCATTGCACTCTAGCCTGGGCAACAACAGCGAGGCTCTGTCTGGGAAAAAAAAAAAAAAATCATTGTGCAACTACCACTAATATTTGTCTCCAGAACCTTTTTTTTTTTTGAGATGGAGTCTTGCTCTGTCACCCAGGCTTTAGTGCAGTGGTGAGATCTTGGCTCACTGCAACCTCCATCTCCAGGGCTCAGACAGTCCTTTTTCCTCAGCCTCCTGAGTAGCTGGGATTACAGGCATGTGCCACCATGCCCAGCTAATTTTTGTATTTTTACAAAATAAAAAAAGGTTTTTTGTATTTTTACAAAATACAGTTTCTTGTTTGTTTGTTTGTTTGTTTGTTTGTTTGTTTTAAGAGACAGGGTTTCACCATGTTGGCCAGACTGGTCTTGCATCCCTGACCTCAGGTGATCTGCCTGCCTCGGACTCCCAAAGTGCCTGGATTACAGGCATGAGCCACCATGCCCAGCCCAGAACTTTTTTGTCATGTCAATTTGAAACTCTGTACTGATCAAACAACAACTCTCCATTCCTTCTCCCATCCCAGCCCCTGGCAACCACGATTCTACCTTGTGTCTCTGTGAATATGACTATACTAGGGTACCTCATGTTAGTGGAGAGGGAGTTTCTCTGATTCACTACTTATTACCAGTAACTAGCAGAGCACTCAGTAGAAGCTCAATAGGTAATGAGTATTGTGGATTGATGTGGACCACCTCTAGGAAAACCATCCTATAGACCTTATTAAGCTAAAACTTCTGCACAGCAAAGGAAATAATCAACAGAGTAAAGAGACAGCCTGTAGAATGGCAGGAAATATTTGTGAGCCATTCATCTGACAAGGAACTAATATCTAGAATATACAAGGTGCTCAAACAACTCAACAGCAAAACAAAACAAAACAAAAAACCCAAATCTTGTTAAAAAGTGGGCAAAGGATCTGAATGGATATTTCTCAAAAGAAGACATACAGATGGCCAACTTGGTATATGAAAAAATGCTCAACACCACTGATCACCAGGGAAACACACATAAAAACCATAATGAGATATCATCTCACTCTAGTTAGAATGGCTACTGTCGACAAGACGAAATATAATCAGTGTTGGTGAGGTTACAGAGAAAAGGGAATTCTTATACACTGTTGGTGGAAATGTAAATTAATACAGCCATTATGGAAAACAGTATAGAGGTTTCTCAAAAAACTAAGAATAGAATGACCATACGATCCAGCAATCCCACTTCTGGGTATTTATCCAAAGAAAAAGAAATCAGTATATCAAAGGAATACCCGCATCTCCATGATTACTGCAGCACTATTCACAATAGCCAAGCTATGAAATCAACAGGAGTGTCCATTAACAGATGACTAAAGAAAATGTGGTATATATACACAATGGAATATTATTCTGCCATAAATTGAAATTCTATCATTTGCAGCAACATGGATAAATTGGAAGTCATTAAGTGAAATAAGCCATATATATATATATATATATATATATAAGCCAGGTGCAGAAAGACAGATCTCCCATGTTCTCATATATGGGAGCTACAAAAGCTGATCTCAAGAAACTAGAGAGTAGAATGATGGTTACTAGAGGCTGAGATGAGGGAGTAAAGATGAAGAGAGTTTGGTTAATGGATCCAAACATACAGAGAAGGAATGAGTTTTTGCTTGCAATACCATGGTAGGGTGACTTTAGTTAACAATAGCTTATTGTATATTTCTTTTTGTTTTGTTTTGTTTTGTTTTGAGACAGAGTCTTGTGCTCTCACCCAGGCTGGAGTGCAGTGGTACAATCTTGGTTTACTGCAAGCTCTGCCTCCCAGGTTCACGCCATTCTCCTGCCTTAGCCTCCCGAGTAGCTGGGACTACAGGCATCCGCCACCATGCCCGGCTAATTTTTTATATTTTTTAGTAGAGACGGGTTTTCACCATGTTAGCCAGGATGGTCTTGATCTGCTGACCTCGTCGTCTGCCCGCCTCAGCCTCCCAAAGTGCTGGGATTACAGGAGTGAGCCGCTGCACCCAGCCACTTAATGTATATTTTGAAACAGCTGGAAGAGATTTGAAATGTTCCCAACACAAAGACAAGATAAATGTTTGTGGTGATGAATATTCTGAATACCCTGATGTGATTATTACACATTATATGCATGTATCAAAGTATCACGTGCCCCATAAATATGTACAACTATTTAAAAAATTATTCATTTAGGCCGGGCGCGGTGGCTCAAGCCTGTAATCCCAGCACTTTGGGAGGCCGAGACGGGCGGATCACGAGGTCAGGAGATCGAGACCATCCTGGCTAACACGGTGAAACCCCGTCTCTACTAAAAAATACAAAAAACTAGCCGGGCGCGGTGGCGGGCGCCTGTAGTCCCAACTACTCGGGAGGCTGAGGCAGGAGAATGGCGTGAACCCGGGAGGCGGAGCTTGCAGTGAGCTGAGATCCGGCCGCTGCACTCCAGCCGGGGCGGCAGAGCGAGACTCCGTCTCAAAAAAAAAAAAAAAATTATTCATTTATTTATTTACTTATTTTGAGAGAGGGTCTCACTCTGTTGCCCAGGCTGGAGTGCAGAGGTTCAATCATAGCTCACTGCAGCCTCAAACTCCTGGGCTCAAGTGATCCTCCTGCCTCCGCTTTATATGTTTGTTTGAGGCTATATTGTTAGATCCTTATACATTTAGAATTATTATGTATTCCTGGTGGGTTAAACTTTTTTCATTATGAAATGTCCCTTTTTATCTCTTGTAATGCTTCTTGACCTAGAGCCTGTATTTACTGATACTGGCAGAGACATACAGGCTTTCTTTTGTCCAGTGTTTGCATTGTATATCTTTTTCGACCTTATTTTCCATTTTTCTGTGTCTTTAAGGTGTGTCTCTGATGAGTCGCGTGTAGTTGCTTTTTTAAAAAATCCACTCTGACCATCTTTACCTTTCAACTTGAATATTTAGTTCAGTTACATTTAATGTAATTATTGATATATTTGATTTGTGTATATGTGTATGCTTAATTTGTAATTTATTAAGATATGAGGACTGGCTTCTCATGATGTTTTGAAAATAGAGTTCTTACAGTCAGAATGCAATACAAATTTAGGGAAACATGATGCATAACTCTTCCCAGAAATATTTGCATTTCATAACTACTAGTGATGCCAGCAACCTGAAGAAATGACAAATGGCAGGAATTTCAGCAGCAAATGGCCAAGTGAGCTTTCTCCGGCCTGGAGCTTCCCAGGAGTGTGTACTCAGAGCCAGCCCTGGCTAGATAACAGTGTGGCCTGAAAAGTTCAACTGAAAATTTTAAAAAATTTCTCTAATGTTTTTCTGGTTCTGTTTCTGATTTCGGTATTTGCTACTGGTTAGAGAGATATTCTATTTTAAAGCAGAAAAAACCAGACTCCAAGCTCCTTATAAGTAGAGACTATAACCACCTTTGCTAACTATTTGTCCCCAATGCCTGGCACTGTTTACATTTTCATTAAATCTTTCTTGAATGAATAAACGAACAACACAAAATATGCAGCTTAAAGATCTGCCTATCTCAGCCATTATCTTGCTGTCTGAGTTTGGGCAAGTCATTTCCACTTGTTGGGCCTTAATTCATGTTGGACTATTCCCAGAATGTGAGCTGTGTTCCCATCACACAAAAATAAGATGATGTTAAAAAGCAGAATCACATAGTGAGAAAATCATCCCCTTTCTAATTCTCTCCATAGTTTTGTTTATTTCAAAGAGAAAGTCTCAGCTTTCTGTTAGTAAATTGTTAAGACCTCTTAAATGCTTGCTAAAGCTTCCCCCCATTTTTCATGTTCCATCTTTTTGTTTTTTGTTTTTTGAGACAGAGTGTCGTTCTGTTGCTCAGGCTGGAGTGCAGTGGCCCGATCTTGCCTCACTGCGACCTCCGCCTCCTGGGTTCAAGCAGTTCTCCTGCCTCAGCCTCCTGAGTAGCTGGAACTACAGGCATGCGCCACCATGCCTGGTTAGTTTTTTTGTATTTTTAGTAGAGACGGGGTTTCACCATGTTGGTCAGTCTGGTCTCAAACTCCTATCCTCAGATAATCCACCTGCCTCGGCCTCCCAAAGTGCTGGGATTACAGGCATGAGCCACCGTGCCCAGCCTAATGCTCCATTTTAAACAAAACAGGAATGGTCTCAGGTTCAGGGCCTTGGGCAAAATTAGATTTTTTTTTTTTTTTTTTTTTTTTTTTTTTTTTTTTTTAGACAGAGTCTCACTCTGTCACCCAGACTGGAGTACAGTGGTGTGATCTTGGCCCACTGCAACCTCTGCCTCCGGGGTTCAAGCAATTCTCATGCCTTAGCCTCCCAAATAACTGGGATTACAGGCATGCACCACCACGCCCAGGTAATTTTTGTATTTTTGGTAGAGACGGGATTTCGCCATGTTGGCCAGGCTGGTCTTGAACTCCTGGCCTCAAGTGATCGACCCGCCTTCATTGTTTCATTTTCATTTTGCACAATCATCTTTTACCTATGACAAATGATACTGTTTATGATACTGATATAAAGTGAATATAAATCTAATTTTTAAAAAGTGGATCAAAGGAAAATAGTCAATGACAATTGACTATTGTGATATGTGAATAGAACAAGAATCTTGAAGATTAACATGCTGTAGCTGGCATTTGCCTAATTTTTTGATGCTGGATATCTGAGCCTCATCTTGATTGGGAGGCTCACATCATCCAGATGTGAGTGCGTCTTCCTGGAAGGCAGCACCCCTTCATCTTATAGAAGCCGACAAGGTCAGCCTTTCTTTGCTCCATGGCTACTAAGTGGGGTGAGAGAATTAATCTGGACCTACTGAGTGCTCCCAGGATTTCACATGTACAGCGAGTAGTGCAAAGATGCAGGGACAGGGAATATTATCTACCGTGGTTGCTAGAGATTCAAAAGTCCATCAACACAAATCTATGACAGTGAGACATATACCTACCTTATGACCCAGCAATCCTACTGGAATTGCTATACTTAAGAAAAATTAGTGACTATGTCTACCAAAAGACAGGTCCACATATTTTTATAGCAGCATATATTATCATAACCAAAAACTAAAAATAACTCAAAGGTTATTAAAAGGAGAATGGATAAGACATTTTGGTAAAATTATACATCAGAGTACTACACCATAAAAAAAATAATAATAACTATGAGGCCGGGTGCGGTGGCTCACGCTTGTAATCCCAGCACTTTGGGAGGCTGAGGTGGGCAGATAGCCTGAGGTCAGGAGTTCGAGACCAGGCTGACCAACATGGAGAAACCCCGTTTCTACTAAAAATAGAAAAAATAGCCAGGCGTGGTGGCACATGCCTGTAATCCCAGCTACTCAGGAGACTGAGGCAGGAGAATCGCTTGAATCCAGGAGGCAGAGGTTGCAGTGAGCTGAGATTGCACCACTGCACTCCAGCCTGGGCAACAAGAGTGAAACTCCATCTCAAAATAAGGAACTATGAACAATACTGCAAGTAACCACATGGACAAATCTCACAGATATAATGAGAGAGAGAAAGAGAGAGAGAAAGAGAAAAAGCCTAGGCACAAAAGAGTATACACAGTAGATATTGTATGACTCTATGTGAAACTCAACAACAGGTAAAACTAATCAATAGTAATAGAAGTCAGAAAAAGCCGGACGTGGTGGTGCGTACCTGTAGTCCCAGCTACTCGGGAGGCTGAGGCAGAAGAATCGCTTGAACCCAGGAGGCGGAGGTTGCAGTGAACTGAGATTGTGCCACTACACTCCAGCCTAGGGGACAGAGCGAGACTCCGTCCCAAAAAAATGATCACCTTTAGGGGGAATCCTTTATCTACTGGGAAGGGGCACAAGAAAGTCCTCTGAGGTGTTAGAAATATGTATATTTTGAACAGGGTGGTGGTTAGACAGGCGTGGATATGAGATGTGCACAGGATATTTGTGCCCTTAGCACCATATAAATCTCAACTAAAAAGAAAACAAAGCCCAGTAGCCGAGGTAGTGTCCAGGGTTGGCAGCCCTGGTGTCTGCACTCTAATTAGACTATTGCTGTGACAAGCTCTTGGCTGTATCCTCAGCTTCCCAGCTTGGTCCCGGGTGCTGTGGGAGCCAGGTTTTCTAGCCTATTTCTTCATCCCTGAGCAGTCTGCTTGCTGTCCTGCCAATACATTCTTTTTACACTCATGTTAGCCCAAGTCAGTTTCCGCTGTTTGCAGTCAAGTACCCTAACAGGCACACTAGCACATAACAGAGGACTAAATGACTGCTGGAAGCCCCCCAGCTCTGATCTTTGGCCATGACACCCACATAGGATTCCCCCCGGTATCTAAGCAGCTCCCTGAAAAGCTGGTGGGCTTAAAGATGCTTTCAGATTGGAAGATGTACTGCATGGTCGCCATCTCAGCCATAACATAAACATGAAAAAGTCAAACCGGGGGTTGATGTTTCCCAAGAAGACCACTTTAATGCTTTTAAAAAATATATTAAATTATTTCCATTTTTTCCCTCTGTCTCTGGCAGTCACACTGTGTTGGCGACCTCAACCCTTTCTTAGCACGTAACCTCTGGAAAGTAGGATCAAATAAAACAACAAATGTGATTGTGCTTTGTAAATTGTACAGAACCAGGATACATGAAAAGCATTCTTATTAGGTTAAAAAAGGCAAAGGAAATCGGTGTATGAAATGCTTAGCTGGTTTGAAACATTAAAATCATTTAAAACCATGCTTTACAAGACTGCCTAATTGCAAAAGCTATAAACTGTCTTGAGAAAACAACCATAAAAAAGCATGACATTTCAAAATGTAATACAAGTCAGGACCAACTATCTCCTGATGGTTATTGTAGCAGAATTGTTATTTTGGTTTAATGGGACACTTAAAAAATACAATTAGATCTTTAGACTCTGGCAGAATAAAAGCACATAATGAAATGAAGATAGCAGGTATATTGGAAGATAATGTTACATAAGGAGATTATTTTGGTGAACTTTATTTGAATCAGGATGATTCATAATTGTATAATTAGATACTTCAATTTAAACATGAAGTGCAGTAAATTACGCAAGTAGCAAACAGAGCATCTCTCGCTGGTATTTTTCAATGAGCTATATTAATGTGACATTGACTTTGTTTTTTGTTTTTTGTTTTTCAGACAAAAAATTTTGATTAGTTGATAGCCTGATGTCTGCAAACATTTCCTCTCAGGTTGAAACATGAGCATTCAGGTACCAGTTCTTTCTTCTGTATTCACACATCATTCCCTGAAGCCTGGGTCCCCTGGAGAGCTCCTGTACCATCCCAGCCTTGGAGCCCTGAAGGTTCCCAGGTGGCCCCATCAGCAGTGCATTATGGGAGCTGTTCACAGAATTGCAGGAAGGGCCTTTGCCTGCAGAGCAGACTTCCTTGCCTTCTGACCCTCTGCTTGCCAGTGGTGTTGGTGTTGAAATCTCAGACTGATGATTTGATTCTGGAATCAGACTGGCTTTCCTGTCCCTTCCTCCTGCCATCTTGGTTCAGCTGTTTCAGTCAGGATCTGCCTGGGGCAAGGGCACATTGGTCACATATGAGGTGACTAACTTATTCATTGAAAATCAGACATTCAGGTACAGTTTTATAAACTGGACAGTTCATCTCCCTTATAATGTCTCATTTGAGACTCTCATTCACCCTAGGATTAGACATTATTTTCAGTATCTTTGCAGCCCTTTTATGCAGGTGAGAAAGTACAGAGGATGACCACTTGCCTGAGACCTAGTGGCTATTGGCAAAAAAGGGATCAAACTCGGGTTCAGCGTTGGTTAGATAATTTGGTCCCTGTGCAAAATGAAAACATGGAACTTCCTGTTCAAAAATTATTAAGAATTTCAAGATGCCAACAGCAGGAAACCAAGCTTGGGGCTCATGCATGGCTACATAAATCGCATATCCATCAAGCCAGCCCTGCTCAGTCGGTTGTATTCCAAATGCCAACTCCTTCAAGGATGGCATTGGTCTTTGAGGGTGTACCTTTCTTTCTTGCCTGAGTCCTAAACCAGTTGAGAAAACCAAAATTGTCAGGCCAATAGCGATAAAAAAAATGCGGACTTTCTTTTGGATAAAGGCAAGGCTTTATTTTGGATTGTGACATGCGGTGCATGGCCACACTGGGCTGCCCAATTCTGAACCCAGAATGACAGATTTGTCCCCAGTGGCTCTAGAAAAGGAGAAACCTCTCCCAGAAGAGACAGAGCCTTTCCTGCTAAACTGTCAGCACGGCAGTAGCAGGCAAAGCTAGCTCTCCACAGATAGTGGATCCCGAAGAGGAAGAGAAAAAGGAAGAGCTCGCCTACTTATCTCAGTTCCTGTTCCCCAAACTCAGGAGTCAGAGATGTCATGTCTTCTCTCTAGGGGAGGAGAAACTGAGGAGGCAGTAGAGCCTAGGTGTGTCCTGTTGAGGATTATTCCCGAATGTGACTGGCTCTTCTACAATAGCTCTCAATGATGCCTGCCTCCTTGTACTCACACCCTTGTTTAATCCCCTCACCTGAGCATGGGCAGGACCTTTGTGATTTGCTTCTAATACATAGAAGTGATGTCACTTCCAAGGTTTTGATTGCTCTGATGAAGTCAAGTTGCCCCACTGCCAGCTATTTTATGGTCAACCAGGAGCAGAGTCTCTCACTCTCATCCCAACGGCCTCCAGGGAATTGAATCCTGTCAACAATCGTTTGAGGGAACGTGGATGCAGATCTGCCCTGGATGCCTTGAAATGACTGCAGCTCTGGAGAACATGATGCTTGCCTCATTGTGAGAGCCTCCTCTTCCTTCTCCCTTCTCTCCTTCTTCCCCCTTCTCTTCTTCCTCCTTTTCCTGCTCATGCTCTCTTTGTGTTTCATTGTGATTTGCAATGTGATTTGCATAGATCAGTGATTTGTGATTTTTGTTTTTAAACTAAGATGTACTATTTCCAAATAAACTAACCTATGGGCTCAGCCACTTTTTGAAATTCAGGCCTCTTTTTCTTTTCTACACAATCCCCCTTGGCTTCAGGTGACCCCAGGAGCACCTGCATGGGGCTCTTCAACTCCTGCAACACAATGTGAAAGAGTAACCAGGACTGTCTCGACAGTTTCGTTATTAGTCTTTCTGACTAGATCATTGCACAACTCCAATTCCATCTTTTCTCTTCCTGCCTGTCATGTGCCTGAAAAAACAACTCGGCCCTTCTTAAAAGCCATTAAGATGTCCTCATTGCCTAGGTAAGAGCCATACCTCTCAACTTTCACATTCAAGCTGTTTCACAATCTAGTCCAAACTGACCTGGTCATTCTGACCCAGGGGAAATAGGAGGGAACCACTGATTAACGGGGAGACCAACTGAGAGACTTTTGCAAGTATCCAGGTATGTAATGAAGCCCTACGTTAGTAGGTAGCAGTGCTCCCAAAGATTTAGCTTGGTCAGGCCGGGCGCAGTGGTTCACAACTGTAATCCCAGCACTTTGGGAGGCCGAGGTGGGTGGATAACGAGGTCAGGAGTTCAAGACTAGTCTGGCCAAGATGATGAAACCCCTTTTCTACTAAAAATACAAAAATTAGCCAGGCGTGGTGGTTTGCACCTGTAATGCCAGCTACTCAGGAGGCTGAGGCAGAGAATTGCTTGAACCCAGGATGCAGAGGTTGCAGTGAGCCAAGATCACGCCACTGCACTCCAGCCTGGGCAACAGAGCAAGACTCTATCTCAAAACAAAACAAAAAAAAGATTTAGCTTGGTTCATTCATTCATTCCACAATCATTCATTGGCTAGGCATTTTTTGAGATGCTAAGGAATACCACAGTGAACAAAACAAACAATTCTTGCTCCGTAAGTTTCCATTCCCCTGGGGAGAAGCAGACAATCAACAAACAAAAAAAGATAAGATATGTATTATCATGGGTAATGAGTAATTGCTATGATGAAAAATAAATCATGGAGGGGTCATGTACAGAGGTATTGCAATTTAAAATGGAGTAGTCAGGGGAGGCTTCCATGAAATAGTGACTTTAGGGCAAAGACCAGATTATGTAGAGCCCTGCAGGCCATTGTAAGGCCCTGGTTGCTGAGAAGTGGTTTTGATCACTGAATGGGGACATGTGTGTCCTGTTCTGGAAAAGGGGGTAAGCTTTCACCAGTCACTTTGCCTCTATAAGCCTCAGTTTCTCCATCTGAATTATAATGGTGCCTACCTCGAAGTGTTGTTGTATACTTTAAAGGAGATTGTGCATGTAAGTAGAACATTCATTCATTTATTCTGTGCACAACAGTTTATTGAGTGCTACTATATGCCACTGACTGTACCTGTCACATATAAACCATTCATTCATTTATTCTGTGCACAAATATTGAGTGCCTACTATATGCCACTGACTGTACCTGGCACACATAAACCCACACATGTGTTGGTGAATATTATAATTATGAAAAAGGGACAAGTTGGCAGGTGAATTTTGTCATACCTATTTTCAAAATGGCAACTGCTGCAACCTTGGCCTGAATCACTGGTTACCATGTGAAAGATACAATTTCATGCATCATTGTAGTCTTTCTTCCTTGTTACCTCATAGCCTTACTTCTCACACAAGAGACCATCAATTTCACTATGCCTGAGGTCATCTGGCTGGAGTGAAATCCCCAAAGATCTTATGAAAAATCTGATGCTAAATAATCAATAGAACAATTGCTGATGAGGGCTCCACAATACAGATCTCCTTCCTTCCCATTTTCAGTATGAGTCACCTATGGGATTTTTTTACCTTGAGCTTGATGCAGGGGCAGACAGGGAGCTCCAAGACACTGTAGAAAGGACCCTTCATGGTAGCACCGGCTCAGGGTTTGAAGTTTTCCTAGAAAGGTCAACAAATCCATCATCTGTTTGGGTCATCTCATTCCACAACAAATGCATGGATCCCTTGCAAGAGGTCCATGGCTGCCTAAACTGATTAGTGAAAAAAAAAAAAAGAGAACCCCAAGCCCTTTAGATTCCGGGATTGATGTGTCTCCCCTGACCTCTGAACTCAGTCTGTTTCCAATTTGACCAAATTGAATTCAGTGCCTACCAGGTACTAGACACAGTGCTAGTCATTGGAGTATAAAAATGAATGAGACAGAGCCTTTGCCCTTGAGGAGCTCACTGTCTAGTGGGTGAGACACATGCAAACAAACAATGATGATGCACCCTGACAAGGGTTATAAAAAAGGCAGACATAAAGGGCTGTGGGAGGATGGTGAAGACAGCAAGAGAATTCTGCCTGGGTGTGTGTGGTAGAGTGGTGTCTGTACATTAATGAAGGCTACAAATGTTTTCAAGATACCATGGATTGTCAGCTGTTTTCTGATTTAATAACAGCTTTTGGGTAAGCAATAAGAAGTGCTGCCACATTGAATGGCCACATCAACTGTGATAAGCATACCAATGACAGAACTGTTAACATTGTGAAAATACGCTGTTTGAACTCCCTTTCTCCAAAATCTGGTATGTCCTTCACCTGAGTGTGGACTCAGAGAAAGTCTCTTCTCAGCATCAGGTGGGCAGGACTAGCTGAGAGGCCCAGTTTACAGCTTAGAGAGATTTGAGAACAGGCAGAGACCACTAGGCAGACACAAAACCTAACTGGCTGGCCAACACTGGAGGTGTGAGGGCATGAGGAAATCTTTGCTCCCAGAACTCCTTCCAAAGAAAATACAGTGCATGCTTGCAGAAGGTTGCAAGAAATACTTTGATAAGATACTACTGAGGATGTCGGTAACGTGGATCTTCAAAACATCTGCTCAGGCTGCTAACTGCCTTCCAGGGAGGCTGCAGTTGGGTCAGTTGTAGGGGCTCTGGTTTTGCAAAGTGGGATGTGCAAGCTCAGAGCCAAATTGCTGTGATGGTGGAGAACAGGCTGGGGTGGCCACTAACAAGCAGGCCTCCTTCACCCACCCTGCCCCTCTCTTTTAAATAAATGCAGAATAGATGTTGAAAGGATATCAGTTTCAAGGTGCATGAGACTTCCCTGCCTGGTCTCACTGTTTCCATGCAGCTTTGCCTGAAAAGCAGCATTCAGAAGGAATAAGTGTCAACCCAGAGGCTGGGCTGGGATGTGGAAACTGCGGGAGAGGCTGTGGGTACAGTCTCTGGAGCCACTTGGGCAGAGCAGCTGCATTGAGAACGGAGGTGAGGAGGTGGGAGGCGGGCCTGGGACTGTTTCTCAGGCTCTGCAGCCTACTGCAGGGGTGTTTCAGCACACTGGTGACCAATGGGGAGGAACTGTTCAGGGTGCTGAGGCTATTCGGACCACGTCCACATTCCAGAATGTGAATTTTGGGGCTTCCTAATTATTGCCTGCTGGATTATCTTTTCTTTTGCCATCACCGCCTCCCCAAGTCACTGTCTGTATTTGTTTGTTTTCATGCTGCTGATAAAGACATACCTGAGACTGGGCAATTTACTAAAGGAAAAGTTTTAATAGGACTTACAGTTCCACATGGCCGGGGAAGCCTCACAATCATGGCGGAAGGCAAGGAGGAGCAAGTCTTGTCTTACATGCATGGCAGCAGGCAAAGAGAGAATGAAGAAGACGCAAAAGTAGAAACCCCTGATAAAACCATCAGATCTTGTGAGACTTATTCACTACCATGAGAACAGTATGGGAAGATCTAGTCCCATGAGTCAAGTATCTCCCACCAGATCCCTCCCAAAACGCATGGGAATTATGGGAGTATAATTCAAGATGAGATTTGGGTGGGGACACAGAGCCAAACCATATCGCTGCCTTTACCAGATGTGTGTGTGGGGGTGTGTGTGTGTACACGTGCATGTACGCACGTGCGTGTGTGTTTAGGGGTGGAGAACTTGGGGGCAAAGGATGGAGAAAAGAGCAAAACATAGACCAGAGTCGCCCTGGTTCACAGCATTCTGGAGACCACCTGAGTTGAAACGGGCTCTGTGGGGGAGGGAGAGGAGTTGACCATCTTGGCTGAGAGCACAGAAGTTTGAATCCCTCAGGCCTCTGTTTCAATCTGTCTCTGTGATATTGGGCAAGTTATTTAGTCTCTCCACAGTTTCAGCCTCCTGGTCTGTAATATCTATCTTGCAGGACTATTGGCAGAATTAACTGAAATCATGTATCATAGAGGGTATAGCATCGTGCCCAGCACGTGGTAAATGCTTAGTGAATAGTACCTATCATTGTTATTATATGAAGTATATATTCATATTAGGACTCATTTTTGCACTTTGGTTCAAACCAAATCCTAAAATAGCAGCACTCAGTGGTCAATGGGCCAAAAGACTACATCATGAATTTCCAAAGAAGGCAATCTCTTCATTGACACCTAAGGCAAAGTGCAAAGGTCCAGGTTCTCCTATTATCTTGCTGAAAGATCTTGAGTAACTCGCTTGACTTCTATGAGTGGATTTTCCTACCTAACAAATGGAGATGGAGGCTCTCAGCGCTGGTATGTTTGCCTAGAAACAGAATAACCCACATTCTATAGGGTTTGGGACACACACTGGGACCCTGTTCCCAGAAAAAGGGAAGCTTGATAAGTGTACCTTATCAGCTAGGATTTCCACCTTGCTCCTCCTGTTAAGGCCAGCTTCTTAGTGTCAATAACTGGCTTATGATAGGTGTTATATGGACACGTGTTAAATAAATAAATGATATAACTTACAGTGACACTCTGGATCCATTTATCCATCTATCCATTCAAGAAACACGTGTGGGTCAGGCAAAATTTCTTTCTTTCTTTCTTTTTTGGAGGGATAGGGTCTCACTCTGTCACCCAGGCTGGAATTCAGGGGCATCATCATAGCTCACTGCAGCCTCAAACTCCTGGGCTCAAGTGATCCTTCTGCCTTGGCCTCCCAAAGTATTAGGGTTACAGGCATGAGTCACCACGCTCAGCCTAAGACAAGATTTCTCAGCAAGTGGATGCCAGCCACCTGCTTGTGTTGAGTCCTCCTCTCCTTCTGAGGGAGGATTTGCCCCTTGTCATTCTGCTTCCCTAGACTTGAGGAAGGGCGCAAAAATGGGAAATAGGTAGAGAGAGGCAGAGTTCCAAAGACATGGGAGGCAAGGGAGAAAGCACACTTGCTTAAAGTGGAAAGCAAACCAAAGGCAGAAAAGACTAGGTATAGCTCAAAAGAAAGGAAATTCAAGCGATATCTGCACTCCTGTGTTTATTGCAGCACTATTCACAGTAGCCAAGATTTGGAGGCAACCCTAAGTGTCTATCAACAGAAAAATGGGATCAGGCATGGTGGCTTATGCCTGTAATCCCAGTACTTTGGGAGGCTGAGGTGGGAGGACCTCTTAAACCCAGGAGTTCAAGGCCAGTCTGGGCAATGTAGTGAGAGCTCGTCTCCATAAAAAATAAAATAAATAGCTGGGTGTGGTGGTGCACACCTGTAGTCCTAACTACTCAGGAGGTTGAGGAGGGAGGATTGCTTGAGCCCAGGAATTCGAATTTGAGTCTGCAGTGAGCCATGATCGTGTCACTGCACTCCAGCCTGTGCAACAGAGTGTCTCCATAAAGAAAAAAAAAAAAAAAAAAAAAAAAAGCAGACCAATGGATAAAGAAAATGTGGTACATTTGCACAACATAGTACTATTCAGCCATAAAAAACTGAGGTCCTGTCATTTGTAACAACATGGGTAGAACTGCAGGACCTTATATTAAGTGAAATAAGTCAGCCACAGAAAGGCAAACTTCACTTGTTCTCACTCATTTCTGGGAGCTAAAAATTAAAACATCTCAACTCATGGAGATACAGACGTAGAGATAGAGAGTTAAAAATGGAAACTTCTCCACATCATAGAATGATGGTTACCAGAGGCTGGGAAGTATAGAGTGGTGGGGAATGGGTTCGGTTAATGGGTACAAAAATATTGTTAGATGGAATGAATAAGAGCTAGTATTTGATAGCATAACAGTGACTACTGTCAACAATAATTTATTGTACATTTAAAAATAACTAAGAGTGCAGTTGGAGTGTTTGTAACACAGAGGATAAACGTTTCAGGTAACAGATACTCTATTTACCCTGATGTGATTATTACACATTGTATGCCCGTATCAAAATAGCCCACATACCCAATAAATATATATACAACTACTATGGACCCACAAGAAAAGCCAAAAGAGAAGCAGATTTACCTAACAAAGAATGGAGAGAGAGAGGTGATGTAGGTGATGTGGGGAGAAGGCAGGGCAGTCACAGAGGAAGAACCAGCCACAAGGCCTCTCAGGGCTGTGTGAGGGAAAGTACTTGAGGATGTGGCCTGGGAAAGGTAGGTAGGGTTGGCAGCCAGAGGCTCCAGAGCAATTTCAGAGCATAAGAGAGCTGGGGAGAAGAAGGCATTTTGGATGAGCGTCACTGTCAGTTATATTTCGCATCCCCTTTCCTGTTCTTGGAGACACCTAGGTAAAGAATGGGATTCCTTTTTCACTATGTTGGCTGCAAGACTGTGGTTCTTCCAATTCAGCTACACCCAAACACAAGCGACATGGGACTCAAGGTTTATAAGCTTTGTACAAATAAAGAGCATTTATCACATGCTAGAATCTAGGTGAGGAGGCAGGGACACAGAAATCTATCATAAAACAGCCATGCCGGCCCAGTGCAGTGGCTCACGCCTGCCTGTAATCCCAGCACTTTGGGAGGCTGAGGTGGACGGATTACTCGAGATCAGGAGTTCAAGACCAGCCTGGCCAACATGGCGAAACCCCGTCTCTACTAAAAATACAAAAATTAGTTGGGCGTGATGGTGCCCGCCTGAAATCCCAGCTACTCGGGAGACTGAGGCAGGAGAATCGATTGAACCCGGGAGGCAGAGATTGCAGTGAGCTGAGATCGCGCCACTGCACTCCAGCCTGGGTGATAGAGCGAGACTTTGTCTCAAATAAAGAAAAAAAAAAAAGAACCAGAACAGCACCTGCAGATAGAAGGCACTCAGTAAAGATTTGCTCATTGACTGAAATCCTAGCTCCTCTGCTGACCACTTCTGCAACTTCAGACAAGCTACTTAACCTCTCTGTGTTTCAGTTTCCTTACCTATAGAAAGGGGATAATTATACCTGCCTCACTGAATTATTGAAAATAATACAATAGTGCCTGATTAAATGCTCCCTGGTTTTAGTCATGCTAAAAGCCTGATCACTGCTATTGGTGGAATCAAGGATGTCTTCACAGAGGAGGTGCCATTTGAGCTGGGCCTTGAAGGGAAAGGGATCCAAGTTCCTGTGGCATTCACAGCCTAAAGAAAATAGAAATATGTATGTGTATGTAAAAGTATTAATATTCACATGTAATATGGGATATTATATAAAATATATACTGTCCTATATATAATTATATATTCACATATATATGTACATTATATAATATTTACATATAATATGGGCTGAAAGCCTGGCTTGGCAGTGGTGCAGTGTCTGGTTGGAAAATCCTCACATCTCCTCTGTTACATGTTCATGGATATGTTCATGGATATATTCATGGATATATTCATGGATTTGAGGGGTGTTTTCCCACCCACGTGTTTTTAGAGCCCCCCTCCCCCTGAAGACCGTGGCCTGAGAATTGTTATTAGACCTTTTACCAGGAATAGAGTGACAGGTAATCGAAAAGGCTCTTGGTCTGGGAGAAAAAGGGACAGTGTGTGTAATGGTGAGTGACACCGGCTATGGGTGCTGTGTGATCTTGGGCATGTTATTTGACTTATCTGAGCCTGCAGCTGCAAAATGGAAATTGCCAAAGTATCCACCTCATAGCACAGAAGACTCTTTAAATGGTAGTGAAACAAACACCTGGGGGGAGGTGGCAAAGGACAGACTCCTGTGCTGAACTTCCTATTAAAAAAAATGGCTTTCCCTCAGCACAGTCCCTGGGGCCCACAGTCACTGACAAAGGTAATTTAATTATACTGTTGGCAAGGGAAGATGTTGCTGACCCGCAGTGATCATTATGTGAATTTTTGGAGATATACATAAGACATTGTTGGAAGAGCCACCTTCAAGACTCTATCTTACCCAGACTCTGAGGTGCTTTCCAGTTGGATTTGTCTTCTGCCAAGATTTTTTTTTTTAAACGTTACCTCCATAAAGAAGAAGCTGACAAGATCTCCCAAGAAGAAACAAATTATCCTGCTTGCAAACTACACAAGGTTATGTTCAGGCCTTGGATGGCTGACAAGGATCCTGTTGGCTTTGGCAGAGAGAGCTAACTGGGGACAGGTGACGTGGAATTACTAGGCATTTGACTTCAGCAGTTCGGTTCAGCCAGCATTTATTTGGCATCTCCTCAATGTACTAAGCGCTGGGAATGTAGAGACTGACCAAATATGGTCCCTGCCCTCAAGGAGCTCACAGTCTATTGGGAAAAAGATGTAGACACAGCTCAAAGCTCTACAGAACAGAACACATAAAGGACATTGGGGCAGGGGTCCCCTGGGGAAACAGTGAGGCTGAGAAGACAGGGGTGCTTGCTGGATAAGGTCATACCCTCTGTGGTTGGGAAGGAGTATTCCATCTTTTATCACAATCTTCCAGAGCTCCAGAAAGCTCTTGAATTCATCTGATTAATCAGTAACACTCCTTTCTTTTCCTTCCTTCCTTCCTTTCTTTCTTTCTTTCTTTCTTTCTTTCTTTCTTTCTTTCTTTCTTTCTTTCTTTCTTTCTTTCTTTCTTTCTTTCTTTCTTCTCTCTCTCTCTTTCTTTCTCTCTCTCTCTCTTTCTTTCTTCTCTTTCTTCTCTTTTTTTCTCTCACTCTGTTGCCCAGGCAGGAGTGCAGTGGCATGATCATGGCTCACTGCAGCTTCAACTTGCCAAGCTCAAGCAATTCTCCCAACTCAGCCTCGCGAATAGCTGAGGCTACAGGCACACACAACCATGCCTGACTAATTTTCGTATGTTTTGTAGAGATGGGGTTTTGCCATGTTGCCCAAGCTGGTCTCACACTCCTGGCCTCAAGTAATCCGCCCGCCTGGGCCTCCCAAGTTGCTGGGATTATAGGCATGAGCCACAGCACCTGGTCACATTTCTTTTTTCTTGAACTTTCAGACCTTATCCTCACTCCAATTTGTCTCCAAGAAATGCAAATCATGCCTTTGGATGGTGACTTATTTGGGTCTTTAAAGATATATGCTCATTCATTCAGCAAACTTTTGTTAGGATCTTGATTTTGGCAGGCATATGGCGGAGGGATCAAGAATGTGAGAGGCCTCAGGAAACAGATGCTGGAGAAAGGATACTGCACCAGTTCAAAGAGAATTGATGAGGAGCTGAGCTCAGAAGAT
This sequence comes from Macaca fascicularis, assembly GCF_037993035.2. Lineage (NCBI taxonomy): Eukaryota > Metazoa > Chordata > Mammalia > Primates > Cercopithecidae > Macaca > Macaca fascicularis. Next base: position 140,124,332 of record NC_088382.1, read on the forward strand.
GGTGCTTGGGGATGGAGAGGAGGGGGGATTCAAGGGCCACGAAGGGGCAGAATCTGTAGGACCTGATGGCAGGTTTCTATGAAGTGACGGGGAAAAAGGGTCTAGACTGTGCTCGGGTTGGGTTATCTATGGCTGATGTCTGAAGCCATTTAGTCCACGATAATGATTTTCTAGTAAGTTGGCCAGTGTTTCCACAGGGCCACCTCTTTTACTACTAGTAAAATATGCCTGTGTGGCACACACAAGCTGATTTTAGGTGGTGCGCTAATATGGAATTAACCTTAAAACATAAAGTGAGATAGTAGCTTCCCCACTCCCTTTTCTTTGTGACAATATGGAGGAAGTTTCAGTTTGAGGTCAATAAGCGAAACACTTTTCTGCCTCGTCTTAACCTTTTTTCCTGAACAAAGCTAAGAGCCTTACAGAAGCAATGGCATGTGGTTGGAATTCAACAGTAAAGTTGTGTTTTCATTGTAGTCTTTTCTTTGTCTCCTTTTTTTTTTTTTAATTTATTTATTATTATTATACTTTAAGTTGTAGGGTACATGTGCATAACGTGCAGGTTTGTTACATATGTATACTTGTGCCATGTTGGTGTGCTGCACCCATCAACTCGTCATTTACATCAGGTATAACTCCCAATGCAATCCCTCCCCCCTCCCCCCTCCCCATGACAGGCCCCTGTGTGTGATGTTCCCCTTCCTGAGTCCAAGTGATCTCATTGTTCAGTTCCCACCTATGAGTGAGAACATGCGGTGTTTGGTTTTCTGTTCTTGTGATAGATTGCTAAGAATGATGGTTTCCAGCTGCATCCATGTCCCTACAAAGGACACAAACTCATCCTTTTTGATGGCCGCATAGTATTCCATGGTGTATATGTGCCACATTTTCTTAATCCAATCTGTCACTGATGTACATTTGGGTTGTCTCCTTTTATTTATAGCAAGCACTTTTCATTTTTTCTCCATCTAGTTCCCTTTATACATAAATTTATTTAAATTTTAAAAGGGAGCTAGTCTAGAGAAGAAACACACTAAGAAGATATGGCGAAAGTTGTACGGGTTTTATTTGAAGGAGCAAAGGTTGAGGGAACACATCCTTAGTCCCGCCTATCTTCCATGTGCTGTTATAGAGGGTGACTAGAATCGATGATTCAAAGGGCATGAAGAATGGATTAGGGAATTATTAGGTTTGTGCAAAAGTAATTGTGGTTTTTGGCTGGGCGAAGTGGCTCATGCCTATAATTCCAGCACTTTGGGAGGCCAAGGCAGGCAGATCACTTGAGGTCAGGAGTTTAACACCAGACTGGCCAACATGGTGAAACCCCGTTCCTACTAAGAATACAAAAAGATTAGGCTGGCGTGGTGGTGGGCGCCTGTAATCCCAGCTACTTGGGAGGCTGAGGCTGGAGAGTTGCTTGAACCCAGGAGGCAGAAGCTACAGTGAGCCGAGGTTGCGCCACTGCACTCCAGCCTGGGTAACAGAACGAGACTCCATCTCAAAGCAAAACAAGACAAAACAAAACAAAAGTAATTGCGGTTTTGCCATTACTTTCAATGGCAAAAATCACAATTACTTTTGCACCAACCTAATAATAATATCACCATGAGGTACTAAAGCAGGTAATCCTGACCTTAACCCAAGGAGTTAGATGAACAACTTTGCCTGGTGTAAGTGGCCTAATTATAAATGATAATTTTATTTTTCACCCAAATAGGGTAATATCTCCGTGTTCTCTGATTTATTTGAGGGGAACAATATAATGTCACGCCTTTCCAAATAAAGGGGGGGGGGCGCAGATAGAGCGGGAGAGGAAGAGGCAGTTCACAACTTTCATGACATGCGGTTTCACCTTATTCGTACAGAATTTTTTCTTCTTCCCAGCAATTTCACGTATCGTATTGTATCATCTGAGCCTCCCAGCAGTTGTGACTTTGTTACTGAGGAAATAAGTAGAAATGACTGAGAATGGGTAAATGACTCACCTACAGTCACACCATTAGCAATGATAATAGCCACGTGCACCATGTTTCAGGCACTGTCTGAGCACCACACACGTGCTGTGTTAACACCCCTGCCACATCCCTGTGATGGTGGGAGGGCTTTTATTACCACGATCGTCAGCATCCCTACTTTAGAGATGAGGAAACGGACTTCATGTATGTATTAGTCCATTCCTGCATCGCTATAAAGAAATACCTGAGGCTGGGTAGTTTATAAAGAAAAGAGATTTAATTGGTTCACAGTTCTGAAGGCTATGCAGAAAGCAGGGTACCAGTATCTGTTTATGGTGAGGGCCTCAGGAAACTTTCACTCATGGCAGAGGTGAAACAGGCGCAAGCATGTCACACGGTGAGAGCAGGATCAAGAGAGTGAGGCGGGAGGTGCCACACACTTTCAAACAATCAGATCTCACAGCGAGAATGCACTCATTACCATGAGGAGGGCACCACACACCCGTGGCCCAGACACCTCCCACCAGGCCCCTCTTCCTGAGACTATATTTCAACACGAGAGATTTAGAGGGGACAAATATCCAAACCATATCCACGTAGCTTGGTCAACATCATCTATCTAGCAAGTCGAGATCTAGGGTTTGAACTCAAGCAATCTATTGGTAGAGCCCATGTACTTAACAACTCTGTCATACTGTGCGGTAGTCAGGACTTTGGCTCGTGTTCTATATCCTGTGTTCTACAAACATTTACTGAGCATCTGCCGTGTGCCAGGCACTGTGCTAGGCACAGAGGCTATAGAGATAAATTAGATTCAGTTCCTGCCCTCAGGACCTCGGAGTTGGGTAAGGGAGGAAGATAGACACAGACAATTCAAGATGACAATTGTGATAGGTCAAGAACAAGATCTAATGAAGGCACACACAGGGAGAATAATTAACTCAGGGAAGGCCTCGCTCAGGAGGCGTGGCTGGAGTTGGCCTTAATGGGTGAGTTCCCGTGGATGGATGTTGAAAGTGGCCTGGTGGGGAGGGCATTCCCAAGTGGAACAAGCCACTGGTGGAAATAGTTGTGAAGAAAGATGGCATGTTCGGGAGATTGTAATATGGCCTAACAGGAGCATACCTGAGGAGACCAAGGAGGAGTGGGAATGGAGATTTCAGAGCGAAGTGCGTGGCAGAGGGAGTTTGGTTTGAAACACCTGATAAAACAAAAACATCCCCCCAGATCCATCCTCCACTAGGAAACAATGGTAATATCTCCATAAGCCAACAAAGTATGATGGGATACTGTAGCAAAAGGCAGACCTGCGAATGCAACCTTAAGGCTAGCGGTGGAAATGTACCAGAGTGGAAACAGACCAAGTCGGGATCCTTATGGCCCTTCAAGGTCCAACCAGCACTGAAAAAAAGTCCCTCTCTGCCTTGCATCTTTATAGAGACTCAGTGGCATTTGTCATTTTTCCATTCCCCTAATAAGATTGTTGCTTTCAATTTTCATCTTCTTGGTATTTAATCACCCTCCTTTGAAGAGGGCTGGTGCAAAACAACCTAGATGCAGCCATCCAATTATGCTGAATACGAGGAGAAAATTATCATCGGAACAACCTGCCAGTAAAGCCCTGTGTTTACTCAATTTTATCTTCCCAGCAATATTCATCTTTGGAAATCATATTTGCATATATTCACAGTCATCTTGAACAGAGTGTCAAGCATGAGGCTTGGTATGCATAGCCGTGGAATTCCAAATGGTTCTTAGGGGTCTGTGAGGACAGTCAACATCACTTATTCAGCATTGAAGGAGCACTGACAGTGCACAAGGCACTTTGCTAAAAGCTGGGAGGAGGTGGGAGATACAGAGATGAATTAGATGAGGAACTAGATCAAGGAGCCCAAGGTCTGGTAGGGGAGAGAAAAACTACAAATAACCGCAGCACAGGCAGAAGTGCTGAGGACCTTAGGAGAGGCAGAAAGTGTGGCTTAGCTGTTCAGAGGAGGGAGATTATTTCCAGCTCAGGGAATCAGCAAAGGCTTATTTTATTTTATTTTATTTTATTTTATTTTATTTTTTGAGATGGAGAGTTGCTCTGTCGCCCAAGATGGAGTGCAGCGGCATGATCTTGGCTCACTGCAACTTCTGCCTCCCGGGTTCAAGCAATTCTCCTGCCTCAGCCTCCGAGTAGCTGAGATTACAGGGGTACACCACCACGCCCAGCTAATTTTTTATTTTTAGTAGAGACAGGATTTCACCATGTTGGCCAGGCTGGTCTTGAACCCCTGACCTCAGGTGATCCACCTGCCTCGGCCTCCCAAAGTGCTGGGATTACAGGTGTGAGCCACCGTGTCTAGCATTAAGCAAAGGCTTTTGATGGTTCCACCTAAAATGAGCTTTCAGTCATTTACTCAGCAAGTATATGTTTGCTATGGAAGCAAGAATTCTGCCAAGTGCTAGAGACACCCACGTAATGCTGAACGAGGCAAAAAAGGAACCTGCTCTCATGGAGCTCTTATTCTAGTAGCGGGCAGGGAGACATACAAACAGAAGTGAACCAATCACGAACAGGACAATCTGGAATAAGTGCCTTGAAAAAAATCAAACAGATTGATCAACAGATTGTGCCTGGGGCATATAGGGCTACTTTATATTGGGTCCTATATTTATTTTATTTTATTTTACTTTTTTTTTTTTTTTTTAGAGAGAGTTTTGCTCTTGTTGTCCTGGCTAGAGTGCAGTGGTGCTATCTCAGCTCATTGCAATCTCCACCTCCTAGGTTCAAGTGATTCTCCTGCCTCAGCCTCCCGAGTAGCTGGGATTACAGGCACGTGCCACCATGCCCAGCTAATTTTTGTATTTTTGGACGGGGTTTCACCATGTTGGCCAGGCTGGTCTTGAGCTCCGGACCTCAGGTGATCCACCTGCCTTGGCCTCCCAAAGTGCTGGGATTACAGGCCTGAGCCACTGCACCCAGCAGGGGTCTTATATTTATAAGAGTCAACTTGCAAGGATTTAGGAAAGCAGAGTTTGAGACAGAGGTCACTGCAAGTACAAAGGTGCTGAGGCAGGAAGGAGTACTGGGTGTTGGTGGCCGCAGCGCAGAGAAGGCAGAGTGGAAGGAGATGAGATTGGTGAGGTGGGTGGAGTCAGAGTGTGCAGGGCCCCTGAGACTATAGGGAGGAGTTTGAATTTTACTGCAAGTGTAATAGAAAACCCTGGGTATGGTTTGCGGGGGAGCGGCAGGTTAGTCATGTGGAGATGAGAGGGGGCTCTTTCCAGGCAGAAGGAGAAGCAGGATCACATTCGGGGCTTGTAAAGAAGCCATTTTAGAAAAACGTATCAGGAGCCATTCCGGGGCCAGATGAAGGAGACCCTCAAATGACTGTAGTTTGGCCTTTGACCCTGAGAAACATAATCATAAAGGAATTTGTTCTTTAGATCCTGGAGATCCTGTCTGTGGTGCAGATAGTCACCTGCGAGTTATTTTATCTCAGTAAACATCTCTTTCATAGGAATGTTCAGCATTCCCAGAGCTTTAATATTCTGCCAAGTCAATGAGAGATGAAATTGATTTATACCAGCAGCCCTGAGACCACAGGACAGGATGAGTCCCTCTCCTTCCTGGGAGCCTTGGGCACATACTTCTTGCCTTCCTCACAACCAGCACCCCCCCCCCACACACACACAGAACCACACAGACTCACACAAACATAGCTTAAAAAAATGCAGAAGCAGTGTGCACCCAATTGCGATGGGGAGGATGTTGAAACCAGTCCCGTGCAAACTGTAGAGAGTTTCCATGATATATGTAGAAGTGCATGCTAACTAAATAGAAGAGGGGCTTCCCACCCCAAAGAGGGGGATTTGACCCTCAAGGTCCTTGCTGGGCCTGGCTCATCCTGAGAGAAGGGCTAAGACCTGGGGATGAAAAAATGCTCACCCTCAAACCAGGGTCCAAACCACCCCTACCCCTTCCCCCTCTGACAGATGGGAGTCCAGCAGGAAACGGCCTGTGGGGGCTCTTGGAAGGGAGCAGCAGGAGGCTTGAGGGCGTCCTCCCTTCTCCTGACTTTCCCTCAAGAGAAAAGCCTTGGAAGTCGAGGGCTGAGATGGTGCAGGACCCACATCTAGTTTAGCTCAGACCACATTTGGCTTAGAAAAAATTCCAAAATATTTTTAGAGATAGGATCTCCCCCCATGTTACCCAGGGTGGTGTGCAGTGGCATGATCAGTCATGGCTCATAGCAGTCTTGACCTGCTGGGCTCAACCAATCCTCCTACCTCAGCCTTCAGAGTAGTTGAGACTACAGGTGCACCATCACACCCAGCTTTTTTGTTTGTTTGTTTGTTTGTTTTTTTAAAGCGATGGGGTCTTGCTATGCTGCCCAGGCTGGTCTTGAACTCCTAGCCTTAAGCAATCCTCCTGCTCTGGCCATCCAAAGTGTTAGGATTACAGGCATGAGCCACTGTGCCCGACCAACTATTTATTTTTTCTTTAATTACAATTCCTGGTTGGTGTCAGGCCTCAACCTGAACCAGAACAACCCCAGAGAAAGACCAGGTCTCCAGACAGAGCTTTAAATAACCTCCTCTAATTCTCTGAAGTGTTATGATATAACAACACCTTTCTCCCTTATCCACTACTTCAAAAGAGACTTCAGAATCAAATTTTTCAGTTTCTCAACTACTTTTACAGATAGCAGTGGCCCACAGACCGAGTTCTAACAACTGCTATTTAATAAAACATTTGCTGGGTGAAGACTTCTGGGAAAGGATAAATAAGAGAGCTCTGTCTTGCAGCCTTGTTTCCCAGTTTCTCCCCTACTCCCACTTTGGAGTCTTTATGCCTGATGAGAACATGAGGGCTGGAGCTTAGGCAGCCATTTTGCCACCATGAGTTGGAATGCTTAAGACTCAACAGTGAGCTAAGTAGAGTGTAAGAATAGAAATACTGGTCTTCAGTGATGTCAACCACCAAACCAACAACAGAATAACCTGCCTCTAGATTTCTTTAGTAATCAATAAACATGCTCATGTTTTAGCCACTTTTAGTCAGTTTTTCTGCTACTTGCAGCTGAACACATCCTAATGGATGCAATGTTCTGGGGCCCTAAGTATTCCGATGAGTCCTGGGAAGAGTCATGGATCCTTGTATGGCAAATACAAGATGAGCTTATGCTCTGCACTGCTGACCTTTCCCTTCAAAGCTCTATGAGTTTCTTTTCTTTCTTTTTTTTTTTTTTTTTTTTTTGCTTTTGTTTGAGACAGAGTGTCTCTCTGTCACTCAGGCTGGAGTCAGTGGTGTGACCTTGGCTCACTGCAGCCTCCTTCCCAAGTAGCCGGGATTACAGGCTCCAGCCACCACACCTGACTAATTTTTGTATTTTTTTTTTTAGTAGAGATGGGTTTTCACCATGTTGGCCAGGCTAGTTTCAAATTTCTGACCTCAGGTGATCCACCTGCCTCGGCCTCCCAAAGTGCTGGCATTACAGGTGAGGGCCACTGCGCCCGGCTGAAAGCTCTGTGAGTTTCTTCTTGGGAAGTGAGTTGATTCTGGCTCATGCCTGCTGATTAATCCTGTTGTTTTCCTTCATTCTTCTCAAGCACGGGCTCTTTTATTCCCTCCATATCCCACCTATGGAGGAGGAGTTGTGTTTGTTATTGTGTTAGAATGCACAGTTGACTTCCAGTACAGAAACCAGTATACCAGTGGCTTAAACCAGAGACAGGCTCCTCTTGCCCTCATGTAATAGTCACGTGTGTGCAGTTCAAGGCTGATATGGAGAGTCCACAGTAGCATGGATGCAGGCTCCTCTCTTGGGTCTGTCAGCTTTGGGTATTGCCCGATACATTATCGCTTGCTGCCATACTCACAGCCAGCAGTGGAATGGAGATAGAGGTAGGGGAAGAAGGGCCAGGCCCTTCCCTTTAAAGTCATAACCTGGAAGTGCCACATCTCACTTCTAGTACTGTTGGCCATTCTGCTTCCTATTGGCTATTCCTCAGTGCTGGGGGGTTGGAAAATGCAGCCTAACTGTGAAAGGAGTGCAGGATGGCATTTGGGGGTAGCTGGCAATTGTGCCAGTCTTGATCATCACTGGATCCACAGCTCCTAGGACAGTGTCTGACATATTAATATTCAATATAAATTTATGTAATGGGCGGAGTGTGGTGGCTCACGCCTGTAATCCCAGCACTTTGGGAGGCCACCGAGGTGGGTGGATCACCTGAGGTCAGGAGTTTGAGACAAGCCTGGCCAACATGGTGAAACCCCATCCAAAAATACAAAAATTAGCTGGGTGTGGTGGTGTGCACCTGTAATCCCAGCTACTTGGAAGGCTGAGGTAGAAGGTTGAGGCAGGGGAATTTCTTGAACCTGGGAGGTGGAGGCTGCAGTGAGCTGAAATTGTGCCACTGCACTCCAGCTTGGGTGACAGAGTGAGACTGCATCTCAAATAATAATAATAATAATAGTAAAAATAAATAAATAAAATAAATTTATGGAATGAATGACTAAATGGATTACAATAATTTGTTCTTGGTTTATCTCATGAACTGTGAGCTCCTTGATGGCAGGTATTTCTGTTACGATAATAAAATACCTAATTCAATAGTAAGTGCATATTGAATGAATGAATGAATGAATGCATAAGATCAGTATTTTATCCACCCTCCACCTCCTTTCTTGATCACTGTCTCATCACCCACTGAATATTTAAAGACAGGGCCATCTGCTTGGACCATCCTTGGCCCCTGCTCACATCGTGACCTATTCTCTCTATTTTCAGCTTCACCTCAGTCCACCTGGATGGGGCCCTGTCTCTGAGGTCTGCTGATGGGTGAGGGACTTGCTCTGCTTTCAACTCAGCCCTTGGGTCTCAGATGCTGTCTGCATACCATCGTCATCATCCTCAGGGATTTCTACATCCCAAAGCACGTGGCAGGGCCTCATGGGACAATGCCCAGGCTTTGGAAGGTGGCTTACATTCTGAAAGACAGTGTTGTGCCATGGATGGCGCTCTGACCTGGATTTTGGTGATAATATAATGTTATTAAGAGCATAAGCTTTGGAGCTGGATGGATCTGGGTTCAAATTCCAGGTCTGATGATAAAAGTGTTATAAAATTAATTATGGTATGGTTGCAAAACTCTGTCAATATGCTAGAAACCATTAAACTATATCTTTTATTTTATTTATTTTTTATTTATTTTTGAGACAGGGACTTGCTTTGTCATTCAGGCTGGAGTGCAGTAGTGCAATCATGGCTCACTGCAGCCTCAGTCTCCAGGGCTCAAGTGATACTTCTGCCACAGCTTCCCACGTAGCTGGGAATACAGATGCACACCACCCTGCCCGGCTAATTTATTTTATCTTACTTTGTGTAGAGACGAGGTCTCACTATATTGTCCAGGCTGGTCTTCAATTCCTAGGCTTAAGCAATCCTCCCACCTTGACCTCCCAGAGTGCTGGTATTACAGGTATGAGCCACTGCACTCAGCCAAATTATACATTGTAAATGGGTGAATTATATGGTATTTGAATTATGTCTCAATAAAGCGTACTAAAAAAGTCATCTTTTCAAGTTGTGACCTTGCCAAATCTCTCTGCATTTTTACTTTTCTCCTCTTTAATATGGGGGAACTAATAATTACCTCATGGGATTGGATTGCTGTAAGGCTTAAAATGAATGATGTATATAAAGCTTTTAGCATAGTGACTGACACAGAGTAATAACGTTTTTTTAAATTAACTCTAAGGCTTAATTTCTGATATTGATTCTGCTGCTAGCTAGTTTTGGAAACTTTGGGAAATGTGTTAATCTATTCTTGCATTGCTATAAAGGAATACCTGAAACTGGGTAATTTACAAGAAAAAGAGGTTTAATTGGCTCACGGTTCTACAGGCTTCACAGGAAACATGATGCCAACATCTGCTCAGTTTCTGGGGAGGCTTCAGGAATCTTCCAATCATGGCGGAAGGCGAAGGGGGAGCAGGCACATTACGTGGTCAGAGCAGGAGCAAGAGAAGGGAAGGTGCCTCACACTTTTAAACCACCAGATTTCTCGAGAACCCATTCACTATTGTGATGACAGTATCAAGGGGATGGTACTAAACCATTCATGATCTGCCCCCATGATCCAATCGCCTCCCACCAGACCCCACCTCCAGTATTGGAGATTACATTTCCACATGAGATTTGGAGAGGACAACATCCAAACTGTATCAGGAAGTTTTCTAATAATCTCTGGGCTTCAATTTTCCCACTTGTAAAATGGGACAGCACTATGCCCTCATGTTTATATTACAGGATTACTGTTTAGGCACAGGTAATAGGATACACGTGAAAACTCTTCCTAAACAGATTCTCTTCAGTAATTTAAGGCAGTGATGCTCTGCGAAGCTGTATAAGTGTTCAAGAGGGCAGAGTCCGCAGCAAGGGTACCCAGGCTGAAATCCCAGATCAACTCTGATCAGCTCAGGAACATTTCTAAACCTCTTTGTTCCTTTATTTTTCCATCCGTGAAATGAGGGTAATGCTGGTGCCTACCAACTAGGATTATCGAGAAAATTCCATGGATTAGTATGTGCAAAGCACTTAGAACATTAATTAGAATAGAGTAAGCTCTCAATAAATGTTTGCTAATATTATTTTAAGAAATTGGCTGCATGTGGTGGCTTATGCCTGTAATCTCAGTGCTTTGGGAGGCCCGGGTGGGAGGATTGCTTGAGCCCAGGAGTTCAAGACCAACCTGGGCAACATAGTGAGACATATCTGCAAATTTTTTTTTTAATTAGCTGGGCATGGTGGTGCACTCTGATAGTCCCAGCTACTCAGGAGGCTGAGGCAGGAGGATTACTTGAGTCCAGGAGTTTGAGGTTACAGTGAGCTATGATGGCACCACTGCACTCCAGACTGGGCAACAGAGCTAGACCCTGTCTCAAAACAAAAAAGAAAAGAAAAGAAACAGGTAGATTTTGATGATGATAGTAGTGAGGAAAAATCTGTAGTGTCAAGCATACTAGAAATCTACTAGCATTATGAAAAGAACACCAATGGATATCATTTCATATTAGCCACTGCTAAGTGAAACATTTTGCTCAGATCACAGGACTATGCCCTCAAGAAGCCATGTAGGCTGTGTCTCAGGACTCTACCTAAGGGTATAATTTATCCAGCAGCTTCTGTCTTCCATTAATCAAAATTTCGCCTGGTGTGGCATTAACTACCCTGTGCTTGAAGGTTGTGTGTGGGTGGACGTGCACCCCAGGCAAATAGATTCTCACAGAGCTCTCAGAACCAGGCATGGACAGGAAGGAGTTGGAATTGAAAAGTATCTCCAGGAAAAGGATGAGCAGAATGTTGGGCTTGCTTCTTTGCAGTTAATTTTTCTCGAGGACCTTAGCTCCTCAAACTCTATCTCCATAGCCATGACACTGGTGAAAACTCTTAGGAGCTGTTTTTAGCCTGGTCTCTTGGCTTCGCAGGGCTTGCAAATCAGTAGATGCCTCAAAGGCAGAAGAGGTTCAGAATGTCAGGCTCATCACAAGAGACTTCCTTCCCTCCAGCACCTTTGCCCCTCACGTTCTGGGCACCTTGATTGTTCTCCTCTGCCAGTGTAATTCAAAGAGTGGTCCTTAGAACACTGGCATCATCTGTGAGGTTGGAAGAAATGCAAATTAATGAGCCCAAACTTGACCAATTGAGTCAGGAGCTCTGAGGATGCAGCCCAGGAAACAGGATTTTTGTTTGTTTGTTTTGTTTTGAGACAAAGTCTCACTGTCTCCCAAGCTGGAGTGCAGTGGCATGATCTCAGCTCACTGCAGCCTCCGCCTGCCTCCCAGGCTCAAGCGATTCCTCCCATCTTAGCCTCCCGAGTAGCTGGAACTACAGGTACACGTCACCATACCCAGGTAATTTTTGTATTTTTTGTAGAGTTGGGGTTTTGCCATGTTTCTCAGACTCGGGCTCAAGCGATCCGCCCACCTTGGCCTCCCTATATGCTGGAATTACAGGCATGAGCCACTGAGCCCAGCTGGGAAACAGTTTTAACAAGTTCTCTCAAGTACATTAAAGTTGAGGCCAGGTGTGGTGGTTCATGCCTGTAATCCCAGCACTTTGGGAGGCCGAAGCGGGTGGATCACGAGGTCAGAAGTTTGAGACCAGCCAGGCCAATATGGTGAAACTGCATCTCTACTAAAAATACAAAAATTAGCTGGGCGTGGTGATGTGCACCTGTGATCCCAGCTACTTAGGAGGCTGAGGCAGGAGAATCGCTTGAACCCAGGAGACACAGGTTGCAGTGACCCGAGATCGGGCCACTGCACTCCAGCCTGGGCAACAGAGCGAGTCTGTCTCAAAAAAAAAAAAAAAAAAAAAAGTACATTAAAGTTGAAAAGCTGTTGTTCTGTGCTTTTCAAAAGACTGGGTTTTAGTGTTTTGGTTTGCATTTTAATCCAGTTGTGATAGCTATTTTCTGAAAGAGTGTTGATGTGATACAAAATAATCGTGCCTAGGGATGGAAGGCCACAAGGTGCTTTTCAAACGTCATCTCTGTTAATTCGCAAGAATTCAGGTATGTTTTGCTCACTGTTGCTTCTCCAGCATCTAGAATAACACTGGGCACTCAAGTAAGCTCAGTAAGCATTTGTTGAATACATAAAATTCTATGAGGCTGTTTTTATTATTCCCATTTTACAGATGAGAAAAACAGAGGCACAGGTGATTAAGTAGCTTGTCTAACATCACTCAAATAGTAAGTGACAGATTGTTATTTGGACTGAAGATTCCAATCCCCATGACTTTCCCATGGTCGTGCAGTGGCCTGGGCAGCGGAGGGGGCTGGGGACTGAGGGTGGGCCCAGAAGTGCCAAAGGGAGAAGCAGGAAAAGCATCCAACAAGATTGACTCTGCTGCCTTGAGGACTCGCCTTAGGTAGACGTCACTTCTGAGTTGGGATGGAGTATTGGGAGTATTGGAAGCCCCTGTTACAGGGCATGCGCCCTGCCTTGTGGGGAGTGGCGGGGTTGCGTGTTTCAGTAGTGGGAAGTTGAATGTGGAGGGCATTAGTGGGGTTGTGTGTGGGAGTATCGGAAGCCCAGTCACAGGGAATGTGCCCTGCCTTGTGGGGGTGGCGGGGTTGCGTGTTTCACTAGTGGGAAGTTAAATGTGGGGCTGTGTGGGGGAGTATTGGAAGGAACTCATGGGGTTGTGTGTGGGAGTATCAGAAACCCAGTCACAGGGCATGCATCCTGCCTTGTGGGGGGTGGCAGGGTTGTGTGTGGCACAAGTCTGAACTCTGCCAAGAGAAGAGACAGTCCGCTCCAGGCTTTCTTCAGAAGATTTGGCTCTCTGCTCCCAAAGGCTTGGTTCCCAGAGCAGGAGTGATGGAAAGTTTCTCCTGCATCCCAAGAACAAGCAGGTACCTGTAGGAAAGAAGGAATCTGCAGGCAGCCAGATGGAAGCTGCCTGGGTGCAAGCTGAGCCTGGGTGTGGGCAGAGGGCTGGGAGTCACCTCAAAGGGGCTGCCTGGCCCTGTTTCCCCAGAACAGCCCGGAGGTAGCTGGGATGGGAAGTCCCCGTGGTTTCAGTGGATCCAGGAAACTGCGTCACTAGAGTGTGGGCTCCCTGGGGAAGGGAGGAGCCTTTCCTGGAGGAAGAACTTTCAATAACCCTTCTGCTGTGTCCCCTGTCTCCATGGAAATGGCTGAGGCCCAAACAAAAAGTCAGCTTTCTTGAGGAAGCGAGGGCTGACCCGTCAGCAAGGAGTCTCAGCGATGTTGTATGGCATTTCCACAGCACACCGTGTTACCTGCGTCCCGACCGGGTGAGGACGGTGGCTAGGAAAGTTAGCTGGCAGCCAAGGGCAGGCCAGCAGGGAGGGTCTAAGAACAGTACTCAGAGTGTCCGGTTGGAAGAGACTTCAGAGTTCATCTGTGACACAGAAGTGACATAACTTGCCCAAGGCCACACAGTAAGTCCCGTAGACTAGGACTAAATTCCCATCCATCAGTGGTCCTTCCACTACTCCAGACTCCAGAGCACTCCTTCTTCTTTTTTTTTTGAGATGGAATCTCGCTCCGTCGCCCAGGCTGGAGTGCAGTGGCGCAATCTCGGCTCGCTGCAAGCTCCACCTCCCAGGTTCATGCCATTCTCCTGCCTCAGCCTCCCGAGTAGCTGGGACTACAGGCACCCGCCACCACGCCCGGCTAATTTTTTGTATTTTTAGTAGAGATGGGGTTGCACCGTGTTAGCCAGGATGGTCTCCATCTCCTGACTTCGTGATCCGCCCACCTCGGCCTCCCAAAGAGCACTCCTTCTTTACCAATGGTAAAAGTGCTACTTGCATCTTACATGTGTTTAATGTTTACTGTGTGGCAGGCACAGTATCAATCCCTTTCCACACACTACCTCGGTTACTTCTCACAATCCTGAAAGGTACAAACTATTACCCCAAGTTTACAGACAAGATGATGAGTCTGTGGGAACCTGAGTATGTTGATTAAGGTCACACAGCTGTTAAGTAGCTGAGCTGGTGTGCAAACCTTAGGCATCTGACAGTACACCCTGGGCCCGTCATTACCATCCTTTTCCTTCATTATTCTGGATCTTCTGCTTCTTCCCATGCCCCAACTCGCTTCCCTCCCCTCTGTGCTGAGGAGGGCTCCTAATCTAAGTGACTAAGCGACAAGCAGCTGTAGGTTTCTGATGTTTAAGCGCACAGCAGGGGCTGTTTGGTTGTACAACACAACAGCAAGGAAGAAGCCTTAGACCTTTTTCGAAATAACTGTCTAGATTAATAAAATAATCCTTTTCTGATTGCCAAGGTAATATCAATGTTCTTTGCAGAACACGGAGAAGCAATAAATAAGTAGAAAGAGGGTAGGCAAAAACCTTGTGTGTTTCTTGGCTGTCTCTTCTGGAAATTGCTCCTGTCCTTGCCCATTTATTTGTTGACGATCTTGATGACCTTCTTATTCATGTGCTTAAGATCAGTGTCCTAAACACTCAAAATTCTGGTAGGTGTCTTTTTCCCCCCAACAATTTTTTTCTAATTTGTTGTTACTGCATTTTAAGAAGTGGTTTTGGATATTGGAAGTCGCTGCCTAGATTTTACGACCTGGTCTCTTGCCCTGCAGATATCTAGTTGCGGAGTTGGGCTGCCCGATTGGCAGTGGCGGGCTGACTTGACGCTGGCTGCTGTGAGTGCTTGCCCACGGCTGTCGAGGTTCTCAGCCAGCCTAACCTGCAAAAAAGCAGTTCTGTCCTCCAAGTCCCTGGCACTGAGGTCAGTCAGAAATGCCATTACCATTTATTTTCCTTTCCTGGGAAGTGCAAGGCTTTGCTTCTGGGGCTGAGAGCCGGGACGACAGGACTGTAGTTTGGTGCAGGTCCTGGGAACCTGTTGCATCACCCCTGGATGCAGTTTAAAAGAAAATGATCCTATAGCAGCTCTCTCCTTGTGCATAACTCTATTCTGTATTCACTTGGTTAGAAAGCTCCAAGTTATCATTACAAGCGTAATTTGTGTGGCTGGAGGACCATCAGCTGCCTAAACTTCCTCCATAATGATAACTTCTCATGGTTGCATTGTCATTTACAAAAAGTAGTTTTCACACCCATCCCAGGAAGTAGGCAGAGTAGTTATTATTAGCTTGCTTTGCAGATGAGGAAACTGAGGCTCAGAAGCACAGTGGCAAGGCTGGGGCTAGAATCTGAGCTCCAGTGACTGAATGAAGGAAGAGATCTAAAGCCTGGGGAGATCCTGGGAAACGAGACTGTCCTAGAGCTTGGAAGATGAGGTGGGAGGTGGAAGATGCATATCTGAGGCTGTCTGGGCTGTAGGCACAGAATTCACTTGCGTTGCTCATTTGTCTCGGTCTGTTCTGTCTCCTTCTGCTTCCTCCCTTTCTCTGTGCCAGCTGTGAAAATAATGGGACGCACACACACCATGTGCCAAATCATGAAACCCCAGAAGTCGTCCCGTTAAAGTTAGGAACATGACGTGTCCATGATCGCAATCACTACTAGATAATGGTCATGAGGCAGAGCTGATGGGATTAGAAAGGAGAAAGAAATAAGAGATGTGAACATTACCAAGGAGGAGGCAAACTTATTCTATATAGATATGACTATGCTCACAACACCCAGGATATTCAATTTAAAAACATTGCTAACAATAGAATGCAGTAGGGCATCTGGGTAACAAAATCAGTATCTTCCAACATCATAAGCAGACAAGAATAAAACAAGGAAAAAGTGGATTTACAATAGCTACAAACAGATCATATACCTGTAAATATAGTTATCAAGTTGTGTGTAAGATGTATTTCATATGAAGAAAATTCGAAGATATTTCTGAGGAATATACACAAATAAAGGAAAAAATGGAAAAACAAATTTGTAAGACACAAAGCTCCATGCTACATAAGCCAATTGTCCCTACATTAATATTTAAATTTAGGATAATCTGGCCAAGCGTGGTGGCCAATGCCTGTAATCTCAGCACTTTGGGAGGCTGAGGTGGGCGGATCACCTGAGGTCAGGAGTTTGAGACCAACCTGGCCAACATGGTGAAATCCCGTCTCTACTAAAAGTACAAAAATTAGCCAGGCATGGTGGTGGGTGCCTGTAATCCCAGCTACTCGGGAGGCTGAGGCAGGAGAATTGCTTGAACCTGGGAGACGGAGGTTGTAGTGAGCTGAGATCGTGCCAGGTACTCCAGCCTGGGTGACAGAATGAGAGTCTGTCTCAAAAAAAAAAAAAAAAGAAAAGAAAGCATAATCTCATTTAGGAAATAGGCTTAAAAAATTAGATATGCTAAAGTTTATATGAAAAAAGAAACAGATGAGCATAACCATACAAATTCTGAAAAATCAACAGTAATCTAGGCCTGGAGGATATTATATTAAAAAGCTAAAAGAAATTAAGTAGTTTGATAATGGTACCTGAATAGATAGATACAGAGACCAAGAAAACAATGTGGAGAGCCAGACATAAACGAAAGTATGCAGAGAAATTTAGTTTGTGATGAAGAGTACATTTCAAATCAGTGGGAGAAAAGGAGATTATTTAATAAATGGTGTTATGTTTAGACAAATGGTAGCCATCTAACACAGAGTTTAGATCTCTTCTTCGTTCCTTATACCAAAATAAGTTCCAGATGGAGCAAAGATTTAAATTTTTTAAAAAATCCACAAAAGTATTAAAAGAAAACATGGGAGATCTGATTTAAATAATATCCAAATGGAGGAGGAACTTTGTCTTCTTAAACATGATACAAACTTCAGAATCCATATAAGAAAAGAAAATTGATAACAATCAATATTATGATGTCATAAAATTAAAATTTTCTGCATTCCAAAAATTACTTTAAAGTCAAAAGATAAGCAACAAATTTAGTTGGAAAAAAAATGTTTCCAACATGTGAGATACAAAGGCCTAATTCCCTTCAATACCTCTACAGAGGAATAACGAAAAAGACTAACTGGTCAAAAGAAAAACAAAGGACATGAACAGAGAGTTCTAAGTTCATATGAAAATAAATAACAGTGGTCTTTAAACATATGAAAGGTGCTCACTCACTGCTAAAAAATGCAAAATTTTTGTAAGATACCATATTTATTTATTAAATGGGCAAAAATAAAGATATTTGATGACACATGGTTAAGGGTAGAAAAACCAACTTTCTCTGTCATTGTGGGAGTACAAACTGGTGTAAGCTTTCACAGGGCCATTAAGGCAATGTCTCTCAAAATAAAAAAATGCACATATCCCCTGACTGGGCAGTATCACTTCTAAGAATTTATCCTACACCTACATTAACATATGTGCTTAATGACATACGTATAAGGATATTATTAGTAAAAAGGTTGGAGATAACATAACAACAGAGGGCCACTTAAAGTATGATTCACTCTCACCTTGAAATGCTCTGTAGCCTTTAAAAGCAATGTGGTAGCTTTATAATGACATGGAGCAAGCTCTCAAACATACTAACTCTGAGGCATCAACTGCACCTGGAGCTTTCAAACTTTTTTGATCCTAACCCACCATAAGAATTATATTTCATATCACAAATTGGTGCATTCATTCATTTTTTTCCGACAAATATTTAGTAACTACTATGTTGTTAGATACAAATTACGCACTGAAGAGACAAAAGTGAAAAAATAGATTAAAAAAATCTCTGCCAGGGCCTTGCGCAGTGGCTCAAGCCTGTAATCCCAGCATTTTGGGAGGCCGAGGGGGGCGGATCATGAGGTCAAGAGATCGAGCCCATCCTGGCCAACATGGTGAAACCCCATCTCTACTAAAAATACAAAAAAATTAGCTGGGCATGGTGGCGTGCACCTGTAATCCCAGCTACTCGGGAGGCTGAGGCAGGAGAATCACTTGAACCAGGGAGGCGGAGGTTGCAGTGAGCCGAGATAGCACCATTGCACTCCAGCCTGGTGACAGAGTGAGACTCTGTTTCAAAAAAAAAAAAAAAAAAAAAATCTCTGCCATTATGGAATATTTTTAACTTGTTTTATATATATATTATGATATACATTATATATTATAATGATACAATATATAGTATATATCATAGGATATATATCATATTATTATACATTATTATAGTATATAAATAATATATATTATAATTATATTATATATTATCATATATTATATAGTATACATATTATTTATAATATATACTATACTATATTATATATATTATATATGCTATAAAAATATATTATATATAACATGTACATATATGATATCTATAAAATATAAAAATTTATATATATTTATACAAATATATACAAATTTTTTTTTTTTTTTTTTTTTTTTTTTTTTTTGAGACGGAGTCTCACGCTGTTGCCCAGGCTGGAGTGCGGTGGCGCAATCTCGGCTCACTGCAAGCTCCGCCTCCCGGGTTCCCGCCATTCTCCTGCCTCAGCCTCCTGAGTAGCTGGGACTACAGGCGCCCGCCACCGCGCCCGGCTAATTTTTTGTATTTTTAGTAGAGACGGGGTTTCACTGTGGTCTCGATCTCCTGACCTTGTGATCCGCCCGCCTCGGCCTCCCAAAGTGCTGGGATTACAGGCTTGAGCCACCGCGCCCGGCCAAATATATACAAATTTATACATATAAAAATATATAATATATAAATATATAAAAATCTATATATAATATATAATATATAAAAACCTATATATAATGCATATTATATGTACTATTTTATATAATGTATAAATGAGTATTATTATATATTATATAACCATTATTATATAATATATAATAGATGATATATTATTATAAATTATATATTATTATAAGATTGTATATAATAGAGTATATATCTTATATACCATCTATAAGATATATGTATTTTTCACTTGTTATATAAATATAACAAGCAGTACTCTAGTGACAGCGGCAAATCAGTGGCTACCAGGACTGAAGATGAGGGGGAAGGGATTGACTTTCAAGGGCCCTGGGGAGCTTTCTGGAGTCATGGAAATGTCCTATATCTCAGTTGTGATTGTGGTTACACATCTGAATACATTTGTTAAAACTCATCACATTTTATACTTTATTTAAAAGGGTGAATGTTTATTATATGTAAATTATATCTCAATTAGCTTGATTAAAAACATCTGAAGCAAGTTTTATGAAACAATGCTTGATCTTTTATGTGGATGTACTCTAATCCATTCCATCCCATACCATTCTTTTTCATTAAAACAAAACAAAACAAACAAACAAGATCACACCTATAGTGAACTTTGCACCCTGTTAATGCATCACAATCAACAGCTTGAAAAATTCTGTTCTATGTTTACTACTGTTAGTGTAAGAGGTGGTAAATATCATATATGTGAATAGATGCTCATAGAACGTCTGTAGACGTGTATATACAGTATATATAAATGTGTATACATATTAACAATAGCAATGAACTTCTTATATGAAAGAAACTGGGGACTGAGGATCAGGGAAGAGGAGGAGAATTTAATAATACCGTACATAATTTTGCAATATTTGATTTTTTAAACCATGGGTATATGTCACTTTGTAAATAATTAAAACATTGAAAAGAAAAGAGAAAAATCTGAGAGCAGAGTTGGGGTCTAGCTGTCATTTGAACTACCTGTGTTACAGTGTCTATGTTGCTTAACGGCTCTGAACTTTTTCCATTCTCTATAATATAATAATGTGAGCCTATATGAATCCTTTGGCCCCGAGCTCTTAGATATTCCAATTGCTCTTTGAGTCAACCCCTATCTACTGGGCTATACTGAATTATGAGATATAAGAAATGGGAGGATCACTTGAGGCCAGGAGTTTGAGACCAGCCTGAGCAACATAGTGAGACCCCATCTCTTAAAAAAAAAAAAAGAAAAATGTTAGCTGAGTGTAATGGCACACACCTGTAGTCCCACCTACTTGGGAGGCTGAGGTCGGAGGATCGCTTGAGCCCAGGAATTCAGACTCAGTGACCTATGATCATGCCATTGCAATGTAGCCTGGGTGGCAGGGTGACATTCCTTCTCTAACAAAAACCAAGTTGTGTGTTCATTCATTTCATCTGCAAACATTTACTGAGCATCCACAACAGGTGAAGGGCCAGGCTAGAACCTGAGCATATAGTTTTTGCGTCAATAGTCTTGTGGGGAAAAGAGCAATGAATAAATAAATGGCCCTGCCATGTATCCTTTGCCACCTATTCTCAAATGCTCCTGCACAACAGAGAAAGGAGCATTTATCTCCACCTGGATAGATTAAGAGAGGTGATTATAGGAGGGTTGGATCTTAAGGATTGGACCAAGCCTGTGAGTTGGAGGTAGAGTAGGAAGGGCATTCCAAGCAGTAAGTACTGCACCACCAAAGGTGTGGAGCTCTGAACACCTCCCCCACATTCCAACCTCATGCCTTGTACAGTTTTGCCCAGCCTAGGACACCTTCCCTCCTCCTTTTATTTATTAATTTTTTTGAGACAGACTCTTGCTCTGTTGCCCAGGGTGGAGTGCAGTGGCGTGATCATGGCTCATTGCAGCCTCTACCTCTCAGGCTCATATGAACCTCCCACCACAGCCACCTGAGTAGCTGGGACTGCAGGTGCACGCCATCACACCTGGTTATTATTTTTTTTGTAGAGATGTGGTCTCACTATGTTGTCCAGGCAGTTCTTGAACTCTTAGGCTCTAGCAATCCTCCTGCCTTGGCCTCCCAACGTGATGGGAATGTGAGGTGAGCCACTACACCTGGCCTCCCCTCCTCCTTGCTCATCAAATCTTGTCCTTTGGAGGGCCATAGCCCTGAAGAAGCATGGCCAGAAAGGTCTCAGTGAGGTCAAGGAGGGAGAGAGGCTGGGGAGTTAGGTTAAGGTCAGGCTGGGAAGGAGCTGGTGGGCCAGGATAAATGGTTTGAACTTGATCCAGGGGCAATGGTGAGCCACTGAAGGGAGATGAGGAGCAGAGTTGACAGTCAGACCTGCTTCAAAAGTTGAGTCTGGGGTCAGTATGGAGCATGGGTTGGGGGGTCAAAACCAAGACTCAAGGATCAATTAGGAGGCCCATGTTTCAGAAGGTCATCTCCCCTTACTCTGGCCTGATTCTCCATGGAGCACAAGAGACTCCCACAGAGAGAAAGCCATGCACCTGCTCAGGGCTGTGTGGGTCCCAAGCAACCTGAAGCCCATCAAACCCCTCTACTGAGAGGATGGGAGAGCAAGGCAGAGTGATGGGTGGCACTTCTGGTGGTCTTAGGTCATGCACATCAAACCTGGAAGTGCACATCCTGAGGAATCCATGGGCCTAACTTACTCTCCTATAGCACAGACACAGGAAGTGAGGGACTTCCTCTCCCACAGCATTGGGCACGAGGGCTGTCATCTCCACCTTCAATGTGCCCACCTCTTGCCCGGAATCCTGCTGGAATGCAGGTCCTGATTCAGGAGGTCTGGGCTGAGGCCTAAGATTCTGCTCCCAGGGCAGTTGCTGGGCTGCAGGCTATGCTGTAGTATCAAGGGTTTAGGTCACATAGCATATAGAAAACACAGTGCTGGGATTTGAACCCAGGTCTGCCAGGCTGCATTCATTCTTTCATTTATTCAACAAATCCTTGTTTTGTGTGTGTGTGTGTGTGTGTGTTTAACAAACACAAATGAAATGCTTACTACATTCCAGGCAAGGTTCTAAATGCTTTATGAACACCAACTCATTCAACTCTCACTACATCCCCAGAGGATTGGGACTATTGTTGTCTCATTTTACAGATAAGTAAACGGAGGCACAGAGACATGTAGTAACATGCCCAAAGTCAAACAGCCGGTAGGTGGCCTAGTGAACAACATCCTTGCCACATGAACCACAGGGGCTGAGCCCTTCCTAGGGCACCACACTAAATGTGGGGCACTGAGTCTCCAGGCATGGCTGTTTTTGACTTTACAGAATCCAGATGTGGCTCTGGAGCTTGGCTTTAAATTCCGTGTGTGAAGAGCCTGCAGCCCTATCCTTTTTCATCCGTTCCCTTTTCCAATGAGACTCACTCAGCAGCTCTGCCTCTGGCAAGTTCAGAAAGGTCATCTGTTTAAATGAGGGCTTACTCTCTATCTACCTTTCCTCCAGAGACCAGAACTCCTGAGTCTCCTATATTTTTGAGAGTAAACTCTGGGCAAAGGCATAGCTATGACTTTCAGGAACCAGTGAGACCTGCAGTGGCTCCAACAGACCTCGGTGGCTTCACTTCCAGCTGTAGGCATGGGTTCATTTCATCACCTCCCCAGGCCTCAGTTTCCTCTTTGGTAACACCGAAATGACAGTAGTAGTCCCTCCTTGTTGTAGATGCTGGGGTCACTCTGTATCCATCCTCTGGCTGCTTCGAGGACTGTTCCTGGCAGCTTGTTGCTGCCCCTTCTCCAAAAAATTGTCTTAGGTTGAATAAGTGTTCCCCACCTAAGAGGTTATGTCCCTTCTTCTTTGAATCCCAGAGGCAGCCAGAGGCCAATGGCTGATGAACAGGGCCTCCAAGTCAGACTTACCTTTGCCTTGTGGTGAGACTAACTTTGTGATGTGGTTCATGTGCCAGAGCTCCCTGTGCCATGCCCAGACTGGAGCTGCCTCCAGCTGAGACCTACCTCACGCTTGCCTTGCTCCTCCCTGGTCCTGAGAAAACAAATGCATCCAAATCCTTGGAGATACCATGTCACAGAACTTTTGAGAGGATTACATCAATGAATTAGGGCACTGAAATGCTTAGAAGAGCCAGCGCTTAGTAAGTGCTCACTAAGTGTTAGCGCTTATGATCCAGATTTCTCTGGAGTCAGGCTCCCATATCCACATCCAAGAAGCAGCTTGGCATTTATCCACATTTTCCTCTCGAATGTGTCTTGCTCATCTCTTTATGAGTAACATTTCAGCCCCTGGAACTTTGTAGGTGTCTAATAAATGTTTATTGAACAATATTTATTTCCCTCATTATTCATGGAGAACAAATAAATATCCCCAATCTTCTGAAATAGTCTTGGTTTCAAACATATTGTCCTGTTGTTCCCATAAATGTATTTTATTGTTAGACTGGTGGTCCAGTACTTCATGATCACTATATCGACGTCTGTTGCAGAGTGCCAAGTCTCTTGTAGCAATTACTGGGGACTTGGGGCTTCAGAGGAAGGTCACCTAAGCCAATCTTGGAGGGCCAGGCAAGGGTTTTTTTTTTTTGTCGGGGGGCAGCATCTTGCTCTGTCACCCAGGCTGGAGTGCAGTGGCACAATCTCGCCTCACTGTAACCTCCACCTCCCGGGTTCAAGTGATTCTCCTGCCTCAGCCGCCCAAGTAGCTGGGATTACAGGCATGTACCACCACACCAGGCTAATTTTTGTATTTTTGTAGAGACAGGGTTTCACCATGTTGGCCAGGCTGGTCTCGAACTCCTGACCTCAGGTGATCTTTTCACCTTGGCCTCCCAAAATGCTGGGGTTACAGGTGTGAGCCATCATGCCCGGCCCAGGCAAGGTTTCTTAAAGGAGGTGAAATCCCAGAGAAGACCGGAGGAACAGCAGGGGTTAGTGGGAAAAGTGTCATAGAGGAAAGGCTGTGAAGTGAGGCAAGGAAAACTCTGTGTATTGGTGAGTGCCAAGCTCTTAGGTGGGGCTGCATTAGGAAAGGCAGGGTGGGCAGGTGGGAGAAAGAGGTAGGAGGGGAAGGCAAGCCTGGATCAGGAAGTTCTGTGTCCCAGGAAGGCTTCATCCTGAGAACAAATGGGGGGACTTTGAAATGAGCAGGTAATGTGAGGAGTGTCCAAGGACTGACTTATCAGTTGGAGTTCCCCAGAAATGGAATCGGTAGGATATAACCTATGTGCCCTGGTCAGGGTTCAGGAGAAAGACCCCCTATAGGCGTCTGCAAGCTGGAGAACCAGGGAAGCCCCAGTGTGGCTTAAAGCTGGTAGCGTGGCTCAGTCGGAACCTAGGAGCCTCAGAACCGGGGAAGCCAGCAGTGAAGCTCCCAGTCCGGCCTGAGAGCCCCCAGGAGACTGCTGGTGTGAATCCCAGAGTCCAGAAGCCTAAGAACCTGGAGTCTGACGTCCAAGGGCAGGAGGAGAGAAAACATCCAGCTCCAGAAGGGAGAGAGAAAGCAGAGGGAGAGAAAATTCCCCTTCTTCTGCCTGCTTTGTCCTAGCCAGGTCCCCAGCCCATTGGATAGTGGCCACTCCCAGTGAGTGCAGTCTTCCTCTCCCAGTCTATGGACTCCCACATCAGTCTCCTCTGGAAACACCCTGATATGGTTTGGCTGTGGCCCCACCCAAATCTCATCTTGAAATGTAACTCCCACAATTCCCACATGTCATGGGAGGAACCTGGTGGGAGGTGATTGAATTATGGGGGAGGGTGTTTGCTGTGCTGTTCTCATGACAGTGAATGAGTCTCATGAGATCGGATGGCTTTATAAACCAATTTAAAAGAAGTTTAACTTTAACAAATGTTTTCCTGCACAAGCTCTCTCTTTGCCTGCTGCCATCCTTGTAAGACGTAACTTGCTTCTCCTTGCCTTCTGCCGTGATTGTGAGGCTTCCCCAGCCACATGGAACTGTGAGTTCTCCATTAAACCTCTTTCCTTTGCAACTTGCCCAGTCTCGGGTATGTCTTTATCAGCAGCATCAGAACAGGCTAATATACACCCTCATAGACTCACCCAGAACAAGGCTTCACTAGTCAGTGAGGCATCCCTCAATCCAGTCAAGTTGACCCCTAAAATTAACTATCACAATATGTATGCATATATATCTTACATTTGTATATATATTTATATATAATTACATATATTTACAGGCACATATAGAATACATTCTATATGTGCATATGTATACATTTATATACACATATAAAGAGATTTATTTTAAGGAATTGGCTTATATAATTGTGGGACTGGCAAGTCTGAAATTTTTGTGAGGCAAACCAGAAGGCCGGAAACTCAGGTAGGAGTTGATGTTGCAGCCTTTTTTTTTCTAGTAAAGAAAGGGTTTAATTTATGTGAAGCTCACCACACAGGAGATGGAATTATTACTTAAATCAGACTCTATGAAGGCTCAGAGGTTAGGGTTTTTCAAGGATAGTTCAGTGAGCAGACAGCTAGGGAATGGAGAATGTTGATTGCTTGGGGATGAAGCCACAGGGGTGTGGAGGACAGTCCTGGTGTGCTGAGTCAGCTTCTGGGTGGGGGGGGGCCCACAGGACTTGCTGAGTCATGGGTCCAGCTGGAGTCAGCAGGTCATGAGAAATGCAAAAGTCTGAAAAAAAATTCCAAAAGGCTAATCTTAGGTTCTAAAATAGTGATGTTATCTACAGGAGTAACTGGGGAAGTCATAAATGTTGAGACCTCTGGAACAAGGGTTGATTATCATTTAACAACACCTACATCTTAGCAGAATTCAAGCCCCCTCTTAATTTTAGTCTTGTGGCCTCTCCTTATTTTTACAAAGGTAATTTGGTTTGGGGAAGGGCTATTATCATCTTTAATGTTAAACTATAAACTAAATTCCTCTCAAAGTTAGCTTGGCCTTTGCCCAGGAGTGACCAAAAACAGCTTGGAGTTTAGAAGCAAGGTGTCTCATGCGTCCATGTGAAGAGACCACCGAACAGGCTTTGTGTGAGCAACAAGGCTGTTTATTTCACCTGGGTGCAGGCGGGCTGAGTCTGAAAAGGGAGTCAGCAAAGGGTGGTGAGATTATCATTAGTTCTTATAGGTTTTGGGATAGGCGGTGGAATCAGGAGCAATATTTTGTGGGCAGGTGGTGGATCTCACAAAGTACATTCTCAAGGGTGGGGAGAATTGCAAAGAACCTTCTTAAGGGTGGGGGAGATTACAAAGTACTTTGATCAGTTAGGGTGGGGCAGAAACAAATCACAATGGTGGAGTGTCATCAGTTAAAGCTCTTTTCACTTCTTTTGTGGATCTTCAGTTACTTCAGGCCATCTGGATGTATACCTGCAGGTCACAGGGGATATGATGGCTTAGCTTGGGCTCAGAGGCCTGACACAAGATGGAATCGACTATGTCAGATTTCTCTTATTGTTATAATTTTGGAAAGGTGGTTTCAATGCCCCACCCTTGGGTTTTAGCACACCTCAACCCTGTGGTGTGAGCTACCGAGATAGGAAAAGGCTGAGGGATTGCTTTAATTTCTTCCTGCTGACAAGGGATGTCATTGGTAGGGGTTGCCTCTAGGGTCAGAGGAATGAAATTGTTTTTGCAGTTGTCTCTGTGTATTTGAGGGCTCCAAGGTCTGCATAACAAAAACATTGGTGCTCTTATCCCAGCTTTAGTACAGCACTGAAGAGAACAGCAGATTATGAGAGCCCTAACATAAGAAGTGAATGTCTTTGTAGAATTGACCTGAACCCTTGAAGGATCCAGGTTAATGATTCCAAGAATCAATCAGATATTGGGTCATTAGCAGAGGCTCAAAAACAATGGACAAGGCTGGAATCTATTAACAGGTGTACTCTAGTTTTTCTGAAACATTATTTTTCCTCTCTAGTTTTCATTTCTACGAAAAACAAATCATAGTAGGATAACTTTATTTGCAAAATAGGTTTTAGTCTTATACTTGACCTAATTATTTGCATAAAGTGCAGATGCTGCAGTCTTGAAGCAGAATCTCTTCTCTGGGAAATGTTAGTTTTGGTCATAAGGTCTTCAACTGATTGGATGAGGCTAACCCACAGTGTCGAATGCAATTTGTTTTACTTAAAGTCAACTGATTATAGATGTTAACTCCATCTGCAAAATACCTGCACAGCAACACCAGGTTTGTGTTTGATTCAATAACTGGGTACTATAGCTTAGACAAGTTGACATATGAAACTAACCATCACAACTGGTGTATTTGATGTTGCATTTTACCAGCTAGGTAGCCATCAAAGATGACTGATTAAATAAATTGCAGTATATTGACACAAAAGCTGATGGTGCTATCATTAAAAAATGGAGCAGGATCTATTTGTGCTCACATGAAAAGTCACCAAGATTTATTGTCAAGTGAAAAAAGCAAGACATAATAATATAATTCCATCTGTGTGTGTGGGGGGGAAAGGAGGACTCTGCATTTACGTGTACATGCACAGTCATACATGTACCTGTATGTATATGCAAAAGAATTTTATGAAGATTATGCAATAAATGATTGTTAGAAGTTATTTCTGAAAAGTGAGTTGGAAGGAGAGGGAAAGAGGGAAGACCTTACTTTTCATTTTATATCATTTCCTACAGTTTGGAATTTTTTTCCCCAAATTCTGTATTGATATATAAAGTTTACACCAATTGATACATGCTTAACATTTATTAATGCTAATGCTGGGTAGATGCTATTGAAGAGGAGGGCTTTTACTTTTACATTTTTCTATTATTTGAATTGCAATTAAGTTCTACTTCCACAGTTAAACAGAATGAAGGTGAGGAGGGGAGGATCAGAGGAGCTCCAGTGAGAGTGGAGAATGAATTGGACGGGGACTAAGGCAGGAGGATGGGAGACAGTGGTCTCATCAGAAAGCTCTACACACAACAAATGGAGCCAGGAAGGCAAGAATAGCTTGGAAATTATATTTGAATAATGGGAATTTTGGAAGGAGACTTGCCTATTGATATGGTTTGGCTCTGTGTCCCCACCCAAATCCTATCTTAAATTGTAGTCCCAAAATTCCCATGTGTTATGGGAGGGGCCCAGTAGGAGATAATTGAATCATCGGGGGGGCAGTTTCTTCCATACTGTTCTTGTGACAGTGAATAAGCCTCATGAGATCTGATGGTTTTATAAAGAAGAGTTCTCCTGCACAAGCTCTCTTTCTTTGCCTGCTGCCATTCATGTAAGACACAACTTGCTCCTCCTTGCCTTCCGATGTGATTGTGAGGCTTCCCCAGCCACGTGGAACTATAAATCCAATTAAACATCTTTCTTGTGTAAATTGCCCAGTCTTGAGTATGTCTTTATCAGCAGTGTGAAAACGGACCAATACACCCATAGATGATTAGCTTTTGCTAAGTTGTGAAAACTTAATTAGGTGCTGGGGAGTGGGGAGGGAGATTGTGACAAGACTTTTCCTACTGCTATGAAGTTGGTGTGCAGACCTCTAATTGACGACGAAGAACTGTCAAATATCAAGCACTGGGAAGGGTAGAGTGCTGAGCCTTTTCCTCCACTGCCCCCTTATTCAGAGAGCTGGGGTTGGGAGTGCCAGGTGTTGAGCCTGGAACCTCCTTTCCCAGTTGAACGTTTACTAAAGGAATAGCCTGATTAATCCAACCCCTCTAACTATATGAGTAGGGGAGAGGAGCAGAGTTGAGCAGCCTTATGGGTGCTGAAAATGCATGAAATTCCCATGAGCCAAGTGAACACCTAGAAGGTAGAAAAATGGTCAGGCAGGCAGTTAGGGTGGGACCTTGGTTGAATCCTTTCAAACAAAAGAACAGCCTGCAGGCACAGATAAAAGAACTTGCACAGGGGGGCTTGCCTGAGACATGCCCACAGTGGCACAGATAGGAAAGGCTACACAGGCATGCCCACAATGGAAAATTCTGTCCCCTGACACATGCGCAGTAAGGGTAACAAAGCAATATGGAGTAACTCAGGGCCCATCTGTGCACTAGGAGGGTGGAGCTACCAGAAATTCACGCCTTATGCAAATAAGACACCCAGCCCTCATCAGTTTCCTATAAAAGCCTTTTGCATTCAACTGTAAAAATGTCAACCCACTTCCAGGACCCCTGTCCTTGGCAGAGAGCTTTCTTCTTTCTCTTATTAAATTTTTACTCCAACCTCACCCTTTGAGTTCACACTCCTTAACTCTCTTGGCCGTGAGACAAAGAACTCTGGGTGATGCCTTACAATGAGAGACTGCTACATTGTGGTACATGGGCAAGACTGTAACAGTAGGAGAGCTTGAACTGTTTTGCAATACCTGGAAACTCCAGAAACAAGTGGCTGTGGGGAGACAAAGAGGGGCCAGGGTTAGAAAAAGGTTATGCTGAAGTAGGTCTCCCCAAGGAGAGAACCATGCCATGATGAGACTTCCTGTATGTCGAGATGACCATGGGTGGTTGTGATCTGTTCAGGACTGGTGTTCTGGGGAATGATTTGGGTTCATGATCTGTATCAGGGATATGTGGGCATGTAGAAGGTAACCAAGGCCATGGGAGTGATGTAACCTACCAGGGAGGGTGTATATGCCAAAGAGGCTAGAGGTTACCAGAAACATCACCCTTTGAGAAACAGGCAGATAAAGAGGGATTTGCAAAGATTTTAAAAGCCTAGGAAGACATAGGAAGAAAATGGGGAGAGTGTGTGATGGATATTCCATGGTGACTACAAGCCAAAATCCAGATAACATCCTGTGGAGATGTGGAGTTTATTTTCCAAGATTAACTGGAGGGAGAATTTAACAATGGAGCAGTTTTCAGTTGACTCTTCTCTTGTTTTATATTCTTACGTATATTACACAGTTTCTCATATGCTGTTTTGGCAGAGATCTGTGCATAAATGCACTTCCGTATATACATACGCACATGTATATATTTGTAGGCACACATATATGTAAATCAATTAAACTAATATTTATTGTCTTGATTATGTACAGAACACTTCCTGTCCCAGGCAACGAGCTTGGCCAGATGCATTGCAATATGCCAAATACTGAGATTCAATGGTGAGCAGAAACAGATAGCTCCCAAGCAGATGTCTCCCCTTGACATTGTTTGCTCTGCTGGGTATTTCCCTTTTTGCTTTGCAAATTTTTGGCATTATCAATCTCCAAATATTAGGTTGGTGCAAAAGTAATTGCGGTTTCGGTCATTACTTTCAATGGCAAAAAACTGCAAGTACTTTTGCACCAACCTAATAATGGCTTACCTTTGCAGACACACTACGTGTCCAGTTTGTCGTCTAGGGGATGTAGCTCACCCCCATGCTGCAGAGACCATTTAGTTCATTTGTAGCTTCTGAAACTCCTGGTACACAATGGCACCTGGGGCCAGCTTAACCAAGGGGCATACAAATATTCCCAGCATGGCCTGCAATGTGCATAAGAATCACACCAAGGCAGTGAACAGTGCCACAGAGGAAGGCACAAAATACTTGGACCAGTAGGAGCCAGTGAAAAGCTTCATTTATTGAGCGCTAGTCTAACCTGGGATGTGGAAGCGAATAAGACAGAGTAGATCCCTGCCCTTAAGGAGCATATGTTCTGGTGGGGAAAGACATGCTCTAATCAGGCAGACAGATGAACAAACAACAACACAGATTGTCCTGAGTTTTGAGAATGAAATGGAGTGATTTGATAGAGAAAAACTAAGAGTGGTGGGGAGCTGCTGAAGAGGATGGTCAGGGACAGCTTCTCGGAGGAGGTGACATTTGAGCTGAGCCATGAAGAATGAGAGGATGAGAATGACTCAGCTGCAGAAGAGCCTGGGGAGGAGAGTTCCAGGCAGAGGAAATAACCAAGTGCAAGAGCCCACTGGTGCCTTGGGAAAGAAACCTGAGTTTTCTCATCTGTAAAATGATGTCAACGGTACTTACTGCAGAGATCGTAGTATCACCTTTGAGATTGTGATTATTGTCCTGTTCAGAAGTAGCTTCAACAAGGTAGATGCTTTCAGCAGGTCCAGGAAGTGAGATTCCTTAATTATTTTATATTTATTTATTTATTTATTTTTCTGAGACAGAGTCTTGCTCTGTCGCCCAGGCTGGAGTGCAATGGCGCGATCTCGGCTCACTGCAACCTCCGCCTCTCTGCATATCTTGGGTTGAAGCGATTCTCCTACCCCAGCCTCCAGAGTAGCTGGGATTACAGGCACCTGCCACCACACCCAGCTAATTCTTGCATTTTTAGTAGAGACAGGGTTTCACCATGTTGGTCAGGCAGGTCTCGGAGTCCTGACCTCAGCTGATCCACCTGTCTCAGCCTCCAAAAGTGGTGGGATCACAGGCGTGAGCCACTGAACCCAGCCGAGATTCCTTAATTATATACTATGACTTTCAATGGAGAATATGGCTTAGACCCTGAAACTGACAGTGTACATACACACACAGCTCCCACACTGGATGTGGCTGCAGGATCTCACTCCCAGACTCTGCCATGGGGAGAGTGCAGATTTAGGCATTTAAGGCTCTCAAGAATTCAGCTCCCTTTCTACGAAGTCTGTGGGAGGAGCTGGCTGTCAGAGGCACAGAAGGAGGGGGGTGAGGCAGTGGGTGGGGACCAAGCCACTTAATTAGCATATCAACTCCGAGCCCCAGGAAGCCTCCCCCAAAGTTCCCCTGCACCACTCCCCAGGGAGACAGGATAAGGGTTTACAGCCAGCCATACTTAAAGGTCGCACAGGTGCCACGCCCGGGCACAGGCAGGGAATTGAGTATGATGTCGGAGGATCAGCTGTGGAGTGGGGAGAAACAGGTGTTTCCTTGGGGAACCTGAAGAAGCAGGGAGAAAAAAGACCAACAAAAAGAGCAAAGGCAAAAAACCAAACAACAAACAACAACGACAACACACACAACAACAAAACCCCGAGACAATTCAAAGTCTTTTTATTCGTGGACTCCCTCCCAGGCCTCAGAATATGGAGCACTTTCCTGTGTTAAAGGGGGTGCTAGGACCCTTTAGTGTAGCACTTAAAAAAAAAAGGTCTTCGGCCAGGTGTGGTGGCTCATGCCTGTAATCCCAGCACTTTGGGAGGCTGAAGTGGGTGGATCACGAGGCCAGGAGTTCGAGACGCCTGGCCAAGATGTTGAAACCCCCGTCTCTACTAAAAAATTCAAAAATTAGCTGGGGGCAGTGGCAGGCACCTGTAATCCCAGCTACTTGGGAGGCTGAGGCAGGAGGATCGCTTGAACCCAGGAGGTGGAGGTTAGAGTGAGCCAAGATCATGCCACTGCACTCTAGCCTGGGTGGCAGAGCAAGCCTCCGTCTCAAAAAGAAAAAGTCTTTCTGGCTGGGCGCGGTGGCTCACACCTGTAATCCCAGCACTTTGGGAGGCCAAGGTGGATGGATCACTTCTTGAGGTCAGGAGTTCGAGACTGGCCTGGACAACATTGTGAAATGCCGTCTCTACTAAAAATACAAAACTAAGCCTGGCAGTGGCGTGTGCCTGTAATCCCAGTTACTTGGGAGGCTGAGGCAGGAGAATCGCTTGAACCCAGGACGCAGAGGTTACAGTGAGCTGAGTTCACGCCACCGCATGCCAGCCTGGGTGACAAAGTGAGACTCTCTCTCAAAAAAAAAAAAAAAAAGGGAAAAAAGGAAAAGGTCTTCCTTATCTTTGTTCACAGCAGCGCCATCCTCACAGCTGCTCAGATAAAAAATGTGCGGTTCTCCTGACTCATTGTCTCACACCCCACATCCAATCCACCAGGAAATCCTATTGTTTCCACTTTCAAACTACATCCAGAACTCGACCAGACCACTTCTCCCACCCGCCCTGCCACCTACCTGGTCTGAGCATCCATTATGCCTTATCTGGGTTTGTGAAAGGGTGTCTTTGTGGGTCCTCTGTTTCTACCCTCATCCCTTGAGTCTAGTTTCAGTACACAGCTGGAGTGACCCTGTTAAAAGCACATCAGGGGGAAGTGGTTTGCAGGGCTCCTTGCAAAGTTTTGGGAGGGGCCCTAGCAACAACTTTGTATATTCACATATTTTTGTAAAATTTGCTAGATTAAGAGCTTTAAATTGCAGTTCTCGGTGTTTGATAGATAGTAGGGTGACTACAGTTAACGTCAATAGATTGTACATTTCAAAATAGCAAGAAGAGAATAATTTGTTCCTGGTGTAAAGAAAAGATAAATATTTAAGGTGATGACTATCCCAATTACCCTCATTGATTATGCAAATGTATCAAGTTATTACAGGTAATTGTATCTATACAGGTAAAATGTATCAAGATTATAGGTAATAGATGTACACATTATTGCCTCTATTACCTATCGATAAAACAATTTAAAAATAAAAAAACCTCTTGGAATTCCTTCTCTCCAAATACACGGCAATTGGTTAAGACTACTGTCTTATTTTATTTTATTTTCTACAGGTAGGATCTCACTCTGGAATGCTATGGTGCAGTCATAGCTCACTGCAGCCTTGAACGTCTGGGCTCAAGTGATCCACCAGCCTCGGCCTCCCAAAGCCTTGGGATTACAGGCCTGAGCCATTGTGCCCAGCCACAATCTCTTTCCACTCTGATTCTCCTCCCTCGAACTTCCTCTCTTGATTGATAGTACTGGAGTGCCTGGGAGAAGTCTGGGAATCCGATGGAGAGTGAGATGAGTTGGGTTTGAATTCTTATTTGTTTGGTGAGTTACATTTGTATGTGATTCACAGTAATGTCAATATATAGTAAATTTATTGCTAGCCGTCCCAGTGTAGGACTGGCTTCCAGGAAAATTCACACCACCCATGTGCTCAACTGAGGTCACATGGTGACATGAGAGAGAGCGTCCTATGGTGCCCAGCCCCAGGAGTGTGTGGGTATTAGATGGTTTATTAGTTTCCTATTGCTGCTGTAACAAATGACCACAATATTGGTGGCTTAAGGCAACAGAAATGTATGTGCTCATAGTTCTGGAGGCCACGTGTCTGAAATCAGCATTTTGAGCTAAAATCAAGGTGTTGGCAGGGCGACACTCCCTCTGGAGGTTCTAGGGGCGAATCTGTCCCTGCATCTTCCCGTTCTGGTGGCTGTAGGCATTCTTTGATTTGTAGCTGCATCCCTCCAGTCTCTGCCTCCAGGATCCCATTGCCTCCTGCTCTTCTGGGTGTGTCTAGTTTCCTTCTGTCTCTGGGTGTGTCTAGTTTCCTTCTGTCTCTCTCTCTTACAAGGACACTTGTCATGGCACTCAGGGCTCACCCAGATAATCCAGAAAAATCTCCTCATCTCAGGATCCTTAACAGTGTGGTCCAAGGAGATGCAGAGACCATTGCTGGGGCTTCTGGCAAAAACTATTTGCTTTTTCCTGGGAAAACAGTAAGAAGTGAAGATTCATGCTCAGGAACTTTGGCCACTTTTGGCTTGGCATGGGGAGCCAGCTGGAGATGAAGCCAACACAGAGAGACCACCAAGGCGTAGGAGAGCAGGGAGAGATGGAGCCGAGTGCTACGACATGTTATGAGCCTGTGGATTACACACAGCCTGAAGGCCTTCTCCCCACCTCTTGCCTTTTCAGTTATGGAACTCGATAACTTCCCTCTTTCTTTTAAGGCAGTTTGAACAAGATGTACTGTCATGTACATCAAAAAAGAGTTCTCACTGATATTCTCTTTTTTTTTGTTGAGACAAGATCTCGAATTACAAATTATTCTTTTTTTTTTTTTTGGTTTTTTTTTTTTTTTGAGATGGAGTCTCGCTCTGTCACCCAGTCTGGAGTGCAGTGGCGCAGTCTCGGCTCACTGCAAGCTCCGCCTCCCGGGTTCACGCCATTCTCCCGCCTCAGCCTCCCGAGTAGCTGGGACTACAGGTGCCTGCCACCACACCCGGCTAATTTTTTGTATTTTTAGTAGAGACAGGGTTTCACTGTGTTAGCCAGGATGGTCTCGATCTCCTGACCTCGTGATCCGCCCACCTCGGTCTCCCAAAGTGCTGGGATTACAGGTGTGAGCCACCGCACCTGGCCTACAAATTATTCTTGTAAATTTGGAGTGCAATGGTGCAATCTCAGCTCACTGCAGCTTTGACCTCCCAGGTTCAAGTGATCCTCCTGCATCAGCCTTCCAAATAGCTGTGATTACAGGTACATGCCAGCAGGCTAATTAGCATGCCAGTCTAATTCTTGTATTTTTAGTAGAGATGGGGTTTTGCCATGTTGAACTCTTGGACTCAAGCGATCTGCCCACCTTGGCCTCCCAATGTGCTGGGATTATAGGTGTGAGCCACCATGCCTGGCCACATTGATATTCTCTTTAAGCCTCAGTTTTTCATCTTAAAATGGGGCTAAAATACCCAGTTGGAGCGATGGCAACATTTAAATAAGATAGCTTATGTAAAGCATATATGTTGGTTCCTGGTACATAGAGATTATCTTTGTGAATAATGACTATTAAGATGTAACGATACTATGATCAGAGAACTAATACAACTTCTATTTTTTTCTTCAACTTTTAAGTTTAGGGGTACGTGTGCAGGATGTTCAGGTTTGTTGCATAAGTAAACATGTACCATGGTGGTTTGCTGCACAGATCATCCCATCACCTAGGTATTAAGCCCAGCATCCATTAGCTATTCTTCCTGGTGCTCTCCCTTCCCCCACCCCAACAGGCCCCAGTGCGTGTTGTTTCCTTCCCTGCGTCCATGCGTTCTCATCATTCAGCTCCCACTTACAAGTGAGAACATGTGATGTTTGGTTTTCTGTTCCTGTGTTAGTTTGCTGAGCATAACGGCTTCCAGCTCCATCCATGTCCCCGCAAAAGACATGATCCTTTTTATGGCTGCATACTATTCCATGGTGTGTATGTACCACATTTTATTTATCCAGTCTATCACTGCTGGGTATTTAGGTTGATTCCATGTCTTTGCTGTTGTGAATAATGGTGCAATGAACATAGATGTGCATGTATCTTTGTAATAGAATGATTTGTATTTCCTTGACTATGTACCCAGTAATGGGATTGCTGGGTCAAATGGCATTTCTGCCTCTAGGTCTTTGAGGACTTGCTACACTGTCTTCCATAGTGGTTGAACTAATTTACACTTCCCCCGGCAATGTAAAAATGTTCCTTGCCAGCAATCTTGCCAGCATCTGTTGTTTTCGACTTTTTAGTAATAGCCATGCTGACTGGTGTGAGATGGTATCTCATTGTGGTTTTGATTTGCGTTTCTTTATCAATGATGTTGAGCTTTTTTTTTAATGTTTGTTGGCTGCATATATATCTTCTTTTGAGAAATGTCTGTTCATGTCCTTTGCCCACTTTTTAACGGGGTTTTTTCTTGTTAATTTTTTAAAGTTCCATATAGACTCTGGATATTAGACCTTTGTCAGATGGATAGATTGCAAAAATTGTCTAACTAATACAACTTCTAAAAAGCTGGGTGCATTTGTATTAAGTTTATTAAAACTGTAGGACCTTACAATCCAATACCCTACACAATCCTGAAAGTCCACTGCAAGAACCCCTTTATTTGCCTGACCCAGGGATGGCTACCTCCCGGGATGTCAAACTCACTACCAAGAGGTGATCCACTCCATCCTGCTTTTGGATTGACCTGAAAACTATCTCTACAGTTCTTGGTTCCATTTGTTTAAAGGTGGGGGATGGGGAGCAAAATGAGTCCAATCTCTAGTCTCACTGTTCTTCCGCCGCCCCGTCCCCCTGCTTTTTAGAGATAAGATCTTGCTCAATAGCCCAGGCTGCAATGCAGTGGCTCTATCACAGTTCACTGCAGCCTAAAACTCCTGGGCTCAAGCGATCCTCTGGCGTCAGCATCTCGAGTAGCTAGGATTATAGGTGCATACCACCCCATCTGGTTCTACACGATTATTGATTCTCCAGTAGATTCACCTTTGGGAATCTTGTCTGTTGTCCGTGTGTACTGTCATGTTCCCCTCTCTACTCAGGGCTGGAGGATCATGCCGACTCTGGTAGAGCAATGGGCAGGTGGGAAGCAGACATGAAAGTATCTGTAGAGAAAGCTTCTTGTGCACACACATATGCATTTGTATGTGTGCTTATGTGCACCCATTTATTAGATTCAGGTCCATTCCACCTTCATTCAATTTCAGGAATATTTGGTTTGCATCCACGCATACTGCACATCTGCATCACATGCACACAGTTTCCAGGCATTGGAATTGCACCTAGAGGCACTTTTCTAGTTGTCCATTTTTGTAGCTTTAATGAGATTCCCAGGGCCACACTTTCCTGAGTAGACCCTTAGATGGATAGCTCCACTCAGAACATGCCGGCGTGGATGAAGCAGATAAAGCGAGCCCTGAGGAGGAGCTCTGTGTGTGTGTTGCCTGCGCGTCTGCATCAACAGTGAGTACTGGGCTGCAGAACTCCCTGCTATGTCTGCTGAGCCATGTCTGAGGTTCGGGGCTCCAAAGTCTTTTCAGGAACCTCCTCCTTTACCTTCCCCACATTCCACATGGGGGTTGGGGAGAGCAGCCGAGTGGGTCTGGCAGACAGCAAAACCTCTGGGGAAAAGGAGGACTCAGAGGCATCTGGGAGACGCAGAAAGCAGGGCAGGTGCTTTTCTTTACGGGTAATCCTTTATTTAATCACTTACTCAATCATTGCCAAATGCCTTGAGGGCTGAGTCCTGGTCTCATCAGAGGCCTATCTTCTTTCTTGCTGGCTAAGTTCAATATCTGTTAGTCAGGCATTTTCTATGTTCCAGGGTTAGGAACAGGAGATAAAATAGTGATATGGTTTGGCTTTGTGTCCCCACCCAAATCTCATCTTAAATTGTAATCCCTGTAATCCCCACGTGTCAAGGGCAGGACTTGGTGGGAGGTGATTAGATCTCGGGAGTGGTTTCTCCTGTACTGTTCTCGTGATAGTGAGTTCTCACGAGATCTGATGGTTTTATAAGTGTTTGAGCTTTCCTCCAAAACACACTTGCTCTCTCTCGCCTGCTGCCGTGTAAGACAAGCCTCTTCCCCTTCTGCCGTGACTGTAAGTTTCCTGAGGCCTCCCCAGCCATGTGGAACTGTGAGTCAATTAAACCTCTTTCCTTTATAAATTACCCGGTCTCGGGTACGTCTTTATAGCAGTGTGAGACTTGACTAGTACAAATAGGAAGCAAAGCAGAAGTCTCAGCTCCAGCAGGGCCCAGTCCAATGGAGGAAGTGCACATTAATCCATTAGTCTCACACATAGGAAGTGCTGGGTGGGGTAGGATGTAGAGGAGTCAGGGCAATTCAGGAAGACTTCCTGGAGGCAGTGATGTTGGCTCTGAGACCTGAAATATGCACAAGAGTTTATAAAGTGAAGAGCATTTTAGGCAGAGGGAACTGTTTATGCAAAGGCCTATCACAAAAGTGTATAGGAGATTGAAAGAGGTCTGGAGAGATTCAGAGAGGGCAAAACCAGAAAGGCTGGGAGCAGGGAAAGTGGGTGTCAGACCGCACGGGCCCCACAGGTCAGCTTGGGGATGTTGGTGTTTATTGGAGGACCAACAAGTGTATAGAAATCAACAAACAAGGCTGGGTGTGGAGGCTCACACCTGTAATCCCAGCACTTTGGGAGGCCGAGGCAGGCAGATCACTTGAGGTCAGGAGTTGGAGACCAGCGCCTGTAGCCCCAGCCTTGGGAGGCCGAGGTGGGAGAGTTCTCGAACCTGAGAGGTGGATGTTGCAGTGAGCAGAGATTGTGCCACTGCACTCCAGCATGGGCGACAGAGACTCTGTCTCAAAAAAAAAAAAAAAAAAAATCAGTGTACAGGTAGAAACCGATGACTACTTGAAGAAAGTAAGGGGATTTCTTATCTGCCTTTATTGTATTTAATGTGTTCATTGCATCTCCCTCACACTGAACTGTTAGGCCCATAAGAGCAGGGTTGGAACTGTCCTGTTTGTTGCCAAATCGCCATTGCCTAGAACAGGGCCTGACACCCTAAGTGGTCCTTAATAAGTGTTCCTCCAGTGCATAATAAAGAGGTGTACAGGTAAAGAGCATTCTTTCAGGGTCCAGAGTAGAAGAGATTACTCTGGTTGGTTGGAGAAAGTTGGAGTCAGGACCAGCTTCGTGATTTTTGGGCCCAGTAAAAATGGAAAATTCAACACTGCTAATTCAAAAATGGTTACAAATTTGAAGTTGGTGATAGCAGAGCATTAAAGCATTTAATTTGGAGTCCTTGCAAGTATGGAGGCCTGTGTGACTGCACAGGTCACAGGCCCATGAAGCCGCCCCTGGCTGGAGTTGATTCTGGAAGATGTCGTAGGGGAGGAGGCATTGGAGTTGGTTCAAATCTGGGACTGGGGAAGGACATTCTCAGAGAAAGGAATAAAATAGCACAGGCAGGGGGTGGACAAGCTGCCCAGGGAGCATGGAGTCCTGATTAAAGGCCAGGGGAAGTGGGTGGATATTTTCTTCTGTTTTAAAAAAAATAAAAAAAGGCAAGTCTCCCTCCTCTGAGCTCTATTTTGGGGTGGGTTTCATTAATAACAGATGAGCTTGGGCTCTGGGGACCTCAGGAGTAATTCATCATTTTCATCAGGGCTTGATGAGGCCTCAGAACCATGCAGAAGCTCATCCCTAATCGTAATGGGTTTTTTTTTTTTCCTTCCCCCCGCCTTTTTCTGCTTAGCAACTGAACAGGAGCCACCAGCAAGGAGGGCCTTTGCTCAAACACAAACCCTTGGCACGATGCCTGCCGATGTCAGCAACTGTGCTGCCTGGCATCTGCTGTGGTGAGGTCAGAGTGGAGCATGCTGCCTTGTGTTTGCATGCCAGCAAGGGGGTGACAGACACGATATTGGTGGAAGAAAACATGAGCGGGATCTGCTAGTGGCAGAGTATGGTTTGGGGGCTGGTATGAGAGGGAGACTGGTCAAAGAGGTGGCTTGTCAGGTTAAAGAGCATGAATGTCACTGTAGGAGCTCTGCGAGGCTTGGCTGGTAAGAGTGACTTTGCACTTCGTGCTACTCTCCTAGGGCTGCTGTAACCAACAACCACAAACTGGGTGGTTTAAAAGGATAGAAATTGATTCTCTCACAGTTCTGGAGGCCAGAAATTCCAAGTCAAGGTGTTGGCAGGGCCATGCTCCCTCTGAAGGCTGCAGGGGACCTTCCTTGCCTTTCGAGCTTCTAGCGGCTCCTGGCAATTCTTGGCATTACTCAGCTTACAGCTGCATTATTCCGGTTTCTGCCTTTGTTGTCATGTGGTGCACTTTCCTCTGTGTTTGTGTCCAAGCTCCCCTCTCTTATGAGAACACTGGCTGGGCTCTGCGGCTCATGCCTGTAATCTCAGAACTTTGGGAGACTGAGGTGGGTGGATCGCCTGAGGTCAGAAGTTTGAGACTAGCCTGGGGAATATGGTAAAACCCTGTCTCTACTAAAAATACAAAATTAGCCAGGTGCGATGGCGCATGCCTGTAATTCCAGCTACTTGGGAGGCTGAGGCAGGAGAATCACTTGAACCTGGGAGGCGAACGTTGCAGTGAGCTGAGATTGCGCCATTGCACTCCAGCCTGGGCAATAAGAGGGAAACTCCATCTCAAACAAAAACAAAAATAAAAACAAAACAAAACAAAAACCAATCATTGGGTTTAGGACCCACCCAAATCCAGTATGACTTCATCTTAACATGATTACATTTGCAAAGACCCTATTTCCAAATAAGGTCTCATTTACAGGTAATGAAACTTGAACATATCTTTCAAGGGGACACAATTTAACCCACAGTCCACTCCAAATACCCTTTGCTTCAAAGGTATTAAAAATCATAAGTAATACCTGCATAGAGTATTGTACTTTGCAAACTGATTCTGTACATCCTATCCCTTGACTCATTTGCTCAACAGCTCTGTCAAGTAGATTGGGAGGAGACTTTATCTCCATTTTGCAGTTGGGGAAATTAAGATACAACACATTTTAAGTGGCAGCAAAGGGCACATGCGAGGCTGTTAATAATATTTAAGGAAAAGACAGGAACTGGATGGCAGGAGAGAGAAGAAAGGAAAAGGAGATAACTGGAGAAATGAGACTGGCCTCTGAGAAATGCTCCTGAATCAATACTCACCAGGTTTAGGGATCATGTTCCTGTCTGCTTAGCCCTATAGCCAACAAATCAACCTTTATTGAACGTGTACTGTAGGATGCGGACTGTGCCAAGTCCATTACCTGTATCCTTTCAATTAATGCTCACATCATCCTGATGTTGTGGGTATTATTACCACAGGTTGAGTATCCCTTATCCAAACAAAATGCCTGAGACCAGAAGTGTTTCATATTTTGCTTTTTTTTTATCTTGAAATATTCCATTATACTTCCTGTTTCAGCATCCCTAATCTGAAAATCTGAAATCTGAAATTCTCCAGAATTTGAAACTGTGTGAGCACCAACGTGATGCTCAAAGGGTATGCTCATCGGAACATTTGAAGTTTGGATTTCTAGGGTCAGGTTACTCAATCTGTATTCCCCGTTTCCAGAGCAGGAACTGAGTGAGGCTCATGGAGGTGGTAAATGGAGATAGATGCCAGGATTCATACCCATGTAGTCTAAACCTAAAGCTCCCACTCCATCTCTGTGCCTTTCCTACTGCTGGCTGGGATGGAGGCAAAGGCTAGAGTCAACCCATGTCCTGTCAGGACCTACCATGTTGAGTGGCAGGGGGTGACTATGGATGGGCTGGAGCTGGAATCCCATTTAGCAGGAAAGAGGAGCTGACCATTATAGAGGCATCTGTCAGATGGTTGGAAAAGAGGGTTATGAAAGAAAATGGGCTATAAAGTTGTTTTGAGAGGTAAGTCACAATGGTACAGATCAGAGGTTAGCATCTTTTTTCTTTTAAAGGCCGTATGGTTTCTGCTGCGACTACTCCACGCACGATACATGAAAGAATGAGCATGGCTGTGTTCCAAAAAAACTATCAATATCAAAATTTGAATTACATATACTTTTCATGTGTCATGAAATACCATTTTTCTTTTGATTTTTTCCCCCCAATTATTAAAACTGTAAAAAACCATGTTTGGGGCTGTTCAGAACCAGGTGGCAGGCTGGATTTGGCTGTAGGCTGTAGTTTGCAGACCCCTGGTATAGACTCAAGCTGGTGCTTGTTTGCTGAGACACACAAGGATTTGGGTTCATGGGAAGGATATGAGAGAATACGGTTAGGCATGAGGCTCTACTCAAAACGTGA
Organism: Macaca fascicularis; assembly: GCF_037993035.2. NCBI lineage: Eukaryota > Metazoa > Chordata > Mammalia > Primates > Cercopithecidae > Macaca > Macaca fascicularis. The sequence continues at coordinate 140,166,613 of NC_088382.1, forward strand.
CAAGAGCAAGAGCAAAAGGAGGTTGAGCGAGAAGCGTGATTCCCAAAGAGTACATTCTAACTAGTGAACCCCTCAAAGTTCTAACATTCAGGATTGTGCCATAAATACAGAAAGGGGAAGACACAGAAGCTCCACCTTAGGAACTCTGAGCCCAGTGTGCAGATAAATGCCCATTCCCAGAGCTTCTGCTGTCAATGGCACTCAAGTTCCTGTTGCCTCCTGAGGTGTCCATCAGCAGTGTGTGTTGAAGGCAGGATGGGGCCAGGTCCTTGAGCCAACTGGAAGCTGTGGGGCTGGCCAGTCTTGCCTTCCCAGGGCATGGAAGGAGGGTGCTGGCAACAGCACCTATTGAGAGGCTGGGAGAAGGGCTACCTGAATGAAGTATGGACACATCAGAGAGGCGTGTGGGGTGTTTTGTGAGTGAGGTGTGTGGAGGGCGTGGAGTTGCAGGAACTTCACTGCTCTTGAGCAGGAAAAGTAGAAAGTGAGCCCATCCTCTCATTTTTCAGATTGATTCACTACACTTTCTTTCTTGGAGCGGTTATTGTGCTAGGCCCTTTGGGGAGAGGAGGATGGAAAAAGGTGGCTCCTCCCCTAACTGAAAACTATTCAAACATCCGTTCACTGGAAAATGGGTAAACAAAATGTAATGTATTCTTTTGCTGGGGTACTATTTGGCACTAAAAATAAATGAATTACTATTACCTGTTATGATGTGGCTGAACCCCTAATATACAATGCTAAGTGAAATTTGCTAGATGCAAAAGATGACTACGTATTTATTGTATGATTGATTCCACTCATACAGAATGTCCAGAAATGGCAAATTTATAGTGTCAGAAAGCAGACGAGTAGTTGCTGGCTGGGTGTGGTAGCTCACGCCTGTAATCTCACTACTTTGAGGGACTGAGCCGGGCAGATCACCTGACGTCAGGGGGTTTAAGACCAGCCTGGCCAGCATGGTGAAACCCCATCTCTACTAAAAATACAAAAAATTAGCCAGGCATGGTGGCGCATGTCTGTAATTCTGACTACTCAGGAGGCTGAGGCATAAGAATCGCTTGAACCTGGGAGGCAGAGGTTGCAGTGAGCTGAGATCATGCCACTGTACTCTAGCCTGGGCAACAGAGCAAGATTCTGTTTCAAAAAAAAAAAAGGTAATTGTTTAGGCCTGGAATTGAAAGTGGGAATTAATTAATAAGGGAACTTTTTGAGGTGATGGAGATGTTTTAAAACCGAATTGTGGTGAGAGCCGCACAAGTCTATAAATTTAGTAAAAGTCATAGACTTGTATCCTTACAAGGGGTTAATTTTATGGTATACAAATTAGACCTCAATAAAGCTGTTAAAACCACAAGAAAAAAAGCTAGCTCCTGCCTTCACATTCCAGCTCTAACACTAACTGGCTGTGTGACGTTGGGTAAGCTGCTGAACCTCTCTGAGCCTCAGTTTCCTCATGTACAAAAAAGTAGCTAAGCTGCCCTCTGGAGGGAGGGTTGTTTTGAGGGTTTCAGTGGCACAACTTGGCTTCATGTACATTGCACGTAGCAAGTCCTCAGTGAGTGCAACGATATGCCATCCATCTGCCAAGCATGGGCATGGCATTTGTTGAAGGTCACTGAAAATCTGAGCCCCAAGGGAAAAACCCTTTGCCACCACATCTCAGAGTTAATCTCTCCCTCCTAGCTGGCTTTCAGCCACCTACAGGGCAGGTTGACTTCATAAATTCCCTTTGAGATGCAAAACCCAGCCGGCAGTCGTTGCCCCTCCCTTCCCCAGCCCCAAGCATACCCCTTCCTGGGGCCGACCCAAGGAACTTATCAGACATTCGAAGGCGGGAACTGCACATTTTTAACAATTGAGACGAAAAAGAAAAAAAAAAAAGCCTGAAATTAAATCCAGCAATTAAGCTCTAATTGCGCAATTACTTCACTGTGTGGCTCAGTGCCAGGGTTGGGAGACTTGAGCCCACAAATGGTGTTTTTGTGCAAACTAGGGGAGGGGGAGGTGAAGGAGAGAGGGCTAAGGAGGTGATATCCGGGGACCAGGAAACAAAAGCATTTTAAAATTAGACATCTTGCCAATGACTTGATGCCAGTCTTCTGATTGGCAGGGCTGTGGGGCGGGCTGGGGTACTCGGGTGCTTTTTCAGGACTAAAATCCGTAAATACACTGAGTTTGTGGCTTTCTTTAAGCAATTCCCTCTGGTCTGTCTTCTATTGAAGTTCTCTCTCTGTACGCCTGGGGTGGGTATCCCTCTGTTTAGAGTTTGGAGTGAGGAAGTCCTCTCTGTATGCCTGGGGTGGGTTCCCCTCTGTTTAGGGTTTGAGGTGGGGGAGTCTTCTCTGTATGCCTGTGGTGGGTGTCCCCATGTTCAGAGTTTGGGGTGGCGGGGGTGGAGTCCTCTCTGTATGCTTGAGATGGCTGTCCCTCTGTTTAGGCTTGGGGTGGGGGAGTCCTCTGTACGCCTGGGGTGGGTGCCCCTCTGTTTATGCTTGGGGTTGGGGAGTCCACTCCGCATGCCTCGGGTGGGTGCTCCTCTGTTTCAGGTTTGGAATGGGGAGTCCTCTCTGTATGCCTGGGTTGGATGCCCCTCTGTTTAGGCTTGGGGCGGGGGAGTCCTGCCTGCGTGCCTGGGGTGGGTGTTAGTTTCCTCATCTGCAAAATGGATATAATAGTAACATGTACCTCAGCCCCTCTGTTTTGGCTTGGGGTGGGATAGTCCCCTCTCTGCATGCCTGGGGTGGGTGCCCCTCTGTTTAGCTTGGGGAGGTGAGTCCCTTTCTGTAGACCTAGAGTCTTGGAGCTTTGTGGTTGGTGGTGGGTCCGGGAGCTGTGTCCAGACTTCCAGAGCATGTAGAAGAAGAGAGTGCCCAGATTTTGAGTGCCCAGAGAGCATCTAGAGACCTGGGAGGGGCTTGCATCGGTTGTTCTGCCTGGTGGATCCATATTTGTGTGCTGAGAAGATTTGGGGGATGAGAAACTGCTGTTTCACCATTTCAGTCAGTGGATTCTATGGGGAGTGTTGAGCTTCTCTGCCTCTCATTCATTCACTCAACTTGTACATTTCTCTCACTCGCTAATTCTTCAACTAGTATTTGTGGAGCATCTAATTTGTACAAGGTACTCTGCTTGGCTTTATGGGAGAAAACAAAGATTGAACATGGCTCTTGCTTTCCAGAAGTATGGAGAGAAGACATGTGTAGGATGATCTGGAAGTTACTGAACACCTACTACGTGCCAAACGCTGCTGTGGCACTTTACACAGGTTCTTGTTGAATCCCATGATGTCCCTCTGAGGTAGATAATACTATCATTTCCATTTTGGAGATGAGGATACGGGCACTTGCGAGATGACATAATGCCTCCCTCCCCAAGGTTGTCAAGGTCATCTAGTAAGTCAGTCTGGGAGATCTGGGACTGACTCGAATCCAGCTGAGTTTTGATTCTGAAGCCAGTGACTTCTTCATGCCCTCAAGGTAGAAAGCGGTTTGTTTCCCAAAACAACAAAAACATGGCTGTGCCCTCTCTCTCCCTCCTGTCAATGCAAGGCCGAAAGTGAAATGAGGGAAACAAAGCGGGCATGGTACTGATGTTGTCACCAGGAACCATGGCGGGTTCGGCCATTCTGGCAGAATCCCTGGCACCTTCGTCAGCTGAGCAGCTGGCATGACAGCCACAGGGTATTCTGGGCTCGCACCAGCTGAGCTCCTGCCACGTCATACAAGTGCCAAAATCACACTCCAGTAGGTTGCCAAAGATAAAGGATTGCTTGGGAGGGAAATTCCATATTCTATGTTGCAGCCAGCACAAAAGCTCCGGAACTCTAGCTATGAAAGAAATCACATGCAGTCGTAAGAACCTCCTGCACGGTGCATGGGAAGCTTCCAGACCAGAGCCACAGGAGGGAAGTGGAGGCAGACAACAATAATTGCAGTCTCTCCTGTGATCATCTGGCCTCCTGAGACTTTTCCAGCCTAATCTGCTGCTGCTTCTTCTCCAGATGCAGTTGATGTTTAGCCGCAAGGGATGCACCCCCCCCACCCCCACCTGAGAGCTGATTAGATCATAAGCATTCTGCCGTCATAATTGGGATTAATGCATCTGTAAAAGAGGCCCCCGGGAGCTAGTTAGCCCTTTTCACCATGAGAGGACACAGCAAGAAAGCACCATCTATGAAACAGAAAGTGTGCCCTCATCAGACACCAAATTGCTGGCATCTTGGTCTTGGACTTCCCAGGCTCTGGAACTGTGAGAAATAAATTTCTGTTGTTTATAAGCCACCCAGTTTATGGTATTTCCTTATAGCAGCCCAAACAGACAAAGAAGAGTGAAACAATTAGCTGCCATTTTGCAATTAATAAAGGATTATCAATAGATGAAACCAGTCAGTTGATGAAAAATTTGCATTTTGGGCAGGGCGTGGTGGCTCACACGTATAATCCCAGCACTCTGGGAGGCTGAGGCAGGCAGATCACGAGGTCAGTAGTTTGAAACCAGCTTGGCCAACATAGTGAAACCCTGTATCTACTAAAAATACAAAAATTAGCCGGGCATGGTGGCATGCGCCTGTAGTCCCAGCTACTTGGAAGACTGAGGCAGAATAGCTTGAACCCAGGAGACAGAGGTTGCGGTGAGCCAAGATCATGCCACTGCACTCCAGCCTGGGCAACAGAGCAAGACTCCATCTCAAAAAAAAAAAAATTGCATTTTTGTTTGAAAATTTTGTAGACTGTCACCAACTGGACTCATTTGAAAAATATTCCACAAAAGCTCCACTGTGCCCATCAGCATACTCTTTGGCACCTTGCTTGAATATTTTTCTGGGAAAGCACAAATAGATCTACATTATACTTTAAAAAATTTTTTAGATCTACATTTTACTTTTATTGGCTGCCTAATATTTCATAAAGTAGATGTATCAAAATTGATTTATCTCATTTCATAGTAATCAATTTTAGATTATTTCCAATGTTTTAATATTATAAATAATGCTATGAGAAGGCATATTAGATTTCTATATCTCTGTGGTTCTAGACTTGGGCTTCCTGTATCTCTAGAAGTCTTTAAAACAAGTGATGACCAGTCATTCTACATGGTTATGCTGATCATCTAAAGTATTTTTTATTTATTTATTTATTTTTTTTACCTTTAGCTCAAATTGGACAACTTCAAGAAGGCACCCCTGGTTATCTCACAGTTGTCGAGATAATAAAATAAATACTGGCCTGGTTATGGTCAAATCAGAAGTGATTGGGCTGAGTTTTCATATGTTAAAGAGAAAAACTATTCAAGACACTTGTTAAAGGTGGAAAGAAGACTTTGTTCAAGAGGGACAGTTGCAGTGGGGGTTTTTCAGTAGGGGAAAGAAATCAGACTCAACTCTGAATACAACAAGGACGAGTGGAGATTTATGGTAAAAAATGGGGTGGAAGAGGTCAGTGGATAGAAAATTACTATAAGGAAATATTAAAGCTAGGGAGACTCTTGCTATAACAATTCAACAGGATTCTTGCTGAGGGCAGGCCAGGGTGATAAGATATTGGGTAGGTGATTTCCACTAAACTGACCCAGCAGGATTCTTGCTAAAATTGGACTAAGTAGGCCAAGGAAAGGGCCCAAGTTTGGGGCCTAGTCGAGAGAGTGCTGAGTCAGTTTTGTCATGGAGAGAATGCTTGTCACATGCTCAGCTTCCATGTCTGTGGTAATGTCCCGGCCCTGCTCAGAAGCTTTCAGTGACTCCACACTGATCTAGGGTGAAGTTTTCCTCTGCCTCCTTCCTTCTTGAGCATCTCCTCTGTTCCAGGTTGAGTGGTAGAGTTGTGATGTGGTTTGACTGTGTCCCCACCCAAATCTCATCTTGAATTGTAATCCCCATTTTCCCCACGTGTTGAGGGAGGAACTTGGTGAGAGGTGATTGGATCATGGGGGCAGTTTCCCCCATACTGTTCTCGTGATAGTGAGTTTTCAAGAGATCTGATGTTTTATAAGGAGCTCTTCCCGCTTTGCTCATTCATGCTGTCTCACCTGCTGCCATGTAAAACATGCCTTTGCTTCTCTCTTGCCTTCTGCCATGATTGTCAGTTTCCTGAGGCCTCCCCTGGCCATGCAGAACTGTGAGTCAATTAAACCTGTTCCCTTTATAAATTATCCAGCCTAGGGTATGTCTTTATAGTAGTGTGAGAACACACTAATATAAGCTGAATACACATGTTGCCTCCAGAAGCTAATGGGCTAGCGAGAGAAACAGCCATTCCAACAGCAAGTTAAAGTCTTATAATTAAATAATAATGTAACCTGTGAGAAGTGCTTAGAATAGTGCCTGGCACATAACAAGTACTCAATAAATATGGCTTTTAAAAATACTGCTGTTGTCTATCACGTGGCCTTCTATCGTGAGGTTTTATCTGACCCCTGATCCACTCCTATCACCTGTTAGACATCCAGGTTGAATCCTCCTTTTCTATAAGGTATTTCTAATTCTCTTCGAACTTCTTCCTTTAAATCCTTAGCATTTTGTTTAGTCTGTCTTGTGACTCTTAGAGTTTTCTACTTGGAATTATGGTGCTGTTTTTTTATTCCCTCTTTTTTTTGAGGTGGAGTCTCACTCTATCGCCCAGGCTGGAGTGCAGTGGCACAATCTTGGCTCACTGTAACCGCCGCGTCCCGGGTTCAAGCGACTCTTCTGCCTCAGCCCCCTCTTTTTTTTTTTTTTTAAGAGACAGGGTCTCACTCTGTTGCCCAGGTGGGAGTGAGGTGGCACAATCATAGCTCATTGCAGCACTGACCTCCTGGGCTCAGGTGATCTTCCCACCTCAGCCTCCCAAGTAGTTGGGACTTCAGGCATGCTCTGCCATGCCTGGCTATTATTTATCTATTTATTTTTAGACATGAGGTCTCACTGTGTTGCCCAGGCTGGTCTCGAACTCTTGGCCTCAAGCCATCCTCCTTTCTCAGCCTGCATAGTAGCTGGGATTTCAGGTACATGCCACTGTGCCCTGCTTATTCCCTTTATAATACGGTTACCATAGGGAGGGAGGGATTCTTCCCTGCTCATATTTGTCTGTCCAGTCTCTGGTGCTGAGCTTGGTACATGAAACCCCTAAAATTTATTAGGCATTGTGGAAAGTACTTCATGTGCATTGTCTCAGAAACAACACAGTGTCCCAATAAAAACTTCAGAGTGAGGTGGCCCACCCTGGGCAAGTTTCTTATTTTCTCTCAGGTTTCTCATCTGTAAAGTGGGAATAACATTAGGATGTTATTCATAGGATGATTATAGGATCATCGTTCATAGGATGATTATAATGTCTTGTGGCTATAAGCCAAGGAAGGCCAGGAATTACTGGGAGCCAACAGAATGTCCTATCCCTGCTTGGAAGCTAGAAGAGGCAAGAAATAATTCTTCATTAGGACCTTCGGAGAGAGCATGGCCCTGGCGACACCTTGATTTCCGATTTCTAGCCTCCAGAACTGTGAGAGGATAAAATTCCATTGTCTTAGACACCCAGTTTGTGGTTAATTTTCTACGGCAGCCCCTAATACAAGGACTGAACATGCGAACAATGGTAAAAAACCTAGAACTGTGCCTGGCCGTGGTAAATACTATGTAAATGTTTGTGAAATAAATGCTTTCTTTAAAATGTCACAGCTCCCTGAGGTAGGTGTTATTTTTATTCCTATCTTCCAGAGGAGGAAACAGGCTTAGGTCAAGCCCATAAATATGTGACAAATGGAATATCCTCCGTGTTCTCTCATTTCCCTCACTTAACTGGACTGCACCATCTTTAAATGTCCCATTCAGCTGAGACTTCTTGAACATTTTATGACGCTCTTTGCACATAGACTGAGAGGTAACAGGAAATTCATGTTTTGTTTGGGAAGGGCCTGGCCTATGATGCAGGAACAAATCCAACCGGCACCACGGTATCTGCGTCATGCAATGTCTGGTGACTCTTTGGGGCAGCTGTGTTCTCTGCAGTCATTCCTGATCGGGGCTGCCTCATTTTGTGATGCCGCTATATCAACCTGTGGCTTGCAATATGTTTGTGACAAATTAAAAAAGAGCATGATGTGTATCATGTGTGCTCATAGCTGTGGGCCTGAATGAGTCACATGGCATCCGAATAACTGGAAAGGTTGCTGGGAACTGTGGTCTTCCCTTGTGCCCAGGAAGTGGAAAATGAAATAGGATTTGGTGAACATTTAGCTTTGGCTCAGCCACAGCCTCCAGACTTTAAAGCCATGTTTTGAAAGCCAAGGGTAGTTGTGGGCCAGGTGCGGTGGCTCATCTACGTAATCCCAGTACTTTGGGAGACCGAGGCGGGTGGATCACCTGAGGTCAGGAGTTCAAGACCAGCCTGGCCAATGTGAAACCCCGTCTCTACTAAAAATACAAACAAAAAATTAGCCAGGTGTCATGGCGTGTGCCTGTAGTTCCAGCTACTCAGGAGGCTGAGGCAGGAGAATTGCTTGAACCCGGGAGGCAAGTGAGCTGAGATTGCGCCACTGCACTCCAACCTGGGTGACAAAGAGAGACTCTGTTTCAAAAAAATCCCAAAAACCAAAAAACAAAACAAACAAAAAAACAAACAAAAGTAGTTTTGTTTGACAGTTCTCCACTGTGGGATTGTTTCTTATACTTGGTTTTGTTTATTTTCTTTGCTTTAGCTGAGTTACCTCCTCTTGCCCTCTCTCAATAGCCTTCTGATCCTTACCAGTTAGGAAGGTCAGAATCACTCATCTTGGTTTCATCACCTGCTATGAAAAAATAGGGTAAATGGGGGAAATAAAAGATATCATGATGAAGCTGAAGGAACAGTTTTTCTGTAATTACAGCTAGAATATCAGTCTGCTAGGTGATGTATGTTGTGAACAGCAGTAAGAGGTGTGGACAGTGAAGGGCCTTTGATTAGAGGTATGCTATGGTTTAAATGTTTTTGTCCCCTCCAAAAATTCATGTATTGGGAATTGAATCCCCAGTGCAACCATATTGAAAGGTGGGGCCTAATGGGAGGGGTTTGGGTCATGAGAGCTTTGCCCGCATAAATGGACTAATGACACTCATTATAAAAAGTATTTGCAGGCCAGGAGTGGTAGCTCACACTGTAATCCCAGCAGTTTGAGAGTCTGAGAGGGGTAGGATTGCTTGAGCCCAGGAGTTCTAGACCAGCCTAGGCAACAAAGCAAGACCCTGTCTCTACAAAAAATAATTTAAAAATTAACTGGGCACTGTGGCACGTATGTGTAGTCCCAGCTGCTCGGAAGGCTGAGGCCGGAGGATGGCTTGAGCCCAGAAGTTTGAGGCTGCAGTGAGCTAGGATCACAGCACTATGCTCGCTCTAGCCTGGGTGACAGAGTGAGACCCCATCTCTAAAAGGCGAGTTTGAAGGAGCGGGTTTGCTCTCTTCTGCCACGTGAGGACCCAGAGTTCCTCCCCTCTGGAAGACACAGCGACAAGACTTTGTCTTGGAAGTAGAGAGATCAGGTCCCTCACTGAATGCATTGGTGGCATTAAAGCCGTGAGGCCTGAGGTCTGCCCACTTTCCCTGTTGTTCACTCCACTTTTCATGAGAGGTTCTAACATCGAGAACTTGCCTAAAGCCTGACATTTAGATCCCCGGTGAGAGCCTGGGCTGGGAAACAACAGGCAGGAGAAACAGTTTCTTTCTGTCCTGGAGGAACTTCTAAAATAGTGACTCACAATGTGCAAGTAGAGAAAAATCTAAGGCCACTAAAAGACTGATGGATTGATGTCTTCTGTGCAATGATGCTGCAGAAGGTCCCCTCCAAGCTGCAGAGCTCTGGTCCCTGAGGCTGAAGATCTGGTTTGACGCCATCTGTTTGAACACTTAACAGCTTTGTGGCCTTTGGCAAGTCAATGAACCTCTCTGAGTTGCTGGTTTGCTGTAAGACCAAAGGAGACAATGAATGTGAAAATAATTTATTAATAGTAACACTCCAATCAATGCTAGGAGTGATTTTATTTATGTTTTCTCTTGATGATGAATAGCAAATTTGGATTCTTTGGGAGCAGGTGACAGAAATGGGACTCTAGCTTAAATCAAAAAGGGCTTTATTGGGAGAATATTGGGGTACTCTCAGAGATGGAGAAAATTTGAGGAAGTAGATCTCTAAAAGGGTAGGAATCATGGCTCACGCCTGTAATTCCAGCACTTTGGGATGCCGAGGTGGGCGGATCACGAGGTCAGGAGATCGAGACCATCCTGGCTAACACGATGAAACCCTGTCTCTACTAAAAATACAAAAAAAATTAGCTGGGCATGGTGGCGGGCACCTATAGTCCCAGCTACTCAGGAGGCGGAGGCAGGAGAATGGTGTGAACCTGGGAGGCGGAGCTGGCAGTGAGCTGAGATTGCCACTGCACTCTAGCTTGGGTGGCAGAGCAAGACTCCATCTCAAAAAAAAAAAAAAAAGGGTAGGAGTCATTTCCGGTCCAGGGATTTGGGTGACAAAAGCCAATAAAAAGGCTTGTAGCAGAGGTGGGGAATGGGCAGAGGGAGGGTGGGGAATCCACTGTGGCCTGATTCAAGGAAAAGAGCATCTGACTGGCTTAGCTTGAGCTCAGTGTCCACCACCTGGTCAGGGAAGGAAGTTCACCTTAACCAACAGTCCTACCAAGAGTGGGGAGGGGTGGCTCCCCAAAGGGAAACTGGGGCACTGTTGCCAGGAAAAGAAGCAGTAGATGCTGGGCAGGGAACACAAGAAATAGGGATTAAATATAATCAAAGCACTTTATTTTGTGTGTTCTTGGCCCAGTGCGGGACTCTGTGGGGAGCTAAAGTAAAAGAAATCTTGAGGCTGGGGATTTTTGATTTTTTTTTTTTTTTTTTTTTTTTTGCAAGTGGAACGGTGAGGGAGTTGGACTGGGGTGGGGGGCAGTGCTTCTAAGCCTGGCTATTCTCTAATTCCACAATGTGTTGGGTCTGATTGTTTAGAGCTCCCTCTTGGCAATTAACATGCCTAATTAGGTGAGTCCAGCCTTGTGTGGTTCAGAGTCAAAACTCGCTGTCAGCTCTTCCAACCCCACCCCTCCCTGCCCGCCCCCCTGCCATATTCCTTTAGGCAGGGAGGGTTCTCTGCAGAGCTTGGCTGGCTGCTGCTGGCTCTCATGCACTTTCCTATCTGAGGCACCGCCTGGTGTCAGAAGCCACTCCTGAGTCATCCCTCTGCCTTGTGTCAGAAGCCACTTCTGAGTCATTCCTTTGTGATCTCGCCTTGGGACAATGGTGAATAGTTGGTGCTTTTGTCATTTCTCAGGGTATGTCCTGAGTTGAAAGCAAAGAGGAAAGGACATAGATGCGTTTCTTTTTCTCTGGGCTTACAGATCCTTTGCTCAGATATTTTTGTAAAAATAACTATGATTGCTCTTATGACTAGGACATGAACAAAGTCTTATTGCAGAGAACTTGACATAAAGAAGAAATCAAGTATTATCCTTAATCCCATCATCCCACCACACAGTGTCATCATTTTGAGATCTATCCTTACCGTTTTATTTCAGTGGACTTACCGATGCTTCTCGATTTATGATGGAATTGTCCCAATAAACCTATCGTAAGTTGAATAAGTAAAAAAAAAATGCACTTAAGACCCCTAACCTACTGAACACCAAAGCTTAACCTGGCCTACATTAAACATGCTGAGAACACATACATTAGCCTACAGTTGGATGAAATTATCTAGCAATATGGTGCACTTGAGAGTATTGGTTGTTTACCCTTGTGATTGTGTGGCTGACTGGGAGCTGTGCTCATAGCTGCTTGAGAGATGCTTGAGAGAGCATTGTACTACATATCACCAGCCCAGGTAAAGAGCAAAATTCCAAATTTAAGGTGTGGTTTTTACAGAATGTATATCAGTTTTGAACCATCGTAAAGTCAAAAATGTAAATCAAACCATCATAAGATTGGCCCTGTTCATATATACCTAGATAAATATATGGCAATTTTTCTAACTTCTGGTGTCTACTGCGGCAGTTGCCACTGGGTGAAAACTCAGTATCACATACTCAATTTTGCAGAATAAAGGAAAAAATTCATTGTCAATTTGCATTGCCAGAATGGGATACTGAAACCGAGACCCAGCTGCATAATGGTTAAGAGCTTGACTTAGTAATAAAATGTAACATTTATAAAGTATTTTCTCTGTTCTAAGCACTTTCTATGTATAGTACTAGCTATCTTAGTTTGTTTGCTGCTGCTATAAAAGATATACCCACAGACTAGGTAATTTATGAAGAACAGAGATTTGTTTAGCTCATGGTTCTGGAGGCTGGGAAGTCAAAGACCATGGTACAGGCATCTGGAGAGGCACATCTAAAAGGTGGGTGGATGGGTGAAAGGTGGAAGTGAGCAAAGGAGACAGAGAGGGAATGTAGGCTGAACTGAATCCTTTTATTAGGAACATACTCCCATCATAATGGCATTAATCCCTTAATGAGAGCAAAGACCTCATGATCTAATCATCTCTTAATCACCTCTAAATACCATTACATTAGCAATTTGATTTCAACATGAGTTTTGGAGGGGACATTTAAATCATAACATTAGCCATCTATTTTTTGTAACAAGCAGTGAGGTGGGAGTGATGACTATTGTTTCCATCTTACAGATGAGGATATGGAGCATAAAGAGATCAAGTAAGTTGCTCAAGATCACGTAGCTACTAAGCAGAAGAGCCTGGCCATGCTCTTAACTGCTGTGGTACACTAGCTCTCCATGGCTAGAATATGAGCTTCATGATGGGGAGGAGTGCTATTCACTGTTCAATTCCCAGTGTCTAACACACTTGGAATAACACACAGGCTTGCAGGGTCTTACATGGCCCCAGCTCTGTCTTCCCAATCTACCTGACTCCTTTGCTCGTGTTCTTCAGTGACACAGGGCTTCTCCTTGAACACTGTCTACCTTGGTCTCAGGCTTTGCAAACTGTATACATTGATGTATGTTGGTGCGAGTATGAAGGCAGTGACAAAGTCCACGCTAGGCTGTTAACACAAGTAACTGGGTTGAAGTGGAGAGGAGTAGGGAGGATTATCGATGTTTTCTCCATAGGCCAATGTGTTTTACAAAGCATGCCTTAATTTTGTAGTTTTAAAAAGGAATGTAATAAAGAAAGGAGAAAAGCTCTTTTAACAGCTTTATCCTCTCTTAACTATGAGCACACATTTCTTCCTCCTTTGTAGGCAAGCTCCTGGCTTTCTATCTTATCTCTCACTCACCCCAAAGCCCATGGCAGCCTGGTTTCTAAGCCCCACTGCTGCCCTTGCAACCTGACCACCAACCTCTTTGTTGATAAGACCAACCACCCTTTTCCAGTTCTTATCTTTCTGGACTTCTCAGCTGAATTAAATACTGTTGACCACTCTATTCTTCTTTTTATTTTTAAAATTTTAAATGTGGTGAAATATACATAACATGAAATTTACCATTCTACCAATTTTTTAAGTGTATAGTACAGTAGTGTTAAGTACATTCACATTGTTGTACAACGATCTCCACCATCCATCTCTAGAACTCTTCATCTTGCAAAACGGAAACTCTGTCCCTAATAAACAACAACTCCCCATTCTCCCTCCTCCCAGCCCCTGGCAACCACCATTCTTTTTTCTGTCTCTGATATAGTTTGAATGTTTATTCCTGCCCAAATCTCATGTTGAATGTAATCCCCAAATGCTGGAGGCGGAGCCTGGTCAGAGGTGATAGGATCACGGGTGGCTTGGGTCATCCTTATGGTGATGATGGGCTCTTGCTCTGAGTTCACATGAGATCTGATTGTTTAAAAGTGTGTAGCTCCTCCCCCGCCACTCTTTCTCTCACTTGCTCCTGCCTTCGCCACGTGTGGCGCCTGCTCCCCACTTGCTTTCTGTCATGATGGGAAGCTTCCTGAGGCCTCCCTAGAAGCCGAGCAGATGCAGCCCCATGATTCCTGTCCAGCCTGCAGAACTGTGAGCCAATTAAACCTCTTTTCTTTATAAAATTAGCCAGTCTCAGGTACTGCTTTATAGCAATGCAAGAATGGCTTAATACAGTCTCTATGAATTTGACTACTCTTTCCACCTCATTTATAAATGGAATCATATGGTATTTGTCTTTTTGTGATTATCTGATTGCATTTAGCCTCATGTCCTCAAGGTTCACCCATGCCATAGCATGTGTTAGCTTTTCCCTCCTTTTTAAGGCTGAATAATATTCTATTTTATATACCATATTTTGCTTATCTACTAATTCATTGATGGACACTTGGGTTGCTTCTTCCTTTTGGCTATTGTGACTAATGCTGCTATGAGCATGTGGGCACAGATATCTCTTAGGGCACTCCCTTCTTTTGAAACTCCCTACCTTTTTTCTCTCTTTTGCCAGCTCTTCCTCCTCCTCCCTTACCTGATCCTTAAATCTTGGTGTTCCTATGGCTTTGTCCTAGGCCTTCTTTTCTACCTCACCCACCAGGCCATCCACTCCCCATGTTGCATTTACTATCTTTATCTTTATAATGCCAAATAATAATAATTATTGCTAATTAGAAATGTAGTATTTATTATGCACCAATAATTTTTAACATACTTTATGGGTATTTTCCCATTTAATCCTCACAGCAATGATATGAGGTTGGTACTATTATTATCTTCATTTTACACAGAAGGAAACTGAAGCACAGCATGACTAGTGAACTCAGCCCAATTCACACAGAAAGTGAGAGCTGAGACTGAAACTCCGGCAAGTCTGTGTGCACCACTCAGTTCTTCTTTCACTTGGAGTTCATAGCTACAGCCCAGTGTTGTTTCTCACCTGCGGGAGACCGTATCGGCCACACTCCAATAGATGCCAGGGAGCTCCCCGCAGAGCTGTTGTCAACACAGAAATCTAACCTGTGCTTACTAAATAAGACTCCCAAATGACATCCTTTGTGAATTTATTGTATGTTATGGGTTGAATTGTGTCTCCTCCAAAAGATATGTTGAATTCCTAACCCCCAGCTCCTCAGAATCTGGTCTTATTTGAAAATAGACTAATTGCAGGTGTAATTAGCAAGAGACTATACTGGTGTATAGGGTAGGCCCCTAATCTGATATGACTGGTGTCCTTATAGAAATACAGCCATGTGGGTCGGGTGCGGTGGCTCATGCCTGTAATCCCAGCACTTTGGGAGGCTGAGGCAGGTGGATCACGAGGTCAGGAGATCGATCATCCTGGCTAACACGGTGAAACCCTGTCTCTAGTAAAAGTACAAAAAATTAGCCGGGTGTGGTGGCAGGCGCCTGTAGTCCCAGATACTTGGGAGGCTGAGGCTGAGGCAGGAGAATGGCATGAACCCGGGAGGTGGAGCTGGCAGTGAGCCGAGATCACGTCACTGCCCTCTAACCTGGACCTTGACGATAGAGCGAGACTCCATCTCAAAAAAAAAAAAAAAAAAAGAAAAAAGAAATACAGCCATGTGAAGATGAAGGCAGAGACTGGAATAAAAACTGTGAAGGCAGAATTTATCCTGATTGGATTAGGAATAAATAGAGTCCTATAAACCAAGGAATGTCAAGGATTGCTGGCCATCCCTGGAAGCTAGGAGGCCAGGAAAGTTCTCCTTCAGAGCCTCTGGAAGGAACTAATCCTGTAAAACACCTTGATTTTGGACCTTTGGCCTTCAAAACTGAGGGAATAAAGTTTTGTTATTTTAAGCCACCCAGTTTGTGGTACAGGCATACCTCAAAGATATTGCAAGTTCTGTGCCATACCACTACACTAAAGCAAATATTGCAATAAAGTGAGTCATACAAATTTTTTGGTTTCCCAGTACATATAAGTTATGTTTATACTACGGCATAGTCTATTAAATGTGCAATAGCATTATGTCTAAAAAAAGTATATATGTTAATTAAAAGACATTTTATTGCTAAAAATGCTGATCATCGGAGCCTTCAGTGAGTCATAACCTTTTCGCTGGTGGAGAGTCTTGCCTCAATGTTCGTGGCTGCTGACTGACGAGGGTGGTAGTGGCTGAAGACTGGGGTGGATGTGGCAATTTTAAAAAATAAGGCAACAATAAAGTTTGCTGCATTGAATGACTCTTCGTGTGATATTTCTCTGTGATATGCTGTATTAGTTTATTCTCATGCTGCCAATAAAGACATACTCAAGACTGGGTAATTTATAAAGAAAAGAGGTTTAATGGACTCACAGTTTCACATGACTGGGGAGGCCTCACAATCATGGCAGAAGATGAAGAAAGAGCAAAGGAATGTCTTACATGGTGGCAGGCAAAGAGGGCTTGTGCAGGGGAACTTCCATTAATAAAACCATCCGATCTCATGAGACTTATTCACTATCGTGATAACAACAAGGAAAAGACCCGCCCCCATGATTCAGTTACCTCTCATGACACACGAGAATTATGGGAGCTACAATTCAAGATGAGATTTGGGTGGGGACACAGCCAAACCATATCACATGTGATGCTGTTAGGTAGCATTTTATCCACAGTAGAACTTTTCTCAAAATTAGAGTCAATTCTCTCAAACTCTCCCACTGCTTTATCAACTAAGTTTACATAATATGCTAAATTCTTTGTTATCATCAGAACAATGTTCACAGCATCTTCACCAGGAGTAGATTCCATCTCAAGAAGCCACTTTCTTTGCTTATCTATAAGAAGCAACTCTTCATTCTTTCGTATTTCATTATGAGATCGCAGCAATTCAGTTACATCTTCAGGCTCCACTTCTAATTTGGTTTTCCTGCTTTTTCCATCACATCTGCAATTACTTCCCCCACTGAAGTCTTGAACAAGTTATCCATGAGAGTTGGAATCAACGTCTTCCAAACTTCTGTCAATGTTGATATTTTTGAACTCTTCCCTTGAATTATGACAGTTCTTAATGGCACCTAGAATAGTTAATCCTTTCCAGAAGGTTTTCAATTTGTGTTTTCCAGATCCATTAGAGGAATCACTGTCTATGGAAGATATAGCCTTCCAAAATGTATTTCTTAAATAATAAGACTTGAAAGGAAAAATTACTCTTTGGTCTATGTGCTGCAGAAGGGGTGTTGTGTTAGCAGCCATGAAAACATTAGTCTCTTTGTACATATCTGTCAGAGCTCTTGGGTGACTGGGTCATTATCAGTGAATAGTAATATTATGAAGGGAATATATTTTTTGGAGCAGCAGGTCTCAACAGTCAGGTTAAAGTATTCAGTAAACCATGCTATCAACAGATGTGCTGTCATTCAGAAAAATAAGGTAGAAAAGTTAAGTTTGGCGTTGTACTTCCCTAGCACAGACCCTGGATCATAGCAGGCCTTCAAGACAGTTTTTTATTTTTATTTTTTTTATTTTGAGGAGCGGAGAGTTTAATAGCCAAGAAAGAAGAAGCTCCCCCATAGAAACAGAGGGAGGGGGCTCCAAGCTGAGAGAGGAACCCCCTGAGAAAGTTTGCTGAAATAATGGATAAAAAATAAATGAGCATGTTCTCTGCTGCACTAAACACATTGCATTTACCCAAATTGGTGCCCCACCCAACTTCCCTTTGGGCAAACACTTTTGCCCCTGTTGGACTCCAAGAAAATCTACACTGTGCACTCTGTGCTCAAAGAAATCACTTATAATGAACAACATACAAAATTAATGTGTTAATTTCCCAGGGCTGCCATAGCAGAAGTCCAGGCATCCTTCCATCACATTGAGCTTCACTTTACTGTACTTCACAGATATTGTGTGGTGTTTTTTTCTTTTTAACAAATCGAAGGTTTGTGGCAGCCCTGCTTCAAGAAATTCTGTGTCATTTTTTTTTTTCAACACGTGCTTACCTTGTCTCTGTGTCACACTTTGGTAATTCCTACAGTATTTCAAACTTTTTCATTATTGTATCTGTTACAGTGATCTGTAATCAGTGATCTTTGATGTTACTATTGTAATTGATAATACAATGACAAGAGTTTGGTAAAGTCAGAGTGAGAGGTAGATATGAGGGAACAAATTCGGATAGTGGCCAGCTCGAGGGTCCTGCTGAGAGCGAGACTATCTCACAAAACAAACAAAAAACCAAAGTGCTGTCACCAGGGAAGTGCTCCTCTCAGGCGCCCAATGGTCAATTCCTTTGGAGCAGTTACGGCACTCTTATGCTGCCATTAGGGCACACATGCTGCTATGGAGTGACTTTTGTCTCCCTAAATTCATATATTGAAGCCCTAACCTCCAATGTGAATTATATTTGGGGACAGAGTTGTTAGGAGTTAATTAAGGTAAAATAATGTCATAAAGGTGGGCCCTAATCTCGCAGGGCTGGTGCCCCTACAAGAAGAGGAAGATGTACCAGAGCTCTCTTTCTGCACCGTATGAGGACATAGCAAGAAAGTGGCCACCTGCAAGCCAGGAAGAGGACCCTAACCAGGAACAAAACCCTGCCAGAAACTTGATCTTAGACTTTCCACCCTCCAGGCCCATGAGAAAATACACGTCTATTGTTTAAGCCACCTAGTCGATGGTATTTTGTTAGGCAGCCTGAGCAGGCTAATACACATAGGTATGTCCAGGTGGTTAATTTATGGCTGGAATGTGTTCTGAATGGGTAAGCATCCATTCTGATTGGTTAGCTTCCATGCTTTTCCAGTTATAAAATATTTTGCATATTACCCCCATGTGTAAATATCTGTTCATTTGTCTTCACTTACCCCACCCTTGAGATAGTGATCTGTTGTTTAAGGGAAGGAACTATGTGTTATTCACGTTTCCCAAGGCCCCAATAAATGTTTACTGAATGACTGAATCCATCTTATTTCTCCAGAAACAGAAAATCTTTTTCTTTAAGGACACAAAGCCTTGGGTATTTGTATTTGATCTAATGTCCTTGCCCTTACCCTGCTCTTCCTTTTCCTGGCATGACTGTTGTGTAGGGGCTAGTCCTGAGCCGAGGGTCTTGCCCCACATTAAAATTATGATGTGCACAGGTAGAAAGCTATAGGATCTGGGTTAAGAAGACTCAGGTGTTAACTGGGTGTGCATAACCATGCATGCTGAAAGAAAAATTAAAATATCAAAGACCTCATTCCTCTAGAGAGGAACAGAGAGAATATAGACTCTAGAGTCAGAAGATCTGAGTTTCAGTTTCCAGTCCCACCATTTACAGATGTGTTCTTGAGCAAGTCACTTATGCTGATCAATACTTAGTTTCCTCATCTATAAAACGGGTTCAGTTGTTAGAGGTTATAAGGAATTGTGGATTGTTATTAGCTGGCATTTTGCTGGGGGACCAAGAATACCAGAATTCTGCTTTGGTTTAGCCATACCTTCTTCCCAGGAGACTCCCAAGGAATCTAGTTACAGAAAGCATGAGAGCCAAGAAGACAAGCACCATTTTGTGTTTAGCTGGATTGAGGCCCAAGCTATGTGAACGTGACTCAGGTTCATGAATCACACATTTTCCCCTAAGGTAATTAGGCGTAAATGGCTTCCAATTCAAAACTAATATAACCCATTTATCAGAACTGGGCAGAGTGTACCTGGAGAGGGACAGATTCATAGAGAAAATGTGCTTATCTTCATGCCAGAGGAAGAGCTGGCAGGGAGTGGGGTCTAGCTGCCTGCCACGTGGAAGTAGAGACAGCAGAGAGGAAAAGAGCAAGATGGAAAGGCTTCCTCTAAGAGGGGACCTCGACGGGAAAAGAGGTTTCCAGAACAAAGCGTGGGGCCTGTCCCTCGGGCCTCCTTATCTCTCCTGCAGCATGGGAGAGGGGTGACCACAAAGGAAGGCCACACTACGTGCATACACTTAAAAAGTAGTCTTTATTATTTATTATTATTATTTTTTGAGATGGACTCTCACTCTGTTGCCCAGGCTGGAGTGCAATGACATGATCTCAGCTCACTGCAGTCTCCACCTCCTGGGTTCAAGCGATTCTCCTGCCTCAGCTTCCTGAGTAGCTGGGATTACAGGCGCCTGCCATCACGCCCGGCTAATTTTTGTATTTTTAGTAGAGACGGGGTTTTACCATGCTGGCCAGGTTGGTCTTGAACTCCCGACCTCAGGCGATCTGCCTGCCTTGGCCTACCAAAGTGCTGGGATTACAAGCATGAGCCACCATGCCCGGCCAAAAGTAGTGTTTATTTTTTTGAGCAGTTTTAGGTTTATAGAAAAAGCCAAAAGTACAAGAGTTCTCTTATATTCCTTTACTACGGTCCTTGAGTTTCCCCTATTAACATCTTGCATTAGTGTGGCACATTTGTTACAGTTGATGGGCTAATATTGATTAATTATTTTTTGCTAAAGTCCATCATTTACATTAGGGTTCATTCTTGGTGCTGTGCATTCTGTAAGTTTTGACAATTGCGTTAATGCTATATAGCTATCTCTGCCCTTTAGGGCTCTACCTATTCCTCCCTCCCTCCTGCTGAACCCCTGGCAACCACTGATCTTTGTGACCACACTTCAAATGCACAGTGTTCCTGCCAACTAGCAGACACACTATTCTCAGTGTCTGATATCTGACCCTTCCCTTCTAATTCCCCCTGGGTGGGAGTAAGCAGTAAAGTCAGGAGAGCTTGTCCCTCTTCTTGAGGGGTGCGTTGCTCTGCCTCCCCACTAGAGGACTATATGAGAATAATGTCTACCCCACAGGGTTGTTATAAGGATTAAATATATGAAGTAAAACCTCGACAGATGGTAACTATCACTGGAATCTTTAATTTTGGTTTTGAGTAACTCCATCAGAAGTAAGTTAGTATTTATTTTAATATGCAAAAGGGTTTGCTAAGCAAATCCAGGGACTGCAGGGGAATGTTTAAGTTAGAGAATGACCTTTTTTTAAAGAAAGAATTAGCAGCTGCCATTTGTGAATTAATGTGCCACCCAACTGAGCCATTCCCCAAGGCTAAGTCCTCAACTCCTGCTCTTCATCCTCCACTTTCATCTGCACTCATTATCTTTATGGCGTCTCTCATTTCTTATTGGATAAATTTCAAATTTGTCTGCAGTACCATCCTGTCGCCTGAGTCATGGTATCTCCAACTGTCTCATAGACAGTTGCACTCAGATGTCCTGCCTTCATATCAAATTCAGAAGGGGCAAACCCAGTTCCTCTGAGGATGTAGAGAAATTGAATCCTTTGTGCACCATTGATGGGAATGTAAAACCGTACAGCTGCTCTGGAAAACTGTATGGTGGTTCCTCAAAAAATTACAAATAGAATTACCATACAGTCCAGAGATTCCAATCCTGGGTTCACATTTAAAGAATTGAAAGCTTTTTTGACTCTGGCTGCAGCCGGAGCTCCAGGTCTCATCCTCACTGGTCTGTGTCCTATTCTCCTGGAGGCCCAGCCTCTGTGGCTCTGTGACCTGCAGGTATTGGGAGATCCACAGCTAAAACGCCAGGACCCCCTGGAAGCCTAGAACTGTTCTTCAGACGATCGGTAATAACAAACTTCTCCGAGCTAAAGGAGGATGTTCGAACTCATCGCAAAAAAACTGAAAACCTTGAAAAAAGATTAGACAAACGGCTAACTATAATGAACAGTGTAGAGAAGACCTTAAATGACCTGATGGAGCTGAAAACCATGGCACGAGAACTACGTGACGCATGCACAAGCTTCAGTAGCAAATTTGATCAAGTGGAAGAAAGGGTATCAGTGATTGAAGATCAAGTGAATGAAATGAAGGAAGAAGAGAAGTTTAGAGAAAAAAGTAAAAAGAAATGAACAAAGCCTCCATGAAATATGGGACTATGTGAAAAGACCAAATCTACATCTGAATGGAATACCTGAAAGTGACAGGGAGAATGGAACCAAGTTGGAAAACACTCTTCAGGATATCATCCAGGAGAACTTCCCCAACCTAGCAAGGCAGGCCAACATCCAAATTCAGGAAATACAGAGAAAGCCACAAAGATACTCCTCGAGAAGAGCAACTCCAAGACACATAATTGTCAGATTCAACAAGGTTGAAATGAAGGAGAAAATGTTAAGGGCAGCCAGAGAGAAAGGTCGGGTTACCCACAAAGGGAAGCCCATCAGACTAACAGCGGATCTCTCGGCAGAAACTCTACAAGCCAGAAAAGCGTAGGGGCCAATATTCAACATTCTTAAAGAAAAGAATTTTCAAACCAGAATTCATATCCAGCCAAACTAAGCTTCATAAGTGAAGGAGAAATAAAATCCTTTATAGACTAACAAATGCTGAGAGATTTTTGTCACCACCAGGCCTGCCTTACAAGAGCTCCTGAAGGAAGCACTAAACAAGGAAAGGAACAACCGGTACAAGCCACTGCAAAAACATGTCAAATTGTAAAGACCATCGATGCTAGGAAGAAACTGCATCAACTAACGAGCAAAATAACCAGCTAATATCATAATGACAGGATCAAATTCACACATAACAATATTAACTTCAAATGTAAATGGGTTAAATGCTCCAATTAAAAGACACAGACTGGCAAATTGGATGAAGAGTCAAGACCCATCAGTGTGCTATATTCAGGAGACTCATCTCATGTGCAGAGACACACATAGGCTCAAAATAAAGGGATGGAGGAAGATCTCCCAAGCAAATGGAAAATAAAACAAAACAAAAAAAGCAGGGGTTGCAATCCTAGTCTCTGGAAAAACAGACTTTAAACCAACAAAGATCCAAAAAGACAAAGAAGGCCATTACGTAATGGTAAAGGGATCAATTCAACAAGAAGAGCTAACTATCCTAAATACATATGCACCCAATACAGGAGCACCCAGATTCATAAAGAAAGTCCTTAGAGACCTACAAGGAGACTTAGACTCCCATGCAATAATAATGGGAGACTTTAACACCCCACTGTCAACATTAGACAGATCTACGAGACAGAAAGTTAACAAGAGTATCCAGGAATTGAACTCAGCTCTGCACCAAGCGGACCTAATAGACATCTATAGAACTCTCCATTCCAAATCAACAGAATATACATTCTTCTCAGCACCACATTGCACTTATTCCAAAATTGACCACATAGTTGGAAGTAAAGCACTCCTCAGCAAATGTAAAAGAACAGAAAGTATAACAAACTGTCTGTCAGACCACAGTGCAATCAAGGTAGAACTCAGGATTAAGAAACTCACTAAAAACCGCTCAACTACAAGGAAACTGAACAACCTGCTCCTGAATGACTACTGGGTACATAATGAAATGAAGACAGAAATAAAGATGTTCTTTGAAACCAATGAGAACAAAGACACAATATACCAGAATCTCTAGGACACATTTAAAGCAGTGTGTAGAGGGAAATGTATAGCACTAAATGCCCACAAGAGAAAGCAGGAAAGATCTAAAATTGACACCCTAACATCACAATTAAAAGAACTAGAGAAGCAAGAACAAACATGTTCAAAAGCCAGCAGAAGGCAAGAAATAACTAAGATCAGAGCTGATTTTTTTTTTTTTTTTTTAATGGGCTTCATTGATGTTATTGCACAGGACATGATTTTTTTTTAATGGCCATGATGTTTATGTGCCATATTTTGTTTTTTACTAAATCATTTATTTTATCTTTGGACACAGGGTCTCACTTATTGCCCAGGCTAGATTGCCATGGTGTGATTTTTGCTTACTTTAGTCTCAGCCTCCCAGGCTCAAGCAATTCTCCCTTACCTCATCCTCTCACGTAGCTGGTATTACACGTGTGTGTTACCGTGACTGGCCGCTTTTTCTTTTTGTATTTTCCATGTAGACAAGATTTTGCTATTTTTTTTCAGGCTAGTCTCAAACTTCTAAGCTCAGGCAATCCACATGCCTCGGCCTTCCAAAGCTCTGGGATTGCAGGCATGAGCCACCACTTCTGACCATACCATACTTTCTTTATCCAGCCTACCCTTGATAGGCATTTAGGGCCTGTCCATGTCCATTGTGAATAGTGCTGCAATGAACATGCATGTGGATGTGTCTTTATAATAATTTATATTTCTTTGGGTATATACTCAATTATCAGGTTCCTGAGTCAAATGATAATTCTGTTTTTACTTCTGTGAGGAATTGCCACGCTGCTTTTTACAGTTGTTGAACTGGTTTATACTACCACCAGCAGAGTACAAGCATTCCCTTTTCTCTGCAACCTTGGTAGCATCTGTTATTTTTTGACTTTTTAAAAATAGCCATTCTGACTGTTGTGAGGTGGTATCTCATTGTGGTTTTTCTTTTAATTTCTTTTTTTTTTTTCCCCCGAGATGGAGCCTGGCTCTGTCACCCAGGCTGGAGTGCAGTGGCACGATCTCGGCTCATTGCAACCTCCACCTCCCAGGTTTAAGCGATTCTCCTGTCTCAGCCTCCTGAGTAGCTGGGACTACAGGTGCCCACCACCATGCCAGGCTAATTTTTGTATTTTTAGTAGAGACAGGGTTTCACCATATTGGACAGGCCGGTCTCGAACTCCTGACCTCTGCCTGCTTAAGCCTCCCAATATGCTGGGATTACAGGCGTGAGACACTGTGCCTGGCTTCTTTTTAATTTCTTTAATGATCACCGATGAGCTTTGTTTTTCATGTGCTTGTTGGCCACATGTATGTCTTCCTTTGAAAAGCGTCTGTTCATGTTTTTTGCCTACTTTTAAATGAGGTTTGGTTTTTTTCTTGTACACTTGTTTGAGTTCTTGCTAATTCTGGATATTAGACCTTTGTCAGAGGCAATGTTTGCGAATGTTTTCTTCTATTCTGTGGGTTGTCTGTCTACTCTGTTGGTGGTTTCCTTTGCTGTGAAGAAGCTCTTTGGTTTGAATAGGTCCCATTTGTCAACTGTGCTTTTGTTGCAACTGCTTTTGGTAGCTTCATCCTGAAGTGTTTGCAGGTTTCTATGTCTAGAATCGTAGCTTTTAGGTGATCTTGCAGGGTTTCTTACAATTTTATGTTTTACATTTGGGTCTTTGATCTATCTTGAGTTGATTTTTGTGTGTGGTGTAATTAAGGGGTTCAGTTTAAGTGTTCTACATAGTACTAGTTGGTAGTTCCAGCACCATTTATTAAATAGAGTTTTTTTCCACACACACACAAAAAGAATTGAAAGCAAGGATTCAGATATTTTTACACCTATTCTCATGGGGCAATATTTACAATAGCCAAAAGGTACAACCTGTACAGTGGTATTATGAAATATTATTCAGCCTTAAAAAGGAAAGAAAATCTGACATATGCTACAATATGCATGAACCTTTTGTTTTAAAAATTATTATACTTTAAGTTCTAGGGTACATGTGCACAATGTGCAGGTTTGTTACATAGGTGTACATGTGCCATGTTGGTGTGCTGCACCCATCAACTTGTCATTTACATTAGGTATTTCTCTTAATGCTATCCCTCCCACAGCCCCCCACCCCATGACAGGCCCTGGTGTGTGATGTTCCCTGCCCTGTGCCCATGTGTTCTCACTGTTCGACTCCCACCTATGAGTGAGAACATGCGGTGTTTGGTTTTCTGTCTTTGTGATAGTTTGCTTAGATTGATGGTTTCCAGCTGCATCCATGTCCCTGCAAAGGACATGAACTCATCCTTTTTTATGGCTGCATAGTATTCCAACATGGATGAACCTTGAAGACGTCATTGTAAGAAAAATAAGACACAAAAGGACAAATGTTATGATACTCTATTAATATGATGTACCTAGAGTAGTCAAGTTCATAGAGACAAAAAGAAGAATGGTGGTTACTAGGGGCTGGAGAAGGGAGAATGGGGAGTTGTTGTTTAATGTGTACAGAGTTTCAATTTTGCAAGCCAAAAAGTTCTGGAGAATGATTGCCTAACAATGTGAATAGACTTAACATTACTGAGCCACACACTTAAAAATCGCTAAGATGGTAAATGTTATGGGGTGTAATTTTTTACATTATGTGTGGTGGTGCTTTCCCTAGGTCTGCAAACCATCTCCATGGTAAAAGAACTCTTAGGTACTCACTAGGGGGCTTCCTGGATCCCTTCCAGTCCATGCAGTTAGAGAGGTTTATGTCAACCATCTCCGTAAGACATCCTCTCTGCCACTCTGTTGTTGAGTCTTTGTACTTTTCTGCTTGAATACTACCTATGGCACGGAACTCAACTTCTTCAAAGGCAATCCGTCTTATTGCTGGACAGCTCCAATTTGGGAACGTTCATTCCTACAGAAAATTAGAAGTCCAATTTCAGAGAAATTCCAAACCAGGATCCTATTCTTCCTTTTGGAAACTTCCAGAAAGATTTTGACTCCATCTTCTTCTGGATGTGTGACCTTGAACATGTCATTGAGCCTCTTTGGGCTTCAATTTCTTTGCCTATAAGAGGAAAAATTTGGCCTTACGTTGGCTGCTCTTCCTCTGTGGTAAATAACCCAGTGGAAATAGGCTTGCAATCACACAAAGGATTTATTTGCTGAAGAGATTAGAAAGCAAAATAAGAACGGGTTTCCAGGTTGTTTTGACTCAGTGGGTCAGTGATGTGTTCAAGACTCCGTCTCTTTCAGGCTGATTGCTTTGCACTCATCTTTGAGGCAAGGGGATCTTGACTTCTTCCAAATCCCAAGTGAGGACACTCCTTCAGAAGAGCAAGGATGCTTCTCTCCAAGAAGCCTCAGCAAAGCTCTGCCAGCACCTCACTGGACAACACTGGCCAATAGACCCTCTGCCATCTCTGAATTAGTAACTGAGGCCAGGAAGTGGGGTGCCTGGTTGGAGCTGGAGCGGTACCACCATTTCCGAAGTAAACAGTCTGTGAGAGGGAGACGTGCCTACCTGCATGAAAATTGGGGTTTCTGACCAAGAGAAGCAAATGTACGCTGGGGAAGTGCCCACAGGCTGCCCTTTAGATTGGATGAGTTCCCTTTCCGGTTCTGGCATTTTGTGATTCTAATTAAGGTAGGAAAATTATATAATGCTTTTTTGCCTCAGTTTATCTTTTCTCCCACATCCACTGAGCTCCCTCTAGGTGCTGAGGTGAACTGGTTATATTTACTCTGTAAAACTCTTCCTTAGAAAACTCCTGCTGACTGTCTTATTTTATTAGAAGTGATGATTAACTAATGGACAAGTGATTGCTTGTTTAATAATAGAAGCTGTCCTCACAGTAGAAAAGAAGTTCAATTTCTTGTTGGAAGAAAAGAACTTGTCTGCTTTCTATTGAATGTTTCTACTATTTCAGTATGTAGCCTCCCTCCTGTGGTGGTGCCTTCATTAACTGCCTAAAGAATATAGGAGCAATCTGGCTAAAACTCACTTTGCCTCTCTGAGGTTGTTTCCTTATCTGTAGAATGGGAAACGAGTTCCTCCATTATTTGTAAATTCATCATAATGTTGCCAGCACCAGTAGCACAATAGCTCAATAGCACAGTTTCTGGCACATAGACTACATCTAACACATAAATACTTCAGTCAATGAATATCGCTTTTCCTGAGTCATTGTGAAGATTAAATGGGATACTATAATAGATACGTGCATCATAGTTTTTAGCATAGTACCTGACACAGACTGTGCCAGACGGCCTCCCTGATTATTACCATCATGAGGAGCAAGAGGAGAGGGCTGGGAAACAGGGCTGTGGACTCCCAGGGGATGGAGTGGATGGAATTGGCCTTGGTCACTTAAACCACTCTGCTTGGCCTCTTTATTGAATCTGGCTTCTCTCTGTTTAACTTGCTGCAGGGGACTGGCCAGGGATTTTTTTTTTTAAATCCCTATGTAGTGAATCATTGAACTTTTAGGTTGAACCTGCAGGTGGGGCTGAGTAATTACCCACTGGGGTACAAAAAATAATCAGAAATCTTGGTGACCTGTCTCCAACACCCTTCTCCAATCATGTCCCCAACTGTCAGAGAATGTATGGGGCTTCTCTGGGTCTGGCTCACTTTAAATTCACTTAAAAGTGGCTGTGGTTGCCCAACCAATCAGACCTATCTGCTCACTATTCAACCCATGACTCAGATCTCACCAGCCAGGACTAAGCTAAACTCCATGAGGCCAACAGCATCTGTAGTGGGGCCCCCTTTTGCCTTCCCTGGCTACTTTCTGCCCTTCCATTGCCACGTACCCACCGTCTGACAATTAGGAATAAGGGGTATGGTTTTTTGCAAACCATGCTAACTGCCTTTCCCTTTTTCCTTTCTTTTCTTTGGGCTTCCTAAATTCAACTTGTCACCCAGGTGCTGGGCTCAGGCAGAACCAGTTTCAAAAGGAGGAGAGAAAAAACCATAGCATTCCACAAAGTTAATTGCTTTCAGACAGGCTGGCCTGCTTATTTGTATTCTCTGCACAGCCCTAACATGGGCTAGATTTGGAAGCCAGCTGCGTCAGGAACTGGTTCCCTGAGAGTATAAGATGGGAGTGTTGTAGGAAAGGAGGGAGGGAGAGGAAAGGGGAACTGGGGAACACAGAGAAAAAGTGAAAATATAATAAGGTACTTGAGTGTGATCTTATTTAATCTTTTTTTGGAGATATTAGGAGCTTGCCCAAGCCCCCCAGCTAGAAAGGGGTGGTAGCACTTCCAACCTGGTTCTGGCCATCTTCTAACTCTAGTGTAACCTCTAGTTCTGTGTCATATCCCATGGGAAAAGGGTTCCACCATTAAATAACTTTGGAAGCTGGAATAGTCTCTTACCCCAATGGAGATTCAGAGTTTGCATTAGGAAATTAAAGATTCTGAAGAACCCTGAAGTAAGGAAACATATTTGACTCGGTTTAGTCTACCAATTCTCACACAAACCACCCTTCTTTTTTCCTTTTTTATTTTTATTTTTTGCAAATATATGTATGTGTATACATATGCACCTCTCTCTCCTCCTTCCTCAAAACTATGAGTTCACACTTACACCTTTAATTCCAATTCAACACCAGTGAGTTCATTGAAACCTTTTTCATATTTAAAACTCCTTTCTGACTGTGCAAATTGAGTCTCATTTATTTAATTCTGGAATATATATTATATCCTGGAATTGCTCATCTACACCATTGTGGAAGACAAACTCACGATTTGAGGTTCAATAATTGTTTACAATTCTTTTTATCTTTAGCCTGGAGGTATTTAGTTAGACTGTGATCAAGATTTCCATGGGTTCTTTTCATTGTCTCTCCTAAGTTTGGTTGTGTTACTCATTTGAAATCCAGTTAGGCTCATTTATTTCTATTTGTATTCCATTTTTCTTTTTCCTCCCTGACCATTTTTATTTTTTCCTTTAGTGTGTAAGACACAATATGATTCTGAAAGTCAAAACTATACAAAAAAAAATACATTCAGAGAAATGCCATCCTCCCTTCTCCTCTACATTACTCCCATTCACCCATCCTTTCCATCTTATTCCCACCCACCCCTGTACCTAACTTCTTAGTTTCTAATTTCTTCTGGTGATTCTTTTCGCTCAAGGTAGCAAATACATTTAAAAAAGTCTCTTTCTGTGTCGGCCAGGGTACTCCCGAAGAACAGAATGTGTAAAGATAGACAGATGAGAGGGGATTTATTAGGGGAACTGGCTCGTGAGAATATGGAGGCTGAGAAGTCCCATAAGACACCTGCTACAGGCTGAGGCTGAAGTCCCGAGAAACTTGGGAGCCCCTGGTACAAGCCCCAGGGTCTGAAGGCCAGAGAACCTGGAGTTCAGATGTCCAAGGTCAGGAGAAGAAGGGTTTCGTAGCTCCAGTAGAGAAAGAGAGAATTCCAGAGAGAGAATTCTCCTTTCCTCCGCCTCTTTGTTCCACTAGGGCCCTCAGTCGATTGAATGGCGTCCACCCACATTGGATGAAAATGGATCTTCCTGACTCAATCCACTGATTGAAATGCCAATATCTTCTTCAAACACCCTCACAGACATACTCAGAAATAATGTTTTACTAGCTATCTGGTTATCCCTTAATCTAGTCAAGTTGACACCTAAAATTAACCATTACACTTTCTTACATGAAAGGTGGCATACTATAGATCATCTTTTCCAATTTGCTTTTTTCATGTAACTATATTCCCTGGAAAGCACTCCACTTTTTCTTTTATAGCCGTATAGCTCTCCATCTTGTGCACATATTATAGTTTCAACCAATTTTTTACATATGTACATTTAGGTTGTTTCCAATATTTAGCAATTGCAGATGACGCTGCAATGAATAACTTTGTGCATATGTATGTTGATGGTGTTGGAGGTGTAATTTAGGGTAAATTCCTAGACCTGGGATTGGTGGGTCCAAGGGTAAATGCTTATGTGCTTTTGTCAGATATTGCCGAAATCCCTTCCATGTCTGAGTAGGTATGAACTCATTAGAAAATTCGCCTCCCTTTTCTCCCTCTTGACTCCCTTGTCTCCACTTCTCTCTTTCTTCTCAATTTTCTCCTTCAAAGGTAGAAATGATATAGTAATAAAATCTCTGTTAGAGGGCTGATGGAGAATGAAATGAGGAAACGTGTGTCCATCTTTTCTTCTGGTACTTGTGTGGTTTCTTTTTTCTTTTTTCTTACATTTAGATCTCTGACTTATTTGGAGTTTATTTTTGTGTATGGTGAGAGCTCTAACTCTTTTCAAATGTCTGCAAGTTTTCCTAGAGCCATTTATTTTAAAAAGTCCATTTTAATCTCTGAGAATGTTTTTCACATGCTTACAGAACACTCAGATTGACTAGATAAGAAGCTTGACCAGTGTCTGGCCACAATCTACCCTCAGATTTATTTCCATCCCAGCTGAGATGACTCTGACTGCTGGCTGTCCGGCCAAGCACCTGTCCAGGCTGGCTTGGTGATGACAGGCCTGTAGCAGGGCAAGGTCTCAAGGCCAATTTTGGCACCAGAACTCTGCCAAAACTCTGGTTTTGTGGATTGGATCTCATGGTGGTTTTTGAGTTTCTTGCCCCTGGTCATTTCCGTATGTTGAAACCTCACCAGCTGCTCTTGTTCTAATCCTGATGACCCAGTGAAGTGCAGGAGAGATGACAGGACCAAGAAAGAGACAATTGCTTGTTTCAGCTTGCTCTCAGAGTTCCTCTCACCTGTTTGGACTTATGTTAGATTGGAGAAACTGGAGATATGTTCATATCTTTATGCAGCAAGCATTTATTGAATATCGACCCCATGCTAGCTCCTGGCTGGAGCTCATGGTCTAATGGGGAGGGCTCAGACAGCACTAGGTAATAAAACTGATATGTAAATAGACAATAAGAACTCTTGCATAAAGGTACAGAATATTGTGAGAAGCATAGGAAAAAAGAAATCTGTGATTTGAGTTTGCAAAATGAGAATGAAGGCTGGAGAAAAGTTTTCAAGGTAGCCTTTTCAATAAAAATAGGTACTGTTCTCTGGTTAGAAAGCCCTTTCACCTCTAGTGTCTTATTGGATCTTCTGAGCACTACTCTACGAAAGGTATTAATGTTACCCGCATTCTGCAGGTGAAGAAACTAAGTTCTGGGGACATTAGCATGTAAGGGGCATAACCGGTATGTGAGTCTGGAGCTTCTGACTCTAGTATGTGTTTTGTTGCTTATTTTTCCTGGGATTGGAAAGAAGAAGTTGGCATGCACAGTTTGAATTATTTGGGAGTGTGGCTCACTTTCCCTGGCCCACTTCTGAGTAGGTGTAAACTTATTAGAAATTCGCTTCCCATTTCTCCCTCTCGACTCTCTCGTTTCCACTTCTTTTTTCTCAGTTTTCTCCCTCAAAAGTGGAAACAATATAGTAATAAAATCTCTGTCAGAGGGCTAACGGAGAACTAAGAGAGAAAATATATGTGACATAGGTTGGAAATTATAAAACACTACCCCAATATAGATGATTATTGTAATTTTCCCTGCTGGCGTGCACTCAAAAAAACCAGGCAACAATGGCCAATAATAGTTACTATGCTTTGACTGGCTGCCGTGTGCCTGCTGCTGTGTCAGGCACTTCATATACAAAATTGAATTTAGTTCTGTGACAGCCCAGCAAGGAGGAACCCTCATTCTAATTTTATACCCAAAGAAACTCAAAGGTGAAATCACACAACCAGAATTTGAATCCAGCATGTGATCAAAAACTGCTCTCCCGAAATCTAGGTTGGATGAGGATTAGGGAGAAAAATCTCTAGTTCTTTCTGCTCCATGCTTCCTGCCCTGATGACGCTCACCTCCTGACTACCAGCCTCTTCCTGACCATACCTGTCTGCTCCACACACCTAGCCCCTGCTTTTCCCCTCTGCTGCTAGCAGAAATGAAGAAGAGCTCTGAGATCCAAATAGGACACTTTGGTCCCACCTAGGCGAGGCTCAGAGGCTTGCCCAGCTGCTGTCCCTTTGAGAGGCAGTGTGTGTGCTGGTCTCCCAAACTGGAGAGGGAATGCTGTCAGCTCTGAAGACTCAGACTAGGAGCAAAGAGGACACCGGAGGCATCGGCAGTGGCCTGTTAGGTGAGTGACTGAGCATGTCTGGGGCTGGATGAGCAACTGGTCATGTCTGGGGCTGCCTTGCTGACCCCAGAATTTCTGCTGCCACATTGTGCCACGTTGTGCCATCTTCTAATTCATCTACAAGTCTAGAGGCATCCTGAGGATTATCTGCAACATTTGGTTGCTCTTCAGTTTTTTTTTGTCTTTGCTTGGAAAATGGAGGCAGTGTGGTACTCAGGGATATGGGGGATACATCCACGCAGTTGGGCAGGGCTTGCCATTGGCCAAGTTAGGGGATGTGGAGGAGGAGAATTTGGCGTATGAGTCACAAGAGAGAAGTGGGACTGGATCCAGCTTAGCACAGGGGGGCTTTTGGCTTTTGATCCTTCCCTAGTCTCTCTCCACGCATCTATGTGAGTTCATTTAAGGTATGAATAAATCAACGTACCCATGATCATCAAGTCCTCAAGGTAGTGTGAAGAGAAGACTGGCTAGAGGAGATTTCCTTCAACTCTGAGACTTGATAAATCCCCATTTACAGAACTTGCCCGGAGCTGGTTCACTGGTTTAGGTTGTAGGTTTTGTGGGGATGGGGTATGAAGTCAGAGAGGGAGGCGGCTGGAGGAGGGAGATTTCAAATTCATTGCCTGGGCCTGGGAGAGCCCAGAATCCTTACCACCTCATCTAGAAGAGAATAAGTAGGGGGAAGGGTGGGAAATAAGGAGTGCCTGCCCTTCTTATTTCCAACTGGCCAGGAAAAGGCATTGCTTAATCCCTCAGGCAGAAAGAGCAAGTAAGTCCAGCTGGCAGAAGCCATTCACCTCACCATTTATCTCTCTCTTCTGTAACTGCCACCTAAAGATAACTGATGTATTTAAAATATATTAGTGGGAGGAAGATCTACTTTCATGGCTATGGCCTCAAGCTTTGCCTAATTTTTTTTTTTTTTTTTTTTTTTGAGATGGAGTCCTGCTCTGTCGCCCAGGCTGGAGTGCAGTGGCGTGATCTCAGCTCACTGCAACCTCCGCCTCCCAGGTTCAAGTGATTTTCCTGCCTCAGTCTCCCGAGTAGCTGGGACTGTAGGCATGTGCCACCATGCCTGGCTAATTTTTTGTATTACTATTATTTTTTTTCGGTAGAGGCAGGGTTTCACTGTGTTGGCCAGGATGGTCTCGACTTCCTGACCTCATAATCCACCAGCCTAAACCTCCCAAAGTGCTAGGATTACAGGCGTGAACCACTGTGCCTGGCTTGCCTAAGATTTTTTTTTTTTTTTTTTAGCTTTCTTTGGTCAGTAATCTTATTCCCACCTCCCACTCCTGCTAACAGCATGTTTTCCAGAGGCTTGATGTATTTGTGATTCATTGCTGTGTAACAAATTACCCCCAGACTTAGCACTGAGCCCTGAAAATAATACTTCTTATCCTACAGCCTCTGGGGGTCAGGAATCTGGGAGCTGCATGCTGGGTGTCTCTGGGTCAACTTGTCTCCTGAAGCTGCAGTCAAGCTGCCAATTGGAGTGGTAGTCAACTACCACTAGTTGACTAGTTTGGAACCCTTGGCTTTCAAACACCATGGTTTCCTAGCATTTTCCTGAATTTCTTCATTGCTGAGAAGCCATTTCTACATTTTAACATAACTTACCATCTAGAGAGGCTGAGAAAACCTCAGGTGCTAGCTCTTTTTTATTTACAGCCCTTCCTGCAATTGATCGCTCACTCACATTTGACTGCAGGCAGCAGGAAGAAACCTGGTGGCATCTTCAAACCTTGGCTTAGAAATATTCTTTTTTTTTTGTGCCAGGCATGGTGGCTCATGCCTGTAATCCCAGCACTTTGGGAGGCCAAGGCAGGTGAATCACGAGGTCAGGAGTTCAAGAGCAGCCTGGCCAACATAGTGAAACCCTGTCTCTATTAAAAACACAAAAATTAGCTGGGCATGGTGGCACATGCCTGTAGTCCCAGGTACTCGGGAGGCTGAGGCAGGAGAATCTCTTGAACCCGGGAGGCGGAGGTTGCAGTGAGCTGAGATCATACCACTGTACTCCAGCCTGGGCAACAGAGCGAGACTTTGTCTAAAAATAAATAAATAAAATAAGAAATTTTTTTTTATTTTGAGAGGGAGTCTCCTCTGCCTCCTGGGTTCAAGTGATTCTCCTGCCTCAGCCCCCTGAGTAGCTGAAATTATGGGTGCGTGCCACCACACCCAGCTGATTTAGTAGAAACAGGGTTTCACCATGTTGGTCAGGCTGGTCTCAAACTCCTGACCTCAGGTAATTCATCCACCTCGGCCTCTCACAGTGCTGAGATTACAGGCATGAGCCACTGCGCCTGGCCAGGAATATTCTTAGCTAGATTACCTAGTTCATTAGACATATATTTAACTTTTCACATAACTGCAGGTGAGAGTGTTGCTAAGCTTTCTGCTACTTTATTACAAATATCCCCCTTCTTTCAGTTTCCAGTAAGATTTCTTCAATGTCCTGTAAGCCCTCGCCTTAGCATCCCCTAAATCAAAAATTCTATGAACAGTTGTATTCAAGGTACTTTAAACTTTCATTAGCACACTGTTCAAAACTCATTGCCTGGTTTTAAGGTTATTCCTACATTCTAGGTTTTTTATACCTAGGTGCCCCACTCTTAGTACCAAAATCTGTATTAGTTATTTATTTTTGCCTAACTTCAAACAGCAAGCATTACCTCACAGTTTCAGTGGGTCAGGGATCCAGAGTGGCTTAGCTGGATGTTTCTGGCTCAAGGTCTCTTTTGAGATTGCAGTAAAACTGTCAGGCAGGCCTTCAGTCTCATCTTAAGATCAAGTAAGGGCTGGGAGCAGTGACTCACGCCTGTAATCCTAGTACTTTGGGAGGCTGAGGCAGGTGGATCACTTGAGGCCAGGAGTTCAAGACCAGCCTGGCCAACATGATGAAACCTCATCTCTACTAAAAATACAAAAATTAGCCAAGCGTAGTGGTGCACACCTGTAATCCCAGCACTGTGGGAGGCCGAGGCGGGTGGATCACCTGAGGTCAGGAGTGCGAGACCAGCCTGGCCAACATGGCGAAACCCCGTCTCTACTCAAAATACAAAAATTAGCTGGGCATGGTGGCGCGTGCCTGTAATCCCAGCTACTCAGGAAACTGAGGCAGGAGAACTGCTTGAACCTGGGAGATGGAGGTTGCAATGAGCCTAGATCACGCCACTTTGTAACAGAATAAGACCTATCTCAAGAAAAAAGAAGACTCAATTGGCACTGAAGGATGGACTTTCATGTTCACTTATCTGATTGTTGGCAGGCTTGATTCCCTCACAGGTCGTTGGATTGAGGGCCTTAATTCCTTACTGGCTGCTGGACTGAGGGCCTCAGTTCTTTGCTGTAGCATGTAGGCCTCTTCACAGGGCTGTTCGTAACATGGCAGCTTGTGTATTTTAGCAGAAGTGATCCGAGAGAGAGAAAGGAAATGAGAGAGCCCCTACGATGGAAGCCACTGTCTTTATAACCTAATCTTCGAATTGACATTCAATGGCTTTGTTCATATTCAGTAGTCTAGACATAAGTCGTTAAATCTAGCCCACACTCCAGGGGAGGGGACTACACAAAGACCTGAATAGCAGAAGGTCAGGATCATTGGAAGCTATCTTAGAGGCCATCTATGCACTGAAATGAAACCATTTGTAGGCACAAATATTTACTGAGCAACTACTTTATGCCAGACATTCTTCTAGGCGCTTTGGATGCATTAATGAGTAGAACAGAAAAACAGGACTGTTCTCAAGGATTTTTCAGAGGAAATGGCCCATGCAACATTTTGGAGGCATGTGAGAGCATGGTGCCTTTGAGGAACCATTGGAAGTTCAGAAGGATGGGAACCTACTTGGGACTTGAGGTTTAGGAGGTGATCAGGATCCAAATCACAAAAGGACTTTCTTGCTATGTTGGGCATTTGGATAAATACCAAAGCAACAAGGAGTTATAATGGGCTTTAAGTGATGCAGTCATATTATATGTGGGAGAGTGGGCTGGATGCAGGGAAATCAAATAGAAGGTGGGAGCAGTAGTTCAGGCAAGAATTGATGTTTTCCATCAACTGGTGAATGAATAAGATGTGATGCATTCATACAGGGGAATATTATACAGTAATAAAAAGGAATGACACACTGCTACATGCTACAAGTGTGTCATGAAAGATTGCATATTGTATTAATATGATTCCATTTATATGAAGTTTCCAGGATGGGCAAATCATTCACAGAGACAAAGTAGATTAGCAGTTTCCTAGGGCTGGGGAGGATGAAGGCTGGGATGGAAAATGATGGCTACAGGGTGTGGGGTTTATTATTGTGGACATGAAATAAGTATTCTTAAACTGAATTTGGTGATGATTGCCACCATCAAACACTATAATGTATTCCTTCTAACTGTAAGTTTGTACCCATTAATCAACCTCTTTTTATCCCTGCCCTCCCTACCCTTCCCAGCTTCTGGTAACCATCATTCTACTCTCTACTTCCATGAGATTAACTTTTTAAACCCCACATATAAATGGGAACATGCAATATTTGTCCTTCTTTGCTGGGCTCATTTTGCTTAATATAATGACCTCCAGTTCCACACATATTGCTGCAAATAACAGGATTTTTTTCTTTTTTATGGCTGAATAGTATTCCATTGTGTATACATATTACATTGTCATTATCCATTTATCCATTGATGGACACTTAAGTTGATTTCATAGCTTTACTATTGTGAATAGTGCTGCAATAAACATGAGAGTTCAGGTATCTCTTTGATATACTAATTTTCTTTCTTCTGGATAAAGACCCAGAAGAAGAATTGCTGGATCATGTGAAAAATCACATTGAATCTGTAGATTGCTTTGGGTGGGATGATCATTTTGACTATATTAATTCTTTTGATCCATGAGCATGGGATGTCTTTCCATTTGTTTCTGTCCTTTTAATTTATCTTAACCATGTTTTCTAGTTTTTGTTGTAGAGGTTGTTTACCTTCTTGGTTAAATCTATTCCTAGATATTTTATTTTTTGTAGCTATTATAAATGAGATTGCTTTCTTGCTTTGTTTTTCAGCTAGTTTATTATTGGTGTATAGAAATGTTACTGATTTTTGTATGTTTATTTTGTATCCTGAAATTTTATTCAATTTGTTTATCAATTTTAAGAGTTTTTTGGTGGAGTCTTTAGGCTTTTCCATGTATAAGATCATGTCATCTGCAAAGAGGGACAATTTGATTTCCTCCTTTCCAATTTTGGATGCTGTTGATTTTCTGTCTCAATGATCTGTCTAAATGATCTGTCTAATGTTGAAAGTAGGGTGTTAAAATCCCCAACTATTATTGGGGTCTATCTCTGTGTCCATCTCTAATAATATTTGTTTTATATATGTGGGTGCTCCAATGTTGAATGCATATATACTTAAAATTGTTATATCCTCTTGCTGCATTGATTCCTTTATCATTATATAATGACCTTATTTGTTTCTTTTTGTTTTTTGACTTAATGTATATTTTGTCTGATATAGGTATAGCTAATCCTGCATGCTTTTGGTTTCTGTTTGTGTGGAAGAATTTTTTTATCCCTTTCTTTCTGTCTGTGTGTTTTTACAGCTGAAATGTTTCTTGTAGGCAGCATATAGTTGGGTATTCTTTATTTTTATTTTTATTTGATTCAGGCAGTCTAGATCTTCTAATGGGGGAATTTAAACTGTTCACATTCAAGTTTGTTGTTGATAGGTGAGGACTTACTCCTGCATTTTGTTAACTGTTTTCTTATTGTTTTGTATATCCTTTTTTCCTTTCTTTCTCGTTTATTGTTTACCTTTACAATTTGGTGGATTTTCTGTAGTGATTAACACTTGACGCCTTTCTCTTTCTCATTTGCATATCTGCTCTACCAGTGAGGTTTTTTTTTTTTTTGTTTGTTTGTTTGTTTTCTTTGAGACAAAGTTTTGCTCTTGCTGCCCAGGCTGGAGTGCAATGGTGCAATCTTGGCTCACTGCAGCCTCTGCCTCTCAGGTTCAAGCAATTATCCTGCCTCAGGCGCCCAAGTAGCTGGGATTACAGGCATGCACCACCATGCCTGGCTAATTTTGTATTTTATTTTAGTAGAGATGGGGTTTCACCATGTTGGTCAGGCTGGTCTAAAACCCCTGACCTCAAGTGATCCACCAACCTTGGCCTCCCAAAGTGCTGGGATTACAGGCGTGAACCACTGCACCTGGCCTCTACCAGTGAGTTTTATTCTTTTATGTGTTTTTATGATGATGAAAATCATTCTTTTACTTCAAGATATAGGACTCCCTTAAGCATTTCTTGTTGAGCTGGTATAGTGGTGACAATTCCTTCAGTTTTTGCTGCTCTAAGGAAGACTTCATTTCATCTTCAGTTTTTTTAAATATAAAGGTTTGCAAATTTTATTTTATTTTTAACTTTTATTTTAGGTTCAGGGGTGCATGTGCAGGTTTGCTATATGGGTAAAGAGCATATTATGGGGGTTTGGTGTACACATTATTATTATTATTTGATCCTTTAACCTCCTCCCCCTCTCCATCCTCAGATAGGCACTGGTGTCTGTTGTTCCTTTCTTTGTGTATGTATGTACTCAATGTTTAGCTTTCCCTTATAAGTGAGAACATGTGGTGTTTGGTTTTCTGTTCCTGTTTTAGTTTGCTTAGGGTAATGGCCTCCAGCTGCATCCACGTTGCTGCAAAGAACACGATCTTGGTCTTTTTTATGGCTCCATAGTATTCCTTGGTGTATACGTATCACATTTTCTTTATCCAGTCTACTATTCATGGACATTTAGGTTGATTCCATGTCTTTGCTATTGTGAATGGTGCTGCAATGAACATATTTGCACGTGTGTCTTTATGATAGAATGAGTTATATTCCTTTGAGTATATACCCAATAATAGGATTGCTGGGTCAAATGGTAATTCTCTTTTACGTTTTTTGAGAACTTGTTAAACTGCTTTCAGCAATGATGGAACTAGTTTACATTCCCACCAGCAGTGCATAAGTGTTCCCTTTTCTCAACAGCCTTGCCAGCATCTGTTATTTTTTGACCTTTTAATAATAGTCATTCAGACTGGTGTGAGATGATATCTCATTGTGGTTTTGATTTGCATTTCTCTAATGATCAGTGATGCTGAGCATTTTTTCGTTTGCTTATTGGCTGCATGAATGTCTTCTTTTGACAAGTTTCTATTAATGTCCTTTGCCCACTTTTTAAATGGGGCTGTTTGTTTTTTCTCTTGTAAATTTAAGTTCCTGATATATCCTGGATATAAGACCTTTGTCAGATGCATAGTTTGCACATATTTTCTCCCATTCTATAGGTTGTCTGTTTACTCTGTTGGTAGTTTCTTTTGCTGTGCAGAAGGTCTTTAGTTTAATTAGATCACATTTGTCAATTTTTTTTTGTTGCTGTTGCAATTGCTTTTGGCATCTTTATCATGATGTCTTCGCTAGGTCTTATGTCTAGAATGGTATTTCCTAGGTTATCTTCCAGGGTTTTTATAGTTTTTGGCTTTGGATTTAAGGTTTTATCCATCTTGAATTAATTTTTATGTATGGTGTAATGAAAGGGTCCAGTTTCAATCTTCTGCATATGGCTAGCCAGTTATCTTGGCACCATTTATTGAATAGGGAGTCCTTTCCTCATTGCTTGTTTTTGTCAGCTTTGTCAGAGATCAGATGGTTGTAGGCATGTGACATTATTTCTGGGCTCTGTATTCTGTTCCATTTGTCTATGTGGCTGTTTTTGTACCAGTAGCATACTGTTTTCATTACTATAGCCTTGTAGTATAGTTTGAAGTTGGGTAATGTGATGTCTCCAGCTTTGTTCTTTTTGCTTAGGACTGCCTTGGCTGTTTGAGCTCCTTTTGGTTCCATATGAATTTTAAAATAGCTTTCTTCTAGTTCTGTGAATAATGTCATTGGTAGTCTAATAAGAATAAAATTGACTCTGTAAACTGCTTTGGGAAATATGCCCATTTTGACAATATGGATCCTTCCTATCCATGAGCATGGAATGTTTTTCCATTTGTTTGTATTATCTCTGATTTCTTTGAGCAGTGTTTTGTAATTCTCATTGTAGAGGTCTTTCGCCTCCTTGGTTAAGCTGTATTTCTAATACTTTATTCTTGTTGTGGCTATTTTGAATGAGATTGCATTCTTGATTTGGCCTTAGCTTGGATGTTAGTGTATAGGAATGCTAGTGATTTTTGTACACTGGTTTTGCATTCTGAAACTTTGCTGAAGTTGTGTATCAGATTAAGAAGCTTTTGGGCAGGAGCTATGGGGTTTTCTAGGTATAGAGTCATACTGTCTGCAAACAGGGGTAGTTTGACTTCCTCGCTTCCTATTTGGATGCCTTTTATCTTTGTCTCTTGCCTGATTGCTCTGGCTAGGACCTGAGTACTATGTTGAATAGAAGTGGTGAGAGGGGAATGTGACAGTCTTCAAGGGGAATGCGCCAGTCTTCAAGGGGAATGCGCCAGTCTTCAAGGGGAATGCGCCAGTCTTCAAGGGGAATGCTTCTAGCTTTTGCCCATTCAGTATGAGATGGCTGTGGGTTTTTCATAGGTGGCTCTTATTATTTTGAATTATGTTCCTTCAATGCCTAGTTTGTTGAGGGTTTTTAACATGAAGGGGTGTTGAATTTTATTGAGAGCCTATTCTGCATCTACTGAGATGATGTGGTTTTTGTTTTTAGTTCTGTTTATGTGGTGAATAACATTTATCGATTTACATATGTTGAACCAACCTTGTATCCCAGGGACGAAGCCTACTTGATTGTGATGGATTCACTTTTTGATGTGTTACTAGATTTGGTTTGCTAGTATTTAGTTGAGGATTTTTGCATTTATGTTTATCAAGATGATTGGCTTGAAGTTTTATCTTTTGTGTGTCTCTGCCAGGTTTTTGTATCAGGATGATGCTGGCCTCATAGAATGAGTTAGGAAGGAGACACTCCTCCTCAATATTTTGGAATAGTTTCAGTAGGAATGGTACCAGCCTTTTCTTATATGTCTGGTGGAATTCAGCTGTAAATTTGTCTGATCCTGGGCTTTTCTGATTGGTAGGCTTTTTATTACTGATTCAATTTCCAAACACATTATTGGTCTGTTCAGAAATTCAATCTCTTCCTGGTTCAAACTTGGGAGGTTGTATGTTTCTAGGAATTTATACTTTTTTTTTCTAGGTTTTCTAGCTTGCGTGCATAGAGGTGGTTCATAATAGTCTCTGAGGGTGTTTTGTATTTCTGTGGGATTAGTGATAATGTCCCCTTTGCTATTTCTGATTGTGTTTTTTTGGATCTTCTCTCTTTTTTTCTTTTCTTTTCTTTTTCCTTTTTTTTTTTTTTTTTGTTGAGACAGAGTCTCGCTCTGCGGCCCAGGCTGGAGTGCAATGGTACGATCTAGGCTCACTGCAAGCTCCACCTCCCGGGTTCACGCCATTCTCCTGCCTCAGCCTCCCGAGTAGCTGGGACTACAGGCACCTGCCACCATGCCCAGCTAATTTTCTTTTTTTTGTATTTTTAGTAGAGACGGGGTTTCACCGTGTTAGCCAGGATGGTTTTGATCTCCTGACCTCGTGATCCACCCACCTCAGCCTCCCAAAGTGCTGGGATTACAGGAATGAGTCACTACGCCCAGCCTCTTTTTTCTTTATTCATCTACTAGTGGTCTATCTATGGTCTCTCTATCTTATTAATTCTTCTTCTTTTTTTTTTTTTGAGACAGAGTCTCACTTTGTCACCTAGGTTGGAGTGCAATGGCATGATCTTGGCTCACTGCAACCTCCGCCTCCCGGGTTCAAGCAATTCTCCTGCTTCAGTGAACTGAGTAGCTGGGGTTACAGGTATGCACCACCACGCCTGTCTAATTTTTGTATTTTTAGTAGAGATGAGGTTTCACCATATTGTCCAGGCTGGTTTTGAACTCCTGACCTCAAGTGATCTGCCTGTCTAGGCCTCCCAAAGTACTAGGATTACAGGTGTGAGCCATTGTACCCAGCTCTCCTTCATTTCTGATAGTTTTGCTGGTATAGTATTCTTGGTTAGCAGGTTTTTTTTTTTTTTTTTTTCTCTTTCAGCACTTTGAATGCGTCATTCAATTCTCTCCTGGTCTCTAAGGTATCTGCTGAGAAATCTGCTATTAGCCTGATGGGGATTCTCCTATATGTGACTTGACACTTTTATCTTGCTGTTTTTAGAATCCTCTCTTTGGCTTTTGACAGTTTGACTGTAATGTGTCTTGGAGAAGACCTTTTAGGGTTGACTATATTTGGGGATTTTTGAGTTTTTTTTGTATCTGGATATCTATATCTCTTGCAAGACTTGAGAATTATTCAACTACTATTTCATTAGATAAGTTTTCCATGTTTTGCCCATCTCTTCTCTTTCTGGAACTCCCCAAATTTGAATGTTTGGTTGCTTTATAGTTCTATGTGTCATGTAGATTTTCCTCATTTAAAAAATTCTTATGTATTATTTATTTATTGTCTGACTGGGTTATTTTAAAAGACATGTATTCAAGTTTAGAAAGTATTTCTT
Organism: Macaca fascicularis; assembly: GCF_037993035.2. NCBI lineage: Eukaryota > Metazoa > Chordata > Mammalia > Primates > Cercopithecidae > Macaca > Macaca fascicularis. The sequence continues at coordinate 140,209,497 of NC_088382.1, forward strand.
CTGTTTAGTCTATTATTGGAGCTCTGAATTGTATTTTTTCATTCACTGAATTCTTCAGTTTCAGAATATCTGTTTTGTTCTTTTTTATGACATTTAGCTCTTTGTTGAATTTCTCATTCAGATAATTGTTTTCTTGATTTGCTTGTATCGTTTATCTGTGTTTTCTTGTACCTTATGGCATTTAAAAAATCATTATTTTGCATTTTGCTCAGGCATTTCATAGATTTTCTTTTCTTTGGAATCTCTTGCTGGAGAGTTTGTGTGCTCCTGTGTAGGTTTCATGTTTTCTTGCCTTTTCATGTTTCTTGTGTTCTTATGTCGGTAGCTATGCATCTGGTGTAACAGTTGTCTCTTCCAATTTTATGGATTGACTTTTGCAGGGGAGGAATTTTTTCCTGTAGATGTATCTATGGTGATGGTGTTGGTTGAGTAGGACAGTTTGGCTTTGATTCTGGGTAGGTGTAGTGGTATAGTCTTCATGATTTCCTCAGCTGTAATTAGCATCAATGTTGTGTATGTTTCTCAGTATTTAGGCTGTGGTTGTTAGTGAAGACTATGATGAGTCTTTGGTGGGATCAACGATGTCAGGTGAGCCAGTACTTGGGCACCAGTGGTGGCAGTGGCCTGGGTGTGCTGGTCCACAAGCCCACAGGTGGAAAAGGTGAGTGCCTGACAAGGTATGTCTCAGCAAGCTGGTCCTTAGGCCTCCAGGTGGCATTCTTTGTTGCTGGTGATGGCAGTGGTAGTAGATGGAGCAGGTATGTCCCCAGGCTCTCTGATGGTATGTACCAGCAACAGTAGGCAGGGCATATCAACTCCCAGGACCCCAGATGGTGTTCTTGTGCACCAGCGTTGGTGCTGGTGGGTATTACGGACCTGTCCTCGGGCTCCCAGATGATATACATGGGAACTGGTGGTGGCAGGTGGTATGAGCCTGTCCTCAGGTCCTGGAATAGCATGCAGGTGGACCAGACCCCAGGTTTCCTGAAGGCATGTGCAAGTGTGCAGTGGCCCTGCTATTGGAGAGGTTGGGGTTCCTCTCAGCGACAGTGCTCCTATGTAGGTGACTTTCAGGCTCTGGAAACCACACACTTTGGCTCCCTTTGTCCCAGGGGACAGCCCCGCTGGTGAGCTGCACTACCTATTCCCTGGGGTATAGGACATTGCCTGGACTAGAGTGAGGGGGATTTGGCCCCACTGTGGGGTCCAGCTGGTGTTCAACACTGCAGCCCTTTTAGTTGATGTGGGGTGGGGGGAATATCAGCAGGGCTACAGGGATGTGGAGACACAGGGGTCGTTAGGCTCAAGGGGAGAATGTAGTCTCTTGGGAGCTGGGCTCTCAAAATGGCACCATGCTGCAACTGCTTGGGTCTTGGAGGGTGTGCGGGACCCAGTGCAAACTCCCTGTACAGAATGATGCTGTCAAATGGACTCCAGCATCTCCCTGTACTCATCTCAGAGCCAGTGAGGGCTTAAGGGCTCTCCCATGTCTGGGATTGCAGGGGGAATGTGAACTGCTAGGGATTTCTTTCTACTTTTTCTTTGTTATTAGGAGTTTCTCCTGGCTCTGAGCTGATCCTGGCTGGGCCAGCTGCCTTGTTTTCTTTTCCTTCCGTGCCTCAGAGGTACCCTGTCACTCCCCTGCTGAATTCCAGTGTTCTCTCTTAGAAATTCTATTTGACATGTAGTTATCTATATGTTGTTTGGTCATTTGTGGAGATGAGTGTCACTATAAAAATGGCTTGCAAGAGTGGGTTCCCTCTCTTCTGCCTTTCCTCCCATGTAAGGACATGGTGTTCCTCCCATCTGGTGGGTGCAACATTTAAGGTAACATCTTGGAAGCAGAGACTGGGCCTTACCAAGTACCAGAACCTGTCAGCAACTTGATCTTGAACTTCCCAATCTCCAGAACTCTGAGAAATAAATTTCTGTTTTTTATGCATGACCCATTCTTAGATATTCTGTTATAGCAGTGCAAAACAGACTAAGGCAAGGTCTCTTGCTCTTCTCAACTTACTATGTTGCCTCTGCTAACGGTATGTGCATAAAACTTACTCTGATAATTAATTTTGTTGTTTCCTTGAAGTGAAGGAGGAAACATTCATTTCTTCTGGATGGCTTTCTGTATCCAATGACCTCTTTGCTACCATATTCAATGAATAGCTTTCAACTCTTATCTTTTGTTGCTGTTGACCAGTCACTCTTGAAGGCTTTTTTTTTTGCCTTTGGCTCCATTCTTGTTTTTCCTCCCATCACTATGATCAATACTCCTGCTCAGAACTTTCCTTAACTCTTAGTTTGTATTTTTTTTTTTTTTTTCAGGATTCTGCCTCATGCCTGTTTCTCTTCACGGTGTATAACCTTGTTCTTGGTGAGCTCACCTATGCCCATGCTTTCAAGGATGATTTTTCTGTATGTGAATAATGTCTCTAGATTTGTAACTCTAGTCCAGTTTTTCCTTCTGAGTACCAGACTTTATGTTCCTGGCCTATGCAACATCTTACCACTTAGATGCCTTACAGGCACCTCAACCCAGCATGTGTAAAACTCATCTCCTGTACCATTACCATCCTGCCCCTGGCCTGCTCTTCCTCTTATTGCCCTAAGTGAACAGTGTTAGCAAGCGCCCACACAGCTTTCCCAGCCAGAGCCTCCCCAACATCTTTTGCTCTTTCCTTCTCTCTCCTTCACATTTCAGTTCCTAAGTCTGTCCAACCCTTTTTCTTCACATCTCTTGATCTAATTCAGTTCTCTCAATCCCCACGACATTACCCTAGTTCAGGCTGACATAATCTCTTTGCTGATTTACTGCATTAGCCTCCTGGCTGGTTTCTCTGCCTCTAGTCTCAATTCCCTGTTGCATTCAAAGAGGTTTGAGATGAAAATCTGCTCATGTTGCTTTCCTGACAAAATGTCTTTGATGATGCCTCATTGCTCATGAGATAGAGTACAAAATCTTTAATAAGACTCTGAATGATCTAGCCTCTGTCTCCTTTTTCTTCTCATTTCTCTCTGCTCTCTTGGTTAAACCCTATCCTCAAGGAATTCCTTTCTGTGTCTCAAAGGCACCATACTCTCTTGCCTCTGGACCTTCACATGAGCTTTCCTCTTTGCTAAGAATATTCTCCTCAGAGATTTTTCTGGCTTATTTTTCAACCAGTCTTAGGGCTTGCCTTAGGCACTCCTCCTTCTGGAAAGCACCCTGCCCCCACCTCTATTCTGCAGGGCTGTGGGAGGTGCATTTCTGTGATCTCATTTATCTTATTAATTATCCTCCTGTCCTCTAATTTATTATTTGTTTCCTTGTCTAGATTGCAAGCTTTTGCAAAGATGTGAAACTTATTTGTTTTACTCACTGTGCTATCTCCCCGTGTTTAATATAACAGAGGCTCACCGAATATTGGAATGAATGAATGAAAATTGTGTCTAGCACAGTGTCATATGATCACAGATGAGTTAACCAGGAAATTAACATTACTACAAGATGGCATTTCTTCATTGTGGTTTGGCCTGATTTTATCAGTGGATCCTGGTGACAATGTTATATACTAATATTAAAATGATAGACTGAGTGTGGTGGCTCATGCTTGTAATCCCAGCACTTTGGGAGGACAAGGTGGGAAAATTGCTTGAGCCCAGGAGTTGGAGACCAGCACAGGCAACATAGTAAGATTCCATCTCTCCAAAACAAAACAAAACAAAACAAAACAAACCCAAAATGAGAGCATACTATTGTTGTCTTTTAAATTTATGCCCTGAGTAAGATGTTGCTACCAGAATAAGCATGATCTGGAATGAGACAGAACCAGTTTTCAGTCCCGATTCTCTCCTTCCTGGTTGCATTGGTTAACCTCTTTGAGCCTCAAATCCTTCAGTAGAAAAATGGGAATAATATAACCTGCCTTGTAGGTTCAATGTAGTAAGTGAATGAAATAATACATGCAAGGTACTTAGTACAGGAGCTGACAAAAATAAGTACTTAAAAATATTAGTCATTATTAGTATTACAGTAAGGATAATAAACACTACTTTGCCTGGCAACTAGATGCTTGGTAGCTTGTATTATTACTATTATTATAAAGGAATGCTGCTGTTTTACTGTAGTGACTTCGAGCTGAATTGGCAGGAAGTTGCTCTTTGGAGGTTCAGGGAAGTGGGAACCAGTGCTGAGAAGGTTCTTCCTCTGGTTTCCTAGAGGCAGAGCAAGAGCAGTCAGTTTGGATTGCACCAGGCCAAGGGAGAGCTTTGAAAGGGAGTCATTTAAAGTGCAGCACCTTCTCCTGGCAACTTACTTCTTGAGACAAAGCACAGCACAGCATTTGGAGAGGCCATTGTTGAGTAGCTTGGGATTTTTCCTTCTGCCAACCTGAAGGGAAAAAAACACAGCCCAGGGCAGCCTTTGGAATTGCATGGGATGATCTGGGTAAGAGCGCTTAAAGGAGAACTTTGTACTTGGGAAAGACCATATTTGTGAATTTCTGTTGAAACCTCGTGGACACATCTTCGTAACAAGCACTACAAATGTTAAAGGAGGCTCAATCACCAGTCTGAAGGCATTTTGCCTCTAACCTGAGGCTTCTAAGGACTGCTTTACCTATAATATGCTCCTTGGTGATTCCTCCATACTCATTTTCCAAAGGCTGGCCTTTGGGGTGTGAGCACTGCAATTTCCCTTCCCAGTTAAGATCCAGGAAGTGAGCTGTGTTGCAGAATCCCAGAGATTTGGGTATTTGGACTATGCAGGTCTATTGCTTCTCTGGCTTCTGACTGAGGGCACTAGCACGTTCTATGTGCAGGCCTGGGACTCCTGGCTACTTGGAGGGTGTGATGAGAACTTTACAAGCTTAAAGTGTCAGAAGAGGGTGGGTCTGGGGGTCTGGGCAGAGCTGGGCTGGAACTTTGGCTCTGCTACTTACATTAGTGCACCCTTGGTTAAGTTACAGCACTGTTCTGAGCCTGTGCTTCCTTATCTGTAATGGGGGATCATCCCTTAACTTAATATGATAATTGGTATGTCTGGATTTAGTTCTACCACCTTATGATTTGGATTCTTTTTATTCCCTATGTTTTTATTTTTCTGTTTTCCATTTCCTGTCTTCTTTGGAATTATTTGAATATTTTCAGTATTTCATTTTGACTTATCTATGGAGTTTTTGACTGTATCTGCTGTGGACTGGATTGCATCCCCCAAATTCACATGCTGAAGTCCTAACCCTGAATGTGGTGGTGTTTGGAGATGGGGCCTTTGGGAGGTATTTAGCTTTAGATGATGACATGAGGGTGTTGCCTACATTATGGGATTAGTGGCCTTATGGTATGTTTTGGCTCTGTGTCCCCACCCAAATCTCATGTCAAAGTGTAATTCCCAGTGTTGAAGGAGAGGCCTGGTGGGAGGTGGTTCAATCAGGGGATTGACTTCCGCCTTGCTGTTCTTGTGATAGAATTCTCACAAGATCTGGTTGTTTGAAATGGTGTAGCACTTCCCACTTTGTGCTTGCTCTCTCTCTCCTGCCACTGTGGTAAGACATGCTTGCTTCCCCTTCCCCTTCTGCCATGATTGTAAGTTTCTGAGGCCTCCCAGCCATGCTTCTTGTACAGCCTGTGGAACTGTGAGTCAATTAAACCTCTTTTCTTCATAAATTACCCAGTCTCAGGTAGTTCTTTATAGCAGTGTGAGAACAGACTAATACACCTTATAAGAAGAAATGCTAGAGAGCTTGCTTCCTTTCTCCCCATTCTCATGTACCAAGGAAAGGCCACGTGAGGACAAAGGGAGAAGGTGGCTATCTACAGCCCGAAGAGAGAGCCCTCACCAGACATCATCCCTGCTGTCCCCTTGATCTTGGACTTCTAGTCTCTAGAATTGTGAGAAATAAATCTCTGTTGTCTAAGCCACCCAGTCTATGGTATTTTGTTATGGCAGGCTGAGTTGACTAAACAATACCTCTTTGTGTCTTTTATTCTTAGTGGTTACTCTAGGGATTACAATAGTCTACTTAGAATCTATGTTTTACCATTTCTAGTGTGCATCTTGTAGGTCCATATACCCTTCTGCCTTTTATGTTGTAATTGTCATGTGTATTTCATGTATATACATTGAAAATCTCACCTGTCCATCATTTTTGATTTAATGATAATACATATGTTAAAGAACTTAGGAGAAAGGTAGTCATGTAAGTAATATGTCATTTTTCACTGGCTGTTTCCAGTTTTTTTTTTTCATTTCTTTGTTTTGGCAGTTTGATTATGATGTGTCTGGTAAATAAATGTATTTGAAAGCATTTTTTTTCACACAAGGGGAGTATAAGAAAGACTCTATATATTGTGATTGCACGTTGGACTAAGCCACATAAAATATCCAAAATTCAATTGGATATAAGTATCTTGTAAGAATTGTATAGTCCTAAGAATATAAAGAATGCAGAACTCCATCAGATCTCAAAGCTTCAAAAAATACCTTTCATAGCATATAATCAATTTAAAAAACCTAGGATTAGAAGGAGAAAATCATTTACACATTGAGGAGCTTATCACCTAAGGTAGGAACTTCAGATTTTGTTAACAGATGAAAAAATAGGTAATTAATTACCCCTAAGAAAGTGGGCTGACTGCTTTCCTCTTGAAGTTATGTATCGTTTATACAAACGATACTAATATTCAGAAATAAGAATCTAGGCAGTCTGCTCCATCCCACATCTCTGTTATAGAAGCCAACTGCAACAAATAAGGCCTCAAGTGGCCTGAGGTTCTTCCAATTGTCATGACGTATGTGAGGGCTGCAGTTCAAAGGACTGTGGAGCCATAGACCAGACGACACTATCAGGAGACAGCCTGTGATGGCTCCAGTCCCTGAGGATATATTACTTTCTTTGTCCAAGATACATTCCTTCTCATCTGAAGTGTGAACTGCCAGGACAGCACTGGACTCCATGCCAACCCCGTCACTCTAGCTGGGAGATCGAGTCCACAGGAAGGAATTATGAATAAAGACCTGCTCTCTGCTACAAGTTGGCTCTGTACTACAAAGTCAGAGACCAGTGGACAACAAGACACAACTATACTAAAACCATCACCAAAACAATGTGAGTCTGACTCCTTAGCCAATTATGATGTTTAAGCTTAATCACCCAAAAACCTAAGTTGTCACCATTCTAAGGCAGCTTTAAAGTATACAGTAAGAGGGGGCATCTCTGGACCCTGTGGCATCTGCGGCTAACAGTAAATTCTATAACGAAGTCTGGAAAAACTGCTGCAGGCTACGGGAGCAATGACTTCTCTGGACTGCTGTTATGAACTGGAAAACTACTGGGCTCATATCAGCTGTGGAATTCACAACAATCTTTACTTATGTGTGGATGTAAACATCCAAAGTTGGGGAGCACTGAAGCCCCCAGAATCAAGAGAACTCTGTGGCAAATATTCTAAAAATGAAAATTGCAGCAAGCAACAGTCTTGGTATTTGACTCCTTCAGTGGCACACTTCTCTTTGTTCTGTGAAGGAATCCTGTGGCTTTCTTTCAGTTTACATGTCTACTTACATCTTCTTCTAGATGTGTATTTTGTTTTGTTACTCTTTCTTTTTTTTCGAGATGGAGTCTCGCTCTGTTACCCAGGCTGGAGTGCAGTGGCATGATCTTGGCTCACTGCAACCTCTGCTCCCAGGTTCAAGCAATTCTCTTGCCGCTGCCTCCTGAGTAGTTGAGATTACAGGCGTCCACCACTACACCTGGCTAAATTTTGTATTTTTAATAGAGACAGTGTTTCACCACGTTGGCCAGGCTGGTCTTGAACTGCTGACCTCAGGTAATCCATCCGCCTTGGCCTCCCAAAGTGCTGGGATTACAGGCATGAGCCACTGTGCCCAGTCTGCCTTTTTACCTTTCCCCTCTCATTGGCAAAATCTACAGATAATTCATGCCTTACATGTATGTTATCAGTTTCTTGAAAATGTCAATGTGTCAATACAATGACCACTTTCACCTAAAAGATCCCAAAACAATTTCTGGGAACGTGATGGTAGTGCTGGTCCCTGCTCATATATAAATGGGAACCTATAAAATGGATACGTTAAGAATTTAGGTGAACTAGTCCTTGACTTCATCTGGTTCTTAATCCCTCTCTTAAATAAATGAGAAACCTATTTTTTATAAAATTCTGAATTTGCATTTTTAAATGGTGTGTAACCACATTTCTCTCTGAGATAAAGGTCCAGCTAGGTGGCCCAGGACTGGTAGTTATTTTTAAATTTTTTTATTTTATTTTATTTTTTTAACAAGTGAGAGCATAGCAAACTGTCTACCTTAATGTAATCTTACTATTGGCAGTCTGAATTTACATGGCTTTATCATTCCAGAAAACTGTGGCATAGTAAGAAGGAATTACAAATAACTTTATAGTTGGTTTCAAGAACTTCCCCAAAAGTCATTCATCAGAAAGACTGTTCCTATAGTCCTAAGTAGAGTAAACACCCCTTCTTAGTACAAAGGAGTGCTCAAGAAGGCTCATCAAAGGACTTGAAGGTTGCTTGGTTTCCACGAGTGTTTCACTGTCATGGTGTCTACCAAACCTACCTATTATTTTGCAAACTTTGCCCAATCCCAATCAATTAATTCCTTCTCCCCTAACTGAAAGACCTATCTGAAACCAAACTTTTGAATCTCATACATTTGTTAACAACCTTTTCTACTTCATGATTCTATAAGGATTTTGTTAAGATGGTATTCTCTCTTACTGTGGCAAGCAATCAGCTCAACTTTTCTTTATTACTAGGTTATTTTCATGGCTATTTCAGGGAGTCAACAATTATTATAACCTGAAGGTTGCACACGCAACTTTCTATTGGCCATGACTTGGTCATGTGGTTACATCTAAATGCCAGGGAGATTGGAAAAATGTAGTTTTTAGATGGGTATTTTTATGTTCAGCTAAAACTTCTATTCCTATAGAAAAGTCAGAAAACAAGTAATTGGGGAACAGCTACAAATACTCATGTCAATATAAAAACTAATACCAGGGCTGGGTGCAGTGGCTTACACCTCTAACCCTAGCATTTTGGGAGGCCAAGTTTGGTGGATTGCTTGAGCTGAGGAGTTTGAGACCAGCCTGGGCAACATGGCAAAATCCCATCTCTACAAAAAACAAAAACAAAAACAAAAGTTAGCTGGGTGTGGTGGTATGCTTCTGTGGTCCCAGTTATTTAGGGGGCTGAGATGGGAGGATCGCTTGAGCCTTGGAGGCAGAGGTTGTAGTGAGTGGAGATTGTGCCACTGCACTCCAGCCTGGGCGATAGAGTCAGAGCATGTCTCAAAAAAAAAAAAAAAAAAAAAGACTAATATTAATAGACAACATTTACTGATGACTCCCTCTGTGTCATGTCCTTGAAAAGATCTTTTCCACAGATGGTCTCATTCAGTCCTCAACACCATGAAGCAAGCACTATGGTTATTGCAATTTTACTGAAGAAATTGAGGCACAAAAAGGCTAAAAAAACCTGGCTAAGTTCACAAAGCTCCTCAATGCTGGAAGTAGATTTAATCCAGGAGGTTGGCTATAGAGTCCAGAGAGTAAGATGAGGTAGAGCGACATGTGATTTTGACAGAGATGTCTCGGAAGCAATACTAGGTGTAATAGTTTTCTATTGTTATGTATCAAATTACCACAAACTAGGCAGATCGAAACTGCCTGTATCAGTTTAGTATATCAGTTTCTGTTGGTAAGGAATCTGAGCAAGTCTCACGTATATATAGGAACTCAGGGGCTCTCTGCTCCAGGTCTTGCAAAGCTGCACTCAAGGTGTCTGCTTGGCTGCATTCTCATCCAGAGGCCTGAATGGGGAAGAGTTCGATTCCAAGCTCATTCAGGTTGCTGACTGAATTTGGGCGAAGGCCCCAATGTCTTGCTGGTTGTTGGCTAGGCAAAGAATCTCCAGTGTTGGAGGCTGCCCACAGTTCCCTGCCATGTGGACCTCCCTCCAGAAAAGCTGTTCAGACATGGCAGATTGATTTTTCAAGGCCAGTAGGGGTGCCCCTCTCTCCAGTACAGAGTCCTGTGTAACAAAATGTAACCACAAGGGTGATGTTGAAACATCTTCGCACTAATCAAGGTAGTGACATTTCATCATCACTGGCATAGTCAATCAAGTCACAGGTGCTAAGGGGAGGAGAGTAAACAAGGTCGTGACTCACTGGGGGTCAGCTTGGGGTGTGTTTGCCACACTGAGTTATGAGACAGATGACGTACATTTTACCCTGACCCCACCATTTACAAGATGTGTATCTTTCAGCCAGTCACTTCACTTCTCTTGATACGTGTTTTCATCTCTAAATTGAAACTAATAATTTGCTCCCTGCCCGTGTCACAGTTTCTGGGAAGATTAAATGAGAATGCATGTGCAGAAGATACAAAACTATGAAATTATAGTGTGCATGGACATGAACTTATTACCCAGATAAAGCCCTTATTAGAACCAGTTATATTCCTTGGAATTGAATACATGTTAAGTCGCATAAATTTCTGATCTATCTGTCATCAGGGGCTTAATTGTACTTGGACAACAGAAGACTATATTTAATTTTATACAGACACTTACGTTTAATCAATTATGCTAATGGAATGTGTATGCAAAAAGCTTTACAATTAAGTAAGACTCTTGAGAGTACTTTTTCAGAATGATTTAAACTTCATAAATGTAGCCATACAGATCATATAACATTTGCATAATATTCTGCTAGCCAGACATGTCTGCTAAATAAATGCAGAGCTGGAGTCATGTAATGAATTATGAGTCAAAACAGCGAACTTCTGGATTCGGCACTATCAGACCCACAGAATGGCTCTGTGATGTTGGGTAAATGAATTCACTATACTATGAGCCTGAAGTGCCTTCTAGTTCACAGATTCTAAGAACAGAAACGACAGTGCCATTACCTGATTCAACATATTTAGGATTTTTGGTTATAGTAGGTAGGTCTCATCATATACCTCTTTCATGAGAGTCTGTCTGTGTGCACAGCAACTTGAATTAGAGGTTCTGGGTGGGGTGGATGCTCTGAGGGGGCTGCCTCATTTCCCTTAAGGACCAATGCAGTCATTCCTCCGGTTGATGCTAATGTCGTCTGCTGAGAGTTGACAGCTGAGTTCCTGCCCAGGAATTGCTGCTTAGCTCCATGCCATGCCTTCTCCCTGGGAGCAACTCATAGCAAAAGACTGGTGGATGCAAGAGTCATAAAGGAGGAGACTAGAGGGCCAGCCTCTAGCTTCCATTTGGGTCGGCTCTGACTGGTCGATCCTGGCCCCAGCATTCCCCATGGGTTGGCTGAGACCTCTTTTGCAACTACCTTGCACTTTAATTCCTTCTGCCCAGTCCTATTTGTGTCACTTTATGACAGGTGTCCATCCTGAGGATGCACCTTAATCAACCACCATCTTAGTGTCTGTTTACCAGTGTTATCAGCTGGCATCAGCTTCAAGTAACAGAACACCAAGCAAAATGTTGGTTAAAAAATGTTGTGCAAGGTTAGTTAATTCAGTGGCTCATGAACATCTTCAAAGATCCAGATGCTGTTCAACTTTTCATTCTGCCACCAATAAGAAGAAAAACATGGGCTGGGAGCAGTGGCTTATGCCTGTAATCCCAGCACTTTGGGAGGCCGAGGCGGGCAGATCACCAGAGGTCAGGAGTTCGAGAACAGCCTGGCTAACGTGATGAAACCATGTCTCTACTAAAAATACAAAAATTAGCTAAGCGTGGTGGTGGGCACCTGTAATTCCAGCTACTCGGAAGGCTGAGGTGGGAGAATCTCTTGAACCTGGGAGGTGGAGGTTGTAGTGAGTCGAGATTGTGCCATTGTACTCCAGCCTCGGTGACAAGAGTGAAACGCTGTCTCAAAAAAAATCTCAGCACTTTGGGAGCCCAAGATGGGAGGATCACTTGAGCCCAGGAGATTGAGGATGCAGTGAGCTGTGATTGTGCCGCTGCACTCCAGCCTGAGCCACAGAGTGAGACCCTGCCTCAAAAAAACAAAACAAAACAAAACAAAAAAAACCCAAAAAAAAACCCCCCAAAAAAACCCAGAACAACTAAGCATATTTTCTGTAAACCTCAAGGGACCTTAAAAGTCTGCTTTTTTTTTTTTCATGAGTTTTCTTAGTTAAAAAACTTAAACTTTCTAGATAACTGCTAGTGTGTTCACTAAACCAGTGCAGTTCCAACCAACACTTATTAATGCCTATTAGGTAGTGAACACATTTTTACTTTTTCACGTATTTAATCCTTACAATCATCCTGTGAGATGGGTGTTATTTTCCTTGCTTTGTGGATGAGGAAACTGAGGCTCAGAAATATGAATGATACACCCAAGCCATATGCTTCTCAGTGGCCAAACTTAGGTCTCCTGAATCTAAACAAGTTTTTTTTTTTTTTTTTTTTTTTTTGATGGAGTCTCGCTGTGTCACCCAGGCTGGAGTGCACTGGCGCAATCTTGGCTTACTGCAGTCTCTGCCTCCCAGGTTCAGGTGATTCTCCTGCTTCAACCTCCTGAGTAGCTGGGATTACAAGCCCAGGCCACCACGCCTGGCTATTTTTTTTTGTACTTTTAGTAGAGAAGGGGTTTCACCATGTTGGCCAGGTTGGTCTCAAACTCCTGACCTCTGGAGTAGCTTAGCTTCTGCAGATGTTACTTCAGGCACTTATAGAATGGATTATTTGATTGCAAGCAACAGAACTACCTTTGGCAAGCATAAGAAAAAAAAGGATTTGTCAGAAGTACGTCAATCAGGGTTTGGTGCAGAAACAAACAAAACTTCCGTAGTCATTCTAATTAGAAAGGGACTAAAGATAGATAAATGGTGCTAACAAAATTATTAAGTAGGCTGAGAGAAAAGGTTCTAGACTGAACTTCTAGGAATAACTGTAGAACTATATAGACAACATAAGAGGAGTTATTCCTTTTAAGGCCACCATTGGAGCTAAGCTGGAATCAAGAGCCCACTGTTGCTGCCACCCTATAGCCACTGCTGCCATTGTCCCTGAAGATGCAGAATGTGGGAGAATGGATGTTAAGATGCTACGTCAGAGAAACCTCACATCTCCACATTCTTGCTTGTCAGAAGAAATAACCAAAAGAGAGCAGGATGATTTCCTTCTCGGATAGCAATGGAGTACATCTAATTGGCGGAACTAGTTTGTATCCAGAGCTCTAATTACAAGGGAGTCTGAGATACAATCCCCCAACACAGAAGGACAGTAGAATGGAGGCTGAGGGTAACATTTATCTCACAAAGATATGGGTAGTCATGCTACAAAGCAAAACCAACATTTTATTTTTTATTTTAAGAAATGATTTACTTATTTCTATATTTTTGTAGTGATAGAGTCTCGCTGTGTTGCCCAGCTGGTCTCAATCTCAAGCGATCCTTGAGATTGGTCTCCAAAAGTTCTGGGATTACAGGCATGAGCCACTGAGCCTGGCCTGAAACCAATATCTTAAAAATAAGGAAGGATATTTAACCATATTGCTCTAACAAAAAATATGTTGTTTTTATTAATAATTTTATTTTGGTGAGATTGAGGGTTTTGTGTCATTAATGAGGAGTGAAAATTACTTATAACTTATTTACTGGTAAATAATATAAATAAAAACACATATATTGAAGGTACTTGCTCAAATGTACTTGAAACCTGCTACTCTTAACTAAGAGCTCCTCAAAGGTGAGGACATACCTTATCAACATTCCATCTCCAGTTCCTGACAGCTAGTAGATGTCATTGAAATAATTAACAGAGTATAAAATTGAATTAATTGATGGTGGGATGGCTACTGGATAAATGGATGTTAGATGGATGGATGGATTGATTGATAGATCCAACACAGTGCTAGGTGTTAGGAAGGGACACAAAAGTGGTGCAAGTCTTGTGCCTTTGCTGGGGAGCTTACCACCTAGCTGGGGAAATAAATATATATGCAGGAAACAGTTCAACAAAAGCACAAGGCACTTGGTGATGGACTGTTCAGAAAAGTAGCATAAATGCAATAGACTATACTGTTCAATTCACTGAACTTAGAGTGAGCAGATGAGGGTTGGAGGCTCTCCTCTTCCACTCTCCAACTCTTCATGCCAAAGTCTGCATAAACCCATTATGCATTAGTGGCATTAATCAACCCTCTAGTTTGGGAAGGTAACTTTCTTGCTTAAGGAATGATTTCTAGTTGCTGCTTTAGTCAGTTTAGTGTTATTTTTTTTGTGAGAAATTTTCCCTTCCAAATAATGATGACTATGATTATGACTTTCATAAACTCAAGTCTGGGAATTACCTGCAGGTAATACCTAGCCTTTCTTATTGAGGCATTGCCACAAAAGGGAGAAAAGAGGCAAAAAACAAACAAGCAAACAAACAAAACCCCTTCTCTAATTATTGAACAGCTACCCAGCAGCTTTATAAATTTGCCTATCTAGGAAATTTGAAGGGAATAGGAATATTCTCTTGGAAATTCCCTATTTCACCTAATGCTTTTATGTGGCAGGGCCATGTTCGTGAGATTATGACTATTAAACAAGCAATTATGACATAAAATGACTTTTATAAAGCAAGAAAAGGATTTAACATTTTTGTGTCAGGCATGCACCTTTCAAACAGTATTAGTCATGCAGTCCACATTCATTGGTGTTCCCCTATGGACTAGAAATCGTCTTGAGTGTTGATGATACAAAGATAATTATAGATCACAAAATTTAAAAAGTACATGAAATAAATGTATCTATTTGCCCTCCTGTTGGAAAAACCCTTTTAATGACAGAAAATGTACTTTTTTTTTTCTTCTTGAGATGGAGTCTTGCTCTGTTGTCAGGCTGGAGTGTAGTGGCGTGATATCGGCTCGCTGCAACCTCCTCCTCCCAGGTTCAAGAGATCCCCTGCCTCAGCCTCCCAAGTGGCTGGGACTATAGGTGCGCACTACCACGCCTGGCTAATTTTTTGTATTTTAGTAGAGACAGGGTTTCACCATGTTGGCCAGGATGGTCTTGATCTCCTGACCTCATGATCCACCTACCTCAGCCTCCCAAAGTGCTGGGATTACAGGTGTGAGCCACCATGCCAGGCCCAGAAAATTTACTTTTTAGAAAAAGTAATTTTGACATAATGGCATACTAGGTACGAATAACCAACCCTTCTGCTAAACAACTAGGAAAGCTGGACAAAATATTTAATAAAATCTTGTTGAGGCACTAGAGAACTAATAAGATAGTAATAAATTCACCATGCCAGTACCCAGGAAGGGTCAGAGGCCCCAGTACATGATCTCAGTATCTGGGGCTACTTTTTCCTCTGGGAAAGTTTGTCAGTTCTGGAGAGAAAGATCGAGAAGCGTAATGGCTATTGCCCTTTTGACTCTCAAGGATCACAGGGTGGGGAGCACAGTGAATATCCTTAACTTTGAGTAGGACCCTGTGTGCATGTAGCCTAGGAGTAAGGATGAACCAGAAATAGGCTGTCTCAGGGACCCACACTCAGCTTTGAAACATTTCAGTCCCTGAAATGGGATTGAGGTGATCCTGGAGTACCAGTGCTTCAAGTTGATTGGCAATAGCAAACATGAATTATCTCTGATGGAGGACAGAGTCACTTTAGGTTTCAAATTTGTTTCACATACATTTTTATAAGAACTATGTGTGAGACACAATTAAAAACAAATAGACATGCAAAGAGACAAGATAACATAAATGAATATAAAAAATTAGAGGTAACAGGTACACAGTTGATGTTTAAATAGCCACACTTATGCTCAAGAGGATAAAAGACATAATTAAGAGTATCAGCAGAGGCTGGGCGCGGTGGCTCATGCCTGTAATCCCAGCACTTTGGGAGGCTGAGGCGGGCGGATCACAAGGTCAGGAGATCGAGACCATCCTGGCTAACACGGTGAAACCCTGTCTCTACTAAAAATACAAAAAATTAGCCAGGTGGGGTGGTGGGTGCCTGTAGTCCCAGCTACTTGGGAGGCTAAGGCAAGAGAATGGCATGAACCCGGGAGGCGGAGCTTGCAGTGAGCCGTGATCACGCCACTGCACTCCAGCCTGGGCGACAGAGCGCAACTCTGTCTCAAAAAAAAAAAAAAAAAAAAAAAAGGATTATCAGTAGAAAGCCGGAAACCATACGGAAACCAAATGAAAATTCTGAAGCTGTTTAATTCCTTAATTTTTTTTATCTAAAAAATTTTTTTCTGGGGATGGGGTCTCACCATGTTGCCCAGACTGGCCTTGAACTCCTGGGCTTTAGTGATCCTCTCACCTTGCCCTCCCAAAGTGCTGGGATTACAGGTGTGATCCACCATGCCCAGCCTGTTTTATTTGTTGAATGAAACTTTATTCAGCAAATTAAGAACTCAGTAAATGGAGTTCAGTAGCACATTAGACTTCTAAAGAGAGAAACAGTAAACTGGAAGACAGAAGAAAATATTCTGAATGAAACAAGGGGAAGCAAAGGGTGAAAAAAATCAGAAGGTAAAAGCCCCCCAAACGAGCCTGTGTGAAGGCCTAATTTGTAATAAATTGGAGCCCACATCAAAGCAGAGAATGGGGTGTGATATTTGAAGACGTAACTGCAAAATTTCAAAATTTATGAAAGACATCAAACTATGAGTCAAGAAGTCCTGCTAAGCCTAAATAAGATAAATACAAAGAAAAATACACCTGGACATCTTATAGCAATACTGCTAAAGATCAAATCAAACATGAAGTCTTAAAAGCAACTAGACAAAAAGACCTTGTTACCCACAAAGGAGCAAAAATAAGACTGAAAGCTGACTTGTCAACAGAAACACAGAAACAGCAGAACCTAGAGACTAAGGAATGATAGCTTTAAGGTGCTGAAAAGGTGAAAATTATCTGTCAACTAAAACTACTGTACCCATTGAAAACGTCTAGCAATAATAAAGATAAAGTCATTTCCAGAAAAACAAAAGTGAGAGGATTTAGCATGCACACTAAAAAAAAAAAATAGAGTGTTCTTCAGACAGAAGGAAAATGACCCCTTCTCTATGTTATTGAAATTGCACAAACATATGCATTTAAAATACAGTTAACCTTAGGGGAGGGCTGTGGGAAATGGGGAGTTACTAATCAACAGGTCTAAAGTTTCAGTCAAGCAAGATGAATAAGCTCTAGAGATCTGCTATACAACATGGTAGCTGTAGTCAACAATCATGTATTGTGCACAACAAAAATGGCATGTAAGTTGGAAAGATGTTAAAACGTTCTAAGAACTTTGCATTGACCTGGAAGTGCTTATTAGATTTAGATAAAGCAAGGATGCATATTGTAATCTCTAGAATAACCCCTGAAATATCTTTATATGTAACTCTCATGCAGATATGGAGTAGAAATCAATTTTTTGAACCAATGTTGATGAAGTCAAGAAAGATAAAAACAAGGTAGAACGAGTAGAAAGTATTTAGTTAGATGGTTAGTTAAAATCCAAATATATCAGTAATCACATTAATTAAATGTCAATAGAATAAATGTCCCTTACAAAAAAAAAGATTGTCGGAATGGATTTTGAAAAACAAACCCCGGGTATCTGATCTTTAAAAAGAGTCACATCTAAAACAAGACTACAGAGCAAGCATAACATAAAAAAGGACGTTTTGTAATACAAATAGGTTCAATTTTCCAGTAAGATAAAACAACTCTAAATTTGTGTATGCTAAATAACATAGCTTCAAATATAAATAAAGTTAAATTTAACCAAGCTACAGAGAAAATACACAAATTTGCTACCAGAGTGAGAAACTTCAACACATTCCTCAGTAACTAATAGTATAAATAGACAATAATTTTGCAATATTTTCTACAGAAAATATAAAGACAATTCAATCTTTTTTTCTTGCATGGTTGGTTGAAATTTGCTTTTTTATCGATAATATTTCAGGAAAGTTTCTTTCAACTTCCCCGTGTGTTACTGGTAATGTCAAAGTTAGGAAGATCTCTATCGGATTTCTTCCATTTGTGAGCTGTAAAATGAGGAGAGGTTTTCCCCTGACTTTCTTTTGCACCGTGTTTTTTCCTCCATACTTTTATGCCAGGCACCATAGAAAATGTCCATATTTTAATAAACAATTTCTGGCCCTGGACATTAATTGTATCATAACTCTAGGTGCATTGGTATAGTGGGCAGTAACTGTATTTCTGAAAGTAATTTCTTTCTGGCACAGGTAACAATAATGTAACATACATGGAAGTGACAGGGTGCACATAAACCTGTCACACTAAACCCACACTAAATTAATCCACCCCTCAACTTTAGCTGAATCTCTAAAATGCCACAACTACTCCCACATCAATCAACATGAAGGACAGTGAGAATGAGGGAAGGCTTGAAAGGTAAGAGACAATGATCTCAACTAGCTGTGGGTAAAATAACTTATTTGGTATACTTTGTGTACCACGACTATATGAATCCTCGGGCAAGGGCTGTGCAGGAGAGAGGCCCTGAGGGTTACACTTGATGAGCTTCATAGCAAATCTGTCCTTGCCTGGCACATAGTAGGAGCTCAGTAAATAGTTGTTGAATGAATGAATAAAACGACTCAGATTCTGTGATGGTTAATACTGAGTGTCAACTTGATTGGATTGAAGGATGCAAAGTTCCTGGATGTGTCTATGAGGGTGTCGTGAAAGGAGATGAACATTTGAGTCAGTGGGTTGGGAAAGGCAGACCCACCCTTAATCTAGGTGGGCACAATCTAATCAGCTGCCACTGCAGCCAGAATAAAAAGCAGGCAGAAGAACACGAAAAGATTTGACTGGCTTAGCCTCCTAGCCTACATTTTTCTCCCGTGCTGGATGCTTCCTGCCCTCAAACACTGGACTCCAAATTCTTCAGCTTTGGGACCCAGACTGGCTTCCTTGCTCCTCAGCTTGCAGACAGCCTATTGTGGGACCTTGTGATCGTGTAATTTAATATTCCTTAATAAACTCCCCTTTATATATATATATATATCTCTCTCTCTCTCTCTCTCTATATATATAAATATCCATATCTATTCTATTAGTTCTGCCCTTCTAGAGAGCCCTGACCAATACAGATTTTTATCAATTGGAGCAGATGCTAACCATAAATGTTTGGCACAGCCATCCTGGTGAGTACCAGGTGACCATTGGTGTGATTGTTTCAGTGGAATCTTGTTGCAGAGTTTCTTTGGCCAAAGAAATGGCCTCTTAGGGGAGATTTATTTTTCATATATAATTAAGCAGTCTGAATTCAATTTGGGATCACATCATAGAGCATGACTCTTGAGTTTGTGAACAAGCCACAAAGATCCAAATTTAACCCCTCTAAAATTGCCATCTTGGCCCTGAGGGCAGGATAAAATTTGGGATAGTCAATTTAGCATTGCCTGGATTTAACAGTTTAAAGCCACATCCTTAACAGGGCTCAAAAGCACATGGAAAATAGGCTACTTTGCAGTTAAAAGCCTTTTGTATTCTGCTCCATTACGTAATCTATTACTCTGTCTTGTACTTTGAATTGATCTTGTACCCATGTTTGGTTTTGAACAGAATGCATTGGTCACTTAGAAAATATTGGCTCACTGAGTTATATAGATCTCCTAATCGTTGGCATTTTTTATTACACAATGTTAAAAATCACATTCATCACCACAACCACTACCAATCTGATCATGAGTCATTAAACACTGAGAAGCTCTCTGAAATTCTAATATTTCCTTGAAAAATTGAATTTTATCATGGGAAAAATATTGTGTTTTTTTTCTTTAAATGACTGGCCCACTTCATTTTCAATAAAATGTCTGCCAAATATCCAAGTCTGAATATCATAATTTGTCTCTTGGTGTTCATTCAAATGAAACTGGTGTTCCCTGAAAAATGCAGCTCGCTCAGCTTGCAACTCAGATGATGGCATGAGTATTACTTTTCCTTGAGACAGAATTGTATACCTCAAGGCAGCAGAAGTGCTTCATACATATTTCCCATATTATCTCATGGATGTGTACTCAAGGGTCAAGATGAAATAAAATTAAGAGTTTTTATAGCTTCATCAAAGACAGTCTAAAATGGAACCTCTTTTAACATTTAAATGTTAGACATTTAAAATGTTTAAAAATTCATCACCATCATCATTATTAATTTACTGTGA
This sequence comes from Macaca fascicularis, assembly GCF_037993035.2. Lineage (NCBI taxonomy): Eukaryota > Metazoa > Chordata > Mammalia > Primates > Cercopithecidae > Macaca > Macaca fascicularis. The sequence goes on from NC_088382.1 coordinate 140,229,649, forward strand.
TTTTTTTCGGCAGTGAAGAATACAACAATTATTTGTGCAATTTGAGGTTCCCTGCTTGTATTCCTGCTAAACTTTCAGCAGTTTTACCCATTGCTAATTTTGCACCTCCAGTGCAAATGTGAACACGGCTAGAAAGGCAAATAACATTGTAGACATCCTGTAAAGGTCTTGGGACCCCTGGGGGTCCTCACATCATGTTTTGAGAACCACTACTCTAGGGATATGGGGTTCTTCCTCTTGTTCATGGACATCAGATATTAACCAAAGCTCAAAGCTGCAGCCAACAATCTCCTGCTCAGGAAAGATAAATACAGGTGACCGGAGCAACACTGGTGCTCAATTCTTGGACCTCCCTGAATGCTGTCCCCATCTAAATAGTAAATAATCAGATTTTCAGCTTGTCATATGTCAGTCAGGAGAAAGTGAATAGGTTGAGAAGTTTAATGACATCTGCAGCCTCTTGAATCTAATGGATTGAGTGCATCAGAGTTCATCTGAGAGCGTCTATCGCCGGACATCCCTGCTGAGAGAGTATAGCCATGACTCTCAGACGGCCCATCATGAGCTGATTTTATGCAGCATGAAAACCAGTGATTTAAACACACCATAAAGAGTGTTTTTATGGGGCATGCAATATAGCCAAGAGGAAAGAGTATGACATTAACACCAGAAATTTGTCTCCTGTTTCCAGAAATGTTGAATTGCACTAATTCCACAATTTACTCCTAAATCCCACAGTAACATTTCCATCAGTTGTAGACTTAGGCTTGCAAATTCAGCACCTAAGAAGCTGTTGGTTTTCTAAAGTGTCTGTAATCTTGATTTTCTACATCTCTGGCTTTGGGGGCTTATCTGTGGCTTCGGTGGCAACTGCATGGCAATCTTGAAACATCAGGGATCTCTTAACTCTATCTTGACTTCTTGCTCTTCACAACTGACATGCTTCCTTGGAAAATGTTATCCATTCTCAAGATTTTAACCACCACCTCTACTTTCCCCCTCTTTCTCTGCCTTTAAGTTGGGCTGATCTTCCTTTGGGGCTCAAACAAGGCATGCTGAATCCCATTTCTGGGCCTCTGTCCATACTGGGCCTTCTGTTTGAAAACATCTGCCCCATCTTTTCATCTGGTTAATTCCTACTAGCTGGGTTCAAAGGACAGTTGCTCAAAAAGTGTCACTTCCCTGATATTCCGGGGCAGATCAGATCCCTTGTTCATGCCTGTAGGCTGTATACATCGTAGCGTTTACCACAAACAAAATGAACTCCTTATTTGTATAATAAGTTAACATTCAGTTGGTCCTAATTTGGACTGCTTAATCATTTGTTTCCCATGGAAACTCCATCAGAGCAAGGACCATGACTGTCTTGTTTACCTCTGCATTACCAGCTCTGAGTCCTGTGCATGGAACAGAGAAGGAACTTTATATTTATTGGAATAGAGAATGAATGAGAATATGTCCAGTTGCTGGTTACCTCGTGTCTAGCCCAGACCTATCTAGTCCAGACATCTTCACATGGATATCTCACCCAGCCTTAGTTCAAATTAATCATCTTCCGTCTACTCCACTGTGATCCAATACTAGTTCCCTTCATTTGTTCTCCTGCAATAGTTTTTCTTTTCTTTTAAATCTAATTTTTAAAAGAATCTAATTATTCTAAAATCTAATTCTTCTAAACCTATTCTTTAAAAAATGCAAATCCGATTGTGTTCAAATCCCTTATACTCCAGGCTACAAATCCCTGCCTTCTTTTTCAACCTTGTCTCATACATCTCCCTTCTCACCTGCTAAACACACCAAGCTCATTCCTCTGTTTAGGGTCTTTGTCCTAGTTGTTTCCTCTGTCTGGGAGATCCTTCCCCTAATCTGCACACAACTGGATCTCTCTGGGCATTAGACTACAGTGTCAGTGTCACTGTTTCATACCAGAACCAGTAAGTGAGCCTTTCCTAAGCAGCCTTTTGCTCATTTTTATAATTTCTGTGTTTGGTATTCCAGCTAGGCCTATTCAAAATGCAGCCTCAGGCCTCATCCTAACTTTACTCAATCAGAAACTGCATTTTAACAAGCTTGCCAGGCAATTTTTCTGCATATTACACTATGAGAACCACTGATCATGATCTCCTTGGGCTGTTGTTGAATTGCAAATACTGGGGTGAATTTGAGAATCGGGAGTCAGAATGTCCAAGGGTATGAGAAGCTATATGTTCAGCACACCTTCTGGATGACAATTGGGAAATACTGCATCTAGGTAATCACTGAATCCAGGTCAGATTTTTTTATAGCTTGTGAATGCCCCATATTATCTTAGGGACTTGTAGATACAAAAGTGAGTAAGATTCAGTCCTTGCCCTTCAAATGCTGAGATCCCAGTGGGAGACAAGCATGGAACCTAATACTTTCAGGATAATGCAGTAAGCACAGTGATCAATGGATGGGTAGTATGGAAGAGCACTGGCGTCAAATCTCAGCTCTGTAGTGGGGCAACCTTGAGCAAGGCACTGACATTTTTGAACCTCAGCTTAATCGTATGCAAAATGGGGTAGTACTACCTGGTATTCAGGCCCGTTTTGAAGATTAGTGAGTTAATGAATGTAAGTATGTAGTGACTCCATAAACTATGTTGGTGTTACAACTGCTGCCCAGGGTGACGAGGGAGCTGGTAGAGAAGCAGTGCTAGTTCAGATAGAATATTCTGACTCATGCATTCATAATTACCATAGGCAGCCAGAGAGGGAGAAAGTCAATACCAGTCAGCATTAGAGAGCAGCATCTTGGCAGAAATGGGATTTGAAGTTGGAAATAAATGGAACTCTTAAACAACGGGAACTTAGAGGCCTGGGGAGAATAGAGGGTACATCAGTTAAAGGAAAATAATCCTTTGCAAATCAGTCTCTGCTCTTCTGCTTTTCAGTCAGTGAAATGGCTGATCTGTCAATGTGGCTCCAGATGAAGGAGTTTGTAATCCCAATGTTTTTTTTTTTTTTGAGACGGAGTCTTGCTCTGTCACCCAGGCTGGAGTGCAGTGGCACAATCTTGGCTCACTGCAAGCTCCGCTTCCCAGGTTCATGCCATTCTTCTGTCTCAGCCTCCCTAGCAGCTGGGACTGCAGGAGCCCGCCACCAAGCCTGGCTAATTTTTTTTGTATTTTTAGTGGAGACGGGGTTTCACCATGTTAGCCAGGATGGTCTCTATCTCCTGACCTTGTGATCCACCTGCATCGGCCTCCCAAAGTGCTGGGATTACAGGAGTGAGCCACCACACCAGGCCTGTAATCCCAATTTTTGGCGCTTTAGTTTTTGGGGTGGTCCACAGCCTTGTCAGGGCACCATCTGTCATTGGTAGGAGATGTTACCTTTTAAAGATGGGCCAAGAGTCCAAGAACTATTGATGGCAGACCCTGGGGTTTAGCAAAGGGAAGCTAGTAAAGAATGAGTTGTTGGATCAACCTGGGGTTACTGATGGCAGACCCTGGGGTTTGGCAACTTCCCTGGAGGGCACACACTGGTGCAGGTGCTTCCTGAGTGTAGGAGTACAACAAAACTGGGAACATACTAATCAATGGATTTCCAGAAATTTCCCCATATATTTTTAATTCTTCAGTTAAACTTAAATTTGCTGGAAAGGCCTTCAGGGACAGCTCATTACCGACTAAAAGAGTTTGACCAGTAACTGATCAGAAACAAACACAGAATCCAAAAGATGAGGCATTCATTATTTTCCCTCTGTGAATCATTATTTAGTCCATGCAGAGTCTGGCTTGGCAGAGGGACTAGGGACCAGCAATTCCCCCTTTTATTGTGGTGGTCTCTGCCTCTTCCCCTTCTATCCTCCGTTCTCCTATTTTCTCTTCTTTGTCTTTTCAACTCTGTCTTCTCCCTTCATCCCCTCCTTGTGTAAGGAGGTTTTTTCATCTTTCAGATTTCTGAGGGTGGAGCATCTGCAAGAGAAGCATTCTCTTTATTATATATCTGTATCTATATCTATATCATCCATTCTAATTATCGTATAGTAAAATATAATTGCAAAAACTGCAATTACTTTTGCAACAAGTATCTATCTATCTAGAGAAAATGATTTGGATCTGTGTCCCCACCAAATCCCATGTTGAATCGTAATTTCCGTGTAGGTGTTGGGGCCTGTTGGGAGGTGACTGGATCGTGGAGGCAGTTTCTCATGAATGGTTTAGCACCATCCCTTTGATACTGTCCTCACGATCATGAGTTCCCATGAGATGTGGTCACTTAAAAGCGTGTGGCACCACTCCCTGCTCTCTCTCTTGCTCCTGCTCTTGCTATGTAAGACTCATCTCTGCCATGATTGTAAGGTTCCTGAGGCCTCCCAGAAGCAGATGCTGCCATGATTCCTGTACAGCCTGTGGAACCATGAGCCAACTAAACCTCTTTCTTTATAAATTACCAAGTCTCAGGTATCCCTTTATAGCAATGTGAGAATGAACTAATACATATAAACAATATACATTGTTATTATTATATATTATACACACTTATATGTAATGCATATTATATATTATACACACACATATGTATACATAACCTTTTAGAGAAACCCCTTCTCAGACCAGTACTTTGAAATATTATTGTGCTAAGAAAATATTCAGTTTCCTCGATGAGTTACTAGAGAACCCTCAGGTGATGGGGAAGGGAAGAAAAATACCTGGAAGATGATAAAAGAAGCTTTCATCCTGTTATGTAGACACTGATAATAGATATGTCTTTCTTTGGGTGTTTAACAAGATTGAAATCACGTTGTGGACTATTATATATAGCTGCATTTTTTGGTATTTAATAATATGTCAAAAAATTTCCCCCATATCCTTATCTACAATATGTTTTCTTCAGTACTTTATTGAGGTATGATTCTTGTACAGTAAAATGCACAAATTTTTAGCATACAGTTAAATGATTTATGACAGATATTTTACACACACACAAACACACACATGGCCACAACCCATATCAAGATTAAAGATTTGTATCACCCCAGAGAATTTTCTCTTTCCTGATGCCCTGTTCTGCTTAATCCACTCCCTGATTGCTGCCCCCACCTTAAGTATTGTTTCAGCTTCTATCATTATACATGAATTTTGCTTATTCCTCCACTTCACTTAAATGGAAACATGTAGTGTATACTCTTGTGTCTCCCTTGCTTCACTCAACATAATGTTTTTGAGATTCATCCTGTTATTGAATGTATCCAGAGCTCATCAAAAAAAAAAAAAAAAAACTAATATGAATATTCCACAAATTGATTGCCAATTCTCCTATTGACAGATATTTGAGTTGTTTCTAGTTGGGCAACTATGAATAAAGGGACTATGAACATTCTCATGCAAAGAGTTTTGTGGACACGTGTACGCACATACACTCTTGCATATATATTCAGGAATAGAATTGCTAGGTCATAGCATTTGCTGGGAGGGTGAATGTTTAACTTTATTAGACACTGAGAAACATTTTTTCCAAAGTGGTTGTACCAATTTATATTCCCATAGATATTAGCGTTTCCATAGTCTTTCACATTCTCACCAACATGGTCAGTCTTTATAATTTTAGCCATTTTGGGGGCATTTTTGGGGTATGGTTTTAGATTTTTATTTCTCAACCATTGAAATTAATCATATTTTCATATGCTTTCTGGCTGTTCAAATATCTTCCTTTATCAAGTGTCTGTTGAAGTCCTTTGCACATTTTAAAAATTGGGATATTTGTATTTTATTATTTGCAGCAGTTTTTACATATCCTAGATACAACTCCTTTGCTAGATGTACGTATTATGAGCATTTTCTTCTAATCTGTGTCTTGCCTCTTTACTTTCTTAACAATGTCTTTGAGTAAATAGAATTTTTAATTGTGATAAAATCTCATTTATCATGTTTTTATTTATCGTTATTTACTTTTACAGCCTAAGAAATCTTTGCCTATTTCAAGTTTAAGATTTTTTACAATGTTTTCTCCAAAAAACTTCATAGTTTAGCTTTTACATCTAGGTCTGTGATTCATTTTGATGTAATGTTTCTTTATGGTGTGAGACTGAGATCAAGGTTTTTGTTTTGTTTTATTTATTTTTTTTCGTGTATATGTTCAGTTGTTCTAATACCATTTATTGAAAAGGCTTCCTTTCCCCCTTGATTTTCACTGGTATCTTTGTCAAAAACAAATGATTAGATCTATGTTGGTCTATTCCTGGACTGTCTATTCATTTCTATTGATTTATTTGTCTACTGAAAATTAACCCTTATCCTAATTACTATAGCTTTATAGTAAGTCTTGAAACATAATAATGCAAGTCTTCCAACTTTGTTCTTCTTAAGATTATCTTGGCTATATTAGGTTCTTGCCATTTCCATATATATTTTAGAATCAGCTTATTAACATTTACAAAAAGGCTTTTGAAATTTTGATTGAAATTTCGCTGACTCTATAGATCGTCTTGTGGAGAATTTATAGCTTAACAAAATTTTTTGAGTATGTTCACATGGTATGTTTTTCTTTTTAAAACTATTTCTCTTAGCAATATTTTGTAGTTTTCAGTGAAAAGGTCTTCATATTGTTTGTAAATTTATTCCTATATATTTGTGATTCTTTTCTTTTTTTCTTTTTTGAGATGGAGTTTAGCTCTGTCACCCAGGCTGGAGTGCAGTGGCACAATCTCAGCTCACTGCAACCTCCGCCTCCTGGGTTCAAGCAATTCTCCTGCCCCAGCCTCCACAATAGCTGGGATTACAGGTACATGCCACCATGCCTGGATAATTTTTGTATTTTTAGTAAAGATGGGGTTTACCATGTTGGTCAGGCTGGTCTTGAACTCCTGACCTCAAGTGATCTGCCTGCCTTGGTCTCTCTCAGTTCTGGGATTACAGGTGCATGCCACCATGCCTGGCTAATTTTTGTATGTTTAGTAGAGATGGAGTTTCACCATATTGGCCAGGCTGGTCTTGAACCCTTGACCTCAAGTAATCCACCCACCTCAGCCTCCCAAAGTGCTGGGATTACAGGCGTGAGCCACTGTGCCTGGACTATTTGTGATTTTTTTTTAGCTTATCAGTGCACTATAGTTTGAAATGTCTGTTCCCTCTGAAACTCGTGTTGAAACTTAATCCCCAAGTTAATGATATTAAGAGGTGGGGCCTTTAAGAGGTGATTGGATCATGAGGGCTCTGCCTTCATGAATAGTTTAATCCATTCATGGATTAATGGGTTAGTGCATTAATCGGTTATCACAGGAGCAGGTTAGTTATCCTGAGAGCGGCTCTGTTATAAAGGCCAGTTTGCCAGTTTGATTTTCTCATGAACCCCCTTGCCGTGTGATGCTTGCAGAGAGTTCCCACCAGCAAGAAGGCCCTCACCACATATAGCCCCTAAGTCTTGGACTTCCTAGTATCAGGAACTGTAAGAAACACATTAAAAAAAATAAATCACCCAATCGCAGGCATTCTGTTATAGTAACAGAAAACTGCCTAAGACATAGTGCTTTCTTATTGTTACACAGTGACCATTGCATTGAATGTTGTCTTTTATTGCCTTCTACATCCTAAACATGGGTAGAACCTAGGTACAATATGCAGGTTTTAATACCTCCATTAAAATTCATTTTAGGAGCATTTTATAATTTACTTAAAGAATTCTTTACTGTTGGAGATTTATTTAAAGATTTAGTTTATTCTACTCATTTATAAGTAAAGCTGAGCTGAGCATTGAAACAAAATATATTGGCCGGGCACGGTAGCTCACACCTGTAATCCCAGCACTTTGGGAGGCTGAGGTGGGTGGATCATGAGGTCAGGAGTTCGAGACCAGCCTGACCAACATGGTGAAATCTCGTCTCTACCATAAATACAAAAATTAGCCGGGCTTGGTGGCACGAGCCTGTAATCCCAGCTACTCAGGAGGCTGAGGCAGGAGAATTGCTTGAATCCCGGAGGCGGAGGTTGCAGTGAGTCAAGATTGCTCCACTGCACTGCAGCCTGGGCGATAGAGTGAGACTCTGTCTCAAAAACAAAATCAAAACAAAACCACCACCACCAAAAAACAAAATATATTGAGCTGGAGATTGCTTTTAGCACTTTGTGTTATTCCTCAGAAAGACCATTTTGTTTGTCTCTGATTCTTTCTTTAGGATACAACTCTGGATGTGGAATTGCTAGAGAAAAGGATGTATATTTGCAAAGCCCTTGAAGAGCAATGGGAACTTTTTGCCAGGTCGCTTCAGTGCAGTCAGGTGACAGTGCTGTACAGTCTGCACCATGCTGCTCATCAGGTTAAGAACCTGGCCTATAGGAAGCACTATAATAAATCTTTATCCATCGGGTGAAAGGATGAGGGAATGTTTAGATGAACCATGAGGGGAAGGGTGAGCTCACTTGATGTGCTGAGCCAGCTGTGTTTGTCTACCTGTGTTCATACTCTTCAAGTAAAGGACACAAACATCAAAAGAATCCACATTGGTTAACTGCTCACACCTTGAAGTTAACTAACCTTCAGTGTTGGACTCATGAACTTCTATCATTAGATAAATGGGTTTGGTCATCTTTATACAATTCATGCTAATGTCTCCTCTAATCAGACTTCATACTCATACCTATTCTGGCTTCAAAACCCTGGGTCATACTTGATCTTTCGTCAAGAAGCCAGGCACACATTGCCTGTAACCATTGCCAACATGCAGCACAAGGCACGTTAGCCCTCTGTCTTAGTCTGTTTTGTATTGCTGTAAAGGAATACCTAAGACCAGGTAATTGATAAAGAAAAGAGGTTTATTAGGCTCATGGTCTGCAGGTTGTACAAGGAGCATGGTGCCAGCCTCTGCTCAGCATTTGGTGAGGGCCACAGGCTGCTTCCACTCATGTGGGAAGGCGAAGGGAGCTGTTGTGTACAAAGATCACATGGCGAGAGAGGAAGCAAGAGAAAAGTGGCGGAGTCGGGTGTGGGGGTAGGTGTCAGGCTCTTTTTAACAAACAGCTCTAGTGAGAACTAATAGAGTAAGAACTCCCTCACCTCCAAGGGAAGCATTAATCTATTCATGAGGGATCTACTTTTATAACTGAAACATCTCCCAAAAGGCCCCCTTCAATTCTAGGGATCAAATTTCAACGTGAGGTATGGAGGGGACAAGTATTCAAACCAGAGTACATTCTAAAAATCTCCTGACTATGACTTCATAGTGTTACTGTCATCCCAATAAGGCCATGGCTATTGATATTGTCCCAGAATCTATGGCCAGAGTAGACAGGCAGATTCCAGAGGTGGGGGGGACAAGGTATTGGGACTCAGTTCTCCATAAGTCTTTCAAGTTTCTGCACATCTCATGGGCAGAGGCACTGAGAGCTTTTGTTTCCAACTATCTTTCCAAGGATGTGTGTATAATAGCACTTTAACATAGAGAGAGTGTTTTTTTCTGGGGCAGAGGGTGTATTTGTTTGTTGACCGGCAATGTCTCTCTCTGGGGCAAAATTTGGAATGTTTGCTTATAATCCCTTTAAAAGATAAGGGTTTCCTAAACTGGGGATTCCTTTCCTGTAATGCAACCCGCTGTATGTGCAGGAGTTACCTGGCTCTCTACACATTGCTATGTTGGATTTGGGAGTCAGGGAACCACCAATGATGATGATATGGCTACTGCTATTTCTGAGTAATAAATCATCCGCCTCTGACCCAGGAGTCTTGCATCTTCTGCCAGTATCCAGGAATTGTGGTAGAATAACTTATTAGATTTCAGGTAGGGTAAGATGCAGATGCTTTACAGTTCTTAATGCAAGATGAGAGTCCAGAAGTGAGTTCTGGGCTGAATCCAGAATTGATGGTGAAGATCAAAACTCTGAAGCAACATTCAGGACTGAGAAGTTTCTTGCCATTTTCATGATCAACTCGGGCAGTGGGATAAGCCTCAACCTCAAACAGGGAGCCATTGCTGAGTCCTCCTATGGGGATTGAGGGAGACGAAAGAAGGATAAAATAGAGGTAGGACCTGTCAGACAGGAGGCAAGACTCAACTCAGTCAAGCCTTGTTGCCGGTCAATAATCTTCATTAAAAACAAAGTGGTGATTGAGAGTTATGGACAGATTCTGGTATCACCCTTTCATTCATCCAAATCTTCACTGTATCCTCATTGTGTGAGGGTCAGGAAGGTCTGCTGTGCTTCCTCCTCCAGGGTTGTAGTGAGGCTCAGATGACATGGTGCATGAGAAAGCTCCAATGCAAGAGGTGAAAAAGCAAGGATGTTTTTCTCAAACATAGCCTGGTGCTTTGTTAACTGAAATAAATAGATCTAGGGCTAGAGTGAATATACCACTAGTCACCATTTGTGGAACACTTATTGTCCTAAGCACTTTACATTCATTGTATCATTTAATCCTCACAAGAAACCCATGAAGAAAGTCATATTATCATCCCCATGTTAGAAATGAGAGAAATGAGCATGTGGGAAGAGAAGACATAGCACACAGTAACTAGGAAATGAGGCAGATCGTGGAATGACTGTGACGTGCTCTTCTCTACTTCCACTTCCTTGCATTTGGGTACCACCTTCCCTGCTCCCTGTTCCGGATTCCTTCCAAGATGCAACAATAGAAGTGAGATCAGCCATGTGACCAGCCACTTTTGAAGAGGCCCTCACTGGTTCTATGCTGGATGGTTCCCCACCGTAAAGCCCTGATCAGAAACTCTAAGCTTTCTCATCTGCTTGCCTGTTTCTCCCTCATTCTGTGAGCATCAGGAAGTGAGGACAGCATCTCCAAACATAAATGTTCGATGAAGGCAGTCAGGAATTCCAGGGTAATACTGGGAGGTAAGGAAAGAACAGTCAAGCCAGGACAGAATCTTTGCTTCACAAGCAGGTAAGAAAAAACCTTGCCATGAAAAGGAGATTGTGTGACCACTCCTGGTATCCCCCAGGGTTCAAAGGCCAGACTTACGTGAATATACATAAAAAACAAACATCTGCGCCCAATTGCTTCCATCTGAGAATGGAGTAACAGAAAGTTGGGAGTAGGAGGGGAGGAAAGGAGGCTGTTCCCCTTCCCGTAATTTCCTGGAATAGAAGGAAAGAACCTGGCCTGTTACTGGGGGATGTGAGTCCAGCTGCAATCAGAGCCCACCCGAAGCATGGCATTCAGTGGTGCGCAATGTGGATGACAGACATAACTCAGAGCAAGATCGGATGGGAGTGGGCAGGAGGAAAGGCCTTCTAGCTCTGTCCTATGTGGAACTGTCAACAGATCAGAGGGAGAGGAGAAAGGGTAAATAGAATCTTAAAAAGACTTATCTTGAGGAAGGGTGGGAAGACCATGTTTGTAGGTTTTTAAGGGGGAGGAGACAGAAGGGGAAATTTAGGCCAACATCCAGAATTCATGGAGTCCTCCAGGAATCATCTTCAGGAGTAAGTTCCCATCCCTGATGCTCATCAAAGAATGTGGGATGACTTGCCCCCAGCTGCAGAGGCAACTTGGTATGGGAGTAGGATGCAGATAGATGTGAGTTCAAATCTAGTTTCCAGCACTTTCAGACTGTGTGATCTTGGCTTAATATCTTGAATTCTAAGTGTTTTTCTTCCTTTAAAGCAGTAAACTGTCTGGTTCCTGGATGGTCTCCATCATGACATCTATAATCAACCCACACATTGTAAAAAGGATCTTTTCATCAGATGAGTGAGAGAGGAAGGTAGGGACCAAATAATCTTTAATGTCTTGCCCAACATTCCAAGGAAATGAACTGAACATCAAAGTGACTCTGGGCAGTTTGCACCGCCATTCCATGCCTCATCAAACACATCATTTTTTCTATGTATTTTTTCCCTCATAATTCCAAAAGGGAAAAAGATAGATACACCTAAGGGAGAAGAAAATGTAAATAAACTATTATGACTCTAATGTGAAGGTTTTAAGGGTGACAGGCTCTGTGAAAATGCTGATCCAAACAGGCCAGGCATCCCACTGGCAATGACTTTCCTTCTTAATGTCAGTCCCTAGGGCCAGTTGTCTGCTGTGTTAGTGATACAAAAGGCTCCATTTGGCTCCATTTCAGACAAGTTGAATGAACATCATTAGAGAAATGGATGAGGGGTGATGGATGACTAGGATGAAGTCACAGAAAGAGAGCAGATCACATTTGCTTTTGACTCAAAACTGGGAGGAAGAGTTGAAATGCTGGCTGACATCATCAAGACTCTAAAAGGTCTAGGCTGGTTGTAACAATGAATTGAAATGAATTCAGTCAAATTTAATAGAGGAAAAAATCTAAGATCCTGCATCTGGATTATAAAATGAACCAAGCTTTGTAAACATAATGACAAGGAGTGAGTCAAAAATGGAAAAGATTGATTGATTTGGCTCCAATAAACTATAAAACATGGATGTCAAAAACACTATAAACAAGATGAAAAGGCAAACTATAAACTGAGAAAAATAATGGCAAGAGTGGGTTGATATGTTTAAGAGGTCTTTCAAATCAATAAGGAAAAGAAAAATGCTCCACTAGAAAAAATGAGGAATGAATGTAAACAAACAGTTCCGAAGATGAGAAATCTTCGGAAATGGTCAAACAGCATGTGAAAAAGGTTTATCCACAGTATTATAAACATGCAAATAAAAACAAAAGTGGAATACATTTTTTCCCCTATCCGATTAACAGTGACTTAAAAGAGTAATGAGAATCAAGGTTAGCAGAATGCAGGAGAAGCAGACATGCTCAGCCACTGTAGGACAGTATCAACTTGCATAACCTTAATGGTGGCCAGTTCTGTAATGCATATCAGTAGCCTTAAAAATATCAAAACACCTTGACCTAAAATTTCACTTTTAGGAATTTGTCCTAAGGAGAAACTAGAGAAGGATACGAAGATATAATACAGTAAGGAATTTGTGACAGGATTATTTAGAACAGCAAAATGTTAGTAACAACCTAATGCTCAATAATGGGGAATTCACTAATTAAGATAATTAGAACAATGAAATATCATGGTATATTAGTCCATTTTCATGCTGCTGATAAAGACATACCTTTATCACAATCATGGCAGAAGGCAGGTAGGAGCAAGTTACGGCTTACATGGATGGCAAGAGGCAGAGAGAGCTCATGCAGGGGAACTCCTCTTTATAGAAACATCAGATCTCATGAGACTTATCTGCTATCCCAAGGATAACATGAAAAAGACCCACCCCTATGATACAATTACCTCCCACTGGATCCCCCCTCCCATGACATGTGGGAATTGTGGGAGATACAATGCAAGATGAGATTTGGGTGGGGACACAGCCAAACCATATCACATGCAAATCTTAGAAATCACTGATGTGAGAAAATATTCATAGTATGTTGCTGTGGTACACATGGAGATGTACTGCTCAGATCCCCCTTCAAGGAAGGACTTGCTACCATGCATGTTAGTTCCATCAGGGTTTGTCTCAACTGCAGAGAGAGACAAGCCATGGACACATCCTTCTTGACTTGTACATATCCAGTGATTTTCTGAGGTAGGGGCATAAAAGCCCCACCATTTCTGCCCAATGCAGAACATTCTGGTATACCATTTATGCTCCAGAGCTCTCCACCAGCTTGGCCTGGCTTATGTCAAGTACTCCATAGGGAAACAATTCTCCACGATTTTAAAAAATATCCTATAGTTCCTGGGATTTCTGAGCAAAGAACACAAGCAAACTTGGTTAAAAGATGACTGAATTACTAACATGTCTTGCAACTTAGAGATTGTGTATGGCTCCAAAGAGATTTAGAGGCTTATCTTTCTTGGAGATACTTGCTCACATTCTAGGGAAATAAGTCTAGATATGCCTTCCTTTCCCTGCAGAAACATATATTTATATTCCAGACTCAAAATCTCTCTTCAGAGGGGAGGATGGGCAGAAGTACTAGCCACCATATATAAGCTCTGAATTCCATGAGGTTTTGGGTTGCAATCTATGTTGCACCCCTGCAGAATGCATGCATAGGGTAACACCTGGCCCTTATTGCATTGTCCTGTGGGGACTGGGGTATGAGTGAAAAAGGTCTCTTCTCTGAACCAGAGATTTAGTGTTTCCTGCCTTAATCAACTTTTCTCTCTCTCCCTTCCTCTCCTCGTTCTCTATACAATAGATAGATCAATGCATATGTATGCATATATATGGGTGCATGCATGTATATGTGTGTATGTATGTTTTTATGCATGTGTATGATATATAAGTAACTTAACACCTGCATTAAAGTTTGACTTCTCCCTCTGCCTTACCTGTCTTCCTCCCCCTCTCTTCCTTAGGTGTTGATCTCAGATAAACGTCTTGCACACCTCCAAAATGGTCTCAATGTTTACCTCTGGAGAATTCAGCCTGCAGTAGTTGCTGAGTTAAAAACAAGAGCAGTCTATAGAGCCATACATAAACATGATAAAATTTTTGTACTTTATATGAGGTGCATTGAAAAAAAGAGATGACAAAACTAAAATATTAATGATGGTTTTCTTTTGCTGGTGTGAATATGAATTGTTTTGTGCTTTTCTCTATTTTCCAAATGTCCTGCATTGAACATGTATTACTTTTAATTACAGGGTGTGCCAAAATACTATTGCCATCAGCTGTATTCAGCAGGAAATGGAGGTGGGGATGGGGATGTTAAAGCTGATATTTACAGAGTGCTGGCTATGTGGCTGGCACTATTTTAAGCAATTCACATTTAATTTCTCCTTATATGCAATCTTACAGGGGAGGTATTATCATCTCTTTCTCATAAATGAAGGAAACTGACACCCAGAGAGATAAATAACTTTCCCGAAGTAGAGGAGTCAGCGTCTGAATCCAGTCTTCCTGGCCTCAGAGCCTGTGCTTCTACACTCTCAGTGTTCCCATCTTAGCCTCATCCTCGGGCACACAAATTAGGACCTGGCATACCTGCCCTTCTAAGAGCAACTGCAGAAGCTTAAATCTCATAAACGGTTACTGAGATCTGATGCTTCTTACTGGCATCTGTGCGGCCATGACTGTGTTGAAGGAACAGCTTCTCTTGTTCTGAGTTTTGTATCTTGTCAAAGGAGAGAGCAGATGCAACGAACCTGTGCAACTTTTGCCTGTGAACTGCCGAGGGTCTAAGCAAGCTGTTTACAGAGCACGAGTCTCACTTGAGGTCTGGTTCACAGTCCAAGTACATTTTTTCTTCTTTTACCCATTAGACTTCAACCTTTGAAATGAGATGGATTTGGAAGACTCTTGCATAGGGTTTAGGGCCTCAACATTCAAGTAGGACCACACACTCTCCATCCTCTTGCCAAAGTCAATACCTAATGCTAAAACAGCTTTAGAAACTTTGGTTTTATTTCCCGTCTTCATTTTTCATGGGTGACACAATCTTTCAGTTAGAGATACCTCTGGCCCTGTAGCGGTTCCTGTATTCCTCTCTCTCTTTAAGCATGATCTGTTTGAGTTTAGTAACGGCTCCTTATCCATAGTGCCTAACACAAAGTGGGCATTCAGTCAGCTAACTCTAAATGCCTGATGATGGAATGACTGAATGAATGAATCAATGAATGAATGAATGAATTATTAATTGATTCAAGTTCACTAAAGGCAGAGCCATGTCATCCTTGTATCCTCAGCAGTCCTGGCACAGACCATGCATGTAGTGGTAGGTGCTCAGTGAATCATTACTGAGTGCCTTGTAGATTCCAGGAAGAATATTAAAGTTGTGGAAATAGTGGTGAACCCCACAAGCATTTACCCTGCCCTGGCAGGAAGACGTGAATGAATGAATGAATTGCTCCACTGTTTTGAGTATCTTAGTTTGCAAAGCAGCAAACACCACACTTGAACCTGAGTTCTCTCTGAAGCACTGCTTCTCCCACAGAAAAGTCGGGGCACCAGCAGGGAATGAGGGGTGTGCACTCAGCTGGATGGTTCAGTGGAAGAAACTGCAAGACACAGATGAGATTAAAAAGAAGCTGGGCAGGTGTGGTGTCTGCAGAGAAGGCAAAACCAAAACAGAAGAATCAAGAAGAATTAGAAAAATTGTTCACTGAGGACCTGATGAGGGTCGGGACACAGGAAGGATGTCAAGCATCTCAAGAGTGGGAGTTGTTAGGGATGAATCCAAGACAAAGTCTGCTCGACCACAGCAGGTAGCTTTGGACATGCTCCCCTGCTGCGACTGTGACCAGGAGTCAGTTTGCAGCGAGACTGCATCCCTTTTAAAGCAGCCGTGTCCTGATTCTTCCATGTGACAGATCCTTCTCCAAAGTCAGAGTTGTTTCACCAGGAGTTCCAGGATTCAGGGTATTCACACTATGAGCACAGAAAAGGCCTTTCCTTGGTTCCTGGCTCACAGGTGAGATGCATGGAACCTGCTGGGTCTTTTCCAGGCTCCCCAAAAACTTCGCTTTTACCCCTACCCCGGCTGACATTGACAATCCAGTGCATCAGGGTGGCCTTATCAGTGGCTAAGATATTCAAATAAGTTCATGCTAACTGGAAAAGAGCCACTGCCCTCACCATCAATGCCCCTCCCATGAATGCCCCCTCCCTGCCACTTGGTCCCTTTGCTGGTACTGGTAGGGATGATGCCGGGTGCAGCAGGAGGCCCTCAGGACTTTCTCCAGCAGCCTTACATTCTATTTGGTTGATGTCCATTTGATACTGATTGTTCAATATTTTTAATATTCCCTTGCCTCCTGGTAATTGTTAATCCCCTGCCTTAATGGTAATTGTTTATTTCTGTATCTCCCTCATCCCTAGTCCTTTCTCCAGACTGTAACCAGAGTAATCTTTCTAAGGTGCAAATCTTACTGCTTCTTTGCTTAAAATACTTTGAAGGTTTTGCACTGGCCTCATTAAAGCCTCCAGGTTTCTTAACGTATGTTTCAAGTCTCTCCATGCCCCAGCCCTCCTCCAGCCTTACCTAAGCCTGCTGTTCCCTCTCATACTCAATTACAGCTGCATTGATCTTCTCCATTTCTTCAAGAACTACACAGTCTCTCCTCTCCAGACCACTCCTGGGACCTCCTGCTCCCTCCCTGACCAACCCTGCTCCAACTAAGTCCTAACCTCTCCATTCCCGGTGCTTCAACATTACTCAAGTGCCGCTTCCTTGGTGAGTCCCCGTGCTGTAGGATTCTCCCACAGGAGCACTTAACATATTTCATTTTATACACATATGTCTGCCCTCAAAACAATATGCTGTATGGGATGCAGCCGCAGGTTATACCTGTTAGGTATACCTTTGCATTTCCACCATCTTCCATGCTGCCAAAGATACAGAATGGGTGACAAAATAGATGATATGGTTTGGGTATTTCTCCATCCAAATCTCATCTTGAATGTAGCTCCAATAATCCCTGTGTGTTGTGGGAGGGACCTGGTGGGAGGTAATTGAATCATGGGTGTGGATTTTTCCCCTGTGCTATTCTTGTGATAGTGAGTAAGTCTCAGGAGATCTGATGATTTTATAAAGGGCAGTTGCCCTGCGCATGTTCTCTTGCCTGCTGCCATGTAAGACATGCCTTTGCTCCTTCTTCACCTTCTGCCATGATTGTGAAATCTCCCCAGCCACGTGGAACTGTGATTCCATTAAACCTCTTTTTCTTTACAAATTACCCAGTCTCGGGTATGTCCTTATAGCAACATGAGAATGGACTAATGCAATGAATATTGGCCAAGAAAATGTTTCTCCCATTAGGATGTGAGCTTCTTGGGATCCTGGATTTCCTAGAAATGCCCAGCCCTTCTCCCATTGCATGGGAGTCTAATGAAGTGCTCAGTGAATATTTTTTGCAGCTTTGAATAGAAATATATTTGGATGCATGAGAACCAGTTTTCCATGTCTGCCCCTTAACTCTGTGATTTTGGGCAAGTCCCCTTCTGTCCTGGAGTTCAACATTCTCATTTGTACACTATGATGGCAATGACTCTGCAGAGTAAATACAAATGAGAGTCAGCTCCCCTGTGACTCTCCCCTGTGCCAGAGACTGTCCTGTGTGCTGCAGGAATTTTATCTGATTAAAAACAATTCATTTGAGTAGATGTAATTTCCCCCTTCTATAGAGATTCTGAGAAGAACAACTTGCCCAAAATAAAACGGAGAGAAAGGTCTGAGCCAGGATTTCAAACCATCTTACCTGTGTCCATAGTTTATGCTCTTTTCACTATCCTCTTGTCCTGCCTCTATGGAAGGATAAGATGATCTGAGATTATCTGTCTGTCTGTCTGTCTGTCTGTCTGTCTGTCTGTCTATCTATCTATCTATCTATCTATCTATCTATCTATCTATCTACCTACCTACCTACCTACCTACCTACCTACCTACCTACCTACCTACATACCAGCTATCTACCTATTCTATTTTATCTATCTACCTACTTACCTATCTATGCCAGCACAGGGCCTGACACATGGCAGATATGCAATAATTGATCACTAGAAATGGTTTAAGTCTCATCTTGCTTGGAAGTAGGTTATGAACAAGGTGGTCCTGTTGAATCCCTTATAGTCCTGGGATCCCAATATGTGGAAGCAAGAGGAGGTGAAGGTCATGGCAAGCTTGTTTCCTCTCAGCCCATTATCCTGCTCCTGTAATGTCATTTGCAAATTCCTGTAAGCACAAAGTAGCCACTTTCCAGTAGGGCAGATGCACCAAGGAGAAGGGTTATGTGCCTTTCCTCATGGCTAAACTTGACAATCATGGAGTTTCTCTTAGTCTCACAGAGGAGGAGAAGCACATTCACTGCTCACTTGCTCACTCATTTCCGTAGTTATGGAATAGTTAATAATCACCACCATTTACAGAAAGCCGGCTCTGTGTTAAGGGCTGTGCTGAAGATATCCTCACAACAGTCCTTCCGTAGGCTGTAGCTACAGCGACAGAGAAGAGCTAGAGAGAGCTTCCTGGCTGGTAATTAGGAAACTAAACACAGAGAACCTTAATAACTGACTTGCTTAAAGTCACCTAGCTTGTTAGTGGTGAAGCTTAGATTTGGACCTGGTTCTGCTGCTTCAAAGCCATTTCACTTCACTATGAATATAGCGTTAGATAGCACAGTCATTTGTTGTCCAAAAGACGTTGGGGAGTGGCGACATCAAAGACGGTCCTTTTCATGCTGCCCAGAAAGAAATGCCTTTCCCTTAAAGAAAAGGAAACTCACTAGACTCTCTGACCAAGTTTAGGTTGTAAAATTGAGGTGTTGACAAAAAGCCCATGGATCAATTAGAAGACCTCTCACAGTCTCGCTCTCTCTCTCGCTCTCTCTTTTTATTTTTTGTGAGACAGAGTCTTGCTCTGTCTCCTAGACTGGCGTGCGGTGGTGTGATCTTGGCTCACTGCAACCTCTGCCTCCAGGGTTCAAGTGATTCTCCTGCCCCTGCCTCAGCCTCCTGAGTAGCTGGAATTACAGGCATGCACCATCATGCCTGGCTAATTTTGTTTTTTTTTTTTTTTAGTAGAGGTGGGATTTTGTCATATTGGTCAGGCTGGTCTCGAAGTCCTGGCCTCAAGTAATCCACCCACCTTGGCCTCCCAAAGTACTGGGAATACATGTGTGAGACACTGCATCTGGCCTCTCAGAGTCTCTTTTAACCCCTGTATTTTGCTTGTCATTTCCTTATAAGAGTATGGTGGTGGACAGAGTTTTGTTCTAGAGTCAAAACTTGGGGTTTGATTCTCAGCCATGCTGTCACAGGCTGTGTGGCTCTGGCTGGGTAGGACATGTCATCGCTCTGAGCCTTGGTCTCTTCCTTGTCATAGGGATTACATGAGGTAATTGATGAGAAGAACTTGGGCCTCACTGAATGGTCAATAATTGGTAGAAATCAGGTCACAAAATCTATGCGTGGGATTTTGGCATCAGCTGTCACAGACAGAGTTGTTATTTGGGCTTTTTCCTACATCCAATTTCTTCCTCAAAAGAAAACCACAAGCAAAAAACAAGAAGCGCAGAGGCAAAATAGGCTTCAACTCTCCCTACAGAAATGTTTCTGAGGGTTATTAGCTCAGCCATTTTCCATTAGCAAAAATAAATCGCTCAGAAACATCTGGGTCACATTCGTCAGGAATTTGCTCTGTGCCGGCATTTCATTTTCAAACCCAGAGGACGTTTTGGACCTATTGCCGTGCCCTTGAGAAAACAGAAGGGTTCCAGAGCCCACCAGGGCTCCCACTTCCCTATCTCTCTTTTTCATTTCTGAAAAACTCAGGCAGTGGCAGCCAAACAATGTTTGGGTGGGCTGGTAAAGAAAATCCTTTTCTGGCTGCAGACAACTCCCTTTCTGCCAGCTCTCAGGCCTGTGCACCTGGCCCCGAGCCCTGAGGGTGAGGATTTGGGGTGGTGGTGGGAGCTAGAGACTGATGGTGCCATGTGGACAGGCAGTGAGGCGTCTCCAGGTCAGAAGGCATGGGGTTGCTATGGCAGGACCCCTCTGCCGTGGGAAATTTCCTGCTGTTTAGAGCTAGCCCTTCTGCCCGCAGCTCTTGGTTCCCAAGTAGTTCTCATAGTTCAGCACAAAATTTGTCAGCTGAGGCAGAGATTCAGCCAACCTGAGCAGGTCCCTGAGGGGCTGATGTACTCTGGAGATGGTTGTCTGTGCCTGGATGTCTCCAGTCGGTGCCATGGGAGATAGGTGAGCTCAGAAGGATGTAATTGTTTACTGGCCTTCAGCCACGCAAAGTCAACTAATAACTACATGTTCATGGTATTTGCCCTAAGAGGGTGAAGCCTGGGCAGTGAAGCAGGGGGTGAGGAGAGGATGCAGAGGGGATGTGATTCAAGGGGAGCAGTGCTGGGGGCAGAGGCAAAAGTGGGGAGCTTAGGGATCAATTAGGCAAAAAGATTCTGTATTGATTTTTCTATGAAATGACTATTTTTCCATTTATACTGAAAAACAACACTGGGCCTGTCAAAGGCCATCATTCTAAATGTGTACAGTCAGAACACCAACTAACAGCTGAGCGGAATTAATTACCTCTCCCCAAGACAGCTTCAACCGTTTGTTAACTGTTTTATGCCTCGAGCCCTTCACTTCTCAGCATCATCCTCCTGTCTCTTCTGCCAATTTCACACCTGCTGCCGGGTAAATCTTCATAAAGCAAGCTTCCTGCCCTGCCGCTCCTGTGCAATGTTTCCTTATAGCCTGGGGAATCAAATCTGGGGGAAAACAAATTCTGTGGCTCATAGTTTCCAGCTTCCCGCCCACAGCTGCCTGGTGGAAGACAGAAGAATTGTTAGAATTCTACTTTAATAGTTGAGTAAATGGAGGCACAGTGAGGTTGAGTGCTTACCACCTCAGGCCCCTTTGCCCCACCCAGCTAGCTGCCTCTCATGATCCCCAGATCTCCGCTCACCTAATGTCCTCCCCAAGTTCTTCAGGTAGGGGCTGACTTTACCAACTTTGAAGGCTGACAATGCCACCTGCACCAGCTCTTCTCCCACTTTCCAGTCCCTTCCTTTCCCTAAGGCCGCTCTGAAGAACCATCCCCAGCCTTACCTAACCTGCAGTCCTCTGCTATTACTTACTACCACCACTCTATCTCCTCTAGTTCCCACTGGCTCCCCAGCCTCCAACTCACTGGGCTTCCCATGGTCTAAGTTTGTGACATGTTAATTTAGCCACCTTATTTATATTGAGGAAACACAGTACCAGCATTTACCCATTGTCCAAACCTGAAATTTAGCTAAAATCTGCATCCCAGGCAAAAGAGAGGATGGCTCAGTTGAAGAATAGGGGTGGATGGTGTACAGGGGAGATGGGACCTTGCATTGCCCTTCAAGTAACAAGGGGATGGGTTCCCAACCCTTGATATTCATTCTTGCTTGAAGGAATTGACAGGCTACCACGGAAAAAGCACTGAACTTGAGAGCTGAGCAGCTTGGTTCTGCCAACTTTCTATAACTTTGGGCAAACTACTCTCCTCTCTTTGCCTCAGATTCACTGCAGCTTAAAAAAGATTGACCAAGATGCCCTCTAAAGTTCTGAGTGTGACTCTCTAGAAGACCCAGACTCATTGGATTAACACCATCTGTAAGTGAAGTTCCCACCTGAGGGATGGTCTTGGTTGGTTCCCTAGCCTACCTATTATAGAATCGTCTCCAGGGTTGGTAGCTGCCCTTAGTTTCCCAGGAAAGATCTCAGCTACCTGCCCTCCATCCTGGCATGATGCTCTGGGATTAATCTTCTTCCAGAGACAGAGATAAAAATAAATCATGCGCTGCTCCCCAATCAGTTTGCACATCTTGTTCCTCATAAGCAGCAAGACCAAATGAATACAGGGCTGTTGGGGCTCCTGGGTCCTGATACGGAGGCAGGGGGCCCAGGCAGGCATATGGCTAGCAGGCCGGCTGTACTCAGAGTGTTATTTTCAAAACTGAAGTGGAATCTGCTTCAGGCCCGAGCATGGTAGGTGGTCTCCGTTCTTGGATCATAAATCACTGAAGGTAACTATTTTTCCTGGCCTCACTTGTGACCCAGTATAATGTTATTATGATTGGAAGGATGGTGGAAAAGGGATTTTTTTTCTGCTGTTCTAATCTCCAGGGTATATAAATCTTTGTACTTTCACAGTCCCAGGGACCATGTGTGATGTTGTAGAGAGCATACAGGAATGACTCCCTCAGGTGCTGGTGAGGTTCTCTGCCGCTAACTCACTTGTATTTTCTAAGCCACAATTTTTCTCATCTGTAACAGGAGTTGTAGCTAGTGGTTCTCATTCTAGGCCTCAATGATTTTCTGAAAAAAGGTGTTCATGAAACCAACTCAAAGGATCAAGTCTACTAATAGCTTTGACTGACATTGGAGTCCTCTTGTAATTTGGTCTCCAGTGGTCCTTCTGCCTTCATTTCCAACCATCTCTCTGCTCTGCTCTCTCATTTCACCTAGTTCTCTTTGATGTGGCTCACTGTTTCACACTTCTAAGCTCTGGCATGCACGGATTCGTCTACTTAAAATTTCTATTTTAAAATCTTCTGTACCTGATGAAATCTTTTCATTTAAATCCCATTTCCCATCTTACCTTCTCTGTGGAGACTTCCTAATCTCCTTCTGGCCTGATGGGTTAATGATTTTGTTCTCTGGGTGCTCCCAGAGCTGCAGGTAATTACCTCCATCATAGTGTTCATGTACAGAACCTGACACCAATCAGACCCTGGGCTGAGTTCCCTCCACAGTCTCCAGTGTCAAAAAGTTCCTATGTTCATAATCTGTGGTCCCAGAATGTGACTGTATTTGGAGATAGGACCTGTAAGGGGAAATTAACATAAATGAGATCATTACAGTGGTCCTTAGTCCAGCCTGACTGGGGTCCTTAAGAGAAGAGCAAGTTTGGACACAGATTGGTGTCCTTATGAGAAGAGGAGTTTAGATACAAACATTGTAGAGGCAAGATGATGTGAAGAGACAGAGAAGATGCCATCTACAAACCAAGGAGAGAGGCCTGGAACAGATTCTTCCTGTATATTCCCCAGAAGGAACCAACACTGCTGACACCTAGTCTTGAACTTTTGGCCTCTAGTACTCTGAGAAAATAATGTCTGTTGTGTAAGCCACTCAGTCTGTGGTACTTTGTTAAGGCAGCCCTCCCTTGCCAGCCAAGACGGACCCTCCCCACACATGGTTCCCGTGAGTCTCCATCTTGAGGCAGGGAGCCCCTGGAGGCCCTTGAAGGCAGGGTCTGTGTTTTATTCTTATTATTTTTTAATGTTTCGAAATCCGGAATTCATTGTTTCTCAAAGCACGTCTCAGACCTCTTGTACCAGAATCAGTGTTTTCTAAACTGTAGTTTTGGTCACAAAATTAGCATAGTGAGTCACAACTAGCATTAAAAAAACATGAATCAGATTAAAAAACAAGAGCCCAGAATAGGCACATCTGCGTGGCTTGGAGGTTGTAAGGGAAATTATTGGGTAGTTATTGTTTTATAAAACTTCTGTTTTAGTTGTGTACACTGGGTCACAATATAATCTTTTAAAAAATATTGTGGAGAAAGTTGAAAAACACTGAGCCGAAGGTACTTGTTAAAAACACAGATTTTTTTTTTTTCTTACTCCACTAAAACTTTACGCCCGTTGATTAACAACTCCCCATGTTCCCCTCTCCCAACCCCTGGCAACCACTATTTACTCTGATTCTATGAATTTGACTATTTCAGGTACCTTGCATAAGGGGAATCATGCAGTATTTGTCCTTCTGTGACTGGATTATTTCACTTAGCATACTGTTTTCAAGGTTCATCCATATTGTTGAATATTTTTTTTCTTTTTGAGATTGAGTCTTGCTCTGTCACCCAGGCTGGAGTGCAGTGGCATGATCTTGGCTCACTGCAACCTCCACCTCCTGGGTTCAAGTGATTCCCTCGCCTCAGCTTTGAGTAGCTGGGATTACAGGCATGTGCCACCACGCCCGGATAATTTTTGTGTTTTTTAGTAGAGAGGGAGTTTCGCCATGTTTCCCAGGCTCGTCATGAACTCCTGGGTTCAAGCGATCCACCCGCCTCAGCCTCCCAAAGTGTTGGGATTACAGGCATGAGCCACCATGTCTGGTATATAGCACGTTTTCTCTATCTACCTATAGTCAACAAAAATGTACTGTACATTTAAAACTTTAAGAGGGTAGATGTCATGTTAAGTATCCCACAATGCTTTTAAAAATCAAGCTATTTGGACATTACCCCAGACCTACTGAATTTGAATCACAAGTAGGTGTGGCCTTGGAATCTACATTGTGTCTAGAAAATTCTTATGCACATTAAAATTGGAAAATTATTCCTAGTACCTAAGGCCAGTGTGAGGCACAGAATTATCACAAAATCCATATTTATTGAGCCAGCCTAGCATCATTTTGGTGCCAGTTATTTGTATTTTCATACTATCCAAAGAACTGGTGGAATAATAGCTAAGAAGAATATCAATGCAAAACCAATATAAAGATTACTGGATCAATTTCTGTTATCTACCTCAAAATAATTGAAAGGAATTTAAATTACTTGCTAAAGGACCTAAAAGCTTTTGTGTGTCATTTGCTCATTTATCTTTGAACCCACCCTAGGAAATGGGCATCACTGTTGCCATTTTTTTGGATGATGAATCTGAAATTTAGAGAGAAGTGACATGCCAAGGTCACACTACTAGGAAATGACAGAGCTGGGCTGTAAATCCAAACCTCATTCCATGCTGCCTGACATTGGTCCTTGGTTCTCCTGAGACCCTTTCTGGCCATGGCTATTGATGAGGCTCTTAAAAGAAGTCAATGCTGTTCCTGGCTGCTCCTGGGAGATTGGACTTCCCATTCTGACTCAGAGAAAAAGCATCTTCCTGTGGTGTGGGGCCAGGTAGAGCCCCACAGGGACTACCAGGGGCAAACCAGTCCATGTATTTGGCCTGGGCTATGAGACACTTTTACCTATCAAGGACCCCCAAAACACAGGTTTTGCAGTGACTAACAGTACCCACTGTCACAAAGCCAACTCCTGTTCTGCCACAATGAGTCAAGAATGAATGGTTTGAGGCTTGATTTAGAGACAAGACATTTAACTCAGAGAACTCAAAGAGACCACAAACCAGGGAGGTTCCAGGCCCCGCTGATATGGTTTGCTTCTGTGTCCCCACCCAAATCTCATCTTGTAGCTCCCATAATTCCCACGTGTTGTGGGAGGCACCTGGTGGGAGATGATTGAATCATGGGTGTGGGTCTTTCCTGTGCTGTTCTCATGATAGTGAATGGGTCTCATGAGATGCGATGGTTTTAAAAATGGGAGTTCCCCTGCACAAGCTCTCTCTTTGCCTGCTGCCATCCGTGTAAGATGTGACTTGCTCCTCCTTGCCTTCTGCCATGATTGTGAAGCCTCCCCAGCCATGTGGAACTGTAAGTCCAATAAACCTCTTTCTTTTGTAAATTGCCCAGTCTTGGATATGTCTTTGTCAGCAGCATGAAAATGGACTAATATACCCACCCACTTCTCCCAAACCAGTTTCCCATGAGTAGCAGCATCTGAGCTGGGTCTCCACTTGGAGGATTTGCCTCATTGCCTCTGGTTTCTGTGACCATTGCAGCACCCATGAGCCAGGTGTTCTGCATTTGTTATCACCTTTAATTCTAACACCACTGCTCTTTCCCAAGGGGTCAATAACCTGCCTAGCAGCCACAGCTAAGAAATACAAGGGATGGGATTTGAACCCAAGACTGTGTGCTGTGAGTCTGTACTCTTTCTTCTGCATAGACTTGCTTTTCCTGGTAGAACTTAGCTTGTCCCTGTGCCTATGCTCAGCCAGCTTGTCCCAAGACTAAATTGGGCCATGGGGCCTGGGGGATGGGCTTAGACAGTCCAGGGAACTATGAAGGGTCCTGAGGTCATTTCATTAAAGGCACATTTTGGCACATGAATACCATGAGTCCTGCTCATTCCTTCCTTGGTCCATCTGCCCAGGCTCCAGGCAATGGAGACATCCCCTTCTATTTTCCTCAGTGACTTCCTGAGGTCTGCGGATCAAAAAGCACCTGGAGGAGACAAGTGATTCTGTACCCAGAATCAGAGAAATCTGATTGCTATGTTGTCTCTGCCACTCACTATGAGATCTTAGGAAATTCCTCTGTTCCTTCTGTGCCTCAGTTTCCTCATCTGTACAATGAGGACAATTCTGTCTTCCTCACAGTGCTATTGTCGGACAATAGGGTTGAAAATCTCTTGTACACATTAAGCATTTAAGACATGATTTAAACACTGATTTAGTCAGATAAAGTGGTTAGTACAGGGTCAGACAAAATGACAGAAATGTAGCCAAGTCAAACGTCACCATCAGCACATCACCATCACTCATGTTCCCCCACTGCGACCCCACCACTGCTGCTCCATTACCACCATAACCAACAATGGCCCAGCACAGTCAGTGTCAACAGTAACAACACCACTATTCCCATCACTACCCCACCCTCTGCTACCACTACTGTAGGCACACACATCCGAGTTGTTTGTTCTGTCACCTTCACTATCACCTCTGCCTCCATCATATCACCATTGCTATATTACCGCCACCACCATCACCAACACCACCATATCACTTATCCATGAAAACAATATACTACAAGGTTCATTCC
Source organism: Macaca fascicularis (assembly GCF_037993035.2). Taxonomy (NCBI): domain Eukaryota; kingdom Metazoa; phylum Chordata; class Mammalia; order Primates; family Cercopithecidae; genus Macaca; species Macaca fascicularis. The sequence continues at coordinate 140,256,714 of NC_088382.1, forward strand.
AGCCCCAGTACAATGCCTGACCCGAAGTAGGTTCTCAGGAAATTTTTGCAAAATGAATGAAAGGATAAATGAATGCCACACATTATATAATCAGAACTGCCAGGAAGCAAGAGTTTCCACCCCTTATAAACCTTCTGTAGATGTTTCAGTGGCCAATTTTTTTCTACGTCTTAGATCCTTCACCTCTTTTTTTTTTTTTTTTTTTTTTTAAATTTCAAAGCTTCTGGGATACAAGTGGTTTTTGTTTATATGGATGAATTGTACAGTGGTGAATTCTGAGATTTTAGTGCACCCACCACCCAAGTAGTATACATTGTACCCAATATGTGTTTTTTTTTTATCCCTTACCCTCCTCTTCCTCTCCCCGCTTCTGAGTCTCCAATGTCCATTTTACCACTCTGTATGCCTTTGCATACCCATAGCTTAGCTCCCACGTATAAGTGAGAACATATGTTGTTTGGTCTTCCATTTCTGAGTTACTTCACTTAGAATAATGGCCTATAGCTCCATCTAAGTTGCTGCAAAAGATATTATTTTGCTCTTTTCTATGGCTGAGTTATATTCCATAGTGTATATATACCACATTTTCTTTATCCACTCATAGGTTGATGGGCACTTAGGTTGGTTTCATATCTCTGCAATTGTGAATTGTGCTGCAGTAAACATATGTGTGCAGGTGTCCTTTTGATATAAACACTTCTTTTCTTTTGGGTAGATACCCAGTAGTGAGACTGCTAGATTGAATGGGAGATCTGCTTTTAGTTCTTTGAAAAATCTCCATACTGTTTTTCATAGATGTTGTACTAATTTATGTTCCTACCAGCAGTGTATATGCATTCCTTTTTCACCACATCCAGGCCAACATCTATTGTTGTTCGACTTTTTAATAATGGAAATCCTTGGCCTCTTAAAGGCTCAGTCCTGCTAGACCAACTCAGGGCCTCACTGATGGGTAAAAATGATGAGGACAAAAGGTAGAACAATATAACTGGAGACATCAGCATTTGACCCTGATTGTTTATTTCTCAGAAAATCACAGTATTAAACCAAACTAAAGAAAAGTCATTCCTTGGGCTGGGTGTGGTGGCTCACGCCCACTTTGGGAGGCCAAGGTGCAACGATCACTTGAGCCCAGGAGTTTCAGACCAGCCTGGGCAAAATAGTGAGGCCTTGTCTTTACAAAAAATAATAAATTAGCCAGGCATGGTGGTGCACATTTGTAGTCCCAGCTACTCTGAACGCCGAGGCCGGAGGATCCCTTGAACTCAGGAATTTGAGGCTGCAGTGATCTATGATCATCATTGCACTCCAGCCTGGTGACAGAGCAATACCCTGTCTCAAAAGCAAACAAACAAACAAAAACCCTTTTCTAAGATTCCAACAGTTGTCTATGTATTTATGTGTAAACCTCAGGTATTTTCTAGCTGCAACTTGGTTTCTACCTTCTATTCCTTCCTATCTCCTGGGGGAATTGTTGAGATTGTTTTTTTTCCTAGCAACAGCTCCCTCTGGTTGGATTCAAAATTAATATCACCTTTGAAAATTACATTTGAAAACATGCCAGGCCATTCTCTATCCCAGGAGGCAGGCAAACAATGAGATGACCAAGCATTCCATTCAGTTCCTGTATCATAAATCATAACTCACTCGGGCCAGTGGGTAGAAGGTGACTCTGTAGCTGATTTAAAGAACAGTTTTCAAATACAGGCTGCTAGCTCATTGCTGAGGCAAAGACAGGACTCAAAGCCCAGGTGCCTTTTCCATCCTTTTCCTAGCAATAGCTCCTGCCTTGACACCTAAGCCTGGCTGCCTCTGTGGGGCCGGACAAAAACTTATCCATGCCTTTTCAAGCACGAGTCATTGATCCTTTTATGTGTGTCCTCTGGATCTCTTTTGGGAACATGGTAATGACTGAATCTGAGATCATGGCTGTCCTTGAGGTGTTCACTCAAGGCATCTGGTCCCCAAGATGTTCCCAAGGTACCTTTCCTCTTGCAGGCTTTTTTGATCACCTTGTGAATTCACCGAGCATTCCATAGACTGTTTGCTCATTCCCCTCCATTGTGTCTTTGGCCCTTTCCCTCTCTCTCATTATCTCCTGGGCTGTGGTGTCCTGCCCGATGGCGTTGAGGTCATTGCATTAGGCAGTGTCCCAGAAACAATGATCATAGCAGTATTTTTAGAGGAGTCCATGTGAGGTCATGGAAATAGCATGCAGTGTTCAGTGATCCAGGCATGGGACTCAAACTCTGCCTTGTCCCTTTACCAGCTGGGAGAGTGACCTAAACCTATAGTGCCTCAGTTTCCCCATGAGCCCGTGAGCATTATTATACTACTCACAGAGTTATGGTGATTTAATGATGCAGCATAAGCAGTTGCTTAGAGCAATTCATGGCACTTGCTAGATCACTCAAAAATAGCCCATTTACTTCCCACTTTCCTTGAGCTTTTATTACAACATCTTGTTTGGAGATAATTAAAATGCAGCTGTGATTGCTTTCATGAGGAGCCAAGGGGCAATATTTCTCAAGTAATTATCATTGAAGGAGAGTCAATGTGGGAAGGATGATGTCAGATACATACCAGGTGACACAGCCTCTGGGGTCCTTCATTCCTCCTGTGTCTATGGTGCTGGGTTGAGGTGTTGCAGATGTGATCTTCATTTGGTGCTACATGGTTTCAGCCTCTGTGTGGCTCCCTCCACAGGTGGGACCATCTGACCTCCTGTTGGTATCCCTCAGACATCCCCAGTGTACTGTCAGAACTGGAGAGGAAGATGATTAGGAAGCTGCCACTGCACAGTACTTGGTGGGGGAGACTATACTGGCTATGGAGTCACTCAGGCCTGGGGTGAAGCCTCATGATGTCCTGTACTAGTTATCTGAGCTTGACAAGTCACCCATCCCTCCGAGCCTCAATTTTCTCAGCTATGAACTGAGGTTGGCAACATCTACTCTTCTCCATGATAATTCAAGTGACAAGGAAGGGAAAATCCAATTCCAAATGGCCTCATGATAAAAGAAACATTGCATTAGATAACTAAAAAGTCTAGAGGTAAGACTTCAAATATAGTTTGATCAGAGGTCTGGCTCCACTCCTCTGCATAATTTTATTCCCATCCTGTCTTCTCTGTTGGCTTCATCTTTAGCCTGGCTTCCTTTATGTATCAAGATACCTACATGTAGCAGCTTTCTCAGCTTGGATTGGACCATCTTAGCCGACAGGATCAGTGCTGGCATTCAGATCATTTTCAGCCCTGCAAGCAGCTGGGGTCAGTGCTACTCAAATCATGGGCTATGCAGTGAGAGAGAGATGAGAGATGAAATAATGTTGGGAAGACAACTACCACACTACTCACAGTGGGATTTTGAAGACTGAGGAACCACCATGATAACACTCACAGTTGATGGTTTTTGAGAACTGAGTCTGTGTCAGGCAGATAGTATCTTGCTTAATCTTCCGCAAGACCCAGGATCATGAATGTAACTATTAATAGTACTCTCAGTACATACCAATCTCTCCTCTATCATGCACCTCAGATTCCCCATCTGTGTTATCCATCCACTAGAATTATTAATCTGTATGGTCAACCCCTCCCCCAAAATGTTCATATTTTAACCCTATCAGCTGTGAATGTTACTTATATAGATAGCAAAGAGCCTTTGCAGATATAATTGGGTTAAAGATCTTGAAATGGGCCGGGTGCGGTGGCTCACGCCTGTAATCCCAGCACGTTGGGAGGCCAAGGCAGGCGGATTACGAGGTCAGGAGATCGAGACCATCCTGGCTAACACAGTGAAACCCCGTCTCTACTAAAGAATACAAAAAATTAGCCGGGCATAGTGGCGAGCACCTATAGTCCCAGCTACTTGGGAGGCTGAGGCAGGAGAATGGTGTGAACCTGGGAGGCGGAGTTTGCAGTGAGCGGAGATTGTGCCACTGCACTCCAGCCTGGGTGACAGAGTGAGACTCCATCTCAAAAAAAAAAAAAAAAAAAAAAAAAAAAAAAAAAAGATCTTGAAATGGGCAGATCATCTTTGATTACCTGAATGGACCCTGAATAGAATGATGGTCTCCTTAAGAGAGGGGTGCAGTGGGAGATTAGCAGAAGAGGAGAAGGTGATGTAATGATGGAAGCAGAGTTTGGAGTGGTGCATTTTGAAGGCAGAGGAAGGAGCCACAAGTCAAGATACACAGGCGGCCACTAGAAGCTGGGAAAAGGCAAGGAAACCAATTCCTTCCCCTCAGAGCTTACAGAAGAAACCAGCCCTGGCAATACTTTACCTTTAGCCCAGTGAGACTGGTTTCAGACTTCTGACTTCTAGAACTGTGAGAGAATGAATTGGTATTGTTTTCAGCCACTGTGTTTATGATAATTCATCACAGCAGCAATAGGATACAATATATAATAATAATAGCATCAAGCCAGACACTTATCTAAGTGCTTTTGTATTCCTACTTAATTCTCACAATAATGGTTGGTGGTCAGCAATGTCCTTACTTTCATTTTATAGATGGGCAAACTGAATCAAGAGGACATTATACAATTTGTCAAACACATACCATTCAGATGTGCTGGAGTCAGGGCTTATATCAGACAATCAGGTATCTGATACCTGATTGGCACTGCCATCCATTGCTCTGTTGGTTTATCATGCATAATTTCTCCCTTATGTATTCCTTCCCTCTTGCCAACTGTTTGCCCACCCTGTGTTTCTTCGGTAGACCAGATTTTCACTGTTCTTAGCACACCTCCTTATGCCAGACTCTGTCATGCCCAATAAGCAGAACAAATGTCCTGACTTCTGTCTTCTCTCATCCCAATAACCAACATTTCTTCCACCTAGTGCCAAATGTCTACATGTAAAACAGGTGATCCCTTTGGTTAGTTTTATTGGCCTGGGGCTCTGTTGAAAGGGCAGTGTAATCAGGCAAATGTGATGCAGTGCCAGCAACCTGGCACCCACCGTGTTTCCCAACTACTCCAGAAGGCAAGTTTTCTTGTTATCCCCATTTCACAGATGTGGCAATGGAGACTAGAGACACCAGGGAAGTCATTCAACTGGTCATTGGGTGAGGGTTGCATCCAAACCTAGGCAATGTGCCATCAGACCCTGTGACCTTGTCCATCACCTGCAGCTCTAACTGCACAGGGCTTAGGCGAGTTTAGTCTAAAGGTAAACTCCATAAGAGTGCAAAGAAGATCATCTGGACACAAGCCTCACAGCACGTGTGTAGGCGCTCTCTGCTCTCTGAGCATCAGTGTCTCATCTACAAAGTGGAAGAAAATGATGATAACTGCCTTATCGAGTTATTATAACAATGATAAAGCATATAGAGTTCATGTCTTACTCTATGGCAGAAAATAAGTGCTCAAAATCAGTTACTGTTTTATACACGTTTGCTTAAACATCATATATACATAAGTGTGAGAAGCCAATGTGGCTGCTGGTAGGGATGGACAAATTCTCACCATTATTGTGAGAATTAAGTAAGAATACAAATTAAGTAAGAATTAAGTGAGAATTAAGTAAGAATACAAATTAAGTAAGAATTAAGTAAGAATACAAATTAAGTAAGAACTAAGTGAGAACTAAGTGAGAATTAAGAATATAAAAACACTTAGATAAGTGTCTGGCTTGATCGCTATTATTATTATATATTGTATCCTATTGCTGCTGTGATGAGCTATCATAAACACAGTGGCTGAGAACAATACCAGTTCATTCTCTCACAGTTCTATCTGTAAGATAGAACTATGAGGAAGGAATGTCAACCACGAGCCAAGTCTGGAGCCATGAGACAGACCCTCTAATAGCAGGTGTTGCTGTGGAGTACAGATGCCTCTTACTCAGACAGCTCCCTGCTCCTGAACAAGGAGCAGCAGAGATGAATTTATGTAATTATATGTTGCAAGTTGTGCCTGGCGCCCAGCTTGTGAGTAAGGCAGATCCAGGAGAGGCAGCTGAGAACAGCTTTCCTGGAGTCAGGCATAGGGTGGGGAAGGTCTGATGGAGAAGATAGACGGCCATTTTGCCTTAAAGACACCATAGTGGCATTGACATGTGGTATTGAGTGGCTTGGAGAAGTTGGTCCATGGGGGTTGGGATTGGGGAGTGAAGTTAGGGTGGATGCTGGGTCTGTGAAGTGGGGAATCCACAGACTAGGAAGTTGGGAGGTAGAACAAGTCAAAAGTAAGGAGGTAGTGAGCCCCACTGTACTTGGATGCTTGCAGTATGGGAGAATTGCTGTTCACATGTTGTCTGAGAAAACTATGGATTATTTCTTGCAGACAGAACTAGCAGATGCTGGGCATGGAACTGCTTCGTGAGTTTGAATTTTGAGTTTCATCCAAGGCTTTGACACTGTACCGCCCAAAGCAGAAACTTTTATGAATTCATAATGTGTTGGATTAATGCCAAATTTTTTTTCCCACCAAAGACACCTGTAAATATTTTCCCACAGTGAACTGCATGTTTCAAATAATCTTTTAATACAGCACATTTATTAAATTATACTTTTTTTGTTTTTATGTGAAATAACTAGCTTGCTAAGTGGAGATATAACTTCAGAAAAAAGAGAAAACGACTCTTTTAATCAGAAAATGTAGGATATGCTTGCCAGCCTTTTCGAAATATTACAAGTAGCTCAAGTGTAGCTTCTAACTCTCTTCATGGTCCCCAACTAGGAAACACTAAGAGTAAAGGAAGAAACGCAGACACAGAGTTTAAATAAATTTCCTATCTTTATGTGTTGACACAAATGGACATAAACACTATATATTAAGCCTGTGTGTTATGTATAAAGTAATGAGGAAAAATGTCTGTGAAGGTTAAATTTTTTTTTTTTTTTTGAGATGGAATCTCGCTCTATTGCCCAGGCTGGAGTGCAGTGGCCCCATCTTGGCTCACTGCAACCTCCGACTCCCAGGTTCAAGCGATTCTCCTGCCTCAGCCTGCTGAGTAGCTGTGATTATAGGCATGCGCTACCACACTCAACTAATTTTTTTTTTTTTTTTTTTTTTGAGAGGGAGTCTCGCTCTGTCACCCAGGCTGGAGTGCAGTGGCCAGATCTCAGCTCACTGCAAGCTTCACCACCTGGGTTTATGCCATTCTCCTGCCTCAGCCTCCCGAGTAGCTGGGACTACAGGCACCCGCCACCTCGCCCGGCTAGTTTTTTTTTGTATTTTTTAGTAGAGACGGGGTTTCACCATGTTAGCCAGGATGGTCTCGATCTCCTGACCTCATGATCTGCCCGTCTCGGCCTCCCAAAGTGCTGGGATTACAGGCTTGAGCCACCGCGCCCGGCCCCAACTAATTTTTGTATTTTTAGTAGAGATGGGGTTTCACCATGTTGGTCAGACTGATCTTGAACTCTTGACCTCGTGATCCGCCCACCTTGGCCTCCAAAAGTGCTGGGATTATAGGCGTGAGTCATTGTTCCCGGCCTGTGAAGGTTAATTTTACGTGTCAACTTGGCTAGGCTATAGTGCCAGTTATTTAGTCAAATATTAATCTAGGTGTTGGGAAGGTTTTTTTTTTTTGAAATGGAGTTTCGCTCTTGTCTCCCAGGCTGGAGTGCAACGGCATGATCTTGGCTCACTGCAACCTCCACCTCCTGAGTTCAAATGATTCTCCTGCCTCAGCCTCCTGAGCAGCTGGGATTACAGGCACCTGCCACCACACCCAGATAATTTTTGTATTTTTAGTAGAGATGGAGGTTTCACCATGTTGGCCAGGCTGATCTCGAACTCCTGACCTCAGGTGATCCACCCACCTCAGCCTCCCAAAGTGCTAGGATTACAGGCTTGAGCCACTGCACCTGGCTAGGAAGGTATTTTATAGACATGGTGAATACCTACAATCAGTTGACTTTAAATGAAGGAGATTACTTTCCTTAATGTGAGTGGGCCTCATTCAATCAGTTGAAGGCCTTCACAGCAAAAACTCAGGTTTCCCAGAGAAGAAAAAACAATGCTGCCTCAGGATCGAGTTTCCTTTCTGAGTTTCCAGCCTGCCAGCTGGCCCTACACATTTTGGACTTGCCAGCCCCACAATTACTTTAGATAATTCTTCAAAATAAATCTCTCCCTCTCTTTAGCCCCCTCTCTTTACACACACACACACACACACACGCACACACACGTTTCCTGTTCGTTCTGTTTCTCTGGAGTACCCTGAGGTTCTCCAGATACAATGGCCATGAACAACAGACAAAGTCAGGCTCATTTAGAACCATAACATGTACACATGCACATCTATATGCTGATATTCAAGGGTCTAAGACCATGCACATCTTATATTATGCATAAGGTAGCCGCAGGTCCATTGTGCAACAAACCTCATCATTAAACCTGATAAATAAAAGCAGCATGTGTATGGTCATTTATCTGTTAAATAACCAAGTATGTATTGAGTGCTTATTATGCGTCAAGTTCACATAAGCATCTTTCAATTGAATATAGACATTGTTGCATATAATCGTATGCAAATGCATCCAGAAACATTTCTGAATCCATAGTCCTTTATTTATTTGAATTACTAACAGATTCAAAAGTGCGATTATTCTCATGTGGGTGTTTGTGATGATTTTTGATATTAAAAAGGCTTCTTTGTGTTAGTAAAGGTTGAGAATCAACAATAGATAGCACTTGGCTTATAAAATATGAATTACAGAATAGATGCAATATACCCCACTTGAATTCTGATGGAGTCTGAAGGGGATATCAATCACATGCTATCTGCTCTGATTTCCCATACAAATGATAAATGGACACTAGAGTTATATATGAATCAAAATAATTAACTTTAACACTGGTAATGCTGTATTCGAGGAGGGGGCGTGGACCCAAGGCTCAAATGGCCTGCAGTGTCTTCCCCTTGAACTGAACTTACCACCAGGCCATAGATGGAGCAGGTGGCCAAATACATGCCTTGACCCATCCCAACCTCTGAGGTAGCAACTGCCTTGAATGTTTACCCTAAGGCAGAGGGAGAAGAATACAGGGCAGGTTAGAGTGGGGAGGGGAGGGAAGAGAGAACCAAAAATACTCATGTATCCTGCTCGGTGCTTCTTGCTCATAAATGCACCAAATAGATCCATCACTTCTTTTCCTGGGAAAGGATTAAAGGGACCGTTTCACTGTGGAAACTGAGGGACATGGTAATGCCCCGATGAAACTATAGCATTTCCTATGGGCCTCTCAACCTTCCAACTTTTTGATAAAGATGACCTGGGAGGAAACACTCCCAAGTAAGTAGAAAGGACTCTGGGGTAAGTAAGGCAGGATGATTTTTGCTAAGCAGAGCTCTGTCATTTATTAGCGGGGTCACTTCGAGCAGTTCACCTAACCTCTCTATGCCTTAGTTTCTGCAGTTGTAAATGCGGGAGGGGGTAATAACAATGTGTACCTCAAAATTACTATGCAAATTATATAAACGACTACATGAAAGGCACTAGCAACAGTACCTGGCTTACAGTATTCATTGCATTAGTGTTAACTATTATTAAATTGAGATGATCTTATTGATGCACTAAGACTATGTATGAGAATTTTTAAGTGATTATAACCAAAGTAAGGCCTGTCCTTTAGACTCTTCCATTCATTTATTCAAAGCATATATTGAGAGCCTTCTATAGGCCAGTCATTGTGCAAGGAAGACAGAGATGCAGAGTCAAAATATTCACTGTCCTCAAGCCATTGAGATTCTAGCGAAAGAAATAGGTAAGGAAACAATAACAATCTATAATAATAAAAATGGTGAAAGAGGTGAATTCAAAGGACAGCACTGTGATGACTAATTTTATGTGTCAACTTGACTAGGTCATGGGGTGACCAGATATTTAGTCACACGTTATTGGATGTTCTTGTGAGGGTGTGTTTGGATGAGATTAATGTTTAAATTGGTGGACTGAGTAAAGCAGATTGCCCTCCCTAATGGCAGTGGGCCTCATCCTATCAGTCGATGACCTGAATAGAACAAAAATGCTGACTGACTCTCCCCTGAATAAGAGACAATTTCTCTTGTCTGACTGCCTTTGAACTGGGACATTGTTTTTTCTGCCTTTGATGTCAAGTTGAAACACAGGCTCTTTCTGGGTCTTGAACCTGCTGGCCTTTGGACTAGAACTATACCATTGGTGCTCCTGGTTCTCAGAACTTTGGGCTTGAACTGGAACTATGCCATTGACTCTCCTGGTTCTCCAATTGCCTATTCACCCTGCATCCTGCATCTCTTGAGACTTGTTAACCTCCACATAATATGAGCCAATTCCTATTCTTTCTCTGTCTCTTGCTTCTGTTTCTCTGGAGAACCCTATTACAAGCTCCTTGCCAAGGTTGGAGGGAGGATTATAGGAGACTTTCTGGAAGGAGGAAAAACCATATCAAGCCAATGTTACCAAAGTGAAGGAAGGAGGATTTCAGGGACAAGGGAGAATTTTACAGTACTACAATTGCAGACTGGACAAATGGGATGAGTAATGAAAAGTGTCACTTGGTTTGGCAACAAAAAGATCATTGGTCAAGAGTGGTGTCTGTGGAGTGATGAGGGAAGAAGTTCAGTTGTAGGGGGTTGAGGTATCAGGTGAGGTTGAGGAAGTGTGCACAGGAAGTGTAGGCAACTCGTTTCAGATGCTTGACTGTGAAAGGAATGAGAAAGATGGGTCTGTACCTGTGAGGGTGCTGTAAGCTCAAAGATGGCTTGTGCTGAGATAAAGGAGAGTTGAGTGTGTTTAAAGCTGAAGGGAAGGGGCAAGTAGGAAAGGAGGGGATAATGATGAGGATGATGAGAGATTGAGAGAGAGAGAGAAGAGAGAGACAGACAGAGAGAGATCAAGAGAGATCATCATCAATATCCCAAGGTACCTGTGGAGCTGGGAGGCTGGATTCATGCTAGGATTTTTCTCACACCAGAGGGAGTCCTATGAGGAGCCTCTTTGGGGCCAGGAGGGTAGGTGGCAAGCAAAGGATGGAGGCAGGTTGTTGTGTAGGGCTGGGATTGGGATGTTGGGGAATTTCCACCTGATGGCTTTTGGCTCCTCCGTGCAGTGGATGCAAGGGCATCTTCTAAGTGAGGGGTAAGAAAAATAAAGTATAGGAGGCTTGGGAAGAGAGCAAGATGATATGGTTTGGCTCTGTGTCCCCACCCAAATCTCATCTCAAATTGTAATCTCTCCACCTGCCCCCCCCACCCCGGGTTGAGGGAGGGGCCTGCAATTCCCACGTGTCAAGGGAGGGAGGTCATTGGATCATGGGGGCAGTGTCTCCCATGCTGTTCTTATGACAGTGAGTGAGTTCTCATGAGATCTGATGGTTTTATGTGTTTGACAGTTCCTCCTTCACATGCTTTCTCTGCTGCTGCCTTGTGAAGACGGTGCCTGCTTTCCCTTCCACCATGATTGTAAGTTTCCTGAGGCCTCCCCAGGTATGTGTAACTGTAAGTTAATTCAACCTGTTTCCTTTATAAATTACCCAGTCTGGGGTATTTCTTTATAGCAGTGTGAAAACAGACTGATGCACAAGGCATGTACAAGAACCACTGTGGGGAAAAGATGAGCAGTCCAAATGGGGAAGCCAGGAGGACTGCCCTGAATTTTTAAGGTCCCAGGAAAGCCAGAGACTTGGAAAGCATTAGGCCATTAATCCACATGTTCATGGGCTTTCACAGAAGAGATTTTAGAGATCATTTGGTATGATTGTTCCTCTTTTCCAGCCTCTTCTCATTTTACATATGAGCAAACCGAGGACCAGAAAAGATTTGAAGTATCTCCCTGTGTGTTGGTCTGTTCTTGTGTTGCTATAAAGGAATACCTCAGGCTGGGTAATTTATAAAAAAAAGAAGTTTAATTGGCTCACAGTTCTGCAGGCTGGACTGGAAGCGTGGTGCCAGCATCTGCTTCTGGAAAGGGCCTTGGGAAGCTTACAATCATGGCAGAAGGCAAAGGGGAGCTGATGTATCACATGTTGAGAGTGAGAGCAAGAGAGAGGTGGTGGGAGGTGCCACACACTTTTAAACAGTTAGATCTCACATGAACTCAGAACACGAATTCACTCATTACCATGGGGATGGCACCAAGCCATTCATGAGGGATCCGCCCTCAAGACCAAAACACCTCCTACTACTAGGCCACACCTCCAACACACGAAGTCACATTTCAACAGGAGATTCGGAGGTGACAAATATCCAAACCATATCACCTTGTGAACTAACAACAGAGCATAAAAGAACCCAAGTCCCTGGGCTCCCAGACTCCTATCTTTCTCCCTTAGCACACAGCAATCTCTGCTTTGATCCTTGGTAGAATAGTTGGTGTTTGATGCTAACATGGTGGCGGGCTACATTTCCACTAAATGCAGGTCTTCTTCCTCTGATTGAGTTGTCTCCCCCTTGCAGATTAAATGAAGGGTTCTTTGCGAGTTTAAAACTCATATATCACTGTGTGATGGCCAAGCTGGATGCTACGCTGCTCACGTCCCATTACTCAATGAGATGCAGGGCCTTTGTTCCCTCATTCTGCTTTGCAAACAAACATTCTGTCCTTCCCAGACACCATTGAGACTGTCTGCATCCACCTAAAGACAAGATAAACTGCAGAGGAGACTTCCAGAAATGCTGATCAAGAAACTAGATATGTGTTATTTTAAAAATAATAAATCAGTAGTTGATTGAAAATGTAATAGAATAATAGAATAGCTAGAAATTTGACCAAGCATGAATAAGCCAAAAGCTCCCAATGCACTGTGAATTAATCATCAATCCATGTATTGGTAGAAGACAATTTCAATGCATACATCAAAGGAAGGGCAGAATACTAAAAAAGCCTTAGGTAATCAGAATAAGTAAATCCATTTCAAGGTGAAATTCACTTTATAAGAAAAAATGAATTATCCTAGATGCTTGGGAGCCTAGGGTATTTCTAGCTCAGCATCCACACTGAGGAGGCACATAAACACATTATTTGCTAAATGGATTGGAACTCTGGTTAGAGTTCTGTCCTGCTGTGAAACCTTGCTTCTTTGTTCTTGAGACTTTTCCAGATATAGCAAATTGCCCTTCAGAGGAGTCCATGAGGGCATAGTACAAACAAATTCACCACAAAAATATTCTTGTTCTCCTGAGACTGCGAGTACAGTGTTGAAAGGCACCCAAGGCAATTCCTGCATTCTTTGGTTCATTGAACTCAATTATTTATTGAGTACCTACATATGTAAGCACCACTGTGGTAAATGCTAGGGTTACAAAGATAAATTGGGTCTCTGGTTTTGAAGAAAAGACAGACAGGAAAGTATTTCATACACTCATAGAGGCAAGAATATAAGAAGACCATCTCTGCTCTGTGGGCAGGAAGTTTCAGAGAAGGGGAGATCATGTGAAAATAGTCATTGTTAGCACTTTAATCCTGCCAATTAGAGAGACTTGTAATAATAGTTATCAGTCCCCTCCCACCTCACCAATCAAAAGCTGGGAAAGAGAAAGCAAAGGGTGGAGAAGGAAGTCGGATGTGGTTCCGTGGTGGGATTTTTCAAAGGAGACATGAAACATGAGAACTGGAGAGAAGAAATCCCTCTGATAATGGGACGTGGGTAGATCTAATATCAGGCCAGAGCCAAAAACTCTCTTCAGGGCTCCATCTCTTCCACTGCTCTCCCCCTTTTCCCTCTCAGCTCTGCTGTTCCCTGCACAAGGGCCTTGTTCTCTCCTCCACAGGGTGGGTTCCTCCATGTGGCAGGGAAAATGGCTGCCAGCAGTTCTAGTCCAACACCATTCTAACCTAGGAACCTTAGTTGAAAGGGAAAACGTCCTTCCCCGAGTTTTCAGGAAACATCCCAGGAAAGATATCTGACCTTGCTTAGTCATGTGACTGTTGGACCAATCAAGGTTGCCAAATGTCTGAAATACAAACACTGGCCAGACCCAAAGCAGAAGCCCACCCCAGTGGCCCGAAAGAGAGGATGCTGTAGATGAGAGCTCCTTCAGAACACGTGGAGTGGTGGTGGGGGGGACATTTCCTCAGAGAAATTGATATCATGACCAGAAAACCAGAGAAAGGTATTGGGAAGGTAAACACCAACACCACAATCAAATCAAAACAAACAATCAGATGTCTACTGTGTAAGAGAACCAGCCTTTTGAGATGTAGAAATATTGACATGTTTGACTCTTTGGCTTCTCTTAAGCCAGTCCTTTAAGTCTGGGCTTCCTAAAATCTTCCCAGCCTCATGAAACAGAGTCCTGCCATGAACTGACTAAGCTGGCCCCGGAAGAAAGTGAGTAACTCTAGGGCTCCAGCAGCCCTGGGCCTTTCCTTGTTGCATTAGAGCCGAGAGGATTAATATCTTGACCCACCTATTTATTACCCAGTAGTCAGGAGGCACTGCTTTATGTCATTTGTATCCTTAAGACTCTGAGGAAGGAATTCATTCAGCCAATAATGGTAATCTGTTCTGCAACAACATGGTGTGAAGATAGTTAAAGGATAGTGACTTGTAGTGAATGTTCACATGGAGGCAGGCACCCCAGCACCAGCTAGCACCTGTCACAGCTGATGAGTGTGCACCCCGCCACACTGCCACTACTGCTAGCATGTGTGAAGGAGGATGGATCCTGTTGCCACTGCACTATGAAATACTTGGGCTGATACCATCCATTGGAGTGTGGTGACCAAGTCCTGGAGCGCTTCATTCCCCCATTACAGCAGTGGATTCCTAAACTTGAGGAGCAATAGAACAAAGCTGGGGCCTGATACAAGTCCCCCAGAGTTAGAGCACACAGTCCAGGAGTTAGAAGCTGAGTGTTAGCCCACTAAAATCTTCCAGAAATGATGCCAGTTGACTGAATGTACCTTACCCCACAATCAAACCTTTTGAGGTAATCAAATAGGAAAAAAGGTGGAGGGTGGGGGGTGGAACTATCCAAAGGTTAGCAGCTTCAAAAATCAAAGAAACATCAGCCCAGAAAGATGAGTAAGAACCAAGGTAAGAACTCTGACAACTCAAAAAGCCAAAGTGCCTTCTTTCCTACAAACAACCACATCACCTCTCCAGCAAGGGTTCTGAGCTGGGCTGAGATGGCTGAAAGGACAGAAGCAGAATTCAAAATATGGATGAAATGAATATTATTGAGATGCAGGAGTACATTGAAACCTAATCCATGTGAAGAATCACAATAAAACAATACAGGAACTGACAAAATAGCCAGTATAGAAAAGACTATAACCGACTAGATAGAGCTGAAAAGCACACTATAAGAATTTCGTGAGGCAATCACAAGTATTAATGGCAGAACAGACCAAGCTGAGGAAAGAATCTCAGAGCTCGAAGACTAGCTTTCTGATATAAGACAGTCAGAAAAGAATAGAGAAAAAGAATGAAAAGGAGTGAACAAAACCTCTGAGAAATATGAGATTATGTAAAGAGACCAAATCTGTGACTCACTGATGTCCCTGAAAGAAATGGGGAGAGTGTCAGTAACTTGGAAAACATATTTCAGGACATCAGATGTATTAGGGTTCTCTAGAGGGACAAAACCCTCTAATAGGATAGCTGTATATATAAAGGGGAGTTTATTAAGGAGTATTGACTCACATGATGACAAAGTGACGTCCCACAATAAGCCATCTGCAAGCTGAGGAGCAAGGAAGCCAGTCTAAATCCCAAAATCTCAAAAGAAGGGAAGCCAACAGTGCGGCCTTCAGTCTGGCCGAAAGCCCGAGAGCCCCCGGAAAACTACTGGTGTAAGTCCAAAAATCCAAAAGTCAAAAAATCCAGAGTCTGATGTTCGAGGGCAAGAAGCATCCAGCAGGAGGAAGATGAGGACTAGAAGACTCAGCAAGTAAGCTCCTTCCACCTTCTTCTGCTTGCTTTTGCGAGCTGTGTTGGCAACCGACTCAAATGTTAGTCTCCCCTGACAACACCCAGATACACCCAGAAACAATACTTTGCGTCCTTCAATCCAATCAAGTTGGCACTTACTATTAACCATCATATCATCCATGAGAACTTCCCAAGGGAAGATGATCAGGAAAAGTAACTAATAAAACAGAAGATCAGGAAAAATAACTAATGGGTACCAGGCTTAATACTTGGGTGATGAAATAATCTGTACAACAGCCCCCTGTGATAGGAGTTTACCTATGTAACAAACCTGCACATGAACCCCTGAACTTAAAAGTTAAAAAAAAAAAAAAGGACAGTGCCTTAGTGTTGATGCAAATGACAGGATCTCATTCTTTTTTATGGCTGAATAGTACTCCATTATGCATTTATAGCACATTGCCTTTTTTCATTCATCTGTTGGTGAACACTTAGGTCCTTCTAAATCTTGGCTATTGTGAACAGTGCTGTAACAAGTATGAGAGTGCATATATCTCTTTGATATACTGATTTTCTTTCTTTTGGGTATATACCCAGCAGTGGGATTGCTGGGGATGGTCTTCTTGTGTAGTATTTTGCAGGGGCTCTCCACATTTCCTGTATTTGAATGCTGGCCTCTCTAGTGAGGTTGGAGAAATTTTCATGGGTGATATCCTCAAATATGTTTACCAAGTTGCTTACTTTTTTCCCCTGTCTTTCAGGGATGCCCATGAGTCATAGATTTGGTCTCTTTACATAATCCCCTGTTTCTCAGAGGTTTTGTTCATTCTTTATTGTTTTTTTGTTTTTGTCTGCCTGAGTCATTTCAGACAGCAGGTCTTTAAGCTCTGAGATTCTTTCATTGGCTTGGTTTATTCTGCTGTTAATATTTGTGATTGTATTCTGAGATTCTTGAAGTGAGTTTTTTAGCTCTATCAGCTCAATTTAGTTATTTGTTAAAATGGCCATTGTGCCAATCATCTCCTGTATCATTTCATTGCATTCTGTAGAATCCTTCTATTGGGTTTTACCTGTCTCCTGAATGTCAATGATCTTTGTACGTATTCAGATTCTGAATTCTATTTCTGTCATTTCAGCCATTTCAACCTGGTTAACAACCATTGCTGGGGAACTAGTGCAATTGTTTGAAGACACTCTGGCTTTTTGAGCTGCCAATAACAAGAAGACACTCTGGTTTTTTGAGTTGCCAGAATTCTTGTGCTGGTTCTTTTTCATCTGTGTGGGCTGATGTTCCTTCAATCTTTGAAGCTGCTGTTTTTTGGATGGGTGTTTTTGTTTGTTTGTTTGCTTTTTTGCTTTTATCTTCTTTGATGCCATTGGGGGTTTGATTATGGTATAAGGTGGGTTCGGTTGACTTTGACTGGCTTCAGTTCTAGTCTGACCCTAGGTCATGGAGGAGCCCCCCTCTGATTACTGTCTCTAATGCCTGCATTGCTTTTCTTGGGTGCTCTGGTCCAAGGGCCTCCCTCAGGCGGGGGCTGCAGTTGGCAGACAAGCTGTATTCTTGCTGGATTGGCCCTAAAATGCTATCTGTGTGCCTCCCAAGGAAACATGGGATTGTGCCTCCTTGCAGAGTTCAGACAGAAGCAGGACCACTGGGCTGGAAGCTCTAGTTGGTGTAGCCCATCTGGCTATGAGAGGCGGGAGTAGGCAGAGTGGCCTGCCCTGTCATTTGGGCATTTCCAGGATGACAGAGGCTGTGCTCCTTGGCAAATTCAGGCAGAAGTAAGACCGCTGGGCTAGAAACCCTAGCAGATACATGTTGCCAGGCTACCAGTGGTGGGGTTAGGTGGGAATGCCTGTCTTGCTGTCTGGGTGCTCCCTAGGACAACAAGAGGCTGTGCCCACTACCTAAATTCACGTGGATGCAGGACCACTGGACCAGAAGCTGTAGCAGGCATTGCCTGCCTGGCTACTAGTGGCGGGGGGCAGGTGGGGTCACCTGCCTTGCCATTCAGGTGTTTCCCTGGACAACAGGAGACTGCACCTGCTGGCTGAATTCAGACAGAGCAGAACCACTGGGCCAGAAGCTCTAGCAAGCATTGCCCACCTGGATACCAGTGGTGGGGGTGGGTGGAGTCATGTGCCCTGCCATCCTGGTGCTTTTTGGGACAACAGGAGGCTGCGCCTTCCAGCTTAGTTCACACAAAAGCAGGACTGCTGGGCTGGAAGCTCTAGCAAGCGTTGCCTGCCTGGCTACCAGTAGCAGAGGTAGGTGGAGTGGCCAGCTGAGTTCAGACCACAGCAGACCACTGGGTCAGAAGCCACCGGTCCCGTCTGGTGAGGGAGAATGGAGCAATCTTATTGCCCCCAGGCACCACAACGGTGGCTTCTATCACGGCTATGGCACCAGTGCTGGTCTGCTCCAGGGTCCAAGGCTTGTAAAGGTGTTCAGGCCCCACAAAACATCTGGTGGCTCTTTGCCTCAGTCTAGAAGCACAGTTCAGGGGACAGGGGACCAAGGGGATTCTGCCATTCCCAGTCTTGCATAGGTCTCTGTAGAACATGAATTCTCCTGGGGGTTCTTATTCACTCATCCTTTCCCATATTCGAGAGGTTCTCTGGCTCCTCAATGAGGGGAAACCATGCAGGAGCTTTGCTCCTCTCTGTTCTCTGTGTACCCTTGCTGCCTTGACAGATCCTGACATGGTTTCTCAGCTAATCTGCCTACAGGGTCAGTGTTCACTAGCCCTTTTGTTTCCTCTCTATGAGAACAGCATATATGAGCTGCTTCTATTCTGCTGTCTTAGCCCACTCTCCTTATTTATCAGTTCAAATAGTTCTTGGTAGAGTCCGTAGGTTTTCCTAAAGATAAGATCATATAATCTGCAAACAGGGATAATTTGACTTCCTCCTTTCCATTTGGGATGCCCTTTATTTCTTTTACTTGTCTGATTGCTCTAGCTAGGACTTCCAGTACTATATTGAATAACAGTGGTGAAAGTGGGCATCCTTGTCTTGTTCCAGATCTTAGAAGAAAGGCTTTCGGTTTTTCCCCATTCAGTATAATATTAGCTGTGGGTCTGTTGTATATGACTTCTATTGTATTGAGGTATGTTCTTTCTATACCCAGGTTTTTGAGAGTTTTTATCATGAAGGGATGTTGAATTTTATCAAATGTTTTTCAGCGTCAGTTGAAAGGATAATACAGTTTTTGTTCTTCATTCTGTTTATATGAGGTATCATGTTGATGGATTTGTATATGCCGAACAATCCTTTTTAATGTGCTGCTGGATTTAGTTTGCCAGTATTTTGTTGAGAATTTTTGCATCAATGTTCATCAAGAATACTGGCCTGCAGCTTTCTTTTTTTGTTGTGTCTCTGCCAGGGTTTGGTATCAGGATGATGCTGGCCTCACACAACTAATTATGGTGGAGTCCCTCCTCCTCAATTTTTTGGAATAGGTTCAGTAGGAATGGTACTAGCTGTTCTTTGTATGTGTGGTACAATTTGAGTGGATATTCATCTGGCCCTGGGCTTTTTTGGTTGGTAGGCTATTTATTACTGATTCAATTTCAGAAATCATTATTGGTCTGTTCAGGGATTCAATTTCTTCCTGGCTCAGTCTTGGGATGATGTATGTTGTCCAGGAATTTATTCATTTCTTCTAGATCTCCTAGTTTGTATGAATAGAGGTGTTCATAATTGTTTCTGATGGTTATTTGTATTTTTGTGGATCAGTGGTACTATCCCCTTTGTCACACATAATTGTGTTTATTTGAATCTTCTCTAATTGTGTTTATTTGGATTTTTTGTATTTTCTTGTTTATTAGTCTGGTTGTCTATTTTATAATTTTTTTCAAAAAGCCAATTTGTGGATTTGTTGATCTTTTGATGTTTTTTGTGTGTGTCTCAATCTTCTTCAGTTTAGCTCTGATTTTGGTTATTTCTTGTCTTCTGCTAGCTTTGGGGTTGGTTTGTTCTTGGTTCCCCAGTTCTTTTAGTTGTGAAGATAGGTTGAATTTTTTGAGTTGTTTTGTAGCCCAGCATATTGTTTATTCTTGAGAATGATCCATGCACTAAGGAGAATAGCCTGTATTCTGCAGCCATTGGATAAAATGTTCTGTAAGTATCTATTAGATCAATCTGGCCTATAGCACAGATTAAGTTCAATGTTTCTCTGTTGTTTTTCTATCTGGATGATCTGTCCAATGCTAAAAGTGGGACGTGGAAGTTTCTAGCTATATTGTATTGTTCTCTCTTTAGTGCTAATAATACTTGCTTTATAATTCAGGGTGCTCTATTTCTAATTGTTATATTCTCTTGCTGAATTAGAGATAGGTATTAGAGAATTAGAGTTATGTATTCATTATAGTCTTCACAGTCTGGGCTTGTTTTTCCTTATCCTTCTTGGGAAGGCCTTCCAGCTACCTGAAGTGACTTGGGTGTTGTAATCTAAGTCTTTGGTTACTGCAGCTATATCTGCATTAGGGGGAACCCCAAGCCCAGTAACATGGTGACTTTTGCAGACTGAGAGAGGTACAATCTTGGTGGCCTTTGGGTAACATCCAAGAGAAATCCCTGTATTATCAGGCAAAGACTCTTGTTCTCTTCCCTTGCTTTGCCCCAAACAGATGGTTTGCTGAACTGCCTGGAGGTGTCACCAGCTGACACTTGGCTGACATGACACCAGTACCCCTGTGGCCACCACCACTGGGACTGCACTGCATCAGACCTGAAGCCAGCAGAGCACTGGATCTTGCTTGCCCAAGACTCGCGGTGACCACTGCCTGACTACTGCCTATATTCACTTAAGGTCTAAGGGTTCCACAATAAGCAGGTGGAAAATCCAACCAGTCTTGTGTCCTTGCATTCAGGGCAGCGAGTTCCCCCAATCTTGGTGCAGGTCCAGAAATACTGTCCAGGAGCCAGAGCCTGGAGTTTGGGAACCTTAGAAATATACCTGGTGCTCTTTTCCACTGTGGCTGAGCTGGCATGCTAGCCACAAGACAAAGTCCTTCCCACTCTTACCTCCCTCTTCATCAAGCAGAAGGGGTCTCCCCTCATGGCCACCACCACCCTTGGGCCATGACACATACTGCCTGGCTACTACCAGTGTTCACTCAAGGCCCAAGGGCTCTTTAGTCAGCTTGTGATGAATGCTGCCAGGCCTGAGTCTCTCTCTTCAGGGTAGTGGGCTCCCTTCCTATTCAGGGCAGGTCTAGAAATACTGTCCAGGAGCCAAGGCCTGGAATTGGGGACCCCAAGAACCCACTTGGAGCTCCACTGCACTGTGGCCAAGCTGGTACCCAAGCTATAAGACAAAGTCTCCTTTGCTCTTCCCTCTCCTTTCCTCAGACAAAAGGGGTTTCTTGCTCCCCCACCACCCAACCCCAGAGCCACCACAGTGGGGAATGTGCTGGGTCACACCTGAAGCCAGCATGACTCTGAGTCTCACCCAAGGCCTGTGGTGGGTACTGCCTGGCTACTGCTGGTGTTTATTCAGGGCCCAAGGGCTCTTGAGTCAGCAGGTGATGAATCCTACCAGAACTCAGTTCTTGCCTTCATGTCAGAGGGTTCCTTTCAGGCCCAGGGTGAGTCTAGAAATATCATCCAGGAACTAGGGCCTGGAATGGGGGCCTCAGGATTCTGCCTGGTGCCCTGTTTTACTGTAGCTGAGCTGGTATCGAAGTTGCAAGACAAAATCCTTTTTACTCTCCCATCTCCTTTCATCAAGCGAAGGGAAGGAGTCTATCCTGGAGCTGTGAGATGTGCTGCCTGGGGCTGAATGAGGGGTGATACAAGCACTCCCTTGGCCACCCCAGATGGTATCTCACTAGGTCATGTGCACCCCAAGTCCACTGACTCTGAGCTCAACACAGGACCAGGACTTGTCAAGAAATTGCATTCTTTGTGGCTTAGACCACTTTTCAAGTTTATTTAGAACCCCAGAGCGCTGTAGCCCGTGGTGGCAGGGTTTGCTGGAACTCAGGTTGTGACCATTGGGATGATTGAGTTGCCTCTGGCTAGGGGCTGGTCTAAGTCCAAATGCTCCCTCCATGGGTCTCTGCTGAGTTCTGCCCTATGTTGCTTTCTGCTGTGACAGGGCAGTACTGAGTTCCAATGTAAAGTCTCACCATCACACAGATTGTCCCTCTCAAACACACAGATTTTCTCTCTATTCTGCACAGACACTACGAGGACATTGGAGTAGGGCAGTATAAGCAATTCAAGACTGTCTTTCCTACCCTCCTCAGGGCCTCTTTCCTTCATATGATGTTAAGAACAGGTGCCGTCACTCATCTGAATTTTGGCTCTTACAAAGGTGCTGGTTTTGTTTGGAAAGTTGTTCAGTTTGGTGTTTCTGCTGAGGGAATAATTGCTGTAGGCTTCTGTTTGGCCATATTGCTCTACCTCTCCCCATTGTAAGATTTTGGCAGTGAAAAATGCATTTACAATATCTAATGTTTTCTCATGATTCATCGATACTTCTTGAATAGTAACATTTTCTACACACTATGGGCCATTTTTTTTTGTGGACTGTCCTTCAATTTGAGTGTGCCTAATGTATCCTGATGATTAGATTCAGGTTATGTTTCTTTGTAGGAATTTCACAGAAGTGACATTGGAATCCTCTTACTGCATCTCATCAGGTGGCACACAATGCTGCTTTGAACCATTCCTGATGTTGTTCACTTTTATCACTTGATCAAGGTGCCAGTCTTCTCCACTGTAAAGTTAGTCTTTTTACCCTTGTAATTAATAAGGATTTTTGTGAAGAGATACTTTGGGACTATCTTCTTCCTTGTTCAATTTTAACTTCCCTACTATTTAGCATACATTAATGGTTCTTGCCTGAATTGATTTTTACTATGACAGTTGCCAAATGGTGATTTTCTAATTCCATGGTTTCTTTTATGTTTATTACTTGGCATTCTATTGCAAGAAAGAAATATCTATTTTTCCCATTTATTTATTCATATATGTATTTTTATTTATGTCAGGTTATGGATTCTTAGTTTATCTAATGACATATCATCCATTATTGTCTTAGATTTGGCCAGTGGGAGTCCCTTCAAGCTGGATCCTGTAGATGCCCATCATTCTTCGAGCATTTTGGACATTTTATAGCACAACAAGATAGTCTAGGCTCATTTTACACTTTCCTTAATCAGCCCTGGAATTACTCATTTTTCTAAGAAGTCGTTTTTTTATTTAATGGAGAAAGTTATTTAGAAACCAAGATCTAGGTGCTGGATGTGTTCATGATTAGTTGGGTATCATGGCTTCCAGGTTCTATCAGCCTCTAATTCAATACCACATGGTTCATTCTAGCATTCCCTTTTTCTTCTGTGTTTGTAACTCCCTTCTGTGACAATGAGAAGCCTGGCTCCCATTATCCTTAAATATTTACTTACTTGTTCACCAGCCACCCCCTCCAATATCTATCTACTCTCCAAGCCTGCTGGGCTGACATCTCACTTGGCTGCTTTTCTCACTTGGATTCTCATCCCCCATGGGGCCACCTTCCTCACTCAGGCTTGCCAAATGGATTTTTGACTAAATTATTCACGAAGGAAGGAAGAAGGGAAGCCAAAGAAATATGAATGCATGTTTTTATTAATGTCCATTTTAGGTCTGGCTATGGGGGGGATGGGCATGTTCATAAATGGTAGAAGTATATATTTGTATACTGTTTCTGTCTTAAATATGGTGCTCTACTTTTATATATCCAATATAGCTGATCACACACACACACACACACACACACACACTTCTGCTCTTTGACCTAGAAATTTCACTTCCAAGAAATTATCCTAAATAAATAGATAATTGCACAAATAATAATTGTATATTTGTACAATTATCAATATTTGTTGTAACATATATAATAGAAAAAGCTGAAAATATAAATGTCCAATAAATTATGATTTATCAACCTAGTGTGTCAAAAAATTGTGTAGATTCACACTTTTTGTCATAGAAAGGTCAACAGTAGATCAAATGAAAAGAGTAAATATTGTACCAAAACAGAGATATAGACCAATGGAACAGAACAGAGCCCTCAGAAATAATACCACACATCTACAACCATCTGATCTTTGACAAACCTGACAAAAACAAGAAATGGAGAAAGGATTCCCTATTTAATAAATGGTGCTGGGGAAACTGACTAGCCATATGTAGAAAGCTGAAACTGGGATCCTTTCCTTACACCTTACACAAAAATTAATTCAACATGGATTAAAGACTTAAATGTCAGACCTAAAACCATAAAAACCCTAGAAGAAAGCCTAGGCAATACCATTCAGGACATAGGAATGGGCAGGGACTTCATGTGTAAAACACCAAAAGCAATGACAACAAAAGCCAAAATTGACAAATGTATCTAATTAAACTAAAGAGCTTCTGCACAGCAAAAGAAACTACCATCAGAGTGAACAGGCAACCTACAGAACGAGAGAAAATTTTTGCAATCTACCCATCTGACAAAGGGTTAATATCCAGAATCTACAAAGAACTCAAACAAATTTACAAGAAAAAATCAACCCCATCAAAAAGTGGGCAAAGGATATGAACAGACACTTCTCAAAAGAAGACATTAATGCAGCCAACAGACACATGAAAAAATGCTCATTATCACTGACCATCAGAGAAATGCAAATCAAAACCACAACGAGATACCATCTCAAACCAGTTAGAATGGCAATCATTAAAAAGTTAGGAAACAACAGGTGCTGGAGAGGATGTGGAGAAATAGGAACGCTTTTACACTGTTGGTGGGATTGTAAACTAGTTCAATCATTGTGGAAGACAGTGTGGTGATTTCTCAAGGATCTAGAACCAGAAATACCATTTGACTCAGCCATCCTATTACTGGGTATATACCCAAAGGATTATAAGTCATGCTGCTATAAAGACACATGCACACGTATGTTTATTGCGGCACTATTCACAACAGCAAAGACTTGGAACCAACCCAAATGTCCATCAATGATAGACTGGATTAAGAAAATGTGGCACATATATACCATGGGACACTATGCAGCCGTAAAAAGGATGAGTTCATGTCCTTTGTAGGGACATGGATGTAGCTGGAAACCATCATTCTGAGCAAACTATCGCAAGGACAGAAGACCAAACACCACATGTTCTCACTCATAGGTGGGAATTGAGCAATGATAACACTTGGACACAGGGTGGGGAACATCACACACCGGGGCCTGTCATGGGGTGGGGAGCTGGGGGAGGGATAGCATTAGGAGATATACCTAATGTAAATGACGAGTTAATGGGTGCAGCACACCAACATGGCACATGTATACCTATGTAACAAACCTGCACATTGTACCCTAGAACTTAGAGTGTATATGTGTGTGTGTGTGTGTGTGTGTGTGTGTGTGTGTGTATATATATGAGAACATTTGTGATTCATAGGAGGAAGTCAAAATATCAATATGACCAGGAGTTTGGAAGAAGTTGATTCCAACCCACATGGATAACTTTGAGAAATTGAAGACTTTAGTGAAGGAAGTAACTGCATATGTGATGAAAAAGGAAGAGAACCAGAAGTAGAGCCTGAAGATGTGACTGAATTGTTGCAATCTCATGATAAAGCTTGACCAGATGAGGAGTTTTTTCTTATAGATGAGCAAAGAAAGTGGTTTCTTGACATGGAATCTACTCCTGATGAAGATGCTGTGGACATTGGTGAAATGACAACAAAGGATCTAGAATATTACGTGAACTTAAGTTGATAAAGCAGTGGTAGACTTTGAGAGGATCAACTCCAATTTTGAAAGACGTTCTACTCTGGGTAAAATGCTATCAAACAGCATCACATGCTACAGAGAATCTTTTGTGAAGGGAAGAGGCAATCAATGTGGCAAACCTCATTGTTGTCTTATTTTAAGAAATTTCCACAGCCACCTCAGCCTTCAGCAACCATCACCTTGATCAATCAGTAACCTTCAACATTGAGGAAAGAACCTCCACCAGCAAAATGATCTTGACTCTCTGAAAGCTCAGATGATCGTTAGTATCTTTGTAGCAAGCATTTTCAGTCGAGGGTTATAAGATGAGCAGTATGATAGAGGATGGACTGGAGTTGGAGAAGACTAAAGGCAGCAAGTTTGATAAGGAGGCTATGGCAACAGTCCAGGTGAAAGATGCAAGAGCCCAAAACATGGCAGTGGCCAAGGGAATGGATCTGAGATAAAGTTCAGAAGATAGAGTTGTCAGGGCAGGTGAGGAGAAGAGAAGAAGGCCACATGAAGATGAAGCAAGAGATTGGAGTGATGTGGCCACAAGCCAAGGAAGCTGAGGAATGAAGACAGCTATCAGAAGCTGGAAGAGGAAAAGGACTCTCTTGGGGCCACCAGAGGGAGAATAGCCCTGCCAACACTTCCATTTCCAATGTCTGGACTCTAGAACTGTGAGAAAATAAATTCCCATTATTTCAAGGAAAAAAGAATAAATATCGACTGAATATACTAAAGAGTAAATGTCATGGATTCCTTTGAAGTACACATGCACATATTTATAACTCTACTTATGAAGAAGTATCTCAAAGACTATTCATCAAACAGGAGATTATCGCTAGGTTATGGGATTTTTAGATTGTTTTGCTATTTGATTTTTTCTTTTTGCTTACTGTGAATTCAGCAGTGAACATATGCTGCATACTTTTGAAAAAAAGACCAAAAACAATTATAACATCTTAAACTCAATATCTTGTTTTAAAAACTGGCATTGATCCCACAAACCTATATTGAATCTGCACCATCACCACTCTACCACCCACTACTGGGTAATAATTACAATGCCCATGAGCTCACTGTATGGGATTGGAGTGAGAATTAAATAATTAATAGACATGGAAGCCATTGAAATCTGTAAGAGGCTGTAAAAAAAGTGACATGCTATTAAGATTATTGCTATTACTATTAGCGTCATCATCATCATTGCCATCATTATTGGTGTTGATTTCAGTACTTTCCACTGACCTGTGTTTTCTAAATTCAGAGGGGGAAAATGCTAGGCCTCTATGCAGCTGTTTGGAAACCAGAAGAAAAGCCTTTGAAAGGCGTATTCTCTGAAGGAACTTAAAATCTAATTTAGAAAATAATCTCCCAATACTTCCATATCATGCAACAGTTAACACGAGCCAGGCTGTATCCCTGGGTGAGATGCAAGCTTGAGTCTACTCCTGCCTGTGGTCCAAGGCCAGAGAGACTCATGTGGACTAGGGGGTAAGGAAGGTTTCACTTTGATTGTAAATTGTTAGCTGCTTTTCAAACACTGTGACTGAATTTGTGAAACTTTAAAATGCCTAAAGTGCAAGTTTAGAAACCAGTTACAAGGCTAAAAATGATGAGGATAAAATCCCCTTTGTTTGTACATTTTAGATAGTCTGCCTAGTTTAACAGCTTTAAAACTCATTTTATCCAAGATAATAATATCCCCAAGTTGAATATATGAAAGGGGTTGTATAGATGTCTGTCATCCTCTCTGGCTCTCGTCTCAGCATCTGGGAAGAAAAAGTACCAACCTCCTGAATATAAGCCCAACATAAGGGCAGGGATTTAGTCTGTTTTCCTCACTGATATATTCCAAGTGCCCAGAACAGGGCCAGCGGCCCATAGTAGGAGCTTAATAAATACTTACTGAATAAAAAATAAGCCCTCATTTTTCATCTTCAATATGCAAAGTAGATTGATTTCTTTTTCAAACATGTTGGGGCCTTGGTCACTAGTGGATCCACATTAGTGGATATTAGTAATTAAACGTGTGCTTGGTTTGCACAAATATGAATATGATTTCCCAGGATTCGACTTTCCTGCTGGGAAGCCAGACCCACTGTCAAATACACCAGATCAAATGTTAAGGCTTCAGTGAAGCATTTGGCATCTGGCGTCTTTCAGGATTTCCAAATTTCTTAATGTGCTGACAGTTCTTCCCCTTTAGGACGATTAATTGATGTCCAGGCTGTGCCTCTGAGACTTTCTCAGGAAAATGCACCTAAGGGTCAAAATGGTGACAGGCCACATTAAGTTATGAATTTTCTATTTTTATCTTTATAAAAAAGCGAATTTCCTTTCTACTCTGTACCTACATTTGTTTAAATATAAAGATAAGGAGGACTGGACTCTGTGGTTCACACCTGTAATCCCGGCACTTTGGGAGGCCGAGATGGGTGGATCACTTGAGGCCAGGAGTTTGAGACCAGGCTGGCCAACATGGTGAAACTTTATCTCTACTACAATACAAAAAATTAGCCAGGCATGATGCTGCACGCCTGTAGTCCCAGCTACTTGGGAGGCTGAGGCACAAGAATTGCTTGAACCCTGGAGAGAGAGGTTGCAGTGAGCCAAGATTACACACTGTACTCCAGCCTGGGCGACAGAGTAAGACCTTGTCTCAATCAATCAATCAATCAATAAAATAAAATAAAATAAAAAAATAAAAAAAGGAGGCTTCCTCCCAAAATATTTACCTGAAATAAGTCCTCTAATGGCCATCTTTTACCCTCAGGATATAATTCAAATTTCACCAGGGACCATCATTGCTGGCCTCTGCCCACCTACTAGTCTGCCCTGTTCTCACCACCTTCTACCATGGGCATTTTTTTTCTCCAGCCATTGGTGACTGCTTTAGTTCCTCAGATTGCCCTTCCCGACCCATACCATCACACTCTCTTGACACTCAGCCTTCACTTTGTTGTTTCCTCTGCACCAAATACTGATCCAACTCTTCTCCTTAGGCCAACTGTTAACTGATGTCAGGATTTTTTCCTTTTACCTATCCCTGTAGAAGAGAAAGATGGCCCTGCCACAGGCTTGTCTGTTTCAGGTAAATTGCACTGTATGACATTGTTATTTTTGAGTTATCTCTCTTCCTCACAGGCTGAGCTCTATGATGGGGTGGGTTCTTACTGAATTTTCTCTCCATTAACGCTCACTAGCTTGCTCAGTGCTAGGCCTAGTAGGTTGTCTTCTTCCATATTTATTCTGTGCTTCTAAACCCTCCCCTTCTATCCCCAAACAAGGGTTTGTACACCTGGAAATTCTAGAGCACTTTGTCCCAGAAATGGATTTACTCCCTATTTGGGATGAAAACCACATTTGGATTGAGATTTGCCATCAGAAATAGCTTCACTAGAAGATAATTTATCTGATTTATTTCTAGATTAATAATATTTCTGGAGTTTAGGCATCTTAGTTCCCCCCAAAATCTTAATGGTAGATAGTGAAGTCACCAAAATAGATAACTGAGACCTGTCACTCAGAATTGTTACCCAAGAGGGCATCAGTGTGTCATCTCTATGATTGTATATTTCCGTCCTCCCTGGTACTCCCCAGTTGCTCCAATCAGCTGCTGGGTATGTATCTATCATATACAACACAGTGCTATGCACTATAGCAAATTGTTTTTCAATTATCCCAGTAACATGATTTTCAAGATGTTTAAAATACACACTTTATATAGACTTGCTATTTTGTTTGGATTCTTTTTGAATGTGGACTCCCTAATAAACGTCTTCTGATGCATAGAAACCATACTGCTCTAGGCAAAGCATGATGACTCATGCCTGTAATCCTAGCACTTTGGGAGGCTGAGGCGGGAGGATTATTTGAGCTCAGAAGTTCAAGACTAGCCTGGGCAACATAGTGAGACTTCGTCTTTATTTAATAAATAAAAAAATTATAGAATCAAAAAATTATTTTAAAAAACCATATTGCTTTAGGTCTGTTTACAACTCTGCTGAGGATGATTTTATCTTAGAATATGCTAAGAATGCTCAGTGATTTCATAATGACTGTAATGCTGAGATGGTATTGACTGAGGTTAGGAATGTGATACCTGGAGGTTCACCCAGGTGTTGATTGCCTCTTAACAGGGAGTAATGACTGCAATAAACACTGGAACACTCAGTTGAAACAAATAGATAAATACTTTCAGAGCAGAAGATGTCTGTGACTACGCTGAAGGCTAGGGTAATCTCACTTGCATCAGCCAGCTCCTGTGTCTCTGACAGCGAGGTGCCTTCAGATTGCTGGAGACTGCTTCACCTGTGCCCTGCAGAGCCCAGAAATGCCTGGGAGCTTATATCACACTGGCAGCAGCTTTTGACCAGTGCTGAAGGGTACAGGAAGGTAAATACTCTTGCGCCCTTGTCCTCTGATTGGAGCTACTTGGGTGTGATCTATGCTGTCCTGAAAGTTCCCCTGTGGGATTGAGCCCAAGTTCCTCTCTGTGATACTTGACTGAATACTGAGTGATACGGTTTGGTTGTGTCCCCACCCAAATCTCATCTTGAATTGTAGATCCCATAATTTCCACATGTTGTGGGGAGAGACCTGGTGGGAGATAATTGAATTGTGGGGGTGGCTCCCCCATACTGTTCTTGTGGTTGTGAATAAGTCCCATGACATTGGATGGTTTTATAAGGGGAAACCCCTTTTTGCTTGGCTCTCATTCTGTCTTGTCTACTGCCATGTAAGACCTGCGTTGCTCTTCTGCCATGATTGTGAGGCCTCCCCAGCCATGTGGAACTGTGTGTCCAGTAAGACTCTTTTCTTTTTCTTTTCTTTTCTTTTCTCTTTGCTTTGCTTTGCTTTGCTCTTTTCTTTTCTTTTCTTTTCTTTTCTTTTCTTTTCTTTTCTTTTCTTTTCTTTTCTTTTCTTTCTAGATGGAGTCTCACTGTCACCCAGGCTGGAGTATAGTGGTGTGATCTCGGCTCACTGCAACATCCATCTCCTGGGTTCAAGCAATTCTTCTACCTCAGCCTCCTGAGTAGATGGGATTACAGGAGCCTGCCACCATGCCCAGCTAGTTTTTGCATTTTAAATAGAGATGGGGTTTCACCACGTTGGCCAGGCTAGTCTTGAACTCCTGACCTCAGGCCATCTGCCCTCCTCGGCCTCCCAAAGTGCTGGGATTACAGAGGTGAGACACTGCGCCCGAACTTCTCTTTTTCTTTATAAATTACCCAGTCTTGGGTATGTCTTTATCAGCTGCATGAAAACAGACTAATACCGAGCTTTTGCTTGGGTTCCTTCTCTTCCTTTCCCACATCTCCAACCCTCTATTTGTTTTCCTGGAAATTCTTCCTAATAAATTACTTCACATGCATTTTTTTTTTTTCTGTCAGAGTCTGCTTCTGAGGAATCCAATCTATGAAAACACTTTATGAAACAATTAGAAACCTGGTCCTCCCCGAAATTGGTTGTTAGTTCTCTACCAAGAGCATTAAACCAAGTGGGCCTTCAGTAGACCTTATAAGATTTGTGTGGCTAACCTGGCACATCTATAAATGCTGCTAAAGCTGTTGGGAATACTCTTTTCTGTCTTCACCTTCCACTGTCATGTTCTCAGATTCATCTTTCCTCACCATCATGTCTAAAATAGGCTCCAATTTCTTCTTTATTCTCCACTTTGACATCTTGTGAATTTCCTTCAGGGTGCTTGTTAGTTGTCCGTATTTGACATACGTATTTGTTTCTTCCTTTGATTTTGCCTATCTTCACTGCTGAACTCTAAGTCTCTTTAGGTCAGGGACTTGTCTTGTTTCCTGCTGTGTAACCTGTACCCTACACAGTGCTCAGTGACAGTTCATTGAATGAATGGAAAACACCTGTGACTCGCTCATCCCCACCACCTTCTGTCCTCTAAGACTGACTTTTGCTGAGGTTGCAGATGTGGTTTTGCATGTCCAGAACTTATAAGAGATTCATACAGGTTTGACAGACAGAAATTTTGGAAAATCCACCTGGCCCAAATAAGGAAAATAGATGAAGTGCATGTATTTGTGGGGATTGTTTAGCCTGGGATACACCATCCTGCAAACAGGTTGTGCTTGACAAGTCTTCATGAAAGGTGTGGGAGTTCTGAAGTCAAAGTGTTACGGGTATTGATTTGGCTCTTGGAAAACATAAACCTTCTCTTCCGCTTGAGTCCTTCTGCATGACTGTGCTAGTGTCTATAAATCAGATTGTCCCAAGGCAACAATTAGGCCAGAAGGGAGAGTTTTTTTGTGTGTCGTACATTAACCTTTTGGGGCAGTTAAGACTTCTTCAAAGTAGTGAAGACAAGATAGGTTCTGAAATATTCAACTTACTAGAAAAGATAGAGTAGAATTTTTCAAAGGGGGTCCCGCTGAATACAATTACCACAATATGTTATTAGGCTTCCACAGACACAAAAGCATATGTGGGTGGCAAAATATATTTGGAAATATTATTTAATATGTTAATATATTCTGGGTGTGGCCATGAAACTTATGTGACCATAGAATATTTTTTTCTGACTATCACATGGGAAATACTGTAGTAGAGACTGTCTGAAACTGCTATTTCATCTTTGGTCTTCATGTCTCTGTGTCCCCATGCTTCTGACTTAAAGAAAATTCTCATCTTCTTCCAGACAGAATATATCAAAGGTCCCCTCTACCACTCTCTGCTTTGCATCTTATATTCTTTCCAAAGTCAGAGCATCTGTCTATCTGTAAACAGTCTGCCAACTTTCTCAACTATTGCTTCATAACAAATAATTGCAAAATTTAATGGCTTAAAACAGAAATAATAATTTATTTAGCTCATGAATCTACAATTTGGACAGGGCTCAGCAGGGAAGGTTCATCTGTATTTCAGGCAGCTTCCACTGGGGCTGCTAGACTGAGACTGGAGGATCCACTTCCAAGATGGTACATTCATGTAGCTGGCATTTGGAACTGGCTGGTGGCTGAGATCTCAGCTGGGGCTGTCAGTTGGAACAGCTATACATGCATGGCCTCTTCCTGTGGTTTCTTGCTTTTTCTCAGCATGCTAAATGGGTACCAAGTGTGAGCATTTCAAAGATACAGGGAGTGGACTAGGCTTTGGAACAACTCAGTTTTACTTCCACTGTATTCTAATGCTTGAGCAGTCACAGAACTCAGATTCCAGGGCGGATGACATAAACTCCACTTCTCACGGATAGAAGGTGTGACAAAGAATTTTGGCACCATGTTTTAAAATGGCAATAGCAGCTCTGTGAATCTCTTCTTAACATTTCCTCTGCCTATAGTGTTCCTTCATTCCCACCCCCACTTTGTCACCTGGAAAACTAGATTCTCCAAGGCCTAGCTCCAAGATCACTTCCTCTAAAAATATTGTTGTCTGTGCTTTTTTAGCATGTTGTTTTTATTGCTAGTCTCACATTAAATTAACATGTAATTTCAATGTTGGTTGTCTTCTTAGAGGGCAATATGACATCTTATTCATCCATTATTCCAGTTCCTAGCACAGGGCTTGTGCTGAATTAATTAATTGACTAATTTTTCAGACCAGCTGTTACAGCAACTACTGTTTCATAAATATTTACTGTTTAATAGACCCTGAAATATATGCTTTATAAATATTATTGTATTCAATCTTCACAAATAGGAAGCTATTATTACTCCCATTACAAAAAGGAGAAAACTAAGATCGGGGTAGTATATTTTCTAATGCTCTATAGTCTCTAAATGGCAGAACTAGAAGTCAAACCCAAATCTAAAGTCTGTGTTCACAACCAATATGTTCTTATTTGAATAGCAAATTAGTTAAAACAGCCAGTTATATTTATCCAACATTGAAATAACCAAACAACTCTCTCAAATAATTGATCTGTAGACTTACTGCAGTGTACTATTAGTAGGTCTAATTTTATTGAATTCCTGCAAACCATCATCCATTGTTCTAAAAGATCCAACTATTTGAAGCACTATTATATGGAAAGAAGAGTTGGACTTGGTGTGGCTGTAGATGGCAAAATTAGAAGTAATAAGAAATTAGAAGTAAGAAGCAGATCCTGGTTCAACATAGGGGGCATTTTCTAGGGATTAAGACTAACCATAGATGGAATGAGTTGCCAATATAAATGGTGAGTTCTTCATTGCTTCAGGCAACCAAGAAAATTCTAGATAACTGCTGGGTTGTTTTACACAGAAAAATGGACTAGATGATATGTGTCGCAGATATTTTCTGTTTTTGTTCCCTAATAGTCCTTCACCCGTCTACTGGTAATTTTTATTAAATTTTTCCTCTGGGAAATACCTACTCCCTCACTCTCAGTTGATGTGTTTCAGGTGAAGTTTAGGTTGAGTTGACTCTACCCCAGCTCTGGGAGTGGTCAGATGACTTAGGCCTAGCCAATGAAAGTTTTGCACATCCCTTGACACATTGATTACTTCAGTATTCAATAATATATAGTCAACAATATATATTCAATATTATATATTGAAGTTTTCTTTCAAATCATGGTTAACTGCTATGGGAAAGGTCCTCTCCTATTAACAACTAGAAAATAAGGCAAAATATATAAAACAACAGTGTTCAGACATTAAATTTAGGCAGTGAAGGAAATGTGATCAGTGAGAGATGGGACTAATGAGGTGAGCTCTATCATTGGTCCAGATTGCTTCTCAGAGGCAGTTTCTAGGATGCAGTATAGGAAAAGGGAACTCGAGAGGCTGAAAATCTCACTCAGTTGAGAAGACTGAGGTTGGAGTTTGAGGATGTCAAATCAGCTAGGACTTGTGGGACAGATTTATGGAGAGGAGAAACCTATGCAGAAAAAAAAATTCCAGAAATATGCATTAATGTTTCCTTGAGTCTTCAGCTGAATGCTAATTTATGCATGCATATGATGAAACCTGAAAGGATGGGACACAAACCACTTTTGAGGAAAAAATTATTATCAGGAAGCTATAAACAAACAATTTTTAGAGCTCACACAAAATACATAATTAACTTGTCTCTAGCCAGTGTGAAGATACCTTGTTGAATACCAAAGCATTCAGTAGGGACCCCAGAAGAGCCACATCTTAGAAGTGGGGTGAATTAGCCCTAGAATAAAAGCTACTCTAGATGTCCTGAAAGAGCTTAAAAATATGCCTCAAAAAGATTGAATTAATCCATGAATAAGTTAACAGACTGCCAGAAAAAGTTCACCACTCTTTAAATGAATAAAGTAAAGTCTAACATTCAACAACACAAAATGATAATGTTCAGAATTCAATTCAAAAGGTATATGAAGAAGCAAGAAAATGGAACCCATAACCAGGAGAAAAATCAGCCAGTATGAAGTTAGTCAATGACAGAGATGATGGAATTAGAAGACAACAATGTTAAAGCAACTACTATAAATATGTTTAATGGGCTTGGTAAATTAAAGGAAAACAAGCATAGTGAAGTGGGAAGTGAGAAATACAAAAAGGAGCCCAAAGGACTTATGGAGATGAAAAATACAGTATCTGAAATTTAAAAACAATACTGAATGAGTTAATACAGACAGACACTGCACAAGAGAAAATAACTGAACATGAAGACATAACTGCAGAAACTCTAAATGGTGCTCTAATGCCCTTGCTGAGGTAGTCTCAGCAGGATCCAGCCATCTATACCAGGGAGCAGCAATACTAAATGAGGCAGTGCAAGGTGGACCTAGTCAGGATTCCACTTCTCCTTCCCTCATTCCAATGTAAGTGAGACCCAGTGGGAAGCTGTGTCTTCACCACTACCTGGCATCAATGAAGTGGAATGAGATGGTTGAAAGTGGAGCCAACAGGTTTCTCTATTACCCTACTCCCCTCCCTTGCCCTCCTCTCCCCCCTCCTCTTCTGCTGTCTTCTGGTGTCAGCAAGGACCAGCAAGAAGTTAAGCTTCTACCACTTCTCTGCAGCAGAAAAGTGGTATGAGTTAGCTCTTTAATTCCTCTTTTCCTGATGGGCAGCAGGGCCCAGTGGAGAGCTGAGCTTACACCCCAACTTGGAGGGAGCTAGGTGATGCAAGATGGTGTCCCCCATTCACCTAGAAGGTGCCAGTGGGACCGAGGAGGGAGCTGAACTTCCACCCTTCCCATCTTCAATGAGGCACTGTGAGTCAGCTCCAGAGCCCAGTAGGAAGCTGATCACATATATACCCACAAGGCTCTTGGTCTACACCTCAGCAGCAGGACTGCTTACTAAAAAAAAAGATTAAATGGGATTCGGAGTCTCATAATATACTATCCGAAATGTCCAGGATGCAATGACAAAATCACTCATCATAGCATAAATCAGGAAAAATCACAAGTTGAATGAGAAAGCTAATATATACCAACATTGAGATGAATCAGTTATTGGAATTATCTGAAAAGAATTTTAGAGCAGTCATCCAAAAGGCTTTAACAAGTACTTATTAATTTTCTTGAAACAGATGAAAAACTAGAACATTGCAACAAAACAGAGGTTATAAAAAAAGAGCCAAATAGAAGTTATACAAATATAGTCACTAAAATAAAAGATACAAAATAAAATTTAGTCACTAAAATAAAAGACTCATTGGCTGGGCTTAATAGTAGAGTACAGATGACAGAGTGTAGAGCCTGAACTTGAAGACAGATCAATATACCCAACAACAGAAAAAGACGATAGATTAAAAAAAAGTGAACAGAGCTTGTTAGGACAATAACAAAAGAGTTAAATTTGTATCATCAGAGTCTTAGAGAGGAGAGACAGTGTAACTAAAAAAAGTATTCGACAAAATAATAGCTGAAAGCTTCTTAAATTGGGTGAAATATATAACCTACAGATTCAACAACCTAAAAGTACCGCAGGTAGGATTAACTCAGAGAAATCCAAGAAAAAAACAAAGATTAAACTTCCAAAAACTTAAAACAAAACAAAAGATCTTGGAAACAGCCCAAGAGAAATGACAGATTGTTTACATTGGAAAAACCGCTGGAAGAACAGAGTATGTCTCACCCGGAACCAGGTAGGCCAGAAGGAAGAAGCACAACGCTTTTGAAATATTGAAAGAAAAGAACTGTCAATTGCAAATTCTGTTGGGTGAGACTATTCTTTAGGAATGAAAGGGAAATAAAGACATTCTCAGATGAAAGAAAACTAAGAATTTGTTGCCAGCACATCTTCTTTCAAAGAATGGGTAAAGGCAGTTCTCTGAACAGAAAGGAAATTATAATAGAAGGCTTAAAACTTCAGAAAGGAAAGAAGAACACTGAAATGAAAGAACTGGTTTTTAAAATTGCTATTCTCAATCTAATTTTTTATACACATCAAGATTTTCTCTGAGGCCAGGCATGGTGGCTCACCCCTGTCATCCCAGCACTTTGGGAAGCTGAGGTGGTTGGATCACCTGAGGTCAGGAATTTGAGACTAGCCTGACCAACATAGTGAAATCCCATCTCTACTAAAAATACAAAATCAGCTGGGCGTGGTGGTGCATGCCTGTAATCCCAGCTACTTGGGAGGCTGAGGCAGGAGAATCGCTTGAACCCAGGAAATGGAGGTTGCAGTGAGCCAAGATTGTGCCACTGCACTCCAGCCTGGGCAACAAGAGTGAAACTCTGCCTCAAAAACAAACAAACAAAACAACAACAACAACAGCAAAAACCCAAAAGATTTTTATCTGAACTGTGGCCAAAACAAAAGACAACTGAATTGGAGGTTGGAGCTGATCTGAGATCGCAGTCATCTATCAATGCTTCAAAGTTCAAATTCTCTTGTTCTAAACAACCTTGCTCTTATCCAGGATTATTTTCCAAATGCATAAAAATTGTACATTTTCACTTCAATTCTCAATTTTCAATCCAGATGTGTGCTATTATGGAATTTTAGCGTGTTTCAAAAATATTAATGTCTTCCCATTATGTCCCCCTGCTCACAAGTATGATATGAATTTTTGAATTTGCAGCCAGAACCACACATTTACTCTGAAAAACATCCCAATTTCCTTTTATGTACACAAGACAAAAGTGCACTATGTACTGTTACTAATAGGAAAAATCATATTTATATAGCTTGAATTTTACTTCCAAATACCTAGCAAGAGATTGTTGTAATTTTCAAAGCAACATTCCAATTATAAAGCTATTGAGCCACTGCTGTCTTTACTGGGATTAGTCACTGGAAAGCTTTGGCAAATAAATGTTGAAACAGGCACTCTCAAAATGAACAGGAAAAGGGAAGCTGAAATAAACCCTGCAGGTTTATTTAAAAACTGACAGACAAAATGTAGAGGATACAGTCAATACCAGAAACAAATTTATAAGACAAGCAACTTAATACACGGAATACCAATCTCATAAACAATGAAAAAGTGATGCATACTCCCTTTCTTCTAAAACGCTGTGAAGTGAATATACAGTGATATGACAAAGACTGTAACTTCTAACAGCTTGCTGGAAAACAAGTCTCCATGGGTCTTTTGCGTTTCTGCACGTCTTGCAAGCAGAGGCACGTATGGCTTTTATTCTGGACTATCTTTTCAAGGTTGTTTTAATAGCAAACAGCCTTGGAAGATAAAGCATCTTCTTTTGGAGCAACGGGTAAGTCTGCTTACAGCATTGGAAGATGGGGATAATGTCTCCCCAGTACTGGAGCAAAGGGCAGGCATCCTTTCTGCCCATTCTATTGTTATTGTCTCCTTATCTTTCTCTCCCACTGGACTGTGAACTCCTAGAACCCAGGTTCTGCCTGATGCATCTTGGTATCCTCAATGCCTATCTCAGGGCCCCTGGACGAGACAGGCCCTCGGTAAATTAATAAATGAATCTGACCAGGGAATTGTCTGGGTGTCTGTCCTTACTGAGAAGGAAAGGAGTAAAGGCTGTGTCTGTGGGGCTGGCGACAGAAAGTGAGGCCTGACCCAGATTTTGGCATTGATTGAAGCAATACCACACCTCACGGATGTTCCTGAGCTCCACGTATATGGGTTACCCGAGAAGAAAACCTGTGAGGGAGGGAGGTTCTGCAGAACTAGATAACCCCAGATCGCCTTCTGCTTGTTTTCCTTTCCCAGACGCTGCCTGGGAGTCCCAATCATAGACTCACTTGCAAGTTCCGCAATTCCAACTGGGAGAGTGAAACTTCTGCATAAAGATTTCAGCCCCCAGGTGTAAGCTCCCAAGAACAGGGCCTGGCACATAGTAGGCTCTTGATGTGGATGAAAAAACTTCAGGTTTTGGAGTCATAGAGTGTTAAAATGGATGAAATTTAGAGAGATTATTTTTGACTTATTTTTAAGCTCTCTTTTTGAGCTGACTCATATTCTAGGATTGTTTCTCTGTTAAGTGGGTCTATAAAATCAAAGCCTCAGGAAAAACAGAAATTCCCCTGTCTTTTCTTCTCTTTCTTATTTTTCCCTCCTCCTAGTCAGAAAACCACACCTATCTATCAGTGTGCTGTTAAATGTTTAAAAACTGTGTCTCCAGAAGAAAAGAAGCCCTGATTTGTAGTGATAGCCAATTTCTGTGGTGTAAATATTCCTGCCATGGTCAATTTCAAGTAACCAGAATGATGTCAATGGATGTGGAGCTGGAAACAGATGTGTACAATCAGCTCTCAAGCCAGTATGAGCTGGCTCATGCCAGTTATCTGGCTTTGAAGGCACACAAATCTGATACAGGTTCTGAATCTAGCATTTACTATCTGGGCAAATGGCTTTATCTTCATGCGTCAGAGTTTACTTCTGTGTAAAATGGGGATAATAATAGTAATCATATCATGGAGTTGTTGTGAAAAGTAGTTGGGCAAATGTATGCAAAAGGCTTGTCTGATACATCTAAGCATTCTGTGCAAGATACAAAGTGTTATTATCATATTAAAATCACATAATATAATAACTCCTCCCCCTGTTTGCCAAATGTTGCAACAGACTGGTAGTAAAAATAAAAACTCATCAGCCCTCTGAGATGTCTGGGTCATTTCTTGTGACAGTCACAAGTTGGAAACAAAAGCAGATGCTGATGAAGCATGGGGGAGGGGGGCAGTGGTGGGGTTCAGCCTTGAGGGAACCCAGTGGCTGGAAAGTAACAATTATTGCAAAGATGGAATGACCTCCTCTACATTCAAAATAGATTTTTGGCTAGTAGACATTCTTCTGTGATGCCTTAACAACCTGGAGGAAAATACATAATTTAGGCCATGAAGCAGATTGCATTCTAATGCGTGATATAGTTTACAAGTGGAAGGATGACTTTCATCTTTCCAGGCAGGAAAGAAAGAGAGTAATGTTTCTGAATGAGGGACAGAGATGGGTCACAATATGCCTTTCACACCCAGTGGACTATGTGTCTTTGTATCCACAGGGCCTTGTCCAGAGGCTGACACATGGTAGGAAATAGAGAAATACTTGCAAAGTCAACACGAATATGCACGGAACACCAACTTTATAACAGGCGTCGTGCTTACTGTAGGGACAAAAAAGAAAGCAGACACACACCTCGCCCTTGAGGAACTCATTACATGGTAGAAGAGAAAGGCATGTGAATGAACAACTGCTGCTTTATAACAGTGGTGTGCATAGGATGTCCTGGAATCACAGCAGTGGTAACAACTCAATCTGCCTGGGGGTATCGAGAAAAGATTTACACAGGAGATAACATGAACTTGGTCTTGAACCATGAAGGACTTCACCAGTCAAAGAAAGTGATAGAAACCATAGTGGTAGAAGAAACAGCATCCATGTAGTAGGTAATATTTCAGGATTAAGTGGTGAGTTGTTCTCCATCCCAGACTCTAGCTCTCCAGCAATCCCTGAATTCATCCCTGGGTACCCAGAGATAAAGCCAAGCCAGTGATGTGCTTATGTGAGGTAATGAACGGTGACTGACCAGTGCACCTAATGAGTGTGTTGTCTGTAGACAATTTCAGAAAATTAAATGGATTAAAGGTTGCTCTGTTTTTTATTATCATGTGTGAGCAATTCTAAACAATGTCAGTGGTAAACATTTCCCCTCATTTTTGTTTCCCTACCCCCAGCAGGGCCACACAACTCCTCCTCTTCTACCTTGAAATGCCATGGAACCAGGTTCTTTCATGTAGAGGCAGAGCCAAAGGGGGAAGCTTGGGTCCAGCGGTGGGGAAGAAAATACTTAAAACAGGCATTACTCTGGAATGACCCCTCAGTATCTTACATTGTCATCATGCGTGTCTCACTTGTGTATTTCACAATGCTTCCTCTAAGGCTTTGTTTTCATCAAGTCTGGTTGACCTCAGTATCAGTCAGGACTAGGTTAGGTTATGCTGCAGAAACAAACAACCTCCATTTATTTGTGGCTTCTAATAACAAATAATTATTTCTTGCCTGTGCTACATGTCCTTGGCTCCTTGGCTAGGGGTACTGCTTCATGTCTTTTTATTTGGGATTCGGGTGGGTGGAGGTTCCACCTCAAATGTGAGCTGCATGATCACCACAGTAGGGAAGGGAGACTATAGTACTTGGACCGGCCACGACGGCATCACCCCAGAATGAACACATGCCACTTCTGTTCATGTTCCATTGGCCAAAGCAAGTCATGTGTCTCTGCCTGAGTTAAAGATGGAGGAAACACATAAGTTTTAATATGGTCCCAAGAGAGACGTGCCAGAACATTTGTGAACATCCCAATTATATAAGTATATCAATTTAAAAATAATAGATGCCATTTCTGGGGAATGTACTTGGTGGGTGGTGGGGGAGAGGAGAAAATGAAGCAATTTTTGTGTTGCAAGGGCTTAGATACAAAGACACTATGGGGTGAGGTTTGTTAGTAAGGATATGGGCTATGCTGATCTAACAGAGGCTACCAAATACAGTGAGTTAGATGGGGACATGCTTCTTTCTCTCCCATATAACACTGCAGAGGTGGGAGGCCCTGAGGGCAGGGCAGCTTTACATCCTCAAGTGTAACTTCTCCCTCCAGGTCCAAGGTGATCCCTCTAGCTGTCACCATCTCCAGCCAGAAGGAGAGGAGAAAAGGACCAGTAGAATCCACATGCATTCTTTTTAAGAGCACATTACTTCTGGCCACATATCATGGGCCAGGAATGAAACACATGGCTTCAATGAGCTGCAAGGGAGGCTAGGAAATGATGACTTATTTGGGCAGTCATGTGCCCAGCTAGAACACTGCCACTGTGGGAGAAGAGATTTCCGAGGGCATTCTGTAGTCTGCCACACAAAAAGGACAAGGGCAGAATCAGAGGATGCAAGATTGAGAAACCACAGGTCTCCACCTGAGCAAGCAGCATCGATGTCCTGTATTAATCAATTTTCACCCTACTAATAAAGACATACCCAAGACTGGGTAATTTATGAAGGAAAGATGTTTAATTGACTCACAGTTTTGCAGGGCTGGGGAGGCCTCAGGAAACTTACAATCATGGCAGAAGGGGAAGCAAATGCATCTTTCTTCACAAGGCGGCAGCAATAAGTGCCCAGCAAAAGGGGAAAAACTTATAAAACTATCAGCTCTTGTGAAAACTCACTGACTATCACAAGAAGAGCATGAAAGTAACCGCCCCTATGATTAAATTATCTCCCAGCGGGTCCCTCCCACGACACATGGGAATTACGAGAACTGCAATTCAAGATGAGATTTGAGTGGGGAAACAGCCAAACCGTACCTTGCCCAGAGTTGGGATGTGTTGGAGGTTGGGAATTGTGGAGTTGCTCCTCACCTTTATGTCCTGTGCGGACTCCCAATAGATAATGACCATCCCATTGCCAGTGTGCAGTAATGTTCCTCTGTGCCCTCTCTGCTCAGCCCTCTTCTACAAGCTCAGCCCTTAATCCAAGATTTCCCATGGCACCTCCTTCTAACATCCCTGGACATAGATAAGCCTTCACTTCCCATCTTAGCAGGGAGTACATGGCTACTTTGAGCAGAGATCCTGACATTAGGGTAATATGATCAAGGTGTAACCAGGCATTCACTTTAAAATGGCGTTGTGGCAGGACAGTGGTGCCCACCTTACTCTGGTTACTGAACAACAGATGCCAGAGACATGAGTCAGCTACAGTATTGGGACACCTTCAAGTGGTTCCTTGTGGTAAGGCCCAGCAGGAGTGTGGGATGGAGGAGTAATTGGAGACAACAGTAGAGAGAAATTGAACTCAGTTTGAGAAGGACCTTGCTATGGACTGGGTTGTGTCCCCACCACCAAATTCATACGTTGAAGCCCCAATCCCCAGTGTGGTTGTGTTTGGAGATAGGGCTTTTAGAAGGTAATTAAGGATAAATGAGGTCATGAGGGTGGGATAGTAATCCCATAGCTTCAGGGCCATGTAAAGAAGGGGAAGAGAGAGCTTACTGTAACTCCCCATGCACAACCACTGAGGACAGGTCATGTGCAGTCACAGCAAGAAGGTAGCCTTCTGCAAGCCAGGAACGGTGCCCTCTCCAGAAACCAAGTTGGCCAAAATCTTGATCTTGGACTTCCCTGCCTCCAGAACTGTGGGAAATACATTTCTCTTGCTTAAGCCACTTAGTCTACAGTATTTTGCAATAGCAGCCTGAGCGAAGATAGGCTTTGTGCACTCTGTGAATTAGAATGAAAATTTCATGTTAGAGAAAATGGGTACCAGTCAAATGTGTGAAGCCTGGGTTGAGACATAGTCAGACTATGTTAGAGATAGATGGTTCTGGATACAGTGTGAAGAGAATTTGGAAATAGAGAAACTGAAGGTAAAGGAGTCCAATAAGGAAGGTCTAGCATGAGTCTTGGCAGAAACCAAAAAAGTTGAATAGTCCATAGCAGTTAGCAATAAGGACCCAATGGAGAGGGATGGAATTTTGGGTCACTTAGCAGTTAGAATTGTCTGAACCTATTGCTAAAGGAAAGTGAAGGGTTGAAGATGGTTGTCTGAACCCAAGAAAAGATAACTGGGTAAATGAAATCTTTAGGAAAACCCAAATTACTGGAGAAGGAGTGTGGGAAGATTACGAGTGAGTGAGTGGGCCCTTCTACAGGGCAGGACCCTGTGTAAGGTATTCTAGTAAGGATACTTAGAAAGAACTCAGGCTAAGGGAGGATGACGATACATCTCTGCTTCCCAAACCTCTAGCAAAGGTGCCTGTCCTGTTGTTGGCCTTCAGCACATGCTTGTTGAATTTAATTGAATTATACTCAAGGTAGGCCTGGCATGGTGGCCCATACTTGTAGTCCCAACTACTCAACTTGAGGAGTCTGAGGCATGAGGATTGCTTGAGTCTAGGGTTCAAGGCTGCTAGTGCATTATGGTCGCACCTGTGAATAGCCACTGCACTCCAGCCTGGGCAACACAGTGACCCCTGTCCCCTCAAAACAAAACAAAACTCAGTGTGCTGTATTGAGACAAGGTCCTATTTCAATCTGTGAGAGAAAATAATCCCATTGTCTGGGAGCAGCATTCATCTCTTAGTTCCAGACCTGCAGGATAGCAAATTTATCTCTGAAAGGGGGAAATAAATAGAGGCAAAAGAAGAAAAATGAACACTTACCCACTTTCCAGAGAGGGAATGTTCTCTCCCCTTCGGATTTCATGTCTGAGTGGATGGAGGTTGGCTCAGAGATGTTTCCACATTTCCAGCTCTGACAGCTGTTGGTAATAGCTACAGCCCTGGTCCCCTGGAATCCGCTTCCCTGCCTGAACCGACCATGCACTGACAGTCAGCTCTTCCCAAACAAGCAGTCTCAATGATGACAAGCGTCTCCTTGGAAGGAGAAGCTTCGAAGGGAAACAGTTTGCAGTAACTATTTCTGTCTGTGCCTTTGTGTGGCTGCCATATGAAAGCATAGGTCCATTAAAAAAAAAACCTCTTGCTCAGGTTAGAGTTCTTCCTGTTTTCATTTTGATTCCTGGAGTGTTGCTGCTCTGGCTGGGAAAACAGCAAAACCTGGCCAGAGGTGGCAGGGCCGAATCACTGGGTCACCATCAGGTGAAGGAGCCAGAGCTGTGGGGCCCACTGGGGTGGCCTGGAGAGCATCAACTGTAGCTGTCAGGGCCCGGCTCTCTTTTAAGGACTGTATTGGCAAGTAATTGCACTGTAGCCAAGGGGTACTGGACTCGAGTACATCTTAAAATGGATCTCCTCTCTCTTGGAACTCGCAGATTGTTGA
This sequence comes from Macaca fascicularis, assembly GCF_037993035.2. Taxonomy (NCBI): domain Eukaryota; kingdom Metazoa; phylum Chordata; class Mammalia; order Primates; family Cercopithecidae; genus Macaca; species Macaca fascicularis. The sequence goes on from NC_088382.1 coordinate 140,301,413, forward strand.
GATGTTAAATGTGAATGATGTGTGTGTGCGTATGTTTGTGCATGAGAGAGAGAGAGTTAGGGGGAGGGGCATGCTTATATTCTCAAAAGATGTTATAGCATAAAACAGTAGGATCACAGATCTAGAGGAAATGCTGTGACCTGACATCCTCACTCTATAATACCATTTCATGTCTCCAGTCAGTGCAGTGGAGTGCAACTCTGTGCTAAGCACTAGGAATGCAGAGTTCAGGTGGGGCTGGTGGGCAGGAGGGGTAGCACAGTAAATGTAGTCAGAAAGCTAATATTTGTTAAGCACCCACAGTATTTTGAACACAGTATACATTATCTTGAGGCTCCCATTTCATAGTAACCACAATGGATTTTCCAGATACTGTGCTAAGCAGTTAAATGTATATTGCTTTTAACTTTCCTAAATAAACCCAGGAGGGAGCTATGCATGGTTTTCATTTTACAGGTGAAAAAACTGAGGCTTAGGTTAAACCACTTGCAGGAGTCACACAGCTGCTCAATTCTGAAGCTCACATCCTTAACCAGTACACATGCTGCCTCCCTGCCTCTAAAAGAGGGTTAATGATGCTTCTTTTGCAGAGTTGGAGATCATCATTCATTCAAAGATCACTTTGAAGATAATCCGATGATGTATTTGATGTGCTTAGCATGGGGCTGGCACATGGCAGGCCCTCATTACATGGTACTCTTACTAAAAGGTGGTGTCAAGTTTAATCCGACCCAGGCCCCAGGCCTCTAGAGTGGAGGCCTCTTGGGGGTCAGCCCTTTAACCTCCATCCCTCCCACCAGGGCACTTGCCTCCTTTTACATCCTGATTGCCTTCTCTGTCATGCCATGTTGAAAGAAAATGAAAACCAGGCCTCATATCAGAGATATGACAGCTGGGGCTGTATCTTTTCCATCTCTGTATTCTTCTGGAGAAGGGACTGGAATGGTGCAGCTATTAACGTAAATAGTTGTTGAACTGAATTGTGCACCCTCTCAGCCTTGTGGATAACAAAAGTTTCCTCTCTCTACCACTGAATTCACTATAAGCACCTAAACAAGGCACCATCTTGTCCTCATGTTAAGCCTAAATGGTGAACATTCTCACCCTTATTTTCATATGTGAGTAAACAGAGGCTCAGGGAGGGTAGTACCTGGCAATTGATTGCCCAGCATGGAAAACAGCCTTTGCAATACACTGTGCATGGACCAGAAGCACCTTTTTATTCTGTGGGTGGCAAGAGGGAGTCGGCAGGGTGGGATTGTGGAACCTGTCTCCAAACCCACTTCAACCTCCGCCGCTCTCACCCACTTCTGTGGTCTCTGCTAAATTGCTGCAATGTGTGCTCTTTGGCACCAGCCCTGGAGACCACCCAGGCATTGGGGCAAATGCAAAATGCAGCCCCCAACCTCAGCCCAAAGCGGGTGTCTTTTGGAGCCAAGCACGCCCTGTGGTCTCTTTGAGTGCTGGGTTCTCTCCTAGGTAAGCTCTTAGCAAGCAGAACCAAGAACACAGTCACTCATACCAGAGGAGGAATTGCAGGGGCCAGTAGGGACCCGATGGCAACCCGTACAGGCTGGGGACATTCACCACCTTCCTGGCACTGACTGGGATGTCTGTGTTCCTGCAAATGCAGGTGGCCCCACTTCCTGCAACTGGTGTCTTCCTGCAGAGCTGGGTGAGAAAATTGGTGATTGTAAATCGGGAAGATTTTTAACTTACAAGGGAGCTTATGCTTTTAAAGGTGTCATCCTGAAATCCTTTTTTAAAGAGTTCCCACCCTAATATTCCCCTCTTTCTAAATCCTAATATGTACAGATTTGCTTTGTGCCCCATTTAGTTGCTGTGTCCAGATAAACTCCACAGATCACAAGGCATAGGACATCTGTGTGCAGATCAGCCCTTCCCTTACTGGCCATGTGGCCTTGACCTTGGGAGAGCCACCTAAACTCTTAGACTTCCTATTAACTGGTACAATGCATTTAAAGTGATAGTACACTGCAAACACACAATGCCATACAATCAGGAATTGTCAGGGCAGTACATTTAATGACATTATTATACGTTATTTAATAAATAACATTTATTAAACAGGCAATAAATGGTAGTTTTTTTTGGGGAAGAGGGAGACTTACAGTTTTCTTCTCAGCAAAATTGAAATATGACCTGATCTGCTTGAGTTGTTGACAGTACAGATTGCTGGGCAAATTAAGATATTATTTATTCATTCATTCAACACACCTTCCCAAGTGTCTATTAGAAAATGTGCATTCTATTTGGAAATAAATGATCACAATGCCGTTTGGTCACTGTTTTAATGGAGGTAAGTGTAAAGCATGGTGGTTATGGAAAGTGTGCCTTATTTCCCCAGAGAAGTGGAACTGGCTTCACAGAGCAGGTGTGCATAATGGCTAATGGATATTGGGTTCTGACCACGTGCCAGATGCTGAGTCTGCCCGGCTGATAAGCACGGGAGAATGGTGTGGTCAGAGGCGGAAACAGCATGGATAAAGGCACAGCGGATTTACAGAGAGCACGTCCAGGGAAGACTCTGTGGTTAGGATTGAATTATTAATAACAGAACTTTGCTGCAGGATTGCAGGAATCACTCTTATGTGATCCAGCGGCGCCTCTGATTCTTGCTTTTGTCTGTAGCCTAGAGGCTGTCAAGCAGGGTGGGAGTGCTTCCTAGGGAGTGGGGGGCATTTGAAAATGTGGGAGAGTAGTTTTTGGCTATCACAGTGATGAGGTGCAGTGCTAAAGACATTTCACGTCCAGGGCTTAGGGTTGTTAAGTGCCCTGCAATGCTCAGAGTGGTCCCACTCAATGAAGATTGGCTTCACAGAATCCCAGGGCACCTCCTTTAGGCCACATTGTGTAGTCCTTTCTCTCCTTTGACCTCTGACTATATCTGGTGCTTACTGGGTCCACCAAAGGGTGTGGAACTGGATTGGAGATTGTTGGGAATCCAATGGCTCACCCCTGACCATCCAAATCAACTCAAATGTTCTAAATAATTAGCTTTTAGCCCCTACTCCATGGGTTATATTTGGCCTCAGAATCATTGTTTTGCTTTCTTGATTTAGGATAGCAGAGTTGATGAGAAAAGAACCTTATTCAGTTACCTGGCTATCTGGTTGGGAGCACTTTATTCTCTATTCCATAGCCTAAAGATTGGTGAAATTGATTACCACTCTTTGGCACACAGCTACTGCTCTGGTTTGGGCCATTTCCTGCCTTTTGGGTTTCTAACCACATCTCACTCCAGGCTCCTCTACTTCATTCTCTTATCTTTCCCCAGCACAGATGCAATTGTCTCTCCTCCTGCTCTTTCCCTTACCTCTAGGATGAAATTGAGGCCCTTGGGGCTCTGGGCCTGTGCCCTGTCCAGGTTCTTCTAGAAGGCAGGACAGCCCAGTGGTTGAGGGCATGGCCTCAGGAACCAGGCTGTTGAGATCCCTTCCCTGCCCTACCACTTCCGGATTATGTGGCACTTTGTAGTTCACTAATCTTTCTGTGACTCAGTTTTTTTCCATCTGTAAAAGCCAGCAGCGATAATTAGAATTAATTATGTCAGCAATAATTAAATGTGTTCATTTGTGTTTAAAGCACATAGAAGCGTCTAAGTGGGGATTATTAAGATTTTTTTTTTGTGCCATAGATCCCTTCTCAGAGTAATGGATTAAATGCTTAAAATGAAATATATAGCATTATAGAGGAAACCAATTCTATTGAGAAATGATTATCAAAATGTAAAAAAAACCTCACATCTTTTGATATAGAAATAGATGTGCTTTGTTGAGGTGTTAAATAAGAAGATCCAATGGCAGGTCGAATATGTATTGCAGTTTCAAAGTAGCAATGGATGCAAACACTATTTTGAGATTCTGCAACAACCCTTGTAAAAAAATGGAAACAGTAGTTGTTCCTACTGGTAATGAACCCACAGGTAGAAGCATTGCTAATACTACCATGGTTTGTTGCCTACACTGAAGAATGAAGAACAATCTAAATTTAAGTTAGAGATTAGTAAAAAAAAAAAAAAAAAAAAAAAAAAGATGTAACTTTTGTTCTCCTTTAAGTTCATGGATCTTTCCTTAATTCTTGAATCCCACAAGGAGTCTGTAGACCTCAATTTAAGGACTTCTTTGGGTGGATCACAAGGTCAGGAGATCGAGACCATCCTGGCTAACATGGTGAAACCCCATCTCTACTAAAAATACAAAAGCAAAATTACCTGGGCGTGGTGGTGGGCACCTGTAGTCTCAGCTACTTAGGAGACTGAGGCAGAAGAATGGCGTGAACCCGGGCGGTGGAGCGCTCAGTGAGCCAAGATTGTGCCACTGCACTCCAGCCTGGGTGAGAGAGCAAGACTCCATCTCAAAAAAAAAAAAAAAAAAAAAAAAAAGAACTTCTTCAATAGGGCATAATAAATGATGTCAATCAGCTAAAAGCAAGGTGGCCAATTCAGTACCAGCAGAAGCAGGAAGGCAACATGAATGAGTTGTAAGAAAAACTCAAGCCTGAGAGGCTGAGCAAACACAAAAGGGCATGAGTTACTTAGCTTGCACATCATTAGAAATAACTACAGATGCATTTGCTAGCCTCTTCTAGGAAAGCTTTTAAAACATTGGTAATAGTCCCTTTCTCTCCACTCTGAGTTTGAAATTTTGTCAAGCAGTTTAGCATTTGTTATGCCATGTCTGCACTATGGGCACCAAACCCTCATTCTTGGGTCTCTGAGGACTCGCACGTCTTTCCCAGTTTTGCTGTTGTATAAAAGCGGCATGTCCTTCCACATCTTAGGCCTGGACACACACATGTCCTTCTTTCCAGATTCCTGGACCCTTCTTGACTTCACTAACTGTAACTGGTCCTCTAAATCCCACTCCAGGGCCTCTCGTCCAGAAAAGTGGCTAAACACGGCTTCTGGGATCAGGCCAGCCTGACGTCTCTCCATGATCATAGGCCTCCATCGGGCCTCCATCAGAGTGAGCATCACACTTCTCTTAGACCTGTGTGTTTTCCTGTCGCTTCTCTAATTAGAGTGAGGGTGTGTTGAGGGTACTTAATGAATGGCTTTTTGAAGGAATGAATGCACCAAAAGAATGAATTGCATGATTTAGATAATATGACTTTTATTTTATTTTATTTTATTTTATTTTGTGATGGAGTCTTGCTGTGTCACCCAGGCTGGAGTGCAGTGGCTGGCTCGATCTGGGCTCACTGCAACCTCTGCCTCCTGGGTTCAAGCAATTCTCCTGTCTCAGCCTCCCAAGTAGCAGTAGCTGGGATTACAGGTGCACGCCACTATGCCTGGCTAATTTTTTTGTATTTTCAGTAGATACGGAGTTTCACCATGTTGGCCAGGCTGGTCTCAAACTCCTGATCTCAAGTGATCAGTCTTCCTCAGCCTCCCCTCCAAGTGCTAGGATTATAGGCGTGAGCCACCATGCCCTGCCTAGATAATGTGACTTCTAAGATGCTTTTCAGTCTGAAGATGATTGTAGGGCTGGATCTCTCAATATCCGACGGGCTCAGCACTTGCTCACAGACATGGCTGGCACAATGGGGCACAGCTGTCATTTGAGTTTGATGAGTGTGAAATATGACTGTGAAATAATGATATTGCTTTCAGATTCCTACATCAAGTTCCTTTGATAGTCTCCATGAGGCAAATCTTCCCCCTCTGAGGGTGGATTTGATTTTTTTAAAATAGACATAATTCATTCAGAATGGCTTCTTATGAATAAGATGAGAGAACAAGATCAGAAACACCATTTTTGGCTCCCCGAAATGAAACGGAGGCCTGTCTGTGAGGCAATAGAACTGATTTTCTCACTTGGCTTGTAAACTAGCTGGAAAGGTAATTTCCAAGGAAACATTCCAAACATGCCTTGAGCAAAAACGACATAATTAGAACAAGCCTCTGGCTCAGTAGCAGAGGAGGAGGATGCTTCTGAAGGACCAGCTCTCACTTGGGAGGGTTGGGTCTGGTATGTTACTTTAAAAGATAAGCCTCGTTATGTTATAAAACAAACCTAGCATTTGCAGAGGACTTACATTTTCAAGGGACTTGAGCCTTTGTTTTCTCTTCAGACCTCAAAGGAATTCTGTAAAATATTAGAGGCGAGTGTTATCAGCCCCATGGACAGGTGAAGAAGTGGAAGACGAAGAACTTGATGATTTGCCAAAGGTCACAGAGCTAGAAGGAGGCAGAGCCACCCCACACTTGCCCAACCTTCATCATCAAGGAGACATACGAAGCATGCAGGCACACACATGAGAGCCTAGGTGGTTGCTTCAGTGTCTGTCATCTCCACTGAGGTGAAAAGGGGGTTGTGCCAATTTCCTGAGAATCTGCCCTGCGTTGCACTTCCCATGCTCACCCTGTCCTGGGGATGTGACAGCGGACTGGACAGGAACGTAGATTATGAGCCAGATGGCCTGAGGTGGCATCCTAGCTCTATTGCTAACCAGCTGTGTGACCTTGGGCATGCTACTTCTCTTCTTCATGCCTCAGTTTCCTCCTCTGTAAAGGATAGATAACCACTCACAGAGTGTTGTAAGTAATGCGATAACTATGTAAAGTATATGAACCATGCCTGGTCCATAGCAAGAAGATGGAGCTAATTATTATTTGATTTCAACTTCTCAAGAACCATGAGATGTCTGTAGTATCATCTTCCATACTACACATGGGGAAACTGAGATTAAGTAATTTTCCCAAAGTCCCATAACTGGGAACTAGGTGTCTGTGTGTAACAATACACCATGCTATACCCTGCTAATTAATGTGAGCTCTCAAATCATGCTCACTGACTGGCAGGTGACCATGTTCATGTTAATTATTTCATAGATATGGGCAGTAAAATACTTCTTTTCCTTTAGCATGTTCCTCAGACAATATATCCGAAAATGAAATTCTATCCTTATATATATCACTAAGGGTTTTCTGTCCCTGGGGTCCTGTAAAATATAATCGAATCCCCAATTATACTTCACCTTACAACACAGTCTTCAATAACATCATTCAGAAGCCAGACTCGTTCTTTAATTTTGCTCGTTTCTTTCATAATTGAATCTACAGTTGATCCTCTTGAGGCTCAAGATTCCCAATTTAAAGTGTGCCCAATGCCTTCCATCTCTGTTACAAATGCCTTAAGTTTATGAGATCTCTGCTTCTCACTGTTGATGTCAATTCTGTCATTTTTCCCAATGCAGTTCATTTTTAGAAAATAACGAATGAGGCTGGGAAGGTAAGATGGTTAAGGGGCACAAAAATACAGTTAGATAGAGAAGTAAATTCCAGTGTTTAATAGTACAGTAGGGAAATTATAGTTAACAATCCTTTATTGTATATTTCAAAATAACTAGAAGAAAAGAATTGTAATGTTCCCAACACAAAGACAGGCTAAATGTTTGAGGTGATGGAAATCCTAGTTATTCCGGATTTATCATTACACATTACATACAGGTATCAAAATATTACACATGCCCCCAAATATGTACAACGATTATTTAATCATTAAAAATATAAAAAATAATGAATTCAATACCTATAGAAACATTCAGACAATTAAACAATCAGTATTGTACAAATATGGCAACCCTGCCAGCAGTGAGCTGCTGACTGTCAGACCACTCCGTCATGTAATAGCTTGAATTGTTTGTCTATAACACACTTATAAAAGTCTGTGTTAAATATGCTAATAAGAAAGAATAGTTTATGTCAAATTTGAAAAGAAGGAAGAAGTAAGAGTGAGTGGAGAAGAGGGAATGTTTCGGAAGTGAGGAATAGTCCGGCGAGTAAAGCAGCCTAGTTTGTCTAGCTATGAAGTATTTAGAGGCGCTTTACCAAGCAGGGACCAGCTATAAAGTTAGAAGCATGTTACTAAGCAAATTAACTAGCCAATTAACCCAAATTAACCAGCCAATTGAATTTTTCAGGACTCTTTGGCTTGTAAGTCATAGAAGACCCAATTTCTGGTGGATTTTAAGTATCCATCCACTGTTTTTCTTTACCTCCCTGCTCTTGCCTTCCTCATGAACAAAGTATAGCTTTCTTCCTCCATTGAGTTTAGGCTTTGGCAGTGAGACTTGTTTTGGCCAGTAGAATGTGGCTGGAAGTGGCTATGCGCCAGTTTCAAGCTGAGGTCTTAAGAGGCAAGTGTCTACCAGCTCTTTGATACTTCCTCTTATCACCATGAGAAGAGCACCTACAAAGTAGCACTGATTCCTTCAGTGTTGGTTCTTCAACAAAGACAAATGAAGGAGATCTGAATGTAACCAGATCCTGGGGGCCAGCCAGGCCCAACTTTCCTGAGAGTATAGTATAAACAATTTTGTGATACATCGTTTACCACAAAATTTACCACTAAAATTTGGGAATCATTTGTTATACAGTATTATCACAAGAACAACAGAAAAACCTGACTAATACACAACATAACCTAGCTTATGGGGAAAAAATATTGACCATGTAACATGTCTGCTATATCAGGGATTCAAATTATATTGCCTTTCTCTAACCATCTACTCATTCATCCATTCACTCTTCCACCCCTTTATCCATGTGACTATTTATCCATTCATTTTTCCACACATCCATCCATTTGACTGTTTTACCCATTCATTCTTCTACCCATCCATCCATCTGATGACGTATCTACCCATTTTTCACTTCTGCCTGAACTCTGCTCTTCTTTGTGTTCTGACCTCATTCCCTTTTTATGGAGGCAAATGTTGTGCATTTGCTCAAATGTAATTTGCAGAGCACTCTTCTGATGAGATGCTCTGGGAGAAAGATTCCATAGTCTAATAGATTGAGAAAGAATATATGCTATATTTCAGTTTTAGAGATTCACAAAGCATTTTTTTTGGCAAACAAATAAAATAAAACCAAAACTATGAGAAGTTCTGCTCATAGAAAAACCTTTAACATGATTTATTAAAACTTCATGCAGTACTTCACAAGCTTACTTGACCATTAAAACTGTTCTGGTGGTGAAAATCTTTGACAATTTTTTGATGTACACTTAGGGGGACATGGTGGTATAGTAGGAACTGACTTGGGAGACAGGAGACTTATATTTCTTTTTTGGCTTTGCCACAAATGTACTTTGCACTGTCTCAGGGAATTCACCTCCCCTTTCTAAGTCTTAGAGCCCCATTCACAAAGGGAAGGAGTTAGATTAGTTGGCCTTTTAAGAGTCTACTGGGATCAACAATCTGTAATCCCAGCAGTTCACCATATTTCAGGAAGTAGGGGTGATACAGTCTGAAAAAGGATGGTTGACTGTTGGCCAGGGAAGCGCCATATGGAACCATGGAGACTATTCAATCAGTTCTTTACTTAAATTTCAAACACAACAGTCCAACACATTCAGAGTCAAGGATGGTGAGGATTCAGCAGTGGCAGGTCTGGTGTGTTCACCTTGCCCCCAGTTATGGAGTCTTAGTCCTTAATTCCTGAGCACACTCTGTGTTTCTACCCTCCACAGGTGGCACAGAGTATCCCTGTCTCTCATACCTTTGCTCTGTCTCCATTCCTATGATCTCCTCAGTCTTTAAACCTCCTGTATTCCATCCCACCCCCCCCGCCCACTCCCCTCTTCCTCTTGTGCACAGCCTCTGCAATGGGTTGTTGGTTATTCTCGGCGATGTTCAGGTTCAGTTCAGCTGCTGGATGGGGGAGGAGAGGGAGGAGAGTGCACTTTGAATCCTGCATTAGTCAGGATGCTTTTAGTGGCAGAAAGAAAACCCTGACTCAAGCTGGCTTAAACAATAGAGAATTATTATCTCATATAGCAGGAATTCCAGGGGGCAGGCAGATCCGAGGCTGGTTGAATTAGCCATTCAACAATGGCATTCGGGAGCAGTTTCTCTGTGTCTCTTTGCTCTGTCATCGTTAGCTGGCTTCTTTCTCAGGCTCGTAACAATATGGTGGCTGCAGCTCTGAGCATCATATCTGGATGAGACAAGATCTAGAGGAAGAAAGGCTCTTTTTCTTTTCCCCCTGTGGTTCTTTCATAGAAGGAAAGACATTTCCCGCAAAAGCCCCTAAGTCACCACCCATCCTAGAAGAAAACTTCTCATGTTTCATTAGCCAGAATTGTGGGATCACCATTCCTTAACCAATCATTGCCACAGAGAATAGAATTCCTCTTAGATCAATCAAGCCCATCTGGGAGCTGGAAATGAGGTCGACCACCACCAATTTTGATGCAGGACAGAAAGAACAAAACCTGAGTTTTATCTGGAGGGAAGAAGGGAGGAATGAATGCTGGGTAGGCAACCAACAGTAAGATCTTAAGAGTAAAGAGGGGAAGCGAAGAGGCCTTTGGAACAATCTGGCCTCAATTAAGCCTCTCAACTGCAAATAACAACCTATTGCTAGCATTTCTTTTGTATCCTGTTGTGCTAAAAAAAAAAATTGTCAGTCTCCTTCCTATTCCTGAGTTACATGATAAAAGACCTTCTCTTGCGTTAGCATCTATACATGCCAAGCTCCAGGAAAAGAGGTGGGAGAGGAAGAAAACTCAATCTGCTCTACTTTAATTATTCTATTTATGCTACCTATGTTTTCTGCATTTCAACAGTCTTATTCACTTCCTATCTGGAATAGCCAGTCCCTTTCTCATATGATGAACCTTAGTTCCCAATGGGAATGAGGGCAGCATGGTTATTATTCCTACAAACTGTAAAATACTGTACAAAGTGGCTGTGTAGTACACATCTCCAGCTTTAGGGATGAGCTCATGAGAGTTGGATTTTTACCTCCACCACTTCTTAGAAATGGAATCTTTTTCAGTCCCTCCCCTTAAATGAAATATTGGGCACATTATTTAAACTCCTTCTTCCTCAATTTGCTTCTCTGTAACAGAGAGATAATAATAATCATTGCCATTTCATAGAATTGTCATGAAGATTAAAGAATAGAGAGTACATAAATGACTTAGTCCAGCACCTCACGCAGGGTACCTAACAGCGATTTACTGTTGTCATTTTTATGATTCTAGAAATATAGCTGTTATTATGAGGTCATCTAGACAAATCCCAAAGTAGCCAATGAAGCCAAGTTGATGGTTCCAATGCCACTGAGAGTGGGCTTTTCTTTTCCTGGTGGCACTCCAGCGTGGCACTCCCCGTCCTGAGGGACACAGCACGGCTTGGCGTAAGGAGGGAAGCCAAGAACTCGGCTGACACTTATTTAGCAGTGACTCGGGATGCCACGTATGCTTTTGGAAAATTTCTGGCTCCCCCTCCTGGAGCATATTTTGGACGCCTACTTGTCATATTGCAAAGTGGATGTGACAAAACAATCTGGGAGCTCGCTGACAATTATTCCCTTCATGCTGAGGCTTGGAATCTCTTGGCTCAGGGTGTGCTGTCAGCCTCAGAAACCCTGGCAATGAAGGCAGCCCGAGGATGAAACTCTGCCTGGCGGGATGGGTCAGAGGCAGGGCAGGGGTGGGGACCTGCAATAAGCCAGATGGACCTTTTTCCTTTGGGTCCCAGCCCAGGCATTTCAGTTTTCCCTCCAAAGAATGCAGGCGGCTTTCCAACCTTGGTGGAGAAAAAAAAAAAAAAAAAAAAAAAAAAAAAAAAAAAAAAAAAAACACAAAAACACAAAAGATAATAGTAATAGTGTACATTTATTAAGCCCTGTAAGAATTTCCTGGGGCCATTGTAACAACTTATCCCAAGCAAGGTGGCTTAAAATAAATGTATTCTCTCATATTGCTAGTGGCCAGAAGTCTGAAATCCAGATGTTCACAGGGCTTTGGTTCCTCCAAAGGTCATAAGAGAGAATCCCTGCATATTCCAGTTGCTGGTGGCTCCAGGCATTTCCTGGCTTGGGCCTGCATAGCGGCAATCTTTGCTTCTGTTTTCGTGTAGTGCTCTCCTGTGTTTGCCATCTTCCTTTCTCTTCTTTTCTAAGGACACTTATCACTGGATTTAGGGTCCCTAATCATCCCGAATCGAGGATGATCTTGTCTTGAGATTTTTAGTTTAATTACATCCACAAAGACCCCTTTTCCACCTAGTGACACCTTCATACATTCCGGATGGACATATATTTTGCGGGGCCCATATTCAACCCACTACAGGCCCCTTCTGTGTAGCAGGTGCCAGACTAAGCATGCACGACCTAATGCCATCCACACAGCAAGCCCAAGAGTCTGTCCTGCTTTTAATTCCCCTTTTAAGGTGACAGGTCTGAGCTATCCTAAGCATGATCCGTGATCATACCTTTTATTCCTCACACAGCCCTAGGTGATAGAAATTTGTTAACCCCCATTTACAGATGATGACACTGAGGAATAAAGAAGTCACATAACTTGCCCAAAAGCTAGTAAGGAAACAAAGTTCAGTACTCAAGCTTAGCTCTTTCTTACACTAACAGGATAGAAAGAGATAACTCTCGTTCCTTCTGCTATACCTTCTCAAAAATATTTGCTGACTAACTAACACTTTGAAGTTAAGTCAGCATGTTTTCATCTCCCAACAAGCTCACTTCCTCTTACTTCTTCTTACTTCCCGGTAGGAAGAAGGCCTAATATCGTAGCCAATATTCCAGAGTGTCCTCGGAGGCAGGGCCACAATGGCCCCACCTGGCCCATACTATAGGAAATGTGTTTTCAAGGGTTGCTTCCCTTAGCAGAGCTGTGAATTTGCTCCAGGCCAGAAACACCTTTCACCCCTGAAGGCCCAGAACTGTCAGCCAGGGACCCTTTGGGAAGAATGCTGATCCCTGTGGCAAACCCAGTGAGTCCTAGTTTTTCTGTGTAGGTCACAGAGACACTAAAAGCAGGAAGCGAGCTATGATTTTTTGATAATTCACTGCATGTCACGCTATATGATAGAAACTTTCAAATAAACGATCCCATTTGGTTCTCAGTTATTATCTCCACTCAGGGCCTCCTCTAACATTTATGGGGTTGGGAAAAAGAGTGCTAATGGAGGCACCAAACCATGTTTACAGTTAAAAATCCAGCTAACAAATGGTGGGTACCCCAATATACATATCCAGGCTTAGTCCATTCTCTACTCAAAATGGCTGTCTCTGGACTACCTTGTAGGCTTCAAGGGTATGTACACAAGTTGAAGGGTCTACCCAGAAGGGAAAGTCCTCCCGTCCTGGAACCAAGTCAAGTCCATCTGGGCACAGAACTCTGGAGTCTTGTGTACCCAGAACACAGAGTAGGTATGTTCCCTTTGGCCCCCCTTGCCCACTTGGGAGGGATGTGGCAGGAGGAGGTAGAGATTAGGACCTTCTAAAGACTGAACCAAGAGTTGGGGTTCCTCTAGCCTGGGTTAAAAGGCTCTGCCCCTTTTTTAAATTTTTCTTCCTACAAACCAACATTTAGCGTATTAGTTATTTATTGCTGTGTAACAAATACCACTCACCCATTTGCTGATTTAATGCAATGAACATTCATTGTATCAGTTTTTGTGGTCAAGAGCCTGAGACTGGCTTAGCTGGGCCCTCAGGCTCAGAGTGTCTCATGGGCTGCAGTGAAGATGTCCCTCACCAGGGTGGGAACTGCTTCCAAGCTCACTCACATGGTTGCGAGCAAGATTCAGTTCCTCCCAGAATGTTGAACTGAAGGCCTTGGTTTTTTACCATGTGGACCTCTCCATGCAACAGCTCACAACATGGAAGCTGGTTTCATCAGAGCAAGCAAGGGAGAGGAAAAGAGAGAGGGCACAGAAAAGACAGAAGTTCCAGTCTTTAACTGAATCTTAGAAATGACATCCCATTGGCTGGGCGTGGTGGCTCATGCCTGTAATCCTAGCACTTTGGGAGGCCAAGGCGGGAGGATCATCTGAGGTCAGGAGTTTGAGACCAGCTTGGCCAACATAGTGAAACCCCATCTCTACTAAACAAAATACAAAAATTAGTTGGGCCTGGTGGTGTGTGCCTGTAATCCTAGCTACTTGGGAGACTGAGGCAGGAGAATTGCTTGAACTTGGGAGGCAGAGGTTGCAGTGAGCCAACATTGAGCCATTGGACTCCAGCCTGGGTGACAAGAGCAAAACTCTGTCTCGGAAAAAAAAAAAAAAAAAAAATGACGTCTCATCAAATTTTGCCATATCCTATTCATGAAAAGCAAGTCACTAAGTCCAGTCCACACTTACAGGGAGGCGATTATGCATGGGTGAGAGTACCAAGAGGCAATGATCACTGGGAGCCACCTGAAAGCTGCCTACTACTGTTAGGTTAAGTGACATATAAGCCCAAGGTCACACAACTAGTACATAGTCAAGTCAGAATTCAAATCCACATCTGACTCTAAAATCCACACACAGGCCAATACCTATTGGTAGATACCAGGTATGTACCAATACCACACACAGGCCAAGATCCTTTTTACCTCATACCTGGACTCAGCAAGCCTCTGAGAAAAAGAAAAAAAAAAAAAAGGAAAAACAAAAAAGAAAAACAGGAGAGGGAAAGGAGGATGAGGGACAGTTAGAGTAGCAGGGAGAAAAGAAAGGTGTTTTTATGATCTAATGTCCAGCATGGCGTTGATTGGCCAGATGGCATGATATAGCAATGTCAAAGGCACAGCACCTGGCTCAGAATAGGGCTTCCATACACATAGGCCATTTCTCATCTTCCATTAAACTTTTTTTTTCTTTGAGATGGAGTCTCACTCTGTCACTCAGGTTGGAGTACAGTAGCATGATCTGGCTTACTGCAACCTCTGCCTCCTAGGCTCAAGTGATCCTCTCACCTCAGCTTCCCAAGTAGCTGGGACCACAGATGTGTGCCAGCATGCCTGGCTAATTTTATGCATTACTGGGAGAGAGGGATGGGATTTCACCATGTTGCCCAGGCTCATCTGCAGAGATTCATGTAGCCAACGAACACATGAAAAAAAGCTTAACATCACTAATCATTAGAGAAATGCAAATCAAAACCATGAGATACCATCTCACACTAGTCAGAATGACGATTATTAAAAAGTCAAAAAACAACAGATGCTGGCGAGGTTGAGGAGACAAAGAAATACTTTTACACTGTTGGTGGGAATGTAAATTAGTTCAACCATTGTAGCAGACAATGTGATGATTCCTCAAAGATCTAGAGGCGGTAATACCCAGCAATCCCATTACTGGGTATATGCCCAAAGGAATATAAATCATTCCATTATAAATATACATGCATGTATATGTTTACTGCAGCACTATTCACAGCAGCAAAGACATGGACTCAATCCAAATGCCCTCCAATGATAGACTGGATAAAGAAAATGTGTTTTATATACATCATGGAATACTATGCAGCCATAAAAGGGAAAGAGATCACATCCTTTGCAGGGACATGGTTGGAGCTGAAAGCCATTATCCTCAGTGAACTAACACAGAAACAGAAAACCAAACACCTCATGTTCTCACTTACAAGTGGGAGCTGAATGATGTGAACATGTGGACACACAAGGGGGAATAACACACACTGGGGCCTGTTGGTAATGAGGGGTGTTGGGGGAGGGAGAGCATCAGGAAAAATAGCTAATGGATGCTGGGCTTAATATCTAGGTGATGGGATGATATGTGTGGCAAAACACCATGGCACACATTTACCTGTGTAACAAACCTGTGCATCCTGCACATATACCCCTGAACTTAAAATAAGTTGAAGAAAAATAACCTATCTTGGTGTGACACTCTTAAGATAGGAAGCCCTCTGTCCAGTGTTTTGAAACAATTCAAGGACAGAAAGCTTAAAAAAGAAGAAGAAGAAAAAAAAAGGGCCAGGTGTGGTAGCTCACGTCTGTAATCCCAGCACTTTGGGACGCCGAGGTGGGCAGATCACGAGGTCAGGAGATCGAGACCATCCTGGTTAACACGGTGAAACACTGTCTCTATTAAAAATACAAAAAAGTAACCAGGCGTGGTAGTGGGTGCCTGTAGTCCCAGCTACTTGGGAGGCTGAGGCAGGAGAATGAGACTGGCATGAACCTGGGAGGTGGAGCTTGCAGTGAGCTGAGATTGTGCCACTACACTCTAGCCTGGGCGACAGAGTGAGAGTCTGTCTCAAAAAAAAAAAAGCATCTTACATATTAATAAGTGAAAAAGGCAAGGCATGAAACAGTGTGTAGAGTGTAATCCTATTTGTATAAATGAAAAGATCTATGCATGTATATATGTTGACACAAGCATGTAAGTTTTCTAGAAGGATACATAAGAAATTGTCAATAGTAGTTACCTATGGGTAAAAGGAGTTGGTGGGAGGTCTTTGCTTTTACATTTAAAACTATATGGTTGAATATTTTACCATATTCATGTATTGCTATTCTTTTACTTAAGAAATAAATAGGAAAGAAAGAAAGAAAGAAAAAAAAAAACACTTGAGGACACATTTCAGAACTATGGGGAAATAAAGTCACCATAAAGTCCAGAGTTTTGGGCTGTATCCTCTCCTTCAGAACTGGAAGGGTTCTGTAGGGGTTTTAGGTCAAGATCTCTTCTGATGCCAGAAATCTCATTGCAACATTCCTCTCTGTGTTACTGGATTTGTTGTTTTCTCAGAAAAACAGACCCAATAGGATATATGTGTATATAAGTGCATGTGTGTAATAAATGAAGAGATTTATTACAAGGAATTGACTCACTTGATATGGAGAAGTCCCAAGATTAGCAGCTGGCAAGCTGGAGACTCCAGAGAGCCGACGATGTAAGTTCTGGTCTGGCCTTCAGTTGACTGGGTGACCCACATTGGGAAGGGTAATCTTCTTTTCTCCATCTGCTGATTGAAATATGAATCTCATCAGAAACACTTTAACAGATACCCACAGAATAATATTTAGTCAAATATCTGGGCTCCCTGTGGCCCAGTAAAGTTGACGCATAAAATTAACCATCATGGCCTCCTCCCGGAAAGAAACATTAGCCTTCTCTTGGATATCTCTAGTAGAGGACACTCACCACCTTTAAATGAGCTCTTTCATTTGGAAAGCACTTGTCTTGGGCTAAAGTCTGTCTCCTGTGGTTCTCTCCCTTGATCTTAGTTCTATTCATGGAACACAGAGAACTCTTGCTGCTCTATAATCCATTCTCCCTCAGCAACCAAAGTCATCTTTAGAGATGTAAATTGGATCATATCTCTCTTCTGCTTAAAAAAATTAGAAAAAAATCCAAACTCTTTACAGTGATCTTCCAGGCTATATGGGATCTAACCACTGCCAGCCTTAGGAACAATACCCCCTACCTTTGGTCCACCATCACTAAGTCTCAGCTGCACTGTCCTTTTGTTTTTTTCCATGAGTGTGCCAAGCTCGTTCTTGCCTTAGGCCTTTGCACTTGCTGTTCTATCTGCCTGACATGGCTTTTCACCAGAATAAAACTCAGTTCTTTCTCCTCATCTGGGTCCCTTCTCTGTTGTTGGAGGCTCTTCTCTGATCACTCAACTAAACTACCTGCTTCCTCTGACTCCTGTCCCCAGCCACTTGCTTTTTTCATAGCACTTGTCACTATCCAATATTTTATTATTAGATAATAAATTTGCAAATTGCACAGAGCCTGAACTTGATGCTGTATTCTATTGCATTGTATTTGCTTGTTTGCTCCGTGTCTCCTATAACTAGTGAATGTAGGATGTAGTTGCTGCAAGGGCAGGGATTTTTTATGTTTCATTTTGTTTGCTGCTGTAACTCCAACATGGAGAACACATCACAGATATTTGAAAAGAGAGTTGGTGAATAAATAAGTGAAGTGTATCCTTTTTGTGTTAGCACTTAAGGTTTTGCAGATGGCTGTCAGGTCTTCCTGGGACTTTTCTAAGCTAAACATCTCCAGGCTTCAACTACTCTCATCAGACATGGTTCAGGGTGTCCTTCACTTCTAGGGGGCCTTCACTTAGAAGTGTTTCATTTTATTACTTTTCAAATGGGGTGCTCCGAGCTGACTAAATATTTTAGATGTGGTCTGAACCATAGCACAGAATAAACCTATGTCACTATCAGTTCCTTATCATCTGGCCTCATATGTAAGAGAGAGAATGCATGATGGCTTCTGACGTTCTGACATGTTTTGTGCCTTTAAACTTGGTAATGTCTAAACATTTAGCAACTGGGGACATTTTCAAAATGATGTGTGCACACATGCCATGCACATACATGTGGCACACAAACACACTCCCCCACCTCCCTGCACTGGTTGTACACTACATGTGGGCACTGGTCAGGTCATGTGATGTTGAGCAAGGCTGTATCAGTCCAAGAGATGGGCACCTTTTTCTACATGATCCACAGAGTATGAGGGCCATTTTCTACCTGGTCTACTCTATCGGGGGAACCCACCCCCAATATTTCCACATAGGTTCTTTCTATTTTCCGTAAGTGTTGGCCGGCTGAGAAATAAAGAGAAAGAGTACAAAGAGAGGAATTTTACAGCTGGGCAGCTGGGGGTGACATCACATATTGGTAGGACTGTGATGTCCACCTAAGCCTCAAACCAGCAAGTTTTTTATTAAGAGTTTCAAAAGGGGAGGGGAGGTAAGAACAGGGAGTAGATCACATGCTTTAAAGGGCAAAAAGGAGAACTACTGATAAGGGTCTATGTTCAGTGGTGCGTGTATTGTCTTGATAAACATCTTAAACAACAGAAAACAGGGTTGGAGAGCAGAGAACCAGTCTGACGACAAATTTACCAGGGCTGAGTTTTTTTTGTTTTTTACCCACCCTGGTAAGCCTGAGGGTACTGCAGGAGACCAGGGCGTATCTCAGTCCTTATCTCAACCACCTAAGACAGACACTCCCAGAGTGGCCATTTATAGACCTCCCCTGAGGAATGCACTCCTTTCCCAGGGTATTAATATTAATATTCCTTGCTATTAAAAGAATTTAGCGATATTTTCCCTACTTGCACGTCCATTTATAGGCTCTCTGCAAGGACAAAAATATGGCTTTTTTTTGCACGACCCCACAGGCAGTCAGACCTTATGTTTGTCTTCCCTTGTTCCCTAAAAATAGCTGTTATTCTGTTCTTTTTCAGGGTGCACTGATTTCATATTGTTCAAACACACATGTTTTATAATCAATTTGTACATTTAACACAATTATCACAGTGGTCCTGAGGTGACGTACATCCTCAGTTTACGAAGATAACAGGATTAAGAGATTAAGGTAAAGACAGGGATAAGAAATTATAAAAGTATTATTTGAGAACTGATAAATGTCCATGAAATCTTCACAATTTATGTTCCTCTGCCGTGGCTCCAGTCAGTCCTTCCATTTGGGGTCGCTGACTTCCTGCAACACTACTCCGAAATGGCATCTTTTTACAATTCATCTATTCAGAGGGGGTACTTTTCTCAAATTCTCATGATGGAGCTACCCATATTAGCAGCAACCCTGCAAATGACTTGTAGGAGAATAAGCACTAGAGTTGGAAGCAAAGGATAGACTCACATCCTATTCATCCATTCAACTAATATTTGTGGAATACCTGCAATATACCAAGGACCATTCTGGCGTCTTGGGACATAACCAGAGAAGGTCCCTGTTCTCATGAGTCTCACATGAGGAAATATGACAAGGGAGTGATCAGATAATACGTTAGACAGGGAATTAAAGTGATCCAGTAGCTAGTGGCCAATGGCTACTTTGGGGGTGTGTGACCAGGGAAGGGATCTGGGAAGAATGACAAGTATCCAAGTTCTGAATAATAGGAGGGAGTTATGTATGAGCTCAGGCAAAAGTTCCAAGATGGGAATAAACTTGACCATGAGGGGAGAAGAAAAAGAAGGCCCCATGCTCTGGACTAGAGTGATCGAGGGGAGGAAGAACGGGAGATGAGGTTAGAGCGATACCACAGAGAGATCCTGTGTAAATTGCCCAGAGACTGGACTTGATTCTCCGTGTAGTGGGCCACCATTTGCAGGCACCAAGGGGACAAGAGTGATAAGCTTGGACCAGAGGCAATGGGAGGAAGAAAAGTGTGTCTAGGGAAGAGTTTCTGTGGAGCAGCAGGGCCAGTGCCAGTTGGGGTAACCTGGTAAGTCACTTACTCCCTTGGCCTCTGTCTCCTCATGGGGGATGGGTTTTTGCAACCATTAATTGAGTATTTTACACATCGTCTCCTATCACCCTCAAAACACCTCTGGTCTCCAAATTTCATCCATTCTACAGGGTTTTTAGAAACATTCAAATAAATGAGGTAACAAGGTGAAATAATAATACTTAGCACTTACTATATGGTACAGATAGTTTTAAGTGCTTCACACACTCTGTCAGATAGATAATGCTGTCATCAGTATCCCCATTTCACAGATGAGGAAAGTGAGCCCTAGAGAAGTTAAACAATTTGAGGAAGATCACACAATTATTAATAAGGAGCAGAGCTAGGATTCAAACCCAGCCAATGCCAGTGAGGTGCCAGGGCCTGTGTTCTTGACCACTATGATATATCAACAATATAATCTCTCAAGTGCTGGCTATAGCACTTGGGTCCTAATAGACATTTAATTTCTTTTTCTTTTTTTTTTTTTTTTTGCTTGTTTTACATTATAACAGGGCACAAGAACACAACTTTGTCATCAGAATAAATTACTAGCTTGAACAAGGATGATGATATCTCCTTTGCCAGGGGCAGTGAGCTCAAAACCCTGCCCAGCCATTCTGGGCTGTCATAGTCATAGACAAAGTATGTATTCCTCAAACCCTGTAATTAGGTGTGTTCTAGCATTTGCAGCAGCAATAACGTAATTAGTTTGTATCCAAACTATGCAATACAATTAGTGTTTTCTATGTGATGTTGAATAGATTTGCTCCAAAGTCACAGCGAAGAACTTCAGGTAAAAGCTAAATTTAAACTTCCTCTTTGAGAGAAGCCAAACCTGGTAATTACTCTTTTAAATTCCCTGCTGAAAATGAGTCAACAAATCGCCTTGGTCATTAACTGTAACCAGGGAAGGATCATCTGACAGACAGTCTGCTTAGAACAGTAAAATCAGCGCTGGCTTCAGAGTCAGGAGATGTGGATTAGAGAGGGTGCTCTGCTACTTCCTAGCCATACAGATCTTGAAAAGGCCAGAAGAACAGTGGCTGCACTGGGGGACATTGTGGTGTCCACATGTAGTGTCTGGACATGTGGCATCCAGCTTGAACCATGAGGTACAAAGTTGACCAGCAGAAGAGAAAGATGGGAAGATCTCAGATCCTGGATGATGTTTTTGAGAAATGGAATTAACAAATTGTGAAGGTGCCTCATTGCAGATATTTTGATATCAGAGAAAATAAGCCCCTTTAGTGTTTAAGTCATTTTGAATAGGGTTTTCTGTTATTTGGAGTTGCTAACTGCTGTATTGGACAATCATGAGGTGCAATTAATACAGTGTATGTAAAACATTTTATGTATTGTCCAAGATAAAGTAAGGTTAATAGAAAGTGAGAAATCCAGTAACTTAGAATTTCTGTGTTTTTGCTGTGACATTTTTCTCTATCTGGTAGAGAATGATAAAATTTTAGACTCTGGAGAAGGTAGGAGAATAGAGTGCAGAAAGGCCAAAGATTTTAACAGTCATGCAGGAATGGGGAATATGTGGTTCAGGGCTGTTACTGACCCTCTCTGAGTCCAGGACAGACATTGATAATCAAACACAAAACCCTCTCCATGACTTGGAAACTTGCAAAACAGAAACTGGGGCAATTGTAGGCCTCTCCTCATTCGTTTCCCATCTCTTAAGGATTGTTGTCCTTCTTTGCCTGAAGTCCAGGGCTTCACACATTTTGTCTATTAAAAAAGTTATTATATTATAGAATTATGTTTTGTAATTGTATAATACTGTATATAATGTTATAGAAAAGATATACATATTATATGTTATATAAGATACATATTATTTATGTGAATTTATATTATATACATACAGTCATAAGCTGCATAATGACATTTCTGTCAATGAGGGACTGCATATATGATGATGGCCCCATAAGATTATAATACTATATTTTCAGTGTAACTTTTCTATATTAGATAAGTTTAGATACACACATACCATTGTGTTACAGTTGCCTATGGTATTTGGAACAGTAACATGCTCTACAGGTTTGTTGCCTATAAGCAATAGTCTATACCATATAGCCTAGGTATGTAGTAGACTCTACCATCTAGGATTGTATAAGTACATTCTATAATGTCTACACAATGATGAAATCACCTAACGACACATTTCTCAGAACATATTCCCATCGCTAAGCAATGCATGTCTGTATTTATTTTTTAAATTATTTATTATTATTTTTTTTTGAGACAGCGTCTCACTCTGTTGCCCAAAGTGGAATGCGCTGGTGTGATCACTGCACACTGCAGCTACAACCTCCTGGGCTAAAGAGATCCTCCTGCCTCAGCTTCCTGAGTAGCTGGGACCTCAGGCATGTGCAACCACACCCTACTAATTTTTAAATTTTTTGTAGAGATGGGGTCTCACTGTGTTGACCAGGCTGCTCTTGAACTCCTGGCCTCAAGCAATCCTCCTGTCTCAGCCTCCCAAAGTGCTGGGATTACAGGTGTGAGCCATCATGCCGGGCCTGCCTGTCTGTATTTAATTCTATAATGTACTATACAATTGTTATAATAATAATTGATGTCCTGAGGGTTTACACTTTCAAACAGATTTTTCTTACTGTGGAAGGAATGGCTTGGTGTTCCATTAAGGGAATTTCACACAAGCAGGGTTTGGCAGGTGGGATGTAGAACTGTCTCCTTTCTGCCTCCTGAAATCAGCTCTCGTAGGTGACAAGTAACGGTGAATGCAGTAGAGCGTGTTAGAGGATTCTGTGAGGTCTCAGCACAGATTCAGGCTATTAGTGTCGCCTCAGAGCCTGACTTGAAACAGTATTGCCAAAACTTGGGCAGGTGAAAATGGACTCATGACACCTTCTGTTCTAATTTTACCCCCACCTCAACCCTTACAACTTATTTCTGAATAATGCAATGTGGTTTAGAAATGAAAGACATTGCGGCTTTTATTATTGAAAGTAAGGAGATAAGAAACTTCCTTTGTTATTAAGATACAAAGCAGGAGATGGTTAGGGAGTGAATGATTGACTCTGTCTGCTTCCTTATCGGGTAAACTTCCTCGAGACTCATCTTCCGTCTAAAAATTGAAGAGGGAACCCTTTGCCAGCCAATCTGCCTAATGTGCTGGCACACAAAACGTTAGCCAAGGTAACACCATTTTAAATCTTTTAAATCTCTGAGGTACTACATACATAATTGAGGATAAATCATCTTCAGGTTTAAAATGGACAAGATTAAGTAATTCCACTTAGTAGATTCATTCTGCTAAGTGGTCACTGGCACTGTGGTCAATCGCGAAAGGGCTAAATTCTTTATTCCTTCCTTTTCTGTATTCACACCCCATGCAACATGGCTTCGTAGCTCCTCTATCTAAAAGGTGGAATCTTACCCCTTTGCCCTTAAATTTGGGCTGGCCTTGTGACATGGTTTGGCTGACAGAATGCAACAGAAGTGATAGTGTGCCAATTCTGAGCTCAGGCCTCTAGAGACCATGCATGTTTCCACCATATTTTTAGAACCCTTCCAGATTCCACGTAAGCAAGCTTGGGCTAGCCTGCTGGAGGGTGACAAGCCATCTTCAGTTAGCCAGCCGCCCGCTGAGCCAGGAGCTGACCTGGTAGCTGTCTGCATCTGCAGATACATGAGTAAGCTTGATCAAGATCAGATGAATTGCCTGACTGAACCCATGTTAAATATTGTTGACTTGGCTGGGTACGGTGGTTCACGCCTATAATCCCGGCATTTTGGGAGGCCAAGGCAGGCAGATCGCTTGAGTGCAGGAGCTTGAGACCAGCCTGGGCAACAAACATGGTGAAACCTCGTCTCTACTAAAAATGCAAAAATTAGCTGGGTGTGGTGGAGCACACCTGTAGTCCCAGCTACTAAAAAGGCTGAGGTGGGAGGATCACTTGTACCCAGGAGGTCAAGGCTGTGGTGAGCCCTGATCACGCCATTGTACTCCAGCCGAGGGGACAGAGTGAGACCCTGTCTCAAAAAAATTTATTCACTTGTAGAATCATAAACTAAATAAATTGTTTAAACTCACTAAGTTTTGGGACGGTTTATCACACAGCAATAGAGACACATAAACATTTTTCAGAAAGCTCACTGCTTTTGTTAAGATCCAAAGACTAGTTTTAAATATGTGCCTTTGCTAGTTGTGCATACAAGTTAGGATTAAACAAGAAGTCACAAACTTGTGTTCTGTCGGCCTTTATAAGTTCTGGGATAGCCCAGAAATTTCTAGAAAGGTCATGAAAGACATCTCTTTAGGAATTTGTCCTCTGGATCCACCCCCACTCCCATCTCAGTATATTCAGTTATAATGATGAGGAGGTAATGAACCAGGCATTCTTGTGCCAATGAAAATGTGAATAGGCATGATCATTTTTATTCATTAAGTAAATATTTATTAAAATGTACCCTATGGTCAGGCACTGTCATAGGGGCTAGAGTTATAAGATGAAAAAATACAGCTTTGTCCTCAGGAGGCCCACAATTTAAAAAGAATCACAGACAAAAAAACTTAATTATAAATCCAGCTCATACATAAAAATGAAATATTGGAAAAGAATTTGGCAATATGTATCAAAGGCTTTAAATTATTTTTACTCTTTGGTAGAATGATTTCTCTTCTGAAAATGTATTCTAAAGGAATGATCCAAAATGAAGAAAGGATCTTATTCACAAAATGTTCCTTTCTATATATAAATATAGGAGAAATACATTAATTCCCAACATCCAATTAGTTATGATATATCTATTAGCTAGAGCATTACACAGCCGTGAAAATTGTTTATAAGCAGTCTGTTAAAACAAAAATGATATGACATATGCTAAGTAAAATACAGAATACAAAATTATCTTTCAATGGCATTAAACCCATGTAACAAAATACTCCTAAATATTCATAGTGGTTTGGATAGATAGTGGGAAAGAAGAGAGGAGACATTTTTGATGATGTATTATGTATTAAATATATATGTGTTATGCCTATTAAATGCATTTAAAAACTTAATTGTCACAATGACTCATGAAGGTAGTTACAATTATTATGTTTTTACAGACAAGGAAAACAAGGCTCAGAGAAGTTAAATAACTTCTCCATGCATGGTGAACTGGTAGGAGGTGGAAGTTGGAGCTGAGCTGAGGAGTATTTAACTCCAAAGATCATTCTCTTTCTGTTAGAGCTGTCAGACGCCTACCAAAGGGATTTTGATGGTTTTAATTTTCAAAATTTTCCCTTGTTGGAATTTCCTAACTTTTCCACAAATTTCATACCATTAAAATTTAAATGTAACTTTAAAAACACACACAGTATTCACCTGGCGTGCCTGTTGCTCAGACTCATGAGCCTAGTCTATAATTGCGTATATCGGACCTTGAGGCTCTTTGGAAGGATGTCTCTACTCTCCCGAAATACATCTTCTAGCTGGAGGATGCCTGAAACTCTTTTAACAAGGGAAAAACCTTCCATTTCCTAACTAGAAAGAGAATTTTAACATTCCTCAAGCCCAATTCTATTCTTGATGTTCCAAATCCTTGCCACAGCACTCCCATACACTTATCCATACTCCCCTCTCTAAAGGAGAATTCTCTCTATTGCATGAGGCAGCCATAGTCCATGGTTTGGTGAACTCTTCCTTGAATTGAGCTGAAACTTGTCCCTTAATTCTGTCCTTCTATGGAACGTACTTATCCTTCTTCTTCTGGACAGCCCTTGTAAGTAGGTAGAGATGGACACTATGTTCCAGCAGCAGGGTCTCCTGGTTGCCTAGCCAATATCTATTCTATCTTTCACCTTAAAAACAGTTCTCAAATTTTATTCGGGAGTTTGATGCTCCTAATTAAAGAACACATCTCCCAATCTCCCTAGCTATCTGGGTCAATTTAAATTCTGGCCAAAGAGATGTAAACAAAAGCTGTTGGGTAAGAGTTCCAAGAAAATGCCTCAAAAGGGGCTGATAGCTGATCCTTTCCCCTTCCCTTCACCCCTCCTGGTTTCTTTCCGTTTTCTGACTAGAATGGAGAAGTGATAGCTGTAACTACAGCAGCCATATGAGGCAGCCTTGAGGATAGAAGCCAGTGCTAAGTTTGACAGAGCAGAAAGATAGAAGGAACCTGAGTTTCTAATGTCCGGAGCAGCTATGCGCAATTTCAGGCTTTTTCCATTGAGATTTAAAAAACAAAATATGTTTTTGAAAATAAAATAGTATTATTTCTGGTCATTTTTATAAGCAGGCAAACGAAATTCTTAGTTGATGCTCAATCTTCTCTACCTCAGCATACACATCCCTAGTTCTCTCAGGAATCCTCCTGTGATAGAGCTCAAGTCCTCTCATCCTTTGGACATTCTCCCGGAGCTCTTCCAGTCTTTCCTGGGGTCTCTCCAGAATGATGCTCTACACTAAACACAATAAGGCTTAAAGTGCAAGTAGCTCAGGATGCAGAACTCATGTGATGCATCCAAGACTGGGCTGCCTGTCATTTGTCTGTGCTCCTCGGCATTGTTCCCTTCCCTTTACATTGGTACTTATATTCATAGGAACAAGAGCTGACCTCCACTGAGAGCTTTCTATGTGCCAGGCACCGAAGCAAGAATTTGACATTTCTCCTGGTATGCCTGACATCCCCAGTAGTCTGTGTGCCTTTGGGGAACAGCAACCATACCTTGTTCTTTGCTATTTTGCCAGTGCTTGGCTTAAGGCAGTTGTGTGTTAAATGCATGTTGAACAGAACTGAATTAATACCAAGGTGAACTTGGAATCAGGCAGCCTGCTTTTAAATCCAGCTTTACCACTCACTTGCTTAACCTCTTAAGACACCTAATCTCTCTGAGCCTAATGTGAAGAGGGGATAATGAAACAGAACCTGCAGAACTGTTATGCTGATCAGAGGAACCCACGTGTGAAAGGGCGAACATATGTCTGATGGAGAGCAGGCTTTTGGTATGGGGAGGAAGTGAAAACCCAGGAGTATTTGTCCCACAAAGTGGGAGGTAGCAGAGAGAAGAGTACCAGAAAGAAGTTGGGAAAAGCAGGAGGAGGCAGGAGGCCTGGCAGCAGGTCTCAATCTATGTCACCGTTCTCCTTTCAGCTGGCCCTGCCTCCAGGTGTCTGTCCTGCAAGGCCAAGGGGTCCAGGGGAGGCCGGGAAGAGAGACAATGCTTGTTGCCTATAACCATCCGGAGCTCTGACCTGGACGAGAAATGCCTTCACATGCATGAGTCCATGTTCACAGAGACGATGAGGTTAACATGTAAGAGCAGACTTTAGCAGAGATGACAAGGAGCAAATGAAAGGTTTATTTCTATCCCGTAATTCAGCAAGTCCTCCCTGACAGTCCCTGCCAAGGTCTTCCCTTCCACACTGTAAGCTCCTCGAGGGCAATGCACCATGTTTCGGTTTGTCAGATGTATATTGGGAGCCAGCACCGTGATGGGAACGTAATTGGTGCTCGATAAATACTTTTTAAAACACATGGTTGTATGACCCCAATCAGTCCATGGGGATGGATGGTGTAAATTCAACTCAACAACTGAATTGAACGTGAAGAGTTAATATAATTATGAGTAAACCACTGTTCTTCAGATATTAAGGTAAAGGGGTAAATGGGTGGGGGGAAGGACTCATAGTCACTGAAATTTTACTATATGGCAGGCAGTTTGCTAGGTGTTTTGTTATTGATTATTGCACTTATACACCAATTTATATACAATACCATTATCTAATTTTTACAGATAAGGAAACTGATGCTTTGGAGGAGTAAGCAATTTGACCAAGCTCAAATAGAGTCATCTGATTCCAATGTCCATTTACTTCAACTATCCTGAACTAGCAAACTAGCTCCCTTCTGCCATTTCTTCTCAGATCCAGTTCTGTTCTTCTCCCTATCAACTCAAATATTAGAGGTCACAGCATAACTTGCACCTGAGCCTGACCAAATATTAACAAAAATATCAACTCCCAAAACTTATTTATTTCAATTTTGTAAATATCTGCATAATAATGGTAATGACCATGTACATTTTCTACTATATAGCAAGAACTTTACACACTAACTAGCATCTCGGATTCTTTATAAAACCTTTAAAAAACCTTGTTATAAGAGTACTAGTCTCCCTGTTCAACAGATAAGGAAATTGAAGCTCAGAGAGGTTAAGTCTTGACCAAGATCACACAGCCTCAACGTTGTACAAACTCCCACACCTATGCTTTTCCTACGTTACCACTCTGTGTGTGTTACACCCTGCTAGTATAAAAAGGTAAACAAGGTAGTCCCTGTCTTCACAGATCTTACTCTCATGCTGGGACACAAGCTGAGCCCCTGCTTCTGTGTACTGCCTCTTCTGCCTCATTCTCTTGCAGCAACCCCAGATGACTGGGGGTCTTCTCATCTCTACTCCCCAACTCCCTATCCTCCAGGCCCCTCTCCCCCTAAGTTCCAGCCCTGACATTTATCCATCATATGGTTAAGGGATAAGCCACTTCATATTTGTTAGGCTCATTCTCTTCATCTGTAATTAGGGGCATTAATATCTATCTGATAGGTTTAAGGTGTGTCAGGTTGTATTTTTCAAAGATGCCAGCACCTACATATACCATGCCATGTGCTTGTCCTATGATGTGAATTTGACACTCCTCCATTGAAAGGTGAGGTCCATGTTTCCGTCCCTTGAACTTTACTGGACATATGGGACTTCTTCACCAACAGACTGTGACAGAACTGACTGTGCGGCTTTTGAGGCTAAGTCATAAAAGGCAATACAACTTCTGCCTGGGACTCCGTCTTGGGACACACACCTTCTACCTCAGTAGCGCTGAGATCACCTGTAGGAAGTCCTGAAGCCACAAGTAAGAGACAGCATGAAGAGAAACCACATAGAAAGATGAAGGGACGTGGGAGGAGTCCCTAGCTGTTTGAGGCTTTCCAGTCCAGGAGACAAGTGAGAAAAAGAGCTTTCAGAAGATTCCAGCCCCAGCCTTCAAGCTGTTCCAGCTGATACCAAACGGAACAGAGATGAGTATTTCTGCTGAACCGTGCTCCATACTACATATTCAAAAGCAAATTGTTGTTGTTGTTTGAAGCCACTGAGTTTTGGCGTGGCACCTAGCACAGAGAGAGCATTAACTGTTATGAAGCAATTAATTAACTGATATGAAGCAATTCCTACTGTGCTTAGGAAGTGGGTGCTAAGGTCATCTGAGTAAGTCAGGACTAGAACAGCCTCGGGATCATGAAACTCAGGCTTCTGGTTTTTAGAAATCAATATCACAGTTTTTCAAGTTACTCAACTCCTAGGAGGTAGGTTTTAACCAACTTCAAGAGCTACGAGCCCATAGGAAGGTAAAACCCAGTTTAAAACACACTATACACTGACTCATTTTCATGAGACTATTAAAAAAATTGAGCATATGCTTAATGTTTTAGGGCTTCCAAAAACAATAGGAAAGTCTTTCAAATGAATCCGTGTGTGTGTGTGTGTGTGTGTGTGTGTGTGTGTGTGTGTGTAAGAACTGTCTAGAATCCAAATCCTTCCCTAACTTAGTTAACCTAAGGAAAATTCTTTTGTTCCATTGAACCCCGAGGCAAAGAAATATTGCTAGCCTACAGAAATGGCCTCTGGTCACATGCTTTGACAAGTAATACCACCCGGAGATTATTGAGTAAAGTAGGGCAGTACTTCCCCCTCAATGACTTGCCTGTCTTTCTATTTAGGTCTTGATTATATAGAATGTACAGTTGACTTCAGATTTGATAAGTCCTAAGTGTCATGGAGGGATGAGTATACACTGGAAGTCAAGAAGCTAAAGAGTTGGATGTGCTCAGAGTATCGAGGAATTGTTAGAACTAGAAGGATATTTAGGGATCCTATAGTTAAAGCCTTTTATTTCTATAGGGGAGAAGTTGGAAGCCATGTGAATGAATGTGATATACAGAGCTGGTTACAGAGCAGAGAGGGAAACTGAGGAAGTCTGACTTTTCTGAGACACCTGGCAGCCTATCAGTTGCCATTACTCTTTTCCAACTTGCCTTCAAAGTATTTAAATCCCACCAGAAAGCTGTAAGCAGATCTTAAATGTTCTTATCATAAAATGGAACCAAAAACAAACAAACAAAAAACAGTGACTGGCCAGGTGAGTGGCTAACGCCTGTAATCCCAGCACTTTGGGAGGCTGAGGTGGGTGAATCACGAGGTCAGGCGTTCAAGACCAGCCTGGCCAACATAGTGAAACCCCATCTCTACTAAAAATACAAAAAATTAGCTGGGTGTGGTGTGGGTGCTGTAATCCCAGCTGCTTGGGAGGGTGAGGCAGGAGAATCGCTTGAACCTGGGAGGTGGAGGCAGTGAGCTGAGATCATGCAACTGCACTCCAGCCCGGGCGACAGTGGGAGACTCTGTCCCAAACAAAACAAAACAAAACAACAGAAACAACAACTAAAACAACAGTAACGATAGGATGTGATAGATGTGTTAACTACTTGACTGTGGTAGTCATTTCACAATATATATCAAATCATTGTGGTATATACCTTAAACTTACACAATGTTATTTGTCCATTATCCTTTAACAAAACTGAGGAAGTAAAAGGAGGACTAGGGTAAAGGGACAACGGCAGTCAATGAGTCAGAGAAATTTGCGCAATGTTTTCTGAAATTCAAAGTCATTCTGAATATCCATTTCACTTAATATTTTTGTGGTGATACATTTGAAATTTACTCTCAGGTTTGATCATTCTACATTGTACATCCATATCAAAACATCACATTGTACTCCACAAATGTAATGCAATTATGATTTTTCTATTAAAAATAATGTTTATACTTAAAAAGTCATCCTGCAGCCTGGAGGGGTTGATTTGTAAAGCCTGAGTTTCAAATACAGGAGGTGGAAAGGGTGGAGTGTAAGTGTGTGTGTGGGTGGGTGAGTGGAAGGTAGACAGGATGATCAGATACGGATATGATCAATGTTAAAGCTGAAAACTGAAAGATGAGCTGTTGTTTGCCAAGCAGGGGAGTAGAATGGGGGTCCTTTTGGCACTGGTAGCTAGCTACTCGTGACTTGCTGGAGTGGAGAGTGTGGTAGAGGTCTCACTGAGAAAACAAGCAAGGGGCAGTTCTGTCCCCTGCTGATCTTTGCTGGCTCAGGTTCCATTTTGGTCACATCCTTCTATCAGAGATAAATATTGATTGATGAGTTCTTAATTCTTCTCTTTGCTGTTGTTTAAATCTCAATTTCCAAAGGAGAGGATTGTTCTGCTCCAATCTTTAGACTTTAGAACCTATGTTCCTTGAGCTCTGGTTAGCTGATCTGCCAACCAATGAGGACAAATTCCAGAAACTCCTTAGGCTCAACCCTTCTTTAAACATTTCTGCCATGTACTAATTTTTTCTGTGACCTTGCAACCAACTTAATGTCTGTGGGTATGTGACTGTGTGTGTGTGTGTGTGTGTGTGTGTGTGTGTGTGTGTGTGTGTAGGGTGTATGTAGGGTGGGAGAAGGATATATCTTGGTCACTTTCTCCCTAAGATATAATAGGTACAATTCCTCAACAATAACACAATATTTCTTTGATTTTTAAGATATATTAATAAGACACATAATCATTTTATTAATTTTTTAGAGGTAACAATACATACAATGCACTGTTGCCTATGCTCTTTAATACTAAATCTCATCTAGATTCCAGAGCTTTAAAATGGCCTAGCTGGGTCAGGGGTGGTGGCTCATGCCTGTCATCCCAGCATTTTGGGAGGCCGAGGCTGGTGGATCATTTGAGGCCAGGAGTTTGAGACCAGCCTGGCCAACACAGTGAAAACCTGTTTTTGCTAAAAATAAAAAAAAAAAATGAGCCAGTGGAATGCGGCTGTAATTCCAGCTACTCAGGAGGCTGAAGCATGAGAATCACTTGAACCCAGGAGGCAGAGGTCGTAGTGAGCCGAGATCCCACCACTGCACTCCAGCTTGGGTGACACAGTGAGACTTTGTATCAATCAATCTCAATCAATCAATAGGTCTAGCTCAGGAAAATTTGTAATATGATCAGGTGAAATTTTTTGAAACCTTACTGTTTGCCCAGCTAGGTTAGCTAGCTAGCCCCAAAAGATGTCCATGTCTTAGTTCCTGGAACCTGTGAGTTAGTTTTACCTTATATGGGGGCAAAAAGGATCTTGGCAGATGTGATTAAGTTTAAGATGTTGAGATGGGGAGATTATCTTTGATAATTTGGGTGAATGCTAAGTGCAGTCACATATATCTTTACAAGAGGGAGGCAGAGGGAAATTTTACACACAGAGGGGAAGGTACTATGATCATAAAGGCAGAGAGCAAGGTTTGAAGACGCTGGCCTTGAAAATTGAAGAAATGTGGCCACAAGCCAAGGAATGCTGGCTGCCACCAGAAGCCAAAAGAGGCCAGGGATGAAGTCTCCCCTGGAGCCTCTGGAGGGAGCACAGCCCTGCAGACACCTCCATTTTGGCCCAGTGATATAGATTTCAGACTTCTAGAACTGTAAGAAAACACATTTCTGTTGTTTAAAACCAAGTTTGTGGTAATTTGTAATTTGTTACAGCAGCCACAGGAAACTAATACAGCAGCCCAGTGCTAAGCATTGGACATACACACAACATCTTATTTAAACCTTAGAACAGTCCATGTTAGCAGTGGCAGCACATACATACACAGTGTTCTAAGTGCTGAAGATATATAGATGAATGAAACAGACAATTTTTGCCCTTACTGAGTTACGAATAGACAAGACGACAGATTATATGCTCTGAAGTTATATATTTAAGAGGCATGCAAAATAACAAAAGCAGGATAAAAGAAAAGTAGATCATAGAGCAGGTACAATTTTTGGCCAGGGAATGTCTTTCTGAGGAGATGATGTTGCTCAGAGACCCGAAGAAAGTGAGGGAAAGATCTGGGGGAAGAATGTCCTGGCCAGAGGGAACAGCAAACACGAAGGCTTTAAAGCAGGAGCAGACTTGGAGCATTTGACAGCAGGAAGGATGCCGGTGTGGGGGAGCCCAGTGGGCAAAGTGGCCTCACAGGTGATGAGTTTGGTGCAGGAAACTGCCTATTGCATGGTAGGAGTGACGCCATCTTGAAGAGAAACCACTGTGATCGCTGACGGTTGACTCCCATGCACCAAGGTGTTGTGCATTAAGCTCTTTAAACAATGCCAGTAGCATAGATAACCCTTCATAAAGATGCTTATCTAAGCTCCCCAGTGGTCACGAGTTATGGCAAGAAAATCTGAAGATGTGACCAGCTGCACGTTTTACCCTAAAGTCTTGCTATATAAAGAATACTTTCTGGAGGACGGGTGCAAGTATCCACCATTTTGCGGCCCTCCAAGGCTTCAGTTCTGTAGATTAAGTCCTTAGTAGATATTTCCTCTGAGGAACTGGATTTGTTAGCTTCTCCTCGGCCTCTCAGCTCCCTTGACGGTAGGCTTGCATAGGCCTGCCCACCACAGAACAGTTAGAAAAAGGCACAGAGTCAAGTCCTGTGGGGCACAGTGTAGACCCTGGAGGGGAGTTGGAACTTGCTGTGAGAATAATGGGAAGCCCTAGGAGGGTTTTGTGGAGGTGATTTGTAAGCTGGAGAGCTCTTTAGGGTAAGGACTATGTCTTCTTATGTTCTCCCACAGCTGAGGTGAGCTCATAGTCCAAAAAGCAAGATGCACCTTGCAATCTATGATGGCAGAAGGTGAGAAGAAAGATGGGGAAGGGTACTGGGACTGTGTGAAGCTGCTCTCTGGTCCTTATTCCAACTTTTCCACTCCTGACCTCATTTTTTTCTCACTTTACTCCCATGACTAAGCAGCGAAGAAATGATATCTTCTATTTTAAGACAGGAAATCGAAGCAAAGAGAGGTTGACTCACTTGGCCAAGGTCCCTGCAACTAATTATGGCAGGGACCAGATGGGGACCTAGGCTTCCCGACCCCTGGCTCAAGGCTCTCTGAAACACCCAGAGTCCTCCTAAGAGAAGCTGCCTCCACCCTTCCTGACTCTGAACGCAGCAATCCACAGGGGTTGCAAGGCCCCTAGGTCTGGATGTTGCAACCAGAGAAGCCACTGTAAACCACTTCTGAGCAAACAGAAATGAACACTCTCAGGGACCTGGCAGACTAAATAAGGAGTGTTACCACTGGGTATCACCCACAGCGGAACCATCTGCTTCACAGAGCAACCGAGAAAGATGTTCACGTGGCACCACGCAGTGCTTGTTAGGAGTTTCTGCGGAAGCCCCCCCGGGAGACCACCACTCTGCTCACATGTGTAGGCTCCTAGATTCATAGCACTGCAGAAATGAATCTAGGTCCAAGACCTCAGGTGCAACCAGAAACGTAACCTTTTTTTTTTTTTTTTTTTTTTTTTCCTACAAGGGACTCTAGTTTTGATTTCAAGCCGCTGCTAGGTTTAAGTACAGGAAAGATAGTTTCAGTCCACTTGGGTGCTGCTCTCTGGGGATGCATCTAAGCTCTGGGAGTTTTGTGGAGGGGGCACCTGGAGCCTGGTGGTGTCGTGGCTGCAGGCTGACATTCCCTGCAGAGCCTCAGTCATTTGTCCATTGCTCTGTCCTCTCTCGTGTCTGACCATTAGTCAGTCCTCCTTTGACCCACTGGATGGGAGAACATTCTACCATTCCCTGACCCATTATAGTATAAATCAAACACCATTTCTGGTCTAATTCTGCTGTTCTCACAACAGATTGAGGCATGGGGGGCCCTGTGAGGCTGCCATAAGGCATATCTAGATCAACCATACAGGCACCTCTTCTGGTCCCACGCCATTCTGAGCTTGGGCTTGGGTACAGGCTTGCGGCTCCACAGACTCTGCCTTCTCTTGAGTTCTCTAAACCTATTTGGGGGGCTCACCCCCTCCCTGGAATCCTGGCTGGGTTGGTGATGGGATCCACATCTCTTTATTTCTTCTCTGTCTTTAACCTGGCCAAGGCAAGCCTCTTGTGGTCTCAGAAAACCCAAAGCATAATAGTCCATCCTCACTACACTTTCTTCTAACTCTCTTGTTTTGAGAGTTTGGGCTTTAAAAATGGAAAACCCAAAATCGTATCTTCTGTTCTGGCCGCATTTCTCTAGGTCATTTCTTCCTTAAGCCAAGGAACACTGAATGTTCCACCTACTGCAGGGAAAGGAACATGGGGTACAAGGAAATATGAGGACCACTATATAAAACAAAATAAAACCATGTTAACCTTCCTAGATACTAACTTTTCCACTCTATTATATGCCAGTTTTGGAAATACCTGCTTTGAAGTCAGGCAACCTGGTTTGACTCCTAACTGCAAGGTGCTTTGTTTATCAACTGGGACACACACATAAACTTCCAGCTCTCATCTATAAAATGGAAGTAATTATTCCCCTGTGATGAGTCATTTTGAGAATTATAAAACGCAATGTCTTTTAAGCTATTGATACACTGCTGGGTCATTATCATTGTCATCACACCATCTGACTAGGTTTCCAGTTTGTTGAAAGTCTTTGGTGTTTATAATTTCTATTACCTATATTGTTCATACCTCTTGGTAACTATGCCTTTACTTAGTTTTCTGGCCCCTTTCCCATCATTTCCTCCTGTCTTCTGAGCTGGATGTTGTTATTTAGATGAGATCATTTACACCTTTGGGTGTCTGCTCACTCCACCTGGATCATCTTTCTGCCTCTCTGGGCACCTCTCCAAGGGCCCCCTTCCTGTGTCCTACCAGCATCCACTCACCAGGGCAGGTCCCCTCCCTCTGTGCTCAGCTAAAATGTCATCTCTCTGGAGAAGCCTTCGTGATCATCGCTGGATCCTTCCATAGTGTCCTGGACAATCTTATGCTAAGATTCTTTTCATATTGTACCATCATGTTTTTAATCCTGGGCCTGACACACGGGAGACACTTGGTAAGGTATACCCTTGTCGACTTACACAAATGATACAATCTGCAGCATATCTGATTCTATCCATGAAAAAACATAGCTCTATTCAGGTTGGTTCCCAAACACGAGGTATTAGATTTCTGATTCTCATTATTATAGGTTGTGGCTTAAAATTAAGAATCTTTTATTTTAATTTTTGAAACCATTACAGTTTCTTCTTGATTCCTACCATTGCTTTTTAAAATTCTTCCTTTTTATTTAGACCCTTTTTTTTTTTTTTTTTTTTTTTTTTTTGGTATAGAGACAAGGTCTCACTATATTACCCAGGCTGATCTCAAACTCCTGAGTTTAAGTAATCCTCCCGCCCCGGCCTCCCAAAGTGCTGAGATTACAGGCATAAGCCACCATGCCTGGCATGATTCCTACTATTGCTTTTTGCTTTCTCCATAAATCATTTCTCTCCTCCTCACTGAGACCGCGGCTCTGGAATTAGCAGGCTGCTCAGTCACTTTATCATGTAACACCCAGCTACAAAGCAAATCAAATACTGCTGGCAGGTTCTGCTTGATGAGAAAATATTTATTATGTTGGAGCTGTGGTTTGGAAGCCAGTTATCACTTACTAGCTGTGTTTTAATATTGTGTTGTTTTTCCATTATTGCTTTAGCTGCTGGAAGGAAATCCCAGTGGCCTCAGATACTGCCACCTGGTGGTGAAGTGAAATGATAACCAGCTTTTGAGCAAAAGTAGGTTACTGAAAGCCAAACATGCTTGCCTGGGAATTGCAAAGAGGGGAAGCGCCGTATCATTTTTGTAATGCTTGTGCCGTGCCAGTAACTTTGTGAGTCACGCACCAGCTCATCTAATCCCCACTATGGCTCTACAAGATGCTATGGTCTCATTTCACAGATTGGAAACTGGAGGCTCTGAGAAATTGACTTGCAAGAGGGCTAAGGTTTGGGACAATCACACCTGGAAGCATCTGACCCCAAAGCCCATGCTCTTTCTACTGCTCCTGATGACCTTCTATAGATACAGTCAACTGTCTGGAAAATTTAGATTCACCTCAAATCTTTTACCCTTTGGAGACATAGGGGCAAATAAGTGATCAGTAAATTCAGATATCAGGTAAGATGCTCTTTAGAAGAGAAATTCGGTTGGCTTCCTAAAGGGGTGGGGCACTAGGGCAAACTGGTAGAAGGTACATAAAGAAATACGTCAAGGCAGGCAGATCATGAGGCCAACCTGGTGAAACCCTGTCTCTATCAAAGATACAAAAAATTAGCAGGGGGTGGTGATCTGTGCCTGTAATCCCAGCTACTTGGGAGGCTGAGGCAGGAGAATCGCTTGAACCCAGGAGGCAGAGGTTACAGTGAACCAAGACTGGGCCATTGCACTCCAGCCTGGGTGACAGGGTGAGACTCCATCTCAAAAAAAAAAAAAAAAAAGAAAAAGAAAAAAAAGAAAAACTTCAGCTCAATTTAAGTAATAAATTAAGTAATAAATTCGAATACCTTAGATTATGCTTTTTGGGGTGCTTCTTTGACTCACATAGCACTTACTCTTCATATTACAACAACTGGAGTGTGCTGTGTCTCTCTCACTACCACAAGTCCTTGTTGAGGGAAAAGCCATGACTGACGCTTCTCTGTATCCCAGAATCTATGACATAGGCTGGTGTATTAGGTATAAAATAGTATGTCTGGTGAATGAAGGAATGGGACAGATCAGTTAGAGATGTGCAAAACTGTCTGGGCTTCCTTGGGAGAGGTGAGCATCCTTCCCTGAGAGGGGGATACATTGAGGGTAGAGGACCACCTGTCAGAGATGCTATTAAGGGTCCTCTAGCTTCAGAGTGTCAAGGTGAAGGTCTCTGAAGCAGAGCTTCCCTACTAGTAGCTGTGATGAGTTCCAAGTGTGCTGAGACATTGATCTCTGAACTTGAGGGGCAGCCAGGAAAATGCTGTGGTGGCAGTACTCCCTGGACACAATGCCTTTGGCCATGAGCAGCTCCACCTGTCTACTCCAGTGTTCTAGGATGTGAGAAGGACACACTGATCCAAGGCACTTCTATGTCTGAGAAGCTAGGGTTCCATATATCCATGCTTTCCAATCCTTCTCACATCATGGCATACTCCAGACACACCTTTCTGGAGACTCTACTGCCAGCCTTTCAGATGAGGGAGGAGTCTGTAATGCAGGGACACTTATCTGAATCATTGAATGTGGAACAGATTTTTGGATTTGCTCTCAAATGTCTAGGGACACAGTATAGACAGAAAGTATTGCTTCATTCCATGTTAATCCATATGGCTGACTGTGCTCTATGCCCATAAACTCTTCCTTTACGCCTCTCTCTAGCCATGATCTTCCCATCCCTCTCCCTGGGGTTGAGAGAGGAGTACATTTCCCTTTTGCATTGATGGACTTGGCCAGGTGACTGGCTTTGGTTAGTGGCGTGTGAGTGGACATAATGCAAGCAGAGGCCTGTGCGGTTTGGCTTGACTTCTTGCATTTTCCGAGAGAAGAGCAAGGCCCAGGTGGCAGCTTGCCCCAGAATGAGAGCTGCATGGAACAGACCTGAACTTGACTACAGCCCAAAGCAGCTGCTTGAACTGGTACAGCTGACTTGTAGACCTGCAAGGGAGGAAAATATTTTATTCTTGTAGACCCCTGAAATTTTGGCATTAAAAAAATGCAGTATTGTACCAGGGCTAACTAATACATTCTAGAAGATCAAATTAGAACCAATCAATGGAAGCTATGGAGAGGCAGACTAAATGAGTCGTCTTTAACATATTCTCCAAATTCTTCTCTTGTCTACATAAGGAACATTTATATTCTCTATAAATGCACTTAGAGGAGCCCTTAATTTTATTGAACATATTCATTGATTTGAATTTGGAGATTTGGGAACTGGAGCTGTAGACTGGGAGGACTGCTTTATACAACAGAGGATGCAGGATATGTACTTCCATGTACAACTAGAGTGGCGGGGGAGAGGGGAGAGAAAACAGATAAAACAAGAAAAGGCAGAAAAGCATGACTGATATAGTGGAAGGTGATTGCTATGGACTGAATTTTATATCCCCAAAATTCACATGTTGAAGCCCTGAACCCCAATGTGACTCTTTGGAGATAGGGTGCTAGGAAGGTAATTAAGGTTAAATGAGGTCATATGGATGGGGTCTCGATCTGATGGAACTGGTGGCTTTATAAAAAGAAGGCGGCGAGAGGGAAAGATTTCTCTCTGTCTTTCCCTGCACATGTTCAGAGGAAAGACCATAAAAGGACATAGCAAGAAGGGGGCCGTCTGCAAGCCAGGAAAGAGCCCTCACCAGGAACTGAACCAGCTGGTACCTTGAGTTGGCACCAGCATGTAGAACTATGAGAAATTCATTTCTATTGTTTATGTCACCCATCCTGTGGTATATTGTTCTGGCAGCCCAAGTAGCTTAATATAGCAGTGTACTCTGAATCTATCTTGTCACATGAGCCACAAATATTCAGTAGATTTAAATAATATTTAATTCATTATTGAAGTTAATATTAAATGTATTCATTTTTTATTTAAGTTTATTTAAAAATTATTAACATTTAATATAATTTAAGTGAACTCTCAAATGTCTACTGGAAGTATATATTTTATGAAAACAGGATAAGAGGTTGAATTTGAGTGACATGATCCAGAAAAGTGATAGCAAATGCAGATGTAGGCACGGACTAAAGGGAGTCAGGAGAGGAAACTCTGGAAAGACACAGAAACTATGAAGAGGGCTCTGGACTTCCGGAGACTATAGAAAGGGGATTTTAGCTAATTACACATAAATCTCTTAGCATCCAATTGTTATCTGGGTTACTAATAAAATTTCAGGTTACAGATCCTTTCTGACTAATGGACTGCATAGACCCTCCCTGGAAGTTTTGGTCAAGATTCTTGTGCCCAGATTAGGAAAATCACAGAAGTAACATCCAGAATGTTTTTATGCGGCTTTTTCTTTTCTATCTGGATATGATGTAATTTATATAGTGTTTTAGAAAACCAATAATGTAAGGTGTTTGTGTTACTATTATCAAGCAGAATAATAATAAGAAATAGAATAAAGGGAGCCTAGGCAGTGTCTACTGTGGGGAATTCAAACACATTTGGGCAGATCAGACTGACAGGGGTGGGGGTGGTGGGGGCATTGCAAGTCTATTTGTATGAGAGGCTGAGAAGCCTCCTGGAGGAGAACTCAGTCTAATGGAAGCAGAAACTGAATGGGAAGAAGAAACTGACAAGAATCTCCGTCTCTTAAAAAAGCTCTAGATAATGGATGGGTGGGCCCACTTCAAAATCAATATGGCCCTGTGTCTAGGGTCTATTTCTAGGGTATGGTCTTTGCCTGCCTTCATTGCCTTGTGTCTGAGGAGCCTTGAGGGAGTGGTAGGGGGAGAAATGCAGTGTAAGTTTAAAAAAGGGAAAAATAGTTTTCATTAAACTCATAGGGTAGGTGAGCTGCTGTGTTGCTCACATCCAGAGTAATGCAAAAGGATTATGTCTTCTGCATCCCTATAAATGATCCTGGTAGGACAGGTGATAGTTAAGAGTCAGAATCCAGAGTTCAGTTATCTTGGCTTTGAATTCAAGTGTTGGCATGTTTTAGCTGCATGATCCTGGATAATTCGCTTAACTTTCCACAGCCTTGGTTTCCTCTCTTATAAAATGTGGATCATTAGAGTTTCTAGTCATAGAATCTTAAGTTAATACATCATCACAAAGCCAGGAATAAGATGAACCAGCAATTTGTGCTAGCTGATTGGAGAAGCTCTGGCACCTCTAGGGGTGCAGAGGTTTAAGTGTAGTGGCTGAGGGCTTCTGCAGGGAAAACTGATGACTAGAGGTGGTGAAAGAGGGTAACAGAGGTGTCCAGTGGTGGCAGAAGTCCTCAGGAAGCAGCTTCAGTCACTGTTATCAGAGAAAAGGGATAATGCCCTTGGTGGGGCGGCCTTATTTTCTTGGGGTCTCTGTAGCAGCAGCTGTGGTGTGAGGCAGTGGTAGACATGCGTCCTTACCCACAGCCATTGTCCCCTTCTACCTTACTTAATAGTAGATAATTTGATTTGGATATTGGCAGCAGGCTTAGAAGAGGAGGTCTCAGTGCACAGCTTAGAAAATGAGTCCTGCTTAATCTAGCCAATTATGTGAATTCCATTCCCCTTTGAGAATAACTGATTAAGGGATGATAGATGACTTGTCTTGGCCAAATAAATACAAGGAGAATGTTTATCAGGGGAGGGGCTTCTGGAAGGAGTTTTCCTGTTCTCTAAAGAGACCAGTGAGGAGAAAATGCACCTCAAGTGGTTTGTAGACACAACCCTGGAGATTTAGGAGCCAGAAGCCAGAGGGGAAGATGAAGGAAGGCCTTGTGGAAGTGGAGAGGGCTGTTCATAGATTCATGCGACAGTTGCTTTTTAAAAAAATGACTGAAAGAATGCCCCAACTAAAAAAAAATCTGCACAGCGTGTCTAGAGAAACAGTGTAAATAGTTGATTCTATGTTTAGGTAATCAGAATGTTAATGAAAATTATACAGTTTTGCATAAGAAAAATTATTGTATATAATTTTAGTATAGTGCAGATTTCATTGTGTCTGTAACTTTAAAATTATTTTTTTCTTTGAACATTATGGTGGACACGATCTGGTTGTCTTTCCAGCAGCAATTCCCTGCTTCCCACTATACCACATGTGTCCCAGTGAAGGAGTTTGGGTGTGATGGGCACAGGGCCAGTTTGAATCGTAGTTACATGTGTGGGCTCCCCAGTCAGAACGCATAGGTTAGAATCTCAGCTCCACCACTTACCACTGTGTAAACAAAAGCACCTGACTTGACCTTGCTCAGCCGTTCTCATTCCTCTGTTATGAAATGGAGATGATGACAAAAGGTGGCTCATAAGATTGATGTCAGGATCAAGGGACTCTGTAGAGTTATTAGGGCACTACTTGGCATATGCTAAGTATTCAGCAAATTTATCCGTTTTTCCTGACTCTCATCTCTGGGAGTGAGCCCTGACTGATATACACCATCTCAAATAATCCATTCCCCTGGCTCCTGTAATGCATTCAAGAATGGGCACATGACTCAGTTAGGGGACTTTTCTTTGAACTATCAGGAAGCAGCCTTTTCTCCCGCCGCCAACCACAAAGCTCCAGGAGCTAATGGAAGACATCTCGGGACCCCAAGAGGAGAGCCTGCCTGTGAATAGAGGCTCTGCAAAGAAAGCAGAGCTGAAAAACACAAAGAGAAACTGTCTCAATCACATCGTTTGAGCCCTGGATACAGCCTAGCCTGAAACCCAAATTTGTTTAGCTACATGAGCCAATCAATTTCCTTTTCGCACAAACCAGTTTGGGCTGGATTTGATATTTCTTAAAGAATATTAATTAATAAACACTATGCGCTGCAGATTAAAGAGACAAATGTGACATGGATTCTGATCTGGCCTCAGAGAAGTTAGTCTAACAATGTGGCTAATGTTTTAATTTACTGTCTGTTGCTGTTTAAACTTTTAGCCAGTTAATCAGCTTATACAGGCAGCCAGTTTGACTTTGAATGATGTGATGTTGAAACAGCATGATATGAGGAATTAATAAAGTCTTGCTTTTCTTTTTGGGCAATCATTAATGCTATTGGTCAAATATTTTCTGGCACATGGTAGTATTAAGTTTCTGGCCCCCTTGTGGTTGGGTGGGGCAGTGGGGTTAGCCCCAGCCAATGAGTTGTGAGTAGAAGTAGTTAGTATCACTCCGGGCCAAAGCACTGAATTGCAGATTTGAGACCTTCTGAGCTGTTTTGCCTTTGCATAGCAACTGGCAAAGTTCCAGATGGTGGTGGTTCCATTAGCCTGGGTCCCGAAGGATTTCAGGGAGCATCAACCCACCAACCCACAAGACATATGTGGCGAGAGTAGAAAATAAATGCTTGTGGTCCCGAGCTGCCGAAATTTTGGGGTTATTGCTCGCTGCGACACAACCTAGCTTCTTGAGTGATGCGATGAGGTCTTAGCAAAGTCTTTCTCACTTAAAATGTGCCTGTTCTGTGCCTTTATTTTCAAATCATATCCAATAAGTAATGAAATAGTCTACCTTTAGGTAACTCCCCCTCTTTTTCAATTTGTTCATATTTTCAATAATTGATGAATCATTATGAGCCCGTATCACATCAGATAGAGGGTTGGGAGGAAGACAGGAGGATGGGGTGGGGCAGAAAGAATTTTATTTGCCGGTAAATTATATCTCAGTCTCTTCTGATTTAGACGATTTTTTACTTTCATGCAATTCATCTTGGCAAATGCTTAGTCATTCAGCATTCATCCCCTTTCCTCCCTAAGGTGGCATCTGGCTGGGAAGGGGCCTTAGGTACCTTTGTGGCTGTGGGAAAGGAGGCCTGGAATCTGGGGCTGAAGGTTTACTCTGCTGATCTCTGGATGGTTTGGAATGGTTTTCAGGTTACTTGCCCAGATGACCTTGAGACACAGCTGGTGAATCTGGGATCTGTCCTCTTCCTCTTTCTCTGTCTCTCTGTTTCTCTCTTTCTCCCTGTCTCTGCCTCTGTCTCCTCACATGTTGCATGCCCTCTATCCTGCCTTCCCCTGTGCTCCCTGTGACTCTGCCACTTTGCTTCCTGACATGGCTTTGTGAGGTTGGCTGGGGTTCTCAGTGCAGTTACCTTCCACCCGCCTCACCAGGAAGGCATAGGCTTCTGGGTCCTTCCCATGCTGTGGGTAGGAAGGGGCTGACCGACCTCAGGAAGGCACTTTAGGTTGTTTTTCTGCCTTAACCGTGCTAATCACCAACCTAGCCTGTGTGACTGCCCCATGTTAGGAGGTGACCAGGGTATCATGGATGTGCAGCAAAGCCCTCAAACTGTCTGCTTCTCTGCTTTGGAATTCTGGAGGTAGAAGTTCAGGACTTTCTTAGTTTTAGTGTTGAAAATCTCATGTCCAGAGAACCTCTCACACTGGAGAGCTGTCCTGGTGGGCAAACTGGGACAGTTGGTTACCCTATTTATAAAATTCATATTTATTGTTGAAGAAGCTGGTGATTTTTTTGGTATGAAATAATAGTCTCTGTAGTAAATGATAACACATTTGAATTTCCACACATATTTCAACTATAACTTATGAATTTAGCAGTGGTTGTGCTCAGCCAACACGTAATTGATTCATG
This sequence comes from Macaca fascicularis, assembly GCF_037993035.2. NCBI lineage: Eukaryota > Metazoa > Chordata > Mammalia > Primates > Cercopithecidae > Macaca > Macaca fascicularis. Next base: position 140,345,546 of record NC_088382.1, read on the forward strand.
AGATCTCACTTCAACTAACACATGATTATCCCTCACAAAAAAAGAATAAACAGAGCCCACATTCATGCATTTGCTAATTGTTTTTCTCTGGTCCTCTGGTCTTTGGCCATAACAACTGCTGGACTTCAAAGGACTAGAGAAGTGGTTGGCTGGGGTACAGGCCCCACTCTTTAAATCGATTAAAGTCTTATATTGATGGTTTCAAACTGTTAGTTGTTGCTTCTTATGAGACATACCAGGACAAAGGAGGGCAGAGACTCTCGTGAATAATTTGTGACAGACAGAAATCCTTGGCCATAGTGCTTGGCTCAGAACGGTAGAGGGAAAGGGATAGCATTCAGGAGCCAAGAGGTTGGTTCAGGTGTGCCACTCACTGGCTGTCATGGCTTGACTAAGGTCTCTATTCTGCTGAAGGGTAAATAAACAGATAACCTTTATACTAGTGCTAATGTGTGGGGATTTATCATGGTCAAACAGCTACTCAGGAGGCTGAGGCAGGAGGATTGCTTGAGCCCAGGAATTCAAGGGTACAGTGAGCCATGTTTGTACCACTGTACTCCAGCCTGGGTGGCAGAGTAAGACCCTGTCTCTTAAAAAAATATTATAAGGCTAGGTGTGGTGGCTCATTCCTGTAATTCCAGCACTTTGGGAGGCTGAGGTGGGAGGATTACTTGAACCCAGGAGTTTGAGACCAGCCTAGGCAACATAGTGAGACCCTCTCTCTTAAAAAAATTAAAATTAGCTGTGTGTGGTGGCATGCACCTGTAGTCCCAGCTACTCAGGAGGCTGAGATGGGAGGATTACTTGAGCCTGTATATTAGTCCATTCTCACATTGCTATAAAGATATATCTGAAACTGGGTAATTTATAAAGAAAAGAGGCTTAATTGGCTCATTGTTCTGCAGGCTGCACAGGAAGCATGGCTGGGGAGGCCTTGGGAAACTTACAATCATGGTGGAAGGTGAAGGGGAAGTAGGCACACCTTCACATAGCCAGGGAAGGAGGAAGAGGAAGAAGAGGGAGATGCTACACACTTTGAAACAACCAGATCTCATGAGAACTCACTCGCCATTGTGAGAACAGCAAGGGGGATATCTGCCTCCATGATCCAGTCACCTCCCTCCAGGCCCCCTTTCCAACATTGGGGATTACAATTTGACATGAGATTTGGGTGGGAGCACAAATCCAAACCATATCAACCGGGGAGGTTGCAGCTGCAGTGAGCCATGATTGTGCCACTGTGCTGCAGCCTGGGTGACAGAGTAAGACCGTGTCCCCTCAAAAGATTGTAATTCCATATCATGATCATAAAGCCCTTTGGTGAAATTGCCCCATTTTGTAACTTCTCCAACCTTTTGGCAAGTCCAGGCATGTTTTGCCCTTCCTCAGTCCTGTTCTATCGCCCATTTGGGACGGCCCCGAACTCTCTGTCAGATCAGGGCTTTCACTCTTTCCCAGCCTCTGCCAATCTCCAGGCACCTGATTCCCCTCCAAGCTGTCACCTCTCACTTCCCTTAGAAGACTTATGACATTTTCACACCTTTTGTGAATATTGAGTAACCAGTTAGCTGGTAATACATGCTCTTTTGCCTTGTTTATCAGTTTTGTGCCCCTTCCCCTGAGGGACCTCACAGAAATGGGTGGAAGGCAGGATTTGAGCCTTGCTGGTTACTGGCCTAAGGATCCCAGCCTCACACCATCTCATGCCCAGTGTTCCTGACCTATAGCAGCTCTCCCTTTCTTAAATTCATTTTTTATAGTGGTAAAAATATATATTATACAATTTGCCATTTAAACCATTTTAAACTATGCAATTTGGTGGCGTTACTTATATTCACAATGTTGTTCGACTGTTACCACCATCTATGTCAAAACCCTTTTTGTTAACCCAAATAGAAACTCTGTAATTATGAAGCAAGAATTCCCCCCTTGCTTCCCAGCTCCTGGTAACCCCTAATATACTTTCTGTCTCTGTCAGTTCCACAGCAACTCCATTACAGTTATACTATGGAGCATGCTATGGAGGAGGTCATTGCCTTTGTGATGTCTGTATGGTTTAATGATACCTTTAAATTTGATTGTAAGTAAAGCACTGAGTTCATTATATGAGTGTCATGAATCTACTGTACTTAAATTCTGCCCGGAATTGTGTTTGGGCATGTGGGAAATATAGAAATATAAGATTTGGTCTCTGTCAAGGTTAATACACTTATTGCTTCTTGTTCCCTTTTGCCACGAAAAAATATCACACAACTATTGAAGTGCTCTTTGCAGCTGAGAGCCTCAGAATCTTTCTTATCACCATTCTCAAGGTCAGCACTTGCACATTTTAATGGGCATATGACTTATCTGGGCATTATGTCAAAGTGCAGATTCCGAGTAAGCAGATCTGGAGTTGGGTCTTATTTTCTACATTTCTGATAAGTTTCCAGGTAGCACCAGTACTGCTGGTTTTTGGACCACTTTTGGAGCAGTGATGTCATCCAATTAATGAGCTTTGGCGTTCAAGACAAAACTAATTGTCCTTCATGGGTCTATGCCCTCAAGATGTCTGAAATCTAGTTGTAGAGATCAATCTGACAGTTGCAAAATACATGGCTATATATGTATATGTATATATGTGTATATATGTATGTGTGTGTATATATATAGGTATGTGTATATATGTGTGTGTACATATATATATACACACACACACACACACATATAGCAGTATTTCATTAAATTCCACATTGCATGAAAACCACCACTGACCCTGGAAAAGTTGGGAGGAAAAGTGGGTGAGGCAAGACCTATCTGCTCAAGTTTTGTCTTTTCTATTGTAAGTTTCTATTCAGTTAAATAGGCTGGAATACTAAGCCAAAATTTCCTATACTTTTGGCTTTTATTAGAAAGAGACAAATACCAAAAAAGAAAATTGATATGCTAATTGTTTGCACTTATATAGCTCTTTTAACTTTATCCAAGTTTATTCCTCATAGGCATAATTGAATTTAATTCAGCACATAGCCAGGATAGATGTTTCATGAATGTGTTGACATGAATGCTCCTCACAATTCTATCAGGTAAATAAAGCTGTCAGCGTTAATGTTCCAGAAAGGTGACACGTTGATCCAAGGTCACACAGCAAGGTCGTAGCAGGGCTGGGATGAGAGTTGAGAGACCCTGATGTTAGGGTGGTGTCAAGTGGCATAACTCAGTGTGTTAGAAGACTTAACTTCACGCTTCATTTCTCCTGTGACATGGAACGGGAGTAATATGCAGTTTTCCCCTTGTGAGGTTGTCTTGAAGTTCAAATGTGATAATGCTTGTAAAATCATATCAAACTTTGAAGCTATTTTTTTTTAGTAGATTGTTAGATTTTCAGTTTTTCCCCCATGTATGAGTTCAGAAATTAGTGATATCTGAACAGATACTATACATACATCAATAAAGAATTATCCATAAACTCTTTTCAGTTAACTTGAGTATAGATCAACTTTCCTGGTAATAAGTAGTCCCACTACTATTAAATTTAAAAATTGAAGTATGTAGCTATTTACTCCTTTTAATTCTTTTGAAAAGCAATACAGAGATGCTATTTATCAACCCATGGAAACCTTTAATTTTCTTACTTGTCTTCTTAGAGATCCTCCTCAAGTTAGAAGAAGAGCTAGTGGAGACAGTAGAAGTTTTGGAACCAGACAGACCTGAGTTTGGTTTTTAGCTGAACTTTTTTTCTGGATATTATCTGTGAGCTCTAGCACCAGGCTCACCCCTTTGATGCTCTCCCCTGCACTGCAGGGGTTGGAAGACTGGGAACTATATTTCCTTTACTCACCTGCCAGGATGGTTCCTGATATGGTAAGGCTCTTCTAATGAAATGCACTTGCCTGAGACATAGATGGAAGAAGGGAAGTAGAAGCTTTATTTTTCCCCCCAACTGGCAGCAGGGCCAGATGTGTAGTTTTGGTAAATGTGAGATTCTTCGCAGCAGCTTCTCTATTTACCTAACAATCATTATCTATTTGGGGCTTTGGAGGAGGTACAGCATTTGCAATGTCTTTCTGAATTATCCTCATCTTTGGGAGGCAATCCTTATAACCTAGCTGCAGAGATAAACCTGAAAGTTAGTGATGGGCAGATTTGTCCCCCTACTCCCCCAACATGCACTTCTTGGGTCCTTCCAACAGTCTCCAAGTAAGAAAAGTTAAAGGTTTCCATGGGATGATAAGAAGCATCTCTGTATTGCTTTTCAAAAGAATTAAAAGGAGTAAATAGCTACATACTTCGATTTTTAAATTTAATAGTAGTAGGACTACTTATTACCAGGAAAGTTGATCTATACTCAAGTTAACTGGAAAGAGTTTATGGATAATTCTTTATTGATGTATGTACAGTATCTGTTCAGATATTACTAATTTCTGAACTCATATACATGGGGGAAAACCTGAAAATCTAACAATCTACTAAAAAAACTTAAGTAGCTTCAAAGTTTGATATGATTTTACAAGCATTATCACATTTGAGCTTGGAGACAATCTCACAAGGGGGAAAATTGCAGGAAGGGGGAACACTGCAAGATCCTAATGCCTAATTAGGATTAACATGCCTAATCTTTTGCAGCTTAAAACATCTAGACTGTTTTCTGTTTGCCTGACCAATCCCTGACTGACACTACTGCTGACCTGACCTGAGACCTTGGGCAAGACAGTTCACCTCTGAGAGTCCCAGTTGCCTTATCTGTGAAATGGGCATAATAGCTGTAGAACCACTGTGGGGATTAAACAAAAAAGCAGGGGCTCAGTAATGTTAGCATCTTGTTTTCATACCCTCCTTTCCTCCTCCTGCCCTTCAGGACTTATTATCTTCTAGGTCCATAATCATTCCATTATTTTGGTGGGAAATTGATTACAAATCTAGGTGCTATGAAGCTCATTGATGCTTTGGGGTGAACATTAGCTGCCTGAAAGTTTTGATTGCATTTGATGCTAGGCCCAGTCACAATGTTCCACTTTTTGGCTTAGGTTCATCACCTGTCTTTCATGACGAGGATGGCTGATTTCTGTCAGGATTTTTGTGATTATTAACTGATGAATTTATCCTCAGAAAGTCCTTCAACATTTTTCTTATATACACTTCTTAAACTCATTTTTAACTCTGATTCATCTGTCTTGTTCCTAAATGTGGCAAGTAAATTCCTGGCGGAAGAACAAGGCTTCCAAGAGGAAAGTGGTCTTTTTATAATTTCTGGTCTACTTATAGGAACCCACTTGCTACAATTCTTGCCTTTGAATTTGAAGGGCTCAATAGCCAGTGCTCTTGCCCTGTGGGTGGAGTGGATGGGCGACCAAAACTTCTGTTTTTGTCCCAGCTCTGCCTCTACTGGCCAGAGGCCTTGGGCCAGGAACCACCTCTTCTGGGCCTTGATTTCTTCTCTTCTAGAATTGACAGATCAAATCTCTTAAGGGTTTTCTTGGCTCTGACATTCACTGAATGAGCAGAGGGCTCTGGTGCCTCTCCTGGTCTCCTCTCCATGGCTTGTTTCTTATTTCTCACAGACATTGCTCTTCCTACCTTTCTGCCTGTCTGTGTGCTGGATTTCTCTAATGGGGGTAGGATGGATCATCCAAAGTCTGTACTCTGAACATCCAAGACTAAGTGAACAGACTCGTTCTGTGGTTGTTTGCTGTATGATCATGAGCAAATTTCAATTGAATTCACTTCAGAATTCAATTAGTGAGTGCCTAATATGTTCCAGATGTAGGGCTCCGTCATGAGGATGTGAAGAGTGTTCATTAGTTAGGAGAGACAGATAAGTAAATGTGGTGGTGCTGTCAACACCATTGAATGATTTGCAGCCACAGGCCCTGACCCACCAGCGTATATGTCTGTCTAATTGGTGAAGTTGCTTGCCAGAACTCTGAACCAGTGCATTTTGACTATCAGTCCTGTGAATGGATGATGAAAACACAATGTGATTAATGTTCCTATAGAGGGAAATTCAAGTATCACAGAAGCACAGAGCAGGTACCTAACCCATATTTTGGAAGGAGCTAGCATAGCAAGCTTCTTGGGGGAGGTGACATCAGAGTTAAGTCTTGAAAGATGAAGGAAGTTTGACCAGAGGAAGCAACAAGAGGGCAGGAATCCAGAGAGAGGAAAGGCAAGAAAGGGTGAGGCAGTGTAGAGTGTAAAAGCACCACTGAAACACAAAGTTTAAAGACGGGAGCTATGTGAGATGGATATGCAAAGAACAAACAAGACCCAAATACATAGGTCCTTGAATTAGAATAATATGAAATTTAGATTTAGAGTGTCAATATAGCATAGGGTTAGAAGATCTCTAGAGCAATACTGCCTGGGTTTGCTGACTACTTCTATTTGCTAGTCATGTGACCTTGGGAAAGTTTGTCAGTTTCTCTGGGGTGTAGCTCCTCATCTATAAAATGGGTCTGTAGAGGCTTCCTTAGAGTTTGTTTTGTGTGCAGATGAGAATAATATATATTCTGTAGTTGTTGAGAAGAGTGTTCTGTAGATGTCTATTAGGTCCAAATTGGTCAAGTGTTGAATTTAAGTCCAGGATTTCTTTGTTAATTTTCTGCCTTGATGATCTGTCTAACATTGTTAATGGAGTGATGAAGTCCCTCACTATTATTGTATGGTTGTCTAAGTCTTTTTATAGGTCTAGAAGTGCTTGTTTTATGAATCTGAGTGCTCCAATGTTGAGTGCGTATATATTTAGGATAGTTAAGTTTTCTTGTTAAATTGATCCCTTTATCATTATTTAATGGTCTTCTTTGTCCTTTTTTTTTTAAACTGTTGTTGGTTTAAAGTCTATTTTATCTGATATAAGAATATCTACCTCTGTTCTTTTTTGTTTTCCATTTGCATCATAGATCTTTTCCCATCTCTCTATGTTAAGCCTATGGGTGTTGCTATGTGGGAGATGGGTCTTTTGAAGGCAGCACATGATTGGGTCTCTTTTTTTTCACTAGAACATGCCACTCTTTGTCTTTTGAGTGGGGTGTTTAGACTGTTTACATTTAGGGTTAATACTGATATGTGAGGCTCTGATCCTTTCGTGGTGTTGTTAGCTGGTAGCTTTGTAATCTCAATTGTGTGGTTACTTTGTAGGGTCTGTGGGCTATGTACTTAAGAGTGTTTTTGTGGTAGAACGTATTGTTTTTTTGTTTCCATGTTTAGAACTCCCCTAAATATTTCTTGTAAGGCTGGTCTAGTGGTAATGAATTCCCTTAGTGTTTGCTTATCTGGAAAAGATTTTATTTATTCTTCACTTGTGAAACTGAGTTAGGTGGGATATGATATTGTTTCTTTTCTTTAAGCATGCTGAAAATAGGCCCCCAGTCTCTTCTGGCTTGTAAGATTTCTGCTGAGAAGTATGCTGTTGGCCTGATGGGGCTTCTTTTGTAAGAGATCTGACCCTTTTCTCTAGCTGCCTTTAAGATTTCCTTTCACACTTACTTTGGAAAGTCTAATGATTACATGTCTTGAAGATGGATGATCATCTTGTATAGTATCTCACAGGGGTTCTCCAACTTTCTTAACTTTGCATGTTGACCTCTCTATTAAGATTGGGGGAATCATCATGGACTGTATCCTCAAATATGTTTTCCAAGTGGCTTACTCTCTCTCCTCTTTCAAGAACCAAACCTGCAATGAGTCATGGGTTCAGTCTCTTTACATAGTTTCATATTTCTTGAAGGTTTTGCTTATTTTTTTAAAAAAATCTTTATTTTTTTTGTCTAGTTGGATTCATCTGAAGGTCCAGTCTTTGGGCTCTCAAATTCTTTCCTCAGCTTAGTTTAGACTGTTGTTAAGGCTACCACCTATATATTGAAATTCCTGTAGTGAATTCTCCTGTTCTAGAAGTTCAGTTTGTTTATTTTGAAAAGTGACTATGATATCTTTTAACTCTTGGATTGTTTTTCTGGCTTCCTTGGATTGGGTTTCAACTTTCTGTTGAATTTTGTTGAGCTTCTTTACTATCCAGATTCTGAATTCTAGGTCTGTCATTTCAGATATTTCAATCTGGTTAGGATATATTGCTGGAGACTTAGTCTGGCCATTTGGAGATAAGAAAACACTCTGACTTTTTGAATTGCTGGAGGTCTTGCACTGATTTCTTCTTATCTGAGAAGGCTGGTGTTTCTTTTTGAAGTTGCTGTCATTTGAAGGGGACTTTTTGTTCTTATGTTCTTTTTTCTTTTGAGGGTTTGACTGTGGTATATGTTGTGTATAGTCAATTGACTTTATTTCTGGGTGTTTTCAGAGGGCCCAGGCTCTGTTCGGATTCCTTAGTTGTGGCTGGTTTTCTACATTGTTTCACAGATGATACATGGTGAAGGAATTTGTTTTTGTTTGGTGGTGTAATTCAAACTGAGATCCAGTAGATGGCACTTGACAATAAAAGCCAGCAGATAGGCTTTTACTCAGTCATGTGCCTCTTTATTTCACTGTGTACACAGCAGTGCTCTGGGGAGAGGGAGATGGTAGTGGTGGTGGCAGGGGAAGATGACTCCCTCACAAAGTCCATTCCTAGGCCTCGGGGATCCTCTCCAATCGTTGGTGCTGTGTCCATGTTTCCTTAGCCCTAAGGAGGTCCCAGTTGGGCTGCACTTCACCTCCTCTTAGGGGCAGCCGAAGCCAAAGGTTAGGTCACCAGGGGACCCACAGCTCTCTGGGACCTTCTGGTTCCCTGAGCTTGGCAGAGTCAGAGCAGGTTGTAGGGTATGTCTGCGGATGATCTGCTGATGCAGTGGGTCAAGGGCAGAGGATTTCTGGGCAGAGCAATGGTGCCATGGGTGCATAACTGGTGTAGTAGTCCATTTTCACACTGCTATAAAGAAATACTTGAGACTGGGTAATTTATAAAGGAAAGAGGTTAACTGGCTCACAGTTCCACAGGCTGTACAGGAAGCATGGCTGGGGAGGCCTTGGGAAACTTATGATCATGGCAGAAGGTGAAGCGGAAGCAGGCACAACTTACATGGCTGGAGCAGGAGGAAGAGAGAGAAGGGAGAGGTGCTACATACTTAAAAAAATCAGATCTCATGAGAACCTACTATCACAAGAATAGCAAGGGGGAAGTCTACCCCATGATCCAGTCAAATCCCAGCAGGCCTCTCTTCTAACATTGAGGATTACAATTCAACATGAGATTTGTGTGGGGACATAAATCCAAACCATGTCAACTGGTATGGTACCCCTGGTCTGGGGCTTTTTACCCAGAAGACAGTTGTGGGACCACCCATCTTATGTTCCCCTGACAGTCTTCCTCAGGTGACTTCCCCAGGGGCAGGCCTGATCAGCTAGTTTTGTCCCAAACCGTCTGCACCCAGGTTGCTGGGCTACTCCAGGTGTTGCAGGCCATGGGACTCCCTCAGGTAGAAGCTGCAGCTGGCCAACAGGATACCCCTTCCCAGACTGGTCTTGTGGAGAGAGGGACAGCCATCTCCTATGCCAGCACATGAACCCACATCTCACTCTTCTCAGTGTTCTGAGAGTGGGAACTCGATCTCAGGCCACAGATCTCATCTTACTACTCCTGGGCAGTGTGCTCGAATGCTGAGGGGTTAACACTGTGGTTAACACCCACAGCTTTGTACCTGGGCCCCTGGCTGTTCTGGGGTTCATCTTGCTTCCAGGTAGATGGCAAAACACTCAGTCGGGGCAGTAGAGGCTGTGCTGTAGGCACCTTCTTGCACAAGTGGCCAGGCAGGGGCCTTGGGAGCGACTGAAGGACAAGAGGGCAAGCAGATCAGGTGTGACCCAGTGCCACAGGATGGGTAGCCCTGCTCTCTCCTGGCCTGGCAGTCAGCAGGGGATAGACTCCCTCAGAGCAAGATAGAGAGATTTGGGAATGGGCATCTGTGGTTGCATTTTGCCTCAGCTGTCCCAGAAGCAGAGGCTCCTAGGCTTCACATAGGTTCAAGCTCTACCTCTGCCTACTCTCTGGGCAATTCCCCCTGCCAATTCACATGACTGTGGGGGTCATGGGATCTCTTGTAGCTAGGGTCCCAGAAGTCCATGGCAGGATTGTGGTGCCCTGGAGTTCTTTCACTCACCCCTTCCTTAGGACCTGTTCTGGATCAAGAACTGATCCTGATACTTGGCAACTCTCTGCAGGCCTCTCAGATTCCTCCCTCTTCAACCTCAGTGTTTGCGTCACCTCTCTATTGGCTTTCAGCATTTTTTTCAAAAGATCAGTTTGAAGTGTGATGGTTTAGTCAATATTTTGGTTTCTCTTGGTGGGAGAGGCATGTCCTGGCTATGTCTAGTCAGCCATCTTGTCCCTTCCCTAAAATTTAAATTCATTAGACTTGAAAAATACTTCAGAAATGACTGGCCTATAGTAAATGCTCAATTAGTGCTGGGCTTTTATCATTTTACTTCATTGATTCTAAGATGCACATTTTTCTTCTTCTGTAGTATAACCTACCTGACCTTTAGATGTGACTTATGGTGTGTAATACTTTACGATTGCTGCCAAGTACGCAGCAGATGTGACATTGCCCATGCACGTGTGAACTTGGGTGTAGCTATCCATGTTGTTCTGACTTCAATAACATGGTAAGTATTGTTGATATGACAGATGTTTAATTTAGTTGCCACTTAAAATATCTTAAAAATAATACACTATAATTTGGTATTAAATAAAAAATTATTGTATCTATAGAAAGGCATCAAAACAGAGTGGTAGAAAGTATATTTGAAATTAGTGAAGCAAATATTCATTGGTGGGATAACAGTAATTCTATATTTTCTTGCAAAGCAAACCCAAGTGTTTTTACAGGCTTTAAGAAGGGAGACACCTGTAAGAGATGATGCTGTATTAACATTTTATTAATGGGGTGCATGCAAAAGGATTGCCTGTTGAACGCAAAGCATTGCAACTGATGGCAACAGAGATTGTTAAATTCTTTAAAATAGATGAAAAAAATTCAAAGCAACAAGATGCTTGTGTGAACAATTCATATGTCTTCCTGGGCTATGTGTCATGGTTTAATTGGCAGGTATCTTTTCTTTCCTTAGTGGTAAACAAAAATGATGATACAACTTATAATTGATGGCAGATAGCATTGGATGAAATAGTGTTGTTGTTATTGTTGTTATTATTATCCTGTAGCTGATGAGGAGGCATTAAGTATGGGAATGACATTGTCAGATTTGTGTCTTAAGAAAATGACTTTGTCATCAGTTCTCCATCTGTGACATGAAGGGATTGGATTAGATTCTCTGAGGTACCTTTCTCCTCTAAGAGTCTCTGTGTTTGTGAAATCCCAATGCCAGTTACATCTAGAGGGAAACTTTCTTTCTAGCTTTCACATAGCATTTATGAGGCACATGTTTTTGTCAAGACCTACTGACTCCCTCATGGATGCAATTGTCAGACACCTATTACTGCTAATGGCAAGATAGGGTCCAGCTTATCTATTCGAGGCAACCTTTGCACGGTAGAGAATTTGCAGATGAAGTAACAGGCATTGATCTGCAGCTCCTTGAAAGCTAGTACTCACAGAGATGTGGTCCCTGTTAAAAGATGGTGAACATATGTCTCAGCGGAAAGGACCATTAGCAGATTAATACCCTCCAGTTAGAGCCAGGACTGGGAAGTAAATGGATTTATTTAGGGAGCGGTTCAAAGAAGTCACATTAACCTTGTCAACCCCAGGATCTTGAGGGAGCTGAGGCCCATCTGGACAGGCATGCTTTTAACTTCAGAGGGGTCAGGATATGGATTTCAGTCAGCTCAAATTCTGCTGCATCCTAGCTGAATGACCCTGGCTCAGTCTCTTAACCCCTCTGAGATTCAGTTTCCTCATTTATCCAATAGGATCAATGAAACCAATTTACAAGGGCTGCTGGGAGGACAAAATTAAGTGACGAATTAAGCCTACCTAGCAACTTGGTTGACATATACTAGATAATCTATACATATTCTCTTTTCCTTCTTCATTTTCTGTCAAGATTCATTTTCTTTCTATTTCTCTGCCTGGAATTAGACTAGATGTGAAACAAATGAATCCAGAATTTATTAAGAACTCCTACAAATCAATAATAAAGAGATGACATTTCAATTAAAAATGGGCAAAAGTCTTGAACAGGCACTTACAAAAGAAGATATCACAATGGGCAATAAACATATGAAAAGATGCTCAATGTTGATAATACTGAGATACCTCTATGACACAGTTTGAATATTTGTCACCCCAAATCTCATATTGAAATGTAATTCCCAGTGTTGGAGGTAGGGCTTAGTGGGAGGTGTTTGGGTCATAGGGGTGAATCCCTCATGCCTTGGTGCTGTCATTGTGATAGTGAGTGAGTTCTCATGAGATCTGATTGTTTAAAAGTGTGTGGCACCTTTCCTGCAACTCTCTCCCTTGCACCTGCTCCTGCCATGTGACATGTCTGGTCCTCCTTGCCTTCCAACATTATTGGAAGCATCCTGAGGCTTCACTAGAAGCAGATGTGCTTATGCTTCCTGTGCAGCCTGTAGAACAGGAATGGCTTAAACCTATTTTCTTATAAATTACCCAGCCTCAGGTATTTCTTTACAGCAATGCAAGAACAACCTAAAACAGTCTCCACCCCAAAAGAAAGACTAAAACTACACAGGCTGACGGTATCAAGTGTTGGTGAGAGAGTGAGGTGAATGGAACTCTCATACTTTGCTGGTGGAGTTAAAAATGGTATAAATACTCTGAAAAACTGACAGTTTCTCTTAGCATTAAACATGCATTTACCATATGAGAGCAAAAATTATGATGATGTCTTAACTTTCTATGGAACAATTGAAGGTTCCTAGGGTGATGAATTGGAATGTAGTATGGTTATTAGAAGTGATTATTACACATTTCTGTTTTGAAAAATCATGTGTCCTGTTGAATAAATTCCAAAAAGTAGGATGATCTACAAAGGTCCCCCAGATCTGTGCACTGTCCTTCATCCACCCCTGTCTCCCTCTGGCCATGTGCCTTATTCTCGAGCTACATGGAAATGCTGGTTCATTTCCCTCTGAAGTTTTTCTTTCTTAAGCATCTACATCTATGAACACTTTTGTCTGTCTACATTTTCTACATGGTTCCCATCTCCACCCATCTTGGCCTCAGCCTGGCGAACTGTTAATCATTCTTTGAAATCCATATCAAGTGCTATATCTTCTGGGGATCCTTTCCAGATCCTTCCAGGCAGAGGTAGTTATTCCTCACTCTGCTTCTATAGATCTCTGTCATGGCCCCACACCATATTTACTTGTTTAAATGTCTTGATCACTGGTGTGTATACAGCATTTGCCCTATAACAGAAATATCATCATGGTAGCCCTCTGTGTTGATTTTTTCTGTGTACTTTACAACAAAATCCAATCTCCTTCCCATGGCATAGATAGCTCTGCAGTATCTAGTCCTTCTCTCTGACCTCATCTCATTCCACCTTCCCTTGTTCAGGGGGAAGATCCCAATCTCTGGGAAGATGTAAAACTTCCCAATTTTTTCCATCTTCCAAATCTTCATGTTTTACGTCTTCTCATCTTTCATGTATTCTCTTCAGAATGGCTTTCCTTGGCCACTTTCACAGTGTTCCTTATTTTTCTTTCATTGCTCTAGTCACAATTTTATATCCGCTTTACTTGTTTAATATCTTCTCCACTGTGTAGACCATAGGTTCCATGCAGGCAGTGTCTGTGTCTGTTTTGTTCTGTGCTGTATACTAGAATGTAGCACAGTGCCTGGTATGTCAGACATTACTAAATATAGATTGACTGGATGCAATGCCTATTAGATGAACTAGTGAATGATTAAAGTAATGATTGATCTCAATTTAAAGATAATGGTATTGATAATATTTAATATATTGATATTCTAGGATTTGAATGCTTTGTGCTTAATTTAAAAAACTTTATTATATTTTTACATTATAAAAATAATACATGACCACTGTAACAAGTCAAAGTGTGAAAGATATATAAAAAGTTAAGAGTTTTTCCTATCTTCTCCCAATCCCTTTTCTTCGTACTAACCAATGCTAATAGTTTTTGTGTATAAAGGTACCCTTTCATATATTTACATATATACACATACATTTCTTCCTGTGTGTATGTATTTATATATTTGTATATGTAGTTTTGCTTTTTTAAAATGAAAAGTGAGATGATATTTTACACATTATAACTTAATACTTTTCACTTAATAACATATGTGCATTCTTCTAGTTCAATAAATATATATCTCTTTAGTTTTAATAGCTACATAATATTTCATAGCATGACCATCATAGTTCTTCAACCAATTCCCTATTGATGAATATTGAAGTAGTTTCCAGTGTACTGCCACTATCATAAATAATCATGCAGTAAGTATTCTTACATAAATGTATCCTTATACAATAGGCTATCTTAAATGCTGGAGGAAAAATCACATATATTATTAAATAGACCCTGCCAGATGTTTTCTATGAGGGAATTTACACATTCTTCAGCAATGTATGAATGCATCCATTATTCTTTATCCTTACTAAGTAAGGATGCTTTAGTTCTAAAAGTGTTTTCCCATATCCTACTATTTATCAATGAGAGGTTGAAAGGAACTTATCATTCTTTTGGAGTTCTGAGGCCTAGGAACTTGAAAAAAAAAAATGCCCCCTATCAACTTCACAGAGGAAAAACAAGCCCGAAGAAAGCAGAAGCACCAGTTCACTCCACGGCACAGTTCACCGTGGCATTGACTCAGTAAAAGTAAAGTTTTCTGAGCATTAGTTAGAGTTTCCACTTAAGCAAGTCCAGTCTGGTAATGGGAACATATGGGAAGGGCTTAAATTTGGATATTGAGTTTAGTGTCAGGGGAGATGTAGTATTAAGTTCACACTGACTGCTTTACTTAATAGCATTAAAAGGAGGCCCTTGTGAGCTGCATCTAAACTGCAGGCTCATCAGAAGGACAGATGGGAGGGTGAGAAATGAGATTCTAAAAATCAAAATCAATGGAGCAAAGCCTGATTTATCCCTGTTAATGGTGATTCTTCTCTTAGGGATTTTGAAGACATCTCAGATGTTTCTTCATGCTTAACAACCAACTATTTCTAGTTTCTTCCTTTTGAGCTGGATCCTGCATTTAACACTTCCCTCCACTCAAAGTGGTAAAGGTAGTGCCTTTGCAGAGTGTCAGGTAATTCTGGGAAAGGCTGTAGAAAGGGAAGTCCTAAACCTTTGCATTTTTTTGGATTTGCCTTTGAGAGCTCAGCTAGCTTATCCACAGAGGCTTTGCGGGCACAGCTGGCCAGTGTTGGGGGGCAAGGAGGGAACCTAGATGGCTTAAACAGCGTTTCTCATACTTTAGTTTTTTTTGGTGACGCTACATTATTTTTGCTTTACCTTTACACTTTCTGTGCTAATCTTTACTGATTATTTTCCTTTAAACCAACGTACTATTAAACCCAACCTTTTCATAAAAATATTAGGTAGGTTTACTTTTGCACCAACCTAATAATATGTTTTAAATTTTGGCTTTGAAGTTATATATATGTGTATATATATTATATGTATGTGTGTGTGTGTGTATCCCCACCCAAAGAGCAGAGATAAAATAATTACCGCCCTGGAATTATATAGAAAATTTGTTTAAGCATAAAAGCAGGGACTGAGTGTGGTCCTTATGTGTGTAATCCCAGCAATTGGGAGGCTGGGAGGATTGCTTGAGCCCAGAATTTCAAGACCAACCTGGGCAACATGCAGAGACTCCCATCTCTACAAAAAATTAAAAAATTATCTGGGAATAGTGGCTGTACCTGTAGTCCCAGCTACTCTGGAGGCTGAGGTAGGAGGATTGCTTGAGCCTGGGAGGTCGAAGCTACAATGAGCTGTGATTGCACCACTACCCTCCAGCCTGGATGACAGCATGAGACCCTGTCTCAAAAAAAAAAAAAAAAAAAAGTAAAGGAAATTACACCCAAAGAGCTACAAAATGATAAAATTCATCAAGAAGGAAAACAAACATGGAAGAAAGAAGTAAGGTTCAAGAAAATACTGTAAGCAAAGAAACTGCTGAAATATGTAGTTACTCATTAGAGTAAAACCTACACATGAACACACACACACACACCTTTTTGCATTTAAATAAAGCAATGGAAGAACAATTTTAGACTATAATAACATAAAAGCTAGGAAGGGGGCAATTCTAATGATTTAAGATGGGGCATCCAATCTTTTGGCTTCCCTGGGCCACTTTGGAAGAAGAATTGTCTTGGGTCACACCTAAAATACATAACATTAACAACAGCTGATGAGCAAAAGAAAAGTAAAAAAAAAATCTCATAATGTTTTAAGAAAGTTTATGAATTTGTGTTAGGTTGCATTGAAAGCCATCCTGGACTGCCCATGGCCTGTGGGCCGTGGGTTGGACAACTTGACTTAAAACATGCCAAGTGTCTTGTCCTATTTGAAAGAGAGATAGAGATAATAAATTTGGACTTTATGAGAAAGAGCTAAAGTAATATTACATAAATACAATAGTCTCCCCTTATTCACAATTTCACTTTCCATGGTTTCAGTTACAGTGTAGCACAATAAGATATTTTGAGAGAGAGAGAGACCACATTTATACAACTTTTATTGTGCTATATTGTTATAATTGTTTTATTGTATTATTAGTAATTGTTAATCTCTTACTGTGTCTAATTTATAAATTAAACTTTATCATAGGTATACATGTATAGGAAAAACATATATATGGTGATCAGTACTATCTGTGGTTTCAGGCATGAAGTGGAGGTCTTGGGACATATTCCCTGCCAATAAGGGTGAATTATTGTAGGTCAGTATTAATATGTCTCAAATATTTAGCATTATTAGAGGAAAGAAGAAGCATTGTATATGACAGATTGATTTTTAAAACGTGCTCAATTCTTTGTCCCTCCTTTTGCAAGTCCTCCTAACAGAAGTCTCTCTGTGTCTCTTTTTTTAATCCCTTGAATCTGGGCTAGTTTGTGACTTTCTGTGTCAAGGGAATGTTCTGGAAGTGATGCTGTGCCAGTTTTGAGCATAGCTCTTAAGAAGCCTGTGTGGTTTTGGAGCCCCAGCAGTGCCATGGGAACAAGGTAGGGCTAGCCTGCTGGGAGATGAGAGAACTGTGGCTCAGTTACATCTGTTGTTATTGCCAACAGCCAGTCAACACCAGCCATGTGACTGAAGCAATCCCAGAGCCGCCAACTCCCAACCAGCCCACTGTCTGATCAAGATGCATGAGCATGCCCAGCTGAGATTAGCTGAACCTGACCCAGATCAACAAGACTGTCCAGCTGACCCATAGACTCGTGTGTCATAATAAGTGTTTATTTTTTAAGCGATTGCATTTTTAGCTGGTTTGTTAAACAGCAATAGTTAATAGTATCCTTCATGCTACAGTAGAAATATTCCTGAATAAGATATAATGACAATGAACTTCTGTAGACCTTACAATACAGCTTTAAAATATGTAAAGCTAAAATTGATGGAATTATAAGAAAAATTTATATAGCTATACTTTCAAGAACAGATTTAATATATTTATTTAATATATTTATTTATTGGTAGCTCTTTGACTTATAGGTCAAGAGCTACCAATATATTAAAGTATTTATTAATATTTTTATTTATTCATAGCTCTTTAACCTATAGGTTAAGATATTTTGAGAAAGAGAAAGAGAACTATAGGTTGAACAGCTACCAATTCATTGAGAGTGCAGAAGTTTGAAAACTGAGAACAAACTTGAAATTATATATGGCTTCATGAAAACATAGAGGATGTACATACATACATACAAAATATTTATAAACATGCAAGAACAGTTATAGACAAACACACATAGAACATTTGTAAACACTGACTACATATCAAACCATAAAGAAAGTTTTAACAAAATCCAAGACATTGTAGAGGCCAGATTTCTTTCCAAAATGCAATTTAATTACAGATTTACAAGTAAAATGTAACTTTAAAAATACACATACATTTGGGCTAAGTAAAAACCCACTCCTCCTATGCCTCAAAATAATAAAAATA
Organism: Macaca fascicularis; assembly: GCF_037993035.2. Taxonomy (NCBI): domain Eukaryota; kingdom Metazoa; phylum Chordata; class Mammalia; order Primates; family Cercopithecidae; genus Macaca; species Macaca fascicularis. Next base: position 140,363,584 of record NC_088382.1, read on the forward strand.
AAATTTAAAATAATTTAGGATGAAATGTTATTACTACACATTCAAATGTGTGAGATGAAGTGAAATAGTATGTGAGAGTAAACTTACAGCTTTAATCATGTTTATTAAAAGAACTAGAGGTGTGGGGGTTACATTTCAATAAAAAAACCCCAAATACCAAGAAACCATAAATCACAAAATACACAGCCAAGGAAACCTGCTTATAGATGAGTTACCCTTATAGAGATAAAGAAGGTTACTATACAAAATAATAAAATGCTTTTTATTTGAGGAAATATAACTGCTAAATTTTCATGCACCCAGTACCATAGCTTCAAATGAAGTAAACCAAAAACATTTAAAAATACAAAAGGTAATCTCAACAAATTCACTATCATCAACCATTCAATATTTTTTCTGGAGGTCAAGTCAATATAATAAGGTAAGAAGAAAGAAGTGATATCTAACATTTGGAAAGAAAGAAACATTATTATTTGCAATGTAATGATTATCTACATAGTAAATGCAACAAAATGTACAGATGAATTATAAAAATAAATTTGGTTGTGTTAGAAAGAAGGAACATAAGCAAGATTAGTATTTAGAAGTTGATATGTTTTGAATGTTTGTCCCCTCCAAATCTCATGTTGAAATGTGATTTTCAGTGTTGGAGGTGTGGCCTGGTGGGAGGTAATAGAATCATGAGGGCAGATCCCTCATAAATGGCTTAGCAACATTCTCTTGGTAATAAATGAATTCTCGCTCAGTTCATGTGAGCTCTGGTTGTTTAAGAGTCTGGGACCTCCCTCTTTTTTATCTCTTGCTTCTGCTTTCACTACATGACATTGCCTGTTCTCTCTTTGCCTTCCACCATGATTGTAAGCTCCCTGAGACCTTACCAGAAGCAGATGCTGGCACCATGCTGTACAGCTGAAGAACCAGAAGCCAATTAAACCTCTTTTCGTAAACTACCCAGCCTCAGGTATTCCTTTATAGCGACGCAAGAATGGACTAATACAGAAGTCAATGGTACTCCTATACATCAGCAAAAACCAGTTAGAAACTTAATAGAAAACAAAAAACATAATGGAGCACAGAAAAAAATCTGGTTTATAATTATAGCATGAAAATACTTGAATTAAATTAATGAAATGCATGAATGTCCTTTAGAAACTCATATGTTCCACAGAGAAAGTTAGAAAATATTGTTCAAGGATATTAAAAAAATAATATATTAGTGTATCTTCCCAAATGCACTTTAATAAAAATTACCTAAATAATTTTTTATTTTTGGATAAGAATTAATATAATACAGTCTGGATGTGGTGGCTCATGCCTGTAATCCCAGCATTTTGGGAGGCCAAGGCAGGCAGATCACCTGAGGTCAGGAGTTTGAGACTAGCCTGGCCAACATGGTAAAAATCCATGTCTACTAAAGGTACAAAAATTAGCCAGGTGTGGTGGTGCATGCCTGTAATCCCAGATGCTCAGGGGGCTAAGGCATGAAAATAGCTTGAACCTGGGAAGTGGAGGCTGCAGTGAGCCAAGATTGTGCCACTGCACTCCAGCCTGTGCGACAGAGCAGGACTCTGTGTCAAAAAAAAAAAAAAAAAAAAAAAAAAAAAAGAATTAATAGAATACAACTCTTGAGAAAGAAAAATACAAAATCAGGAATCTGAATCTCCTTTTATGAAGAACATTAGCTTTTATTAAAGGGAAACTATAAAACCAATCTCTGATCATGAACATATTTGGTTTATTCCATTTCTAGGTTAAGTGTTCTAGTTTATGTTAAACTATTAAATATTAAATAAATAAGCAAGACTTTTTTTTTTGGTAAAAGATACCCAATGAAATTATAGCAAAGATCTTAAATAAGAATACCTTTGGCTAAATTCTGTTATCTATAAGTTAAAGGTTTCTTTGAAAAATAGAATAAAGATGGTATACTATACAGAAAGCCTAGAAACACAGGGAAAATAATACCTTTTTGTGCTGTTCTTAAATTGGTAATTGAATTCATTGCTTTACATTTAGAGATACGAAAAAACATCTGAAAGTGGATAAAAATAAATCGAGCATATGATTTGAAGAATGCAATGAATATGTTATTTAAGAATAAATTTATTTAATGCTTTTTAATTTTTTAGATACCCTATAAATGATACAACAGCATGAATAGTCTAGAAACAGATGTACACATAAAATTGGGAATTTGATATATGATGGATGGAGGAGAACTACTTAATAAATATTTAATGTGCAGGGTTGACACAATTAGCTTGTGAGAAAGAAAAAATGGATTTTTTCTCATGCTATTTATAGGAAATAAATTTCAGAAGGCTTGAAATACTAAATATAAAAACAAAGCTTTACAACTTTAAAAGCAAATATAGGATAATAAGTTTTGGATCCAGTGCACGTACTAGCTTGTAAAGGTTAGGACCTGCTGGGATTACAAATAAAACATCAGATGACAACGACATAATGCAACTAAACAACTGTTTCTTACTCATGCCAGAGTTCACTGGGCAGCTTTCCATGGCCTTACTCAGGGACTCGAGATCTTTTTATATAATGGCTCTACCTTACTTTAGGACTTTGAAATCCTATCTGTATTCTCTGCATCTACCTTATTAATGAAGGAGAAAAGAGCATGAGGAACCATGCAGGACATTTTAGAGGTCAGGTCTGGAAGTGAGACACATTACATCTGCTAACACTCCACTGGTCAACCACAAAGGTGCAACACTGGGAAATGCTGTGGTCTAGCAGCATGTCAAGAAAGAGAGAACATACATTTCAGTAAACAGCCAGACTTTGTCCTAGGGTAGAGAACATTTTCTTAAACAAGTATATTAGTCCATTCTCACATTGCTGGAAAGAGCTACCTGAGACTGGGTAATTTATAAAGAAAAGAGGTTTAATTGGCTTATGGTTTTGCAGGCTGTACAGGAAGCATGGCTAAAGAGGCCATTGGAAACTTACAATCATAGTGGAAGGGTTAAAGAGAAGCAAACATATCTTCACATGGCAGCAAGAGAGAGACAGAGCAAAGGGGGAAGTGCTACACACTTTTAAACAATCAGATCTTATGAGAACTCACTATCATTAAAAAAGCAAGGGGAAAGTCTGCCCTCATGATATAATCACCTCCTGCCAGGACCCTTCTATAATAACACTGAAGATCATAATTCAACATGACATTTGGGTGGGGACACAGAGCCGAACCATATAATTCTGCCCCTGTCCCCTTCCAAACCGCATGTCCTTTTTATATTTCAAAACACAATCATGCCTTCCCAACAGTCCCCCATTGTCTTAACTAATTCCAGCATTAACTCGAAAGTCCAAGTCCAAAGTCTCATCTGAGACAGGGCAAGACACTTTCACCTATGAGTCTATAAAATAAAAAAACAAATTAGTTACTTCCAAGTTACAATGGGGCTACAGGCATTGGGTAAATGCTCCCATTCCAAATGGGGGAAATTGGCCAAAACAAAAAGGCCACAGGCCCCATGCAAGTCTGAAACCCAGAAGGGCAGTCATTAAATCTTAAAGCTCCAAAATAATCTCCTTTCACTCCATGTCTCACATCCAGGCTACATGATGCAATGGGTGGGCTCTCAAGGCCTTGGGCAGCCCCGCCTCTGTGGCTCTGCAGGGAACAGCCCTTGTGGCTGCTTTCATGGGTTGGTATTGAGTGCCTGTGGCTTTTCTAGGTACACAGTGCAAGCTGTTGGCAGATCTACCATTTTGAGGTCTGGGGTCTGGGGAACAGTGGTCTCCTCACAGATCCACTATGCAGTGCCCCAGTGGGAACTCTGTGTGGGGGTTCCAACCCCGCATTTTCCTTCTGCACATAGTAGAGGTTCTCCGTGGGGGCTCTGCCCCTGCAGCAGACTTCTGCCTGGATATCGGGCATTTCCATACATCCTCTGAAATCTAGGTGGAGGGTTCCAACCCTCAACTCTTGCCCTCTGTACACCCACAGGCCCAACACCAAATGGAAACTGCCAAGACTTGGGGCTTGCACCCTCTGAAGCAATGGCCTGAGCTGCACCTGGGCCCCTTTTAGCCATGATTGGAGCATCTGGGATGCAGGGTGCCATGTTCTGAGGCTGCACAGAGCAGTGGGGGCCCTGGCCCTGGCCCTGGCCCTGGCCCTGGCCCATGAAAACATTTTTCCCTGCCTAGGCCTCCAGGTCTATAATGAGAGGGGCTGCTGTGAAGGTCTCTGAAATTCTCAGGGAATTTTCCCCATTGTTTTGACTAGTAACATTTGACTCTTCTTTACTTATGCAAATTTCTGAAACCTTGAATTTCTTCCCAGCAAATGGATTTTTCTTTCCTAATGCATGGTCAGACTACAAATTTTCCAAACTTTTATGCTCTGTTTCCCTTTTAAATATAAGTTCTAGTATCAGGTCATTTTTTGGTCTATGAAAATGAGATAGGCTTTTAGAAGCAGCCAGGCAATATCTCAAAGGCTTTGCTGCTTAGAAATTTCTTCTGCCAGATACCCTAAAACATCTCCCTCAAGTTCAAATTTCCACAGGTCTCTAGAGCGGGGGTACAATGCTGCCGGTCTCTTTGCTAAAGCATAGCAAGAGTGACCTTTGCTCCAGTTCCCAATTAGTTCCTCATCTCCATCTGAGACAAACTCAGCCTGGACTTCACTGTTCATGTCACTATCATTTTTGTCACGACCATTCAATAAGTCTCTAGGAAGTTCCAAACTTTCTCATGTCTTCCTGTCTTCTTCTGAGCCCTCCAAATTGTTCCAGCCTGTGCCTGTTACCCAGTTCCAAAGTCACTTCCACATTTTCAGATATCTTTATAGCAGCACCCCACTCCTGGTACCAATTTTCTGTATTAGTCTATTCTCACATTGCTATAAAGAACTACATGGGACTAGGTAATTTATAAAGCAAAGAGGTTTAATTGGCTTACAGCTCCACAGGCTGTAAAGAAAGCATGGCTGGGGAGGCTTCAGGAAGCTTACAATCATGGTGAAAGGTGAAGAGAAGCAAGCATGTCTCACCATGGTGGAGTGGGAGAGAAACAGAGCAAAGGAGGAAGTGCTACACAGTTTTAAACAACCAGCTCTCATGAGAACTCACTATTATGAGAACAGCAAGTGGGAAATTTGCCCCTACGATCCAGTCACCTCCCACCAGGCCCCTTCTCCAACACTGAAGATCATAATTCAAAATGAGATTTGGGCAGGGATGCAGAACCAAACTATATCAACAAGATACAAAAATATAGACCTAGTAATACAAAGTTTGATGAATTTTATCAGATTAAAAGTTAAACTTCCTAATAAGAAAGGTAACGTAAGTGAAATTAAAATATAAGCTCAGATGGGAGGAAGCAACATATATAATAGACAGACTTACAATGCAGCATACACACACATTCAGTGAGTCAGTATGAAATAGTCAACACAAGAGAAACATGCATATAATTTATGCACAGGTATACACAAAAGAGAGAAACTGAATATCATATAAATAAGACAGGATGTTCAACCTTACCAGTAATCAGAGAAATGCAAATTAAACAACAAAATAAGATACCATTTCTCACCTATAGCTTAGTAAAATTAAAAAATTCTGAAAATACCAAGTGTTGGCAAATGTGTAAAGAAATCAAAACTTCTATACTGCTTATGGAATTGTAAATTGCTACAACCATCTTGGAAAAAACAGTTTAGTAACATCTAGGAAAATTGAACATGTGCATACTCTAGAGAATATACTTGGCATTTCCGTTTCTAAGTATAGCCCTTAACGAAACTTTAACACGTGTTTATAAGCAAAGTCATATAAGGGTATGTGTTGAAGTAAAGTTTTAAATAACATAAATCTAAAAAGAATCTACATGTCTATCAATGAGTAAATGGAGAAAGGAATCTAGTCATGAATGAAATAGATCTATATGTTTCAATATGAATGGATTTAAAATGTTAATAAAGTAAAATAAGGAAGTCACAAAGGTATTAATATAATGAGTCATTTATATAAATTAGAAAAATAAACTTTCCACGTATACTTATGGATTTACCGTTATAACAAAGCTATGTAGTATAGACTGGAAGACCCACATGAAATTCATGACAGTGGTGCCTCTCGGGGAGGGAGATGGAAAATGGAGAATTAGAATGAGGAGGGTGGCAATGGAATTCCAACTTTGTCCATTTTTATATATTTAATCTTTTAAAAAAGTAGCTGAAGCTGGAAGCAAGTATGATGACATCTTAAAATCCTAGGTGACTCATGCCTGTAATCTTAGCATTTTTGGGAGGCGGAGGAAGGCAGATTGCCTGAGCTCAGGAGTTTGAGACCACCTTGGGCAACATGGTGAAACCTCGTCTCTACTAAAATACAAAAAATTAGCTGGGCATGGTAGCATGCACCTGTAGTCCCAGCTACTTGGGAGGCTGAGGCATGAAAATCACTTGAGCCCCAGAGGCATAGGTTGCAGTGAGCCCAAATGGCATCACTGCACTCCAGCTTGGGCTACAGAAGTGAGACTCCGTGTCAAAAAAAAAAAAAATTCCTAGGTGTTTACTATGATATTTGTCACATTTTTATGTATTTTCAACATTTTAGCAAGAAAAAAGAAATCCTCACTTTACTCCCATTACCATACACCTCACTATTAGTATTATTTGGTATTAGCACTGAAATTATTCTATCTCTTAGAGAAAAACACTAACTGGGTGTTTTCATGAAGCATGAATAAACCATTCCATACTCAGGCATTAAAAATTTCTCTGCTGGTTAGTATTGTTCAGAGGTTTTATTCTGAACAAATAAGACAGGAGTAGGGAATTGGGTAGTATTTTAAAAAGTAAACGTGATAGTTACACAAAAGAAAAGTTCAAATTAGAATGATCGGGGTATGTGTTAGACCTGAAGAAGAATAAAGCCATTCCTGCAGTTTTCTTTATCTGCTGGGGTGAAGTGGCTCTACTGGCATTAGCCTCAAAGTCAAGTCAGGCTGGAAATGCTCCATCCAGATTATAGGAAACACGTAGCGAGTTGGGGTTCAAGTACAGCCAATGAACCACTTGAGTGATTTTGATTAGAAAAGGATTTGGCACAGGGAATTATTGCTTCAGTAATTGTTGGTAGTGTTGGAGGAGTTAGCTTTAGGCTAGGTCTCCAAGACCAGTTTCCAGAAAAATGCTGAAGAACTGGCCTAATGGGGGAACTATTTGTCTGTCTTAATCTGTAAGCTGTGTGTTATGGCTTAATTTCTCTTCCAGAGCCTGAGATAAGGACTTGAGTGCTGATGGTTCATGAGGACAGTTTTATCCCAGAAAGCCGGGATGAGGGCCTGGGGAGACTGAGACAGAGAAGAGTGGGGAATGTCAACAAAGTGCACATTTAATGGGAAGGTTACCACTGTAGACTTCTGAGGGCTCTCTGAGGAATTAAATGGAATGCACCTGAGAACTCTCCCTTCTACAATGAGATGCTGGGACATTTATCCATGACACCTGCTCCCTGAAGGTTATGGGTTGGTCTCAAGTGTGTGAACAGTTAGAACTTGGGGATTACATCTCTATGAGCTGGACTGCCTTTTATGACTTTGGAGAAAGTCCGAAGGTTGAAACAGAGAAACAGAGACTTGCCATGGCGAGGCTTGAGGTAGAATGCAGGCAGCTTCCCACCCCAGCTATGCTAAAACCAGATCGGATGAGGGGATATAGCATGGGGCATGACAAGTGTCTGCTATTTTTGGGGAATCGGATTTTCAGCAGTTGGTTACAAACTGACACTACCATAGTCTTGATCTGAGGATTAGGAAGATGTTGCTGCAACTGTTAGCTGAGAGCTATGTCACTCACTCTAGATCTGTCCCCGAAAAATGGACCTCACCTACTGCCTCCTGTCTTCCTGGTTAATCCAGTTCTGGAACTGATGGCCTCAGTAGGCAAGGCTGGTAGGAGAAACCTAAATCAGATCCAGAACTCTAGCTGCAAGGGAGTCCAGGATATGGGGGTTTTAGAATTCCAACCTCTGCAGGACCAGAGGAGACCTTAGACATTTGATACAGATATTGAGCTGGCCAGATTTACCCTATCTGCCCCACACATCTGATGTAGTTCTATTGCTTTGTTATTTTGGTAAGGCAGGGTCTTCCCTTGAAGCCTGCCCTTGAAGTCTATCCCCACTCAGGCCCTTCTCCAGGTTGAGCTCATTGAAGAGGGAGAGACAGTATCATCTTTCAGGGGAAGCAACCTCATCAACATTCTTAGAGCTCTCTGATTTGTTCTCTCAGCTCTCATCACAATTGTAATTACACAATTATTTTAAAAACTGAGGATTTACCATCTTTCTGCTAGACCAGAGACCTGTGGGGACAGGAATCATGCCTCTGGCTTGTTTATTTTTGTCCCTAGCACCTAGAATATGCCTGGCACTGGTATGTAGGCATGTATTGCATATTATTTGAATAAATGAATAGAAAACAATGACCATTTCCATCCAAAAAATGAATGGAAAAAAACTACAGTTTATGTTTCCTTTATCTATACATGGATGTTTTATCAGTGCATTAGGAATAAAACAACTTACATTAAACATTGCTTTTGAAAATAAGTACAGTAAGAGAAAGGTCTGGTCTAAAGTGACTAAATTATGCTACCTAGGGAATGTGATATTTTTGGCTCTGGCTGTTAACTAAAGGCTGCTATTTCCAGTCCTGGTCTGGAACAGACATTAGTGAGCCAGGCAGGTGGTCACAGAGAGTGACAGAGAAAGACAGGGTGATAGTTTTCTACTCTGATTGGTCTGGAGAATCTAAAAGCAATATACTGTGTAACATAAGAAAACATCAGGAAGAAGGAAAGAAGTTGTTTATGAAATCCTATTAAGGGGAATTTTCAAAATAATTGGATGTAGAAGAAAAATATACAATCGTTGAAATTGGGAGGAATATTGTACAGGATGCTTTGTTAGGTTCTTTTTGGTTTTAACTTAGCTGACTCTCTGAATAGACACAGATCTTAAATATTGTTTGAGCTGTTTCTTATTCCCAGCAATGTTTAGATGTATTGTTTATTTCTACTCCTTCCAATAAATCTATTATTATTATCTCCATTTTATAGAGAAGATCACTGGTGATTAGAGAGGTTGCTAATCTACCCAAGCTCATACAGCTAACAGGTGAAGATTTCTAGTTTTAGCCCGCCTGATTCCATAGTGCATGCTCTTAACCACTGCTAATGACCCAGGCTGCAGAGTTAGCAGACCTGGCTTTAAATTCATGCCTTCCCTTTCCTTACCGGCATGTGGCTAAAACCAGGTGGGCCTCAATTCCTTCAGCAGTGTGATGTAGCTAACACTCGCCTTGCAAGATGGTAGTGAGAATTGGAAACAACAAATATCACTCAATACATAGTAGTGTTACTTTGTGTAGATGATTAGTAGACAGTGGAAGGGTAGGGTGCCCAGGATCTGGGGCAGGGAAGTGTCGAAGAAGCAGAGAGCACCCACCTGTCTGCTGACTCCCAACAGGTAAGCTGTGAGCTCCTTACCTTTTCTGTATTCTACCCTCCAAAAATTTGCAGAGTGGACGCCATGCGCTTGAAGCACAGTGCTAATTTTAATGTGCTTCTTGAGTCCCCATGAAAGCTGTAATACTCAGAAGTGTTTTTATCTTATATTCATGAAATTGCCATCACAGTCAAGACTGTGAAATATCCCTCATTCCCCAAAGTTCCCTTGTACCCCTGTGTACTCTCTTCTTCCAGCCCCTTCCTCATGTCCCCAGGCAACCCTGATAAAACTTCTGTCATTATAGATCAGTTTTTCTAGAATTTTATCTGGACAGAATAATGCAGTATGTACTCATTTTTGTCTGCATTTTTTTGTCGAGCGTAAATAACTTTGAGATCCATTCATGCCACTGCTTATATTAATAGTTTATTCTTTATATTGCTGATTAGAGTTACTTTGTATGAAGGCACCACAGTTTTTAATTTTTAATTTTTAATAGCTTTATTGAAGTACAACATATACTGTACAAAAAACCATACCTATTTAATACATGCAATTTGATGAGTTTCTACATATGTGAATGCCTGTGAAACCGTAATTATGTACAATCAGGATAACAGTACATATCTAATACTTCTAAAATTTTTCTTGCATCCTTTGTGGTGTTTTTTTTTTGGTGCCAAGAACACTTAACGTAGGATCTACCTTCTTAAGAAATTGTTAAGTGCACAATACCATGTTGTTAACTGTAGGTACTGTTTTGTGGCAGGTCCCTAGAACTTATTCATCTTGCATAACTGAAACATTATACCCATTGAAAAACAGCTCCTCGTTTTCCCCTCTCCCAAGCCTCTGAAAAACTCCTCTACTTTCTGAGTTTGACTATTTTAGATATCTAATTCAAATGGTTCATGCAGTATTTGTCTTTCTGTGACTGGTTTGTTTCACTTAGTATAATGTTTTCTCGATTCATTCATGTTGTTGCAGGCGGCAGATTTCCTTTTTTTTAAAGGCTGAAGTATATTCCATTGTATGTATGTACCGTATTTTCTTTATCCATACATCTGTTGATGGACATTTAGATTGTTTTCTTATCTTGGCCATTATAAATAATGTTGTAATGAACTTGAGAGTGCATATATCTATTTGAGATCCTAATTTCAATTCTTTTGGATATATACCCAGAAGTGGGGTTGCTAGATAATAGGGCTACTATATCTTTAATTTTTCGAGGAACCTCCATACTCCACAGAGGATGCACCATTTTACATTCCCATCAATAGTCTATAAGAGTTCCAATTTCTCCACATTTTCCCTCCCACTAGTTATTATTACTATTATATTTTGATAAAAGCCATCCTAACACGTATGAGGTGATATGTCCTTGTGATTTTGATTTCATTCATTTCCCTGATGATTAGGGACGTTCATATACCTGTTGGCCATTCATATGTTTTCCTTGGGTAAATGTCTATTCCAATCTTTCGTCCATTTTAAAAATTAAGTTTTTTTTGATATCGAGTTTTAGGAGTTCCTTATATATTTTGGACATTAATCCCTCATCAGATATATAGTTTGCAATTATCTTCTCCCATTTCTTAAGTTGTCTTTTCACTCTGCTGATTACTTTTGCTGTGCAGAAGCTTTGTAGTTTTATGTAATCCCATTTGCCTAATTTTGCTTTCATTGTTCATGCTTTTGGTGTCCTACTTAAGAAATCACTGTCAATCTCAATGTCATAAAGCATTCACTCATCTCTTGGTGGACCTTTGGGTTGTTTCAATTTTTTAATTATTGCAGATAAAGCTGATATGAACATTTGTGTACATGACTTTATATGGATATATGCTTTCATTTATTTTGGATTAATATCTAGATGATCATGGGATAAATATTTTAATTTTTAAAGAGATTGCCAAACTGTTTTCATTAGGTGTGTTTTAATGTTTTCCTCGTATAGATGTTGAACATTCCTTATTAAGGTTATTCTCAATTATTTATTTTCTTTGTTGTTATTGTAACCAGGAGTAGTATTTTCGCTACCGTTTTACATCCTAATTGACTATTATTTGTGTACATAAAAATTATTACTTCCCGTAGATGACTTCTTTTATAATATGCTAAGTTATTGTATTCTTTCATTTGAGTTAATTTTATCATTTATTCGTATCATTGAAAATAGAGACAACTTTACTTATTCTTTATCAATTCTCATGCATTTAGTTGATTTGCTTTGTCTAATCGCATTGGCTAATACGTGCATTACAATGTTGAATAGTAGAGGAGATGGTAAACATACTTTTCTTGTTCCTGATCTTAGAGGAAAAACCTGCAGTATTTCACCACTAAGAAATATGCTGCTAAGAAAATATTCAGCAATTCCTATTTTCTTGAATGATTAAATAGGGACTACATGTTGAATTTTGATGCTTTTCAAGCATATGTGGCGATAATCACATTTTTCCTTTGATCTATTAATTTGATGGATTATGTTAATATAATTTCTAATATGAAACCATATGAAACCAACCTTCTATTCCTGGCATAATCATCATTCGGCCATTTGATTTCATTTTTGAAGGATGTTTGATTTTAGTTGGATATGGAGATCTCATTTGGCAGTTATTTTATTTCAGTACTTTAGAGATATCACCCCATTGAGTTGCTTCTGTAATTTCTCTTGGAAAACCAGCAATTGAGCTTACTGCTGTTCCTTCAAAGGTAAAATATCTTTTTCAAAATCTGGCTGCTTTTACGACTTCTGCTTTATCTTTGGTTTTTAGCAGTTTTACTGTGATGTACTTTAATGTTTTCTTTATATTTAAACCATGTGTAGGTTACAGAATTTCTTTAATCTTTGGCTTGATATCTTACTAATAGTTTTGAAAACTTCTCAGTTAGTTCTCAAAACTAAGGCTCCCTTCAAATTATTTCCAGTTTCTACGCACTGCCCATTTCCAAAGCCACTCCCACATTTTAAAGTTTTTGTTATGGCGTCCTTCCATTTCCAGGCTCCAATGTCTGTACCAATGTCAGGAACAATCTATTGCTGTGTAACAAACAATACCAAATATATTCTCTCTCTTCTTATTTTGAGATTTTAATTACACATATATTAGATGTTTTCAGTATATCCTATATGTCTCATACTGTTTCCTGTATTTTCTACCTTAAATTTTTTTTAATGTGCTTTAATTTGATTATTTTCTAGTGACTCCAGGGTGCTAATCATCACTGTAGCTGTTTCTAACCTGCTATTAAAACTATATATTTTATTCTCAATTTTATTTAACTGTTTTTATTACTAGAATTCCTATTTGATACTTTAAAAAATAGGCTTCATTTTTTTCTGATAATATTTTCCACCTTTTCACCTGTTTCCTTAAGTAGATTATTTTAAGCTTGCGGATAGTAAAGTCTCTGTCTAATGACCCCAACATCTGGATAACTTTCGTTTGGACCTCTTTGCCTTGTGCTGTGAACTGGCAAGTGCAGTAAGGGAAGAAAACAGCCCCAAACACAAGACTAACTCCTAGGCATTCCCCTTCTCTGGGGATTTTGGCCTCTTCAGTCTCAATTACTGTACTTGATTGCTCTCAGATACTTTCAACAGCTGCTTTTCTTTTGTATACTTGTGTCATTTTTTCCTTCTCTTTCTCTCTTTATTTTTATTTATTTGTTTTCATGTCCTGGCATGCCTATACATTTTTGATTGAATGTTAGATATTGTGTATAAAAAATACCAGGCATAGTGACATGTGCCTCTAATCCAAGCTACTCAGAAGGCTGAGGTGGGAGGATTGCTTGAGCCCAGGAGTTTGAGTCCAGCCTGGGCAACATAGTGAGACCCCATCTCTAAAAAAAAAAAAAAAGTATAGGCTTTGGGTGAAGTGATCTTTCTCCAGATAAGATTTAGTGTTCTTGTGGCAGGCAGAATGGATTTCATTAGGAAGCCTGGGGTGTGCAGCAGGGATCTTCCTCTTTGGTGGAGCTTGGACTCCAATGTTTGCTTCCCTAGTCCTGTGTTGCAGAATATCTTCTCAGATTTTAAGCCTGTTATTAGCTGTCTTCTCCTTGGTGTGTATACACAGCCTGGAATGTCAGAAAATTTCTCAAAGGGAAATGTCATGCTAATTCTCTCTGGAGTTCCTTTTCTTCTGAGACATTGATCTCCCACACTCTGGCTTTTTTGTTAGCCCTGAACTTAAATGTTCATGTCTGGGTCCGGGAGACTTTCCCAAGTTCCAGGCTCCTGCTTTCGTTTGGACCTCTTTGCCCTGTGCTGTGAACTGGCAAGTGCAGTAAGGGAAGAAAACAGCACCAAACACAAGGCTAACGTCTAGGCATTCCCCTTCTCTGGGGATTTTGGCCTCTTCAGTCTCAATTACTGAACTTGATTACTCCCAGATACTTTCAACAGCTGCTTTTCTTTTGTATATACCCAGGTTTTATAGCTGTTCTTTTTTGGGATCATTAGTCTGATACAAGCTATTTTATGATAGGCAAAAGTAGGATTCCTGCTTATTTCTTTAATTAGATTCACTTTTATACAAACCAATTACCTATTTTAGCCTCGTTTGAAGAGATAATATTTATGAAACCAGAAATATACTTTTAGAAAGAAAACATATAGAAACAAATACACGTTAAAACTCATCTGTACACCTTTTAAAATCATTTCCTATACCTCTGGCATGTGTATACCATACTTTGGATAATTTATTTGGAAGATACCCAGAAGGCCATCCTAGGATCTTTTCTTGGTTATAGTAGAAATACACTAAGATCCCTCAGACTTAGAGTCCAATTCCAGCTTGCCACTTACCTGCTTGTTATGGACTGAATGTGCTTCCCCCAGAATTATATGTTAATTACTGATGTGATAGCATGAAGAGTCAGGGCCTTTGGGGCATGATTAAGTCATGGAGATGGAGATCTCATGAATGGGATTAGTTACCTTAGAAAAGAGGTTCTAGGGAGCTGTTTCCCCCTTCTGCAATGTGAGGGTGCATCAAAGAGGTGCATCTGTATAGCAGACAGTGAACCTTCACCAGACACTGAACCTTCACCAGACACTGAATCTGCAGGTGCCTTGGTCTTGGACCTCTTAGCCTCAAGAACTATGAGAAATAAATGTCTATACTTAGTCATCAATTGCCCAGTCTAAGGTCTTTTGTTATAGCAGCCCAAACAGATTTAAGACAATGCTGGATCTATATGGACAAGTCACGTAACCTCTCTGGGTGTCATGTTTAAAACCAGGCACTTAAACTTACCCTAGACTGGCTTCCAGCACTAGTATTCTCTGAGCTGGTGGGGATGGCCCCTGGGCCTACTGGGTCCCCGGTTCTGGATTTCTGACTGAGCCTGCAAGCCTTGGCTCACTCTCTGGATTTCTGGATTTTCTCCACTCTTTCCTTTTTGAGAGGCTCTCTCTCTCTCTCTCTCTCTCTCTTTTTTTTTTCCTAGTGACCCTCAAGGTTTTTGACATCTATGCAGAGGCCAGATCAGAGCATATAAAGACCTGAAGATGAAGCCGGATTGGCCATGGAGAGTCCCTCAGAAGGAGCAACCTTTGTACTTGATTAAAAGAAGTTTGAGGAAGTCTCTTGTACATAGATATCTGCTTTGCTCCTTAAAAACATATCACCATTAGTAGAGGGCTCTTTTGGGTTACATCCTTCCTTCAGTTCTGTTAACTAGTGTCTATCAGCCCCTGCTAGGGGGACTGGGATGGGCTCTGTGAAGGGATAGTGCAATGGACTGAATTTTGTGTCTCCCCAAAATTAATGTGTTGAAATCTTAATCCCAGTGTGATGGTGTTGGGAGGTGGGTTCTTTGGAGGTAATTAGGTCATGAAGGGGTAGTTCTCGTGAATAGGATTAGTATCTTTATAAGAAGAGATCTGACCAATGGAACAGAATAGTGAACCCAGAAATAAACCCAAATACTTAGAGCCAGCTGATCTTTGACAAAACAAACAGAAAACATAAAGTGGAAAGAGGACACCCTCTTTAACAAATGATGCTGGTATAACTGGCTAGCCACATGTAGGAGAATGAAACTAGATCCTCATCTCTCACCTTATACAAAAATCAACTCAAGATGGATTAAAGACTTAAATCTAAGACCTGAAACTATAAAAATTCTAGAAGATAACATTGGAAAAACCCTTCTAGACATTGGCTTAGGCAAGGATTTCATGACCAAGAATCCAAAAGCAAATGCCATAAAAATAAAGATAAATAGTTGGGACTCAATTTAACTAAAGAGCTTTTGCACAGCAAAAGGAACAATCAGCAGAGTAAACAGACAACCCACAGAATGGGAGAAAACCTTCACAACTTATACTTCTGACAAAAGATTAATATCCAGAATCTGCAATGAACTCAAACAAATCAGTAAGAAAAAAAATCCCATCAAAAAGTAGGCTAAAGGACATGAATAGGTAATTCTCAAAAGAAGATATACAAATGACCAACAAACATGGAAAAATGCTCAACATCACTCATGATCAGGGAAATGCAAATCAAAACCACAGTGTGATACCACCTTACTCCTTCAAGAATAACCATAATCAAAAAATCAAAAAACAGTAGATGTTGGCGTGGATGCGGTCATCAGGAAGACTACTACATTGCTGGTGGTAATTTAAACTAGTATAGTCACTATGGAAAACAGTGTGGAACTTCCTTAAAAAACTAAAAGTAAAAGTAACATTTGATCCAGCAATCCCACTAGTAGGCATCTACCCAGAGGCAAAGAAGTCATTATATGAAAAGGATGCTTGCACACACATGTTTATAGCAGCACAATTCACAATTGCAAAATCATGGAACCAACCCAAATGCCCATCAGTCAACTAGTGGATAAAGAAACTGTGATACACACACACGCACACACATATACACGCACACACATATACACACACACATATACACACACACATATATATCACACATATATATATCACACATATATATCATATATGTATATAGTATTCCATCATATATATTTGATGGAATACTACTCAGCCATGAAAAGAAATGAGTTAATGGCATTTGGAGTGACCTGGATGAGATTGGAGACTATTATTCTAAGTGAAGTAACTCAGGAATGGAAAACCAAACATCGTATGTTCTCACTAATATGTGGGAGTTAAGCTATGAGAACATAAAGGCATAAGAATGGTACAATGGACTTTGTGGACGTGGGGGGAAGAGTGGGAGTGGGGTGAAGGGTAAAAGACTACAAATAGGGTGCAGTGTATACTGCTTGGGTGATGGGTGCACCAAAATCTCACAAATCACTATTAAAGAACTTAGTCATGTAACCAAATATTACCTGTACCCCAATAACCTATGGAAAAATAAAATAATTTTAAAAAAGAACAGGTCTGAGAACTAGCTAGTTTTTTTCTGTCATGTGAGGATACTATGAGAAGTTAGAAGTCTGCCACCAAAAAATGGGCTCTCACAAGAACCCAACCATTCTGGCACCCTGATCTCAGACTTCCAGCCTCCAACACCGAGAGACATAAATTTCTGTTGTTTATAAGCCACCCAGTGTATGGCACTTTGTTATAGCAGCCTGCATTGACTAAGACAGATGAGTTTTCAGGCACAGGATTTGAGTTTGATTTCAAGCTCTGCTACTTACCAGTGGTGTGACATTGGACAAATGCTTTAACTTCCTGTGGCCTCCTCTCCTTCATCTAAATATCGATAACGAAGTACGTTCTGTATATCCCACTTGGATATCATGAGGATTCCCAAGGTACCAATGACAGTGGTTGTCTGTAGGGATAGAAGGGATTGGAGCAAATGGAAATTTTGTTGTAGTAAGAGTTCTCAACTGATACCTTGTTGAATTGTTTTGATTTTTGAGCCAAGTGCAATTGTAATCTCAATAGCTCTCTTTACTAATTAGTGTTATTGTCAGGCAATGAACACAAAGATGATGCATAAATTTAAGTACCTGAGTCTTGATGGCTTTGAACTCCCTCCTGTTTTATTGCTCTATAAGCCCATTCTTTTACAGTTGACCTTCCCTGTCATAGCACCTGGCACGATCGTGCTCAGAAACATTGGATTAATGTTGGATTTGCTAGTCTGAATGGATGCAGTTCATTTTGCAGATGGGAGGGAGGTCCAGAGATTTACTTTTGCAGCACTTTTTTTTCTTCTTTTCCTGAACTTCTTTCAAGTCCGGAGATGTCTATTAGAGGAATTAGATGAGGCCCTTTGATTTTTAATTGTATGTGCCCAGGTGGTTAGGGGAGGACATGACAGAAGTTATAGTTGGCTATCTAGGATCTGAGTGGCTCTTTAATAGATGCTGGAACTTGATTCTATCAGTTCAAGCAGGTGGAACCACTTGCAGGGCCTGCTCCATGCCACCCAGACTGCCAAGAGCCTGATGGATGAACCAACGTGCCAAATTAATAACAATTTCCTCTGTGACATTTTGTGACGTGAGAGCTAGGACAGCAAGTATTCATAGAACACTTCAAATGTCGCCTCCAGAGACTGAACCACTGATCAAAGGGATGTGTAGGGAAGTGTGAAATTGAACATAGAGAGATAGTTATAAGGCATATGTGCATTGGGGCATTGTAAAATGTATTTCCATTTTCTGTTTAATAGACATTTCTATTCATTTGTTCATTTGTTTGCTCATTTCACATCTCTTGAGCCTACCCTGTGCTGTGAACTGGAAATGCCAGATGAATATATTTCAGTCTCGATTCTTAAGAAGGTTTCAGTTTAGTGGTAAAGGACAAATAAAAAATAGCACACTTGGATGTCCTTGATCCTAAGATACTACTGAATTTGAGATGCATTGTTAATTTACTCACAGTTTATAAGGATAAAAGAAACACTGTTTTAAACGTACACAGTGCTTTTAAGACACATCTCAATTTCAGAATGATTTCATTGTAAATGAATATGTACATATTTGAACTGAGGAAACATGGCTCTTACCATCGTATGTGACGTGTGCTGAGATGGAATTATAAGCTGTGTAAACGAACATGGCAGTGTGGGGTGCTCTACCCCTTGAAAGGGTGCCCTCCATTAACAATAGGGATCATACCATACGGTGACTGCTATGGTCTGAATGTTTGTGTCCTCCCAAAATTCATATCTTGAAACCTAATCACCAATGTAATAAATAGTATTAAAGATTGGGGTATTTGGGAGGTGATTAGGTCATGAGGGCTATGCGCTTATGAATGGGATTTGTACCCTTATAAAAGAGGCCTGAGGGGACTTGTTTGCCCCTCTGCCACATGAGAACATGTAGAAGACACCATCTGTAAGAAATGAGCCCTCATCAGACACGGAATCTGCTGGTGCCTTGATCTTAGATTTCCCAGCCTCCTTCCCAGTATTACTTCAGGACTGTGAGCAATACATTTCTTTATTATTATTATTGTTTTAATAGTTTTTGGGCAACAGGTGGAGGTTGGTTACATGGATTAATTCCTTACTGGTGATTTCTGAGATTCTGGTCCCCCCATCACTCGAACAGTGTACACTGAACCCAATGTGTAGTCTTTTATCCCTCACCCCCTCCCACCCTTTTCCTTGAGTCCCTGGAATCTATTGTATCATTCTTATGCCTTTGTGTCCTCATAGCTCAGCTCCCACTTATGAGTGAGAATGTACGATGTTTGGTTTTTCATTCCTGAGTTCTTTCACTTAGAAAACTGGTTTCCAATTCCATCCAAGTTGCTGCAAATGCCATTATTTCATTCCTTTCTATGGTTGAGTAGTATTCCATGGTGTGTGTGTGTGTGTGTGTGTGTGTGTGTGTGTATCACATTTAATTTTTTTTTCTCCTTCTTTAGGGCACTTTATTACGCTTGTTTTTCTCTTTCTGCATTACTCAGGCAATAGTGTTACTAAACTTTCTGTCACCAAATAACAAGAATCCCTTTACCGTCAGTTTCCAATAAAGTTTTCTTTTCTTTAAGTCTTCACTCATAACCTTCTCAAAGAGCATTGTGCTTCTTAGTTTCTCCAAGGATCTTCGAATGTTCACTAATGCTCCCTTCAAATTCTTTCCAGTTTCTATGCACTGCCCATTTCCAAAGCCACTCCCACATTTTAAAGTTTTTGTTATGGCGTCCTTCCATTTCCAGGCTCCAATGTCTGTACCAATGTCAGGAACAATCTATCGCTGTGTAACAAATAATACCAAATTTAGCAACTTAAAACAACAATTATTATTTCAACAGTGTCTAATGACTAGAAGTACAGAAGAAGGGAGCTGGGTAATTCTGGCTAAAGGTTTCTTTTTTTACAAATTCATTTTACTTTAAGTTCTGGGATACATATGTAGAATGTACAGGTTTTTTACATAGTCATACATGTGTCATGGTGGTTTGCTGCACCTATCAACCCATTGTCTAGCTTTTAAGACCCGCATAGATTAGGTATTTGTCCTAATGCTCTCCCTCTCCTTGCCCCCAACTCCTGACAGGCCCTGATGTGTGTTGTTCACCTCCCTGTATCCATGTGTTCTTATTGTTCAACTCCCACCTATGAGTGAGAACATGTGGTATTTTGTTTTCTGTTCCTGTGTTAGTTTGCTGAGGATGATGACTTCCAGCTTCATCCATGTCCCTGCAAAAGACATGAGTTCATTCTTTTTTATGACTGCATAGTTTTCCATAGTATATATGTACCACATTTTCTTTATCCAGTGTATTGTTGATGGGCATTTGGATTGGGTCCATGTCTTTGCTATTGTAAATAGTGCTGCAATAAACATATGTGTGTATGTGTCTTTATAGTAGAATGATTTATATTCCTTTGGGTATATACCCAGTAATGGGATTACTGGGTCAAATTGTATTTCTGGTTCTAGATCCTTGAGGAATCACCACATTGTCTTCCAAAATGGTTGAACTAATTTACATTCCCATCAACAGTGTAAAAGCATTCCTATTTCTCCACAGTCTCACTAGCATCTGTCGTTTCTTGACTTTTTAATAATTGCCATTCTGACTCTCATTGTGGTTTTGATTTGCTTTTCTCTAAAGATTGGTGATGATGAGCTTTTTCTCATTTGTTTTTTGGCCACATAAATGTCTTCTTTTGAGAAGTGTCTGTAGATATCCTTTGCCCACTTTTTGATGGTGTTGTTTTATTCTTGTAAATTTGTTTAAGTTTTTTTTTTTTTTTTGTTTTTGTTTTTTTGTAGATTATTGCAAAAATTTTCTCCCATTCTGTAGATTGTCTAGTTCACTTGGATGTTAGTTTCTTTTGCTGTGCAGAAGCTCTTTAGTTCAATTAGATCCCATTTGCCAATTTTGGCTTTTGTTGAAATTGCTTTTGGTATTTTAGTCATGAAGTCATTGCCCATGCCTATATCCTGAACAGTATTGCCTAGGTTTTCTTTTAGGGTTTTTGTAGTTTCAGGTTTTACATTTAAGTCTTTAATCCATCTTGAGTTAATTTTTGCATAAGATGTAAGGAAGGGGTCCAGTTTCAGTTTTCTGCATATGGCTAGCCAGTTTTCCCAGCACCATTTATTAAATAGGGAATCCTTTCCCTATTGCTTTTGTCAGGTTTGTCAAAGATCAGATGGTTGTAGATGTGTGGTGTTATTTCTCAGGTCTCTATTCTGTTCCATTGGTCTATATGTCTGTTTTGATACCAGTACCATGCTGTTTTGGTTAATATAGCCTTGTAGTATAGTTTGAGGTCAGGTAGCGTGATACCTCCAGCTTTCTTCTTTTTGCTTAGAATGGTCTTGCCTATACGGGCTCTTTTTTGGTTCTACATGAAATTTAAAGTAGTTTTTTCTAATTCTGTGAAGAATGTCAATGACAGTTTGATGGGAATAACATTGAATCTATAAATTATTTTGGGGAGTATGGCCATTTTCACAATATTTATTTTTCCTATCTATGAGCATGGAATGTTTTTCCATTTGTTTGTGTCCTTTCTTATTTCCTTGAGCAGTGGTTTGTAGTTCTCATTGAGGAGGTCCTTCATGTCCCTTACAAGCTGTATTCCTAGGTATTTTATTTTCTTTGTAGCAATTGTGAATGGGAGTTCATTCATGATTTGGCTGTCTGCTTTTCTATTGTTGGTGTATAGGAATGCTTGTGATTTTTGCACATTGATTTTGTATCCCGAGACTTTGCTGAAATTGCTTATCAGTTTAAGGAGTTTTGGGGCTGAGACGATGGGGTTTTCTAAATATACAATCATGTCATCTGCAAACAGAGACAATTTTACTTCCTCTTTTCCTATTTGAATATCTTTTCTTTCTTTCTCTTGCCTGATTGCCCTGGCCGGAACTTCCAATACTATGTTGAATAGGGGTGGTGAGAGAGGGTAACCTTGTCTTGTGCTGATTTTCAAAGGGAATGCTTTCAGTTTTTGCCCATTCAGTATGATATTGGCTATGGGTTTGTCACAAACAACTCTTATTATTTTGAGATATGTTCCATCAATGCCTAGTTTATTCAGAGTTTTTAATATGAAGGGATGTTGAATTTTATTGAAGGCCTTTTCTGCATCTATTGAGTTAATCATGTGGTTTTTGTCATTGGTTCTGTTTATATGATGAATTACATTTACTGATTTGCGTATGTTGAACCAGCCTTGCATCCCAGGGATGAAGCCAACTCGATTGTGGTGGATAAGCTTTTTGATGTGCTGCTGGATTCAGTTTGCCAGTATTTTACTGAGGATTTTTGCATCAATGTTCATCACGGATATTGGCCTGAAGTTTTCTTTTTTTGTTGTGTCTCTGCCAGGTTTTGGTATCAGGATGATGCTGTCCTCATAAAATGAGTTGGGGAGAAGTCCCTCTTTTTCTGTTGTTTGTAATAGTTTTAGAAGGATTGGTACCAGCTCCTCTTTGTACCGCTGGTAGAATTCAGCTGTGAATCTATCTGGTCTTGGGCTTCTTTTAGTTTGTATGCTATTAATTGCTGCCTCAACTTCTGAACTTGTTATTAGTCTATTCAGGGATTTGGCTTCTTCCTAGTTTAGTCTTGGGAGGGTGTATATGTCCAGGAATTTATCCATTTCTTCCAGATTTTCTAGTTTATTTGTACAGAAATGTCTGTAATATTCTCTGTCGTTAGTTTGTCTTTCTGTAGGGGTCAGTGGTGATATCCCCTTTATCATTTTTCATTTCATCTATTTGATTCTTCTCTCTTTTTTTGTTAGTCTGGCTAGTGGTCTATTTATTTTATTAATTTTTTCCAAAAAAAAAAAAAAAAAAAAACTCAGCTCCTGGATTTGTTGATTTTTTTGAAGGGTTTTTCATGTCTCTATTTCTCAGTTCTGCTCTGATCTTAGTTATTTGTTGTCTTCTGCTAGCTTTTGAATTTGTTTGCTCTTGCTCCTATAGTTCTTTTAATTGTGATGTTAGGGTGTTGATTTGAGATCTTTCCAGCTTTCTGATGTGGGCATTTGGTGCTATAAATTTCCCTCTTAACACTGCTTTAGCCTTATCCCAGAGATTCTGGTATGTTGTCTCTTTGTTCTCATGGGTTTCAAATAACTTATTTATTTCTGCCTTAATTTTGTTATTTACCTGGAGTCATTCAGGAGCAGGATGTTCAATTTCCACGTAGTTGTATCACATTTTCTTTATGCACTTGCTGGTGGGCATTTAGCCTATTTCCATATTTTTGCAATTGCAAACTGTGCTGCTATAAACATGCATGTGCAAGTGTCTTTTTCACATAATGAAATCTTTTCTCTGGGTAGATAACCAGTAGTGGAATTGCTGGATCAGATGTTAGTTCTATTTTTAGTTCTTTAAGGAATCACTATATTGTTTTCCATAGTGGTTGTACTAGTTTACATTCCCACCAGCAGCATAAAAGTGTTACCTTTTCAACACAACCACGTCAAGATCTATCATTTTTTCATTTTTAAATTAAAGACATTCTTGCAGGAGTAAGGTGGTATTACATTGTGGTTTTGATTTGCATTTGCCTGATAATTAGTGATGTTGAGCATTTTTTCATATATTTGTTGTCCATTTGTATATCTTGAGAATTGGCTATTCATGTCCTTAGCCCAATTTTGATGCCATTATTATTATTATTAATTACTATTATTTTCTTGCTGATGTTTTTTGAGTTCTCTGTAGATTCTGGACATTAGTCCTTTGTTGGATGCATAGTTTGCAAATATTTCCTCCCAGTCTGTGGATTGTCAGTTTATTCTGCTGATTATTTCTTTTGCTATGCAGAAGCTTTTTAGTTTAATTATGTCTCATCTATTTATCTTTTTTTTTTTTTGGTCACATTTGCTTTTGTGTCCTTGGTCATTAACTCTTTGCTTAAGCTAATTTCAAAAAGAGTTTTTCAATGTTATCTTCTAGAAATTTTATGATTTCAGGCTCATTTTTGTTGTTTAAAAATTATCTAGTCTAGGTATTTTGTTATAGCAGCCCAAGTGGACTAAGAGAGTTATCATTTACTATTACATTATTAAAGAAATTTGTGCTTTTGAGATCTCTGTCTAAAGACCTGGTGGAATTAGAGTTCTCCCTCCAAGGGCAGTGCTATGGAAATGCAGCAAATGCTTCCTCTCCAGGGTCTCTTCCCAACATTCACAATCTAATTTCAGAAATAAGCCAGAGGATAATTTGAAAAGTCCCATGAGTGTGTTGCAGGACTGAGCATCAGGAAGCTTACTCTCTACTTCGATGCTAGCTCTGGGACTTTGAGCACACCATTAAACCACCAGAGGATTCCCCTTTCTCTGCTTGGTCTTATTTGTAGCATGCTGTAAGTAGAAAATGGATCGTGACTAAAAACTACCACGTTGAAGAACTCTGTTGAAGGCTTATCCTTGACACTTCCCTCCACATTCTCCCAGCCACGGTGACTCACCAGAAAAAGAAACTGACCCAGTGCCAAAGCCAAGGCCAGTAGAGACATCGATTGGGGGAGATCTCCTTTGTTTGCTGGTATTGAGAGCACAGCAGCTGTGCTTTCTAGGAAAGACAGGAATTAAGAATCTTAGAATCCCAGGGGTGGAAGGGACATTAGGTACCCTCAGTTCAGATGTTCATTCCAAGAAGGAAGGTAGCTGGGAAATTGCCAGCTGTTTGGATCCCTCCAGTGATGAAGAGCTCCTTGCTTGTGAAAGCATCTCATTCCGTTGTTAGATGCTAAAGATTTAAAAGATTTTAAAATTTTGTTGTTTTCATTCATTGACTAATTCCAAGGGGATCACTCATTTATTGGTTCCCTTCTCTGTACCAGGCATTGCCTTAAGCATGAGAGATAAGTTGACAAGCAAAGTGGAACAAAAATTAATGCCCTTATGGTTTATATTCTAGCAGAGGGACCATGTAAGAAACAGTAAGTACATAAGAATTACATGTTGGAGTGTAATAAATGCAATGTAAGGAAAAAGAGGGTATGATATTAAAAGGGGTTTCAGAATAGGTCTCCTTGAGAAGGTCATATTGTAGCAAAGATTTGAAGGGGGCAAGGAAATGAGCCATGAATCTGACACAGGCCATGCAGAGGTCCTGAACCTGTTGTGTTCAAGAAATAGCAGAGCTGATGTAGCTAGGGCAGAGTGAATAAGGGGACGAGGAAGAGGTGAGTCAGGGTAAGGTGGGGCAGGCTGTGTACTAGCTTTAGGCTGTCATAAGGATATCACTTTTACTCTGATTGAAGTGGAAAGCTATTGGAGGGTTTTGGGCAGAGGCATGACATGATCTGATTTACGTTTTCATAGGATCCTTTTAGGTCCCTTTAAAAATTATAATACAGAAAGTAAGAGCAGAAGGAGTGTGATATGGACGTTGCTATTGCAACAATCCATGTGAAAGATGACATGACATGGACAAAAGTAGTTGTGGAAATAGCAAAAAAGCAGAATTCTGATTTAGTATTTGGAAGGTGGCACCACCAGGATTTGCTGAGTGATTGAAAGTGGGCTATGAGAGAAGGAAAGGGGCCAGGGATACCTTCAGTATCTCTGACTTAAGCCAATGGAAGGGTGGAGTTATCTTTAAATGACCTAATGAAAACTGTGGTAGAAGCTGATTTTGTTTGAGGAGGGAGTTCAAACTTGGGCCCAAATAAAATTCACTTCCCTACAGTTTTTACCACTGGCAACTTCTATTCTGGGACTGTTCCCAGAGAAATTCCTACCCTTCCTTTGTGTGGCTGTCCATTAGAATTAGAGTCAGCATGCCTGTTCCCTATGAATTTTTTTCTCAATTAAAGCATCCCCAAGCTGCTCTACCTATTTATCATTCATTCATATATTTATTCACTCATTCTTTCCTACTTATAATTTTTCATTCATCCAATTTTGCATTTATTGATGCTTACTCTGTGCTAGTCACTGTAGTGGGTTCTTGGACCACCAGCTGGCCTGGGTATTTGAAGAGGGCACAGTGTGGTGGTGGAAGCTCACAGCCCTGTGCGATGCCTGCAAAGGACCAGGGAAACACATGGGGTTTGGAGGTGCCTAACTCAGCTTGGAAACAGGGAAGAAGACAAGGAAGGTGGCGATGGTGGTAGAGGAAGGCTTCTGGAATAGATGAAGTTCGAACTGAGTCTTAAGGAAGCAGTATGTAGAGAAGTGGGGAGCAATTGAATGTTTCACAGCATGATGGTATGGGAGAGATGTTGGGTGCATGTGGAGGAGAGCAAGAAAAGGTGCCAGATAAGGGAGGCTGAAAACCTAGCGGGCCATGACATGAAATGTGGGCTTTACCCTGACACCATTGGGATTTAGGCATTTAGTGTAATTTAAACAAATAATGGACATAATCAGATTTTCATTTTAGGAAGACTTTTGTTAGAAATGTGTGGGACAGTGAGAAAAGAATCATGAGTTGATCACATGGAAAGTGTTTTAATAATCCAGGCAAGAAATAACTAGTGTCTGAACCTGAGCAATAGCAATAAGAATGAAGAAGAGGGATAGATTTTAGTGTGGGTTTCCAAGAGGCTGGGTGAAGGTGTGCAAGGGCTCTTGAGGCCTAGAATTAGAACTGGCAGCACACTGCTTTCACTAAATGCTATTGGCCTAAGCAAATTACAAGGCCAGCTCAGATAAAATGCATGGTGAAAGAGAGCTGTAAAGTGACGTTAAAAAGTGCATAGATACAGAGAGTAGTGAAGAATTGTGGCAACTACTTTTGCAGTTGACCACAATGACTCATGCACATGTGCAAGGTTGAGGCTGACCAAGTATAAGGTGTTAAATTAAACTAAATTTGGCCTAAGGATGACTCTGTACATTGAGTCCCTACTGAAGCCTAACTTAAGAGTATACTTTTGTAACATTAGCTGAGTCTTAGCCAGTCACAACAGCCAGGCTTCAGTCAATCACAAGCAGCCACTGTGTTCAAATAAGGCAAATACTGAGCTGCAACCAATCAGCTGTTTCTGTACCTCACTTACATTTCCTGTCCACAAATGCAGCCTGCCCACATTACTGAACGGAGCTCTCTGAACCTCTTCTGGTTCTGAGGGCTGCCCAATTATTGAATCTTTGCTCAATTAAACTTGTTAATTTCTTTTCTTTTCTTTTCTTTTCTTTTCCTCCCTCCTTCCTTCCTTCCTTCCTTCCCTCCTTCCCTCCCTCCCTCCCTCCCTCCCTCCTTTCTTTCTTTCTTTCTTTCTTTCTTTCTTTCTTTCTTTCTTTCTTTCTTTCTTTCTTTCTTTCTTTCTTTCTTTCTTTCTTTCTTCTTTCTTTCTTTCTTTTCTTTCTTTCTCTCTCTCTCTCTCTCTCTCTCTCTCTCTCTCTCTCTGTCTCTCTTTCTCTCTTTCTTTCTACAGGATCTCACTCTATTGCCCAGGCTGGAGTGCAGTGGCATGATCATAACCCGCTATAACCTCAAACTCCTGGCTTCAAGAGATCCACCAGCCTTGGTCTTCCAAAGCACTGGGATTACAGGTGTGAGTTACTGTGCTTAGCTTGTCAAATTTAATTTGTCTAAAATTTTCTTTAAACAATGAAACCTAGAGCAAGAGGAAAGTTAGATAATTGAAAAAATTAAGGTTATTCAACGCTGTTAAATTAAAATTCATCAGGCATGGTGGTTCACTCCTGTAATACCAACAGTTTGGGAGACTGAGGTGGGTGGATTGCTTGAGTTCAGGAGTTTGAAAACAGCCTGGGTAACATGGTGAAACCCCATCTCTCCAAAAAAATACAAAAACTAGCCAGGTGTGATGGCATGCCCTGTAGTCCCAGTTCCTTGAGAGGCTGAGGTGGGAGGATCATCTGAGCCTGGGGAGGTTGAGACTGCAGTAAGCAGTGATCATGCCACTGTACTTCAGCCTGGGTGACAGATGATACTCTATCTCAAAAAAGAGAAATTAAAGTTTTTAATTTACTGAAAGCATTTTCATGTCTCTGTAGTCTTCTCTAGACCCTGGGGACCAATCTGGGAAGGACAGCGCAACATAGAGGCAGGTTTCACCCACCCACGCTAGCATGGAAGTCTTTATGAGAAGCACTTATAAGGAGGTTAGTCTTCGAGGCATAGATGTGTATCAAAGTCTGGGAACTAGTGCAGGCTGATGGGGAACTGAGAAAATCATTTAAAGAGTAAGTTAGGATGGACAAGTAGAGGAGAAGATCCAGAAATTCAAACTCAGGGTAGGAAAATGTATGATTAGGTAAGATGACAACGTATTTGAATATGTTGAAGACTAGACTTTTGTAAACAGCAAGTCATTGACATACTGTTTTTCCTATATGTGGCTTGTAGCATTTTGCTGAGCTGGGGGAACCTGATAAGATTCCAGTATGATCCTGGATAATAAATTGGTTATGAATTGGTGAGACGTGTCAGTTCTTTGGAAAAGTGTATTAAGTTCTTAATATAGTACCTGACTCTCAACAAATGATAGCCATTATGTGATTCTTGCTATTCTTAGTTTAACTACAATTCTACATATTGGATGTTTTTGGTTTTCATCCCTTTCCTCACCAAGATGCTCCATCCGCATAAGAAGTGCTGTCAGTCAGGTGAGTGGGCACCCAGCTTGAGAAAACAGCTGGGAGGGGGTGGACTGGAGGGGGTGGACTGGAGGTGGTGGAGTAAATTGCAATCTGTATCCTTCCTAAAAATGACTCTCATGGGGGAAAATTACTAATCACTGTCATTATTCTGCATCTAGTGTTAATTATTCCAGGTAGAGGACACTATAAATGGAATGTTAAGTTCTTAATTTAGGGTGCTTTGGGGTGGGGGAATTGTTCATTTTATTAGTCACTATTCAAGGCATTAAAAAGAACAAGAAGTTTTGATGTTAAAGAAAGTAGCTAAATTAGAAATGTTATGAGACTTCTCTTTTGAGTGCTGGTAGCTCTCTATGAAGAAATACCTGACTCCTTGCTGGATTTATAGGTGTTTGGCATACTCTAATATGAAAAGAGGGCAGCATCAGATGAATGGGTGTAAGTGCCAGGGATAACTTTCACCTTCACCTGGACAATTGCAGTAACCTTCTGACTAGTCTCCTGCTTTCACTTCACTCCTCTCCATTCTCCACATGGACTGTGGAGCTAGAGTGATTCTTTTTTTTGTTTGTTTTTTGAGACGGAGTCTCGCTCTGTCGCCCAGGCCGGAATGCAGTGGCTGGATCTCAGCTCACTGCAAGCTCCGCCTCCCGGGTTCACGCCATTCTCCTGCCTCAGCCTCCCGCGTAGCTGGGACTACAGGCGCCCGCCACCGTGCCCGGCTAGGGCTAGTTTTTTGTTTTTTCAGTAGAGACGGGGTTTCACCGTGCTAGCCAGGATGGTCTCGATCTCCTGACCTTGTGATCCGCCCGTCTCGGCCTTCCAAAGTGCTGGGATTACAGGCTTGAGCCACTGCGCCCGGCCTAGAGTGATTCTTAAGATAATCACTTACCTCAGCAAAAGCAAGTTCCTGTTACAGTGGGCAAAATCACTTTCCTTACTTAAGACCTCAGGGCATTGTCTGTCTTTTTAGCTTCTGCAACGAGATAATCTTATTCCTTCATCTGCAGTGTTCCCTCTTATAACCAGCTCCCTATCCTTTATGTCTCAGTGTAAATCCTCTCCCTAAAGAGATTTTCCTTGGTCACTGTTTTAAAAGTAGAACCTCTTGTTACTTTAAATATCACTTGCCAGTAGTTTTTTCTACTAAATAATTAGCAATGATCTCAATAGATACTTGTTTTATTCATTAAACGATATAATACCCCTCTATCCTGCTAGTCTATAAGGTCTAACTTAGAAGAAATCCCGTTTGCCTTGTTATTGCCTAGCAACAGAGACTCTATAGTCAAATCCTAGTTCAAATCCCAGTACTGTAAAATCCCAGTACTGTTAGTTACTAGCTGTGTACTCAATCTTGGGGCAAGCTGTTACATAACCACTCTGTGCTTTAATTTCCTCATCTGTAAAATGGGGAATAATAGAACCTGGCCTGGTCTATAGTAAACTCTCAATTGATATTTGTTGAAAAAATAAATAAAGAAAAAAGAAACAGAGAGGTTCCTTACTCCTTGTATGAAAATTAATTCAAGATGGATTAGAGACTTAAATGTTAGACCTAAAACCATAAAAACCCTAGAAGAAAACCTAGGTATTACCATTCAGGACATAGGCATGGGCAAGGACTTCCTGTCTAAAACACCAAAAGCAATGGCAACAAAAGCCAAAATTGACAAATGGGATCTAATTAAACTAAAGAACTTCTGCACAGCAAAAGAAACTACCATCAGAGTGAACAGGCAACCTACAGAATGGGAGAAAATTTTTGCAATGTACTCATCTGACAAAGGGCTAATATCCAGAACCTACAAAGAACTCAAACAAATTTACAAGAAAAAAACAACCCCATCAAAAAGTGGGCAAAGCATATGAACAGACACTTCTCAAAAGAAGACATTTATACAGCGAATAGCCACATGAAAAAATGCTCATCATCACTTGCCATCAGAGAAATGCAAATCAAAACCACAATGAGATACCATCTCACACCAGTTAGAATGGTAATCATTAAAAAGTCAGGAAACAACAGGTGCTGGAGAGAATGTGGAGAAATAGGAACACGTTTACACTGTTAGTGGGACTGTAAACTAGTTCAACCATTGTGGAAAACAGTGTGGCGATTCCTCAAGGATCTAGAACTAGAAATACCATTTGACCCAGCCATCCCATTACTGGGGATATACCAAAAGGATTATAAATCATGCTGCTATAAAGACACATGCACACGTATGTTTATTGCGGCACTATTCACAATAGCAAAGACTTGGAATCAACCCAAATGTCCATCAGTGACAGATTGGATTAAGAAAATGTGGCACATATACACCATGGAATACTATGCAGCCATAAAAACGGATGAGTTCATGTCCTTTATAGGGACATGGATGCAGCTGGAAACCATCATTCTCAGCCAACTATCGCCAGAACAGAAAACCAAACACCACATGTTCTCACTCATAGGTGGGCACTGAACAATGAGATCACTTGGACACAGGAAGGGGGAACATTACACACTGGGCCCTATGGTGGGGAGGGGGAAAGGGGGAGGGATAGCATTAGGAGATATACCTAATGTAAATGACAAGTTAATGGGTGCAGCACACCAACATGACACATGTATACATATGTAACAAACCTGCATTTTGTGCACATGTACCCTAGAACTTAAAGTATATATATACAAAAAGGAGATACATCTCACACATAATGACATCCACAGGCTCAAAATAAAGGGATAGAGAAAGATCTACCATGCAATTGCAAAACAAAAAGAACAGGGATTGCTATTCTAATGCAAGATAAAACAGACTTTAAACCAACAACAATCAAGAAGGACAAAGAAGGGCACTACATAGTGATAAATGATTCGATTCAACAAGAAGACTTAACTATCTGAAGTATGTATACACCCAGAATTGTTGCACCCGCATCTATAAAACAAGTACTTCTAGACCTATGAAAAGACTTAGACAGCTGCACAATAATACTGGGGGATGTCAACACCTGACTGACAACATTAGACAGATGATTGAGTAAGAAAATTAACAAAGAAATTCTGGACTTATATGTAACACTTGACCAATTGGACCTAATAGGCATCCACAGAATACTCTACCCAACAACCACAAACCATACATTCTTCTCATCCACACATAGGTCATATTCTAAGATTGACCACATGCTCAGTCATGAAGCAAGTTTTAATAAATTCAAAAAAATAAAAATAATAGCAAGCTCACTCTCAATCAGTACAATAAAAATAGAAGTCAATAGCAAGAAGGTCTCTCAAAACTACACAAAAACATGGAAATTTTAACAACCTTCTTCTGCATAACTCATGGGTGAAAAACAAAACAGAAATCAACAAGTTATTTGAAATTAATGAAAATGGAGACATAACTTACCAAACTTTTTGGAATGCAGCTAAAGCAGTGTTAAGAGAAAATTTATAGCACTAAACATCTTCATCAAGAAGTTAGAAACATCTCAAATTAATCTAACATTGTTCCTAGAGGAACTAGAAAAGAAAAGGACAGCCCAACCCCAAAGCTAGGAGAAGAAAAGGAATAATTAAAATCAGAAGAGAAAGTAATGAAATTGAGATCCAAAATCCTAAACAAAAGATCAATAAAACCAAGAGTTTTTTTTGAAAGAATGAACAAGTCTGATAGACTGCTAGCTAGATAATGAAACAACAACAACAACAACAACAACAACAACAAAACAAAACAGAAGAGCACAATCAGAAATGAAAAAGATGACTTTACAACTGATTCCATACAAATACAGAAGATCCTCAGACTATTATGCAAACCTCTATGCACACAAAGTAGAAAATCTGGAGGCAATGGGTAAATTCCTGGAAACACACAACTTCTCAAGATTGAACCAGGAAGAAAGTGAAAACATGAACAGACCAATAACAAGTTCTGAAATTGAATTAGTAGTAAAACTCTGCCAACCAAACCCAGCCCTGGACCGAATGGATTCACAACCATTCTATGAGATATACAAAGAAGACCTGATACCAATCCTACTGAAACCAGAAAACTGTGAGGAGGGACTTCTCCCTAACTCATTCTACAAAGCAAGCATCATCCTGACATCAAAATCTGGCAGAAACACAATGAAAAAAGATAACTACGTGCCAATATCTCCGATAAACATAGACACAAAACCCCTCAACAAAATACTAGCAAACTGAATATAGCAGCACACCAAAAAATTAATTCATCATGACCAAGTAGCCTTTGCTCCTGGGATGCAAGCATGATTCAGCATACACAAGTCAATAAATGTGATTCACCATATAAACAGAATAAAAACAGAAAACCATATGATCATCTCAATAGATGCAGATAAAGCCTTTGATAAAATCCAACATCTCTTCACAATAAAATCCCTCAAGAGACTAGACATCAAAGGACATTACCTCAAAATACTAAAAGCCATCTATGACAAACCCACAGCCAACATCATACTACATGTGCAGAAGCTGGAACAATTTCGCTTGAGAACTGGAGCAAGAGAAGGATGTTTACTCTCACCACTGCTATTCAACATACTACTGAAAATCCTAGCCAGAGCAATCAGGCAAGAGAAAGAAATAAAAGGCATCCAAATAGGAAAAAAAAGTCAAACTATCTTCTCTGGTGATATAATTTTAGACCTAGAATATCCTAAAGATTCTGTCAAAAGGCTCCTGGCACTGATAAATAACTTCAGTAAAGTTTCAGGATACAAAATCAATAGGCAACAATCAGTAATATTTCTATACACCAATAACATTCTAGCTGAGAGCCAAATCAAGAACACAATTCCATTTATAATAGCAACAAAAAATGAAATACCTAAATAATTCTACCCAAAGAGGTGAAAGATCCCTACAAGAATAACTACAAAACACTGCTGAAAGAAATCAGAGGTGACACAAATAAATGGATAAATATTCCACGCTCTTGGATTGGATGAATCAATGTCATCAAAATGGTCATACTGCCCAAAGAAATTTACAGATTCAATGCTATCTCTATCAAAACACCAACATCATTTTTCACAGAATTAGAAAAAACTATTCTAAAATTCATATGGAACCAAAAAGGAGCCTAAATAGCCAAGGCAATCCTAAGCTAAAAGGAAAAAACACAGATGCATCACATTACCTGACTTCCAAATATACTATAAGTCTGGATTAAGCAAAACAGCACAGTACTGGTACAAAAACAGACACATAGATCAACAGAACAGAATAGAGAGCCCAGAAATAAAGCCACATACCTACAACCATCTGATCTTCAACAAAGTTGACAAAAATAAGCAATGGAGACAGGACTCCCTATTCAATAAATAGTGTTTGGGTAATTGGCTATCCATATGCATAAGAATGAAAATAGACTCCTATCTCTCAATTATAAAAATTAACTCAAGGTCAATTAATAATTCAGCTGGGCATGGTGGTACATGCCTATAGTCCCAGCTACTTGCGGGGGCTGAGGTGCGAGGATCCCTGAGAGGCAGGGATTGCAATGAGCTAAGATCACACCACTGCACTCCAGCCTGGGTGACAGAGTGAGACCATGTCTCAAAAAAATTAATAATTTAAAGGTGAGATCTCAAACTAAAAATTCTAGAAGGAAACCTAGGAAATAGCCTTCTCAACATTAGCTTTGGCAAAGAATTTATTGCTAAGTTCCCAGAAGCAATTGCAACAAAACCAAAAATTGACAAGTGAGACCTAATTAAATGAAAAAGCTTTTGTGCAGCAAAAGAAGTTACCAACAGAGTAAACAGACAGCCTGTAGAATGGGAGAAAATATTTGGAAGCTATGTACCTGACTAAGGTCTAATATCCAGAATCTATAAGGAACTTAACAAATCAACAAGCAAAATACAAATAGTTCAATTTTAAAATGGGCAAAGGACATGAACAAACACTTCTCAGAAAAAGACATCCTAGCGGCCAACACAGATATGAAAAAATGCTCAGCGTCATTAATCATCACAGAAAAGCAAATCAAAACCACAATGAGATACAATCTCACATCAGTTAGAATGGCGATTGTTAAAAAGTCAAAAAGTGACATTTGCTGGCAAGGCTGTAGAGAAAAGCAAAGGGTTTTTTTTTTGTTTGTTTTTTGTTTGTTTTTTTTTTTGTTTTGAGACTGAGTTTTGCTCTTGTTGCCCAGGCTGGAGTGCAGCAGCAGGATCTCGGTTCACTGCAACTTCAGCCTCCAAAAAAAATTTTTTTCTCTATTTTTAGTAGAGATGGAGTTTACCATGTTAGACAGACTGGTTTTGAATTCCTGGCCTCAAGCAATCCATCTGTCTTGGCCTCCCAAAGTGCTAGGGTTATAGGCATAAGCCACTGTGCCCAGCTGCAGAGACATATATTGTTGGTAGGAATGGAAACTAGTTCAGTCACCATGGAAAGCAGTTTGGAGATTTCTCAAATAACTTAAAACAATACTATCATTTGACCCAGAAATCCCACTATTGGGTATATACCCAAAGGAAAATAATTTATTGTATCAAAAAGGTACATGCATTCATGTTCATCACCATGCTATTCACAATAGAAAAGACATAGAATCAACCTAGGTGTCCATCAACACTGGATTGGATAAAGAAAATGTGGTATAAATATACCATGAAATACTATATAGCCATAAAAAGAATAATACCCTGTTCTTTGCACTAACATGGATGGAGCTGAAGGCTATTATCCAAAGTAAATTAACTCAAGAACAGAAAACCAAATACTTTATGTTCTCACTTATAAGTGGGAGCTAAATATTGAATACACATGGACATAGAAATGGGAACAATAGACACTGGGGACTACAAGAGAGGGGAGGGAAGAAGGGGAGTGAGTTGAAAAACTTCCTATTAGGTACTATACTTACTACCTGGGTACAGGCATCATTTGTACCTCAAACCTCAGAGTCACACAATATACTTATGTCATGAACCTGCACGTGAGCCCCTTAATCTAAAAGAAAAGTTGGTATTATTGAAAAGTTGTGTAATTTATGGGGTACAGTGTGATGTTTTGATATATATTTACATCAGTAAAAGATTAAATCAAGCAAAAAAAGGGAACTACCTATGAATCCTGATTTTTAGTAACAGTGTATATGGTGAATGCTGCTGCATTGCCTAGATTTCCACTGCTAGATACCTCCAGTGGTTATGTAGGTTACTGAAAACTCTGGCCAGTGTCCTTCTTTGGGGACTGACTGTAGATTCATCTGAGTTTACACCCTGATAGATGTAGCCCAGGGCAGTCCACATCCAATGATAGGGATATTACTAAGACAGGGCTCCCTCTTTTCACTTTGTGATGACTTTGAAGGACCACCCTAACTCCAGGTTGCAGTACAAGCAGTTCAGCTGCTCAGGTCATGTAACCACTATGGTATGTGAAGTATCTGTCATGAGAAAAGAAGCTGCATAGAGTTTATGGTAAGCCACAATGGAACACTCACAATGCAGGCCTTTGGAGCAAGGTTATGTTATCTATGGTAGATAACTGCACACTATTTGAAAAGCATTGTCTGATCATGGGACGTCAAATGATTCTGTAGCCACAGCTGCCCATTGTGAACTGGGTTCTGTTAGACCTACCAAGTCATAAGGTCAGGCAGGCTAAGGACTGCCATCATGAAATGGAAGTGAGGTTAGGCTTCAGCAGGTCCAGAGAGCAGAAGTAAGTTACACAGCATGTGGCCCAGATTCCATGTCAGCTGCCACTGTTGTACTGGTCTACCCTTCAGCTTACACCTATTGCCACCTGGTGTCCCTTACAACCAGGAGATAGAGAAGGGCACGTGTTCAGCCCAGTTCTGTAAATACTGGCTGACTCTGCATGTTGAATAGCCATCTCGAGTCAGCTTCTTTCCTCATTTTTCTTGAGAAAATCTAATTCATACTGATCTCTTTAGTTTTTGATCATCCATATCACAAATCTTGTGTCATAATTTAAATTGCTTACCATGTGTCTTTTATAGTCCCTTCCAATTTTATTGTGTTATGATTGTATCCAATGCTTGATTCAGATAAGAAAATAAGTAGCTCAGCTCTTGGTATAGAACAGTATCGCCGTTAAGTATTTCTAGACTCGAATTGAGTCCACATAGACCTTGGCAGCTGAAATTGAATAGAAGGTATAGAAGATTCCAATGTAAAAATAGATAACGTTTCTTAGAAATATATAGTATATCATATTTCTTCAAGGTGATCTTATTTATCCTCTTTGATTTTAAGCTGATGCTGTTCACTGAAAAAGTAAATCAATTACTTTCTCATAACTAGGTTTTATGTGGAATAATGCTATTACGGGAGGAAGCACATCCTCATGTTCCCATCCAGTAATTTCAGTTCTACTGCCCCAAAGGCAGTGTATTTGTGGAACCCTTCAAGTTCCCCTCTCTGTCTCCCCATGGGAAAGTGAGAAGCTCAAATGATTGGTGTGAATGTGGATAGCCTGATATCCATTGGTCTTTGTTATCTACAGCAGAGACACTGCATTGAAAATGAAGGTAGCAGGAGTATTTCTTGCATGTTGTAAAATTGCCCTTGAAAACTCCCTGAGAAGGTCCCACATTGGTGAGTAGAGATTGGGAATGCCTGCTAATACTGTCTCTCAATAAGTTGAACAGAATCTTTGTTTTTTCCCTCCAGCTTTGGAACACCATGTTGCTTTAGCTGATTATCAAGTAAAGCCTTCAACTTCCATTCTGTGGCCATGTTGTACAAAACTACCTATTAGGAAACTCACGTATCCACGTTCAGTGAGGCCAGAAGCTCAGACTATTAAGAGATGGAGCAGCCAGGATGCACTGAGGGAACGGTAGATAGGAGTAGACCTCTGTGGAAGTCTCTGCTTATTGACAGGGCTGAAGTGGTAGAATTTCTCTGTTTTATTATCTTTGACATGGTCCAATAATTGAATGTTTCTAAGTCAAATAAGGTGGGATTCCACCACAAGCATTAGTATTGTACTTGTCAAGTACTAAGCACTTAGTAAATGCTAGCCTCACTAATAATTTCTCCATCACAGGTAACTGTCAAAATGGCACTCTGATGAGAAGTAGGTAGAATTGATTGAATCTGTCTTATAGAATTGATTGAATCTGTCTTCCCTGTGGGGTGGCTCTTAATACATTTTTCTGTTGAGATCTTCAAACAGATAACAATAGATAGCTTAATGGTGGAGTCAATGGTTAAAAATTGCTCAAAATATTTTCAACATAGCAAAGAGTGCTCCTGCATGATGAGCAACCCCAAGTAGAGACCTGTTTTTCTTTCTTCAGTCCAGAAGTGCTACTGATGGGCTGGAGTCTTGATGTGATTGATTAAAATGGAGAATTATATAAATATAAAATTTTATAAAGGGGATTTGTGGTTGTGAAATTAAATTCTTCAAGATCCACACATTCTTATTCAGAGTCCAAACTATTTGGAAAATAAATAAATCTATCAATAAAAATTTCCAGACTGCTTTCTTTGTCTAGCTTTGAACATGATTGGAGCACTGCTTTCAATAACTTTAAGAAGAAAAGGGTTCTGATCAAGAGACTAAGTTGGTAGCTTGAGGGGGTTTACCCAGAGTTTTTGTCTTTGCACTTTTTGGACTGACTTTTAGCTTCTATTGATCTCACAGATTAAAGACAATTGATCATGTCTAAGAATAAGTAAAACTAGATCAATGCTTTGTCAGTTCTGATGAAAGCATTTTGAACTTGAGAGTTGCAAAAAGTAAATAATTTGTCTCCTGTTATTGCAATAGCATCCTGTTCTTCATTTTCTTCCTTTCCTTTACCTCGAGCTAGTTTTTGTTGTTGTTGCCAGAATCAGCACTTGCGCTGAACCATTGTTTTTATTCCATCCTATAGGAGTAAGGGAGGTTAGGGTTGGAAGAGAGCAGCTTGGCCAGCATTCCTAATTTTATGATTAAAGAAATTGAGGTCCAAAACGTTAGATGATGAGTTAGCAAAAGAACCAGGATTCAAAGTAGGATTCTGGTCTCATTTTGTTACATACTTTTTGCTGCATCAATGAAACAAACCTCTGAAATATAGGACCTAACTTCTATTCCTATTATCCTAGAGGAATAGAACAAAGACTAGCAGAGACTAACTGCAAGAAAGAGGTGGCTGCACAACTTCCACCCAGGTTGTCACATCCCTGCTCTTTTCATACTTACATACTACTTCATGGCTGATACATTGAAGCTTCGTTTTTGGGCCACAAGCCATGGGACTGTCTCAGAATGGTAGTCTGTTGGCATGTGCTAATTAAGATTTCTCCTGAATGGGATTAATGCTGTTCTAAAAGAGACCCCAGAGAGCTGTCTTGCGTTTTTCACTTGTGAGGACACAGTGAGAAAGTGTTGTCTGTCTATGAACCGGAAAGCAGGGCCCACACCAGACACCAAATCTTCCAGCACTTTGATCTTGAACTTTCCAGCCTCTAGAACTGTGAGGAATAAATTTCCATCATTTATAAGTCACCCAGTTTATGGTATTTTTATAGCAATCTAAATGAACTCAGATAGTTAATATTCCTTGGTGAGAACCGAGATAACATTATTAATATCCATAGTTGGTATCTTTGCAGCACTAATTTTGGGCCAGCTATATATAAATTGTACTCTTTTGGCCTGTATGACAGCCTTATGATGTAAGCACTGTGATGATCCCATTGACGGATAAGAAATTGAGGCATAGAGAAGTGAATAAGTGCCCAAGATCACCCAGATGATAAATAATGGAGTTGGGATGTAAATTATTTTACTGTCTCATTGGAGCAAATTCTTCCCCTCCCCTCCCTGCCAATATCGTGAAAGCAACCCATCTTCTTATAGATAGTTGAGACCTTAGCAGGAGAGACCAGAGAAATGAGTCAGCAAAATCCATTCTTCAGATTAGAGGTATTTTCCCCCAGGGATCCAGTTTGGTGATTTCCAAGGAGCTTGATACCTACATTTTCCAAACTTGAAATCTCGGCCAGCATGTCCCTGATTTCCCAGTGACCCAGTACTGCTCAGAGGCACTCAATGTCTTCAAAATATACAGCATCAAAAGATGCAATAGAACCCCAACATCTTATAGATGTTGCAAGGCAAACATGGGAAAATGACTCAGCTCTAAATAGCTAACAGTAGTCCAAGCATGGAGAAGCTTAATTTGTTTTGTTTGTTTGTTTAAAGGGAATAGCCTAGCATCTTAATACTTCTTTCACTGTGGAAGGCACCCTAATTTGTTATAATTACTTGTCTTTTCTGCTAATGTTTAAGTTTGGGGAGTTTTTTTTCCCCTTCTCTGTATTCTTAAACCTTAGTACAGAGTATATATATATTTTTGTTAAATGAATGACTGCATGAGTCTTGGGTGTGGTGACATAGTACCAATGATATGTAAAGAAACATAGGCCAGCCAGGGTGGTGGCTCGTTTCTGTAATCC
Source organism: Macaca fascicularis (assembly GCF_037993035.2). NCBI lineage: Eukaryota > Metazoa > Chordata > Mammalia > Primates > Cercopithecidae > Macaca > Macaca fascicularis. The sequence continues at coordinate 140,403,530 of NC_088382.1, forward strand.
CAGCAATTTTGGAGTCCAAAGTGGGCAGATGGCTTGAGCTCACAAGTTTGAGACTAGCCTGGGCAACCTGGTCAAACCCCGTTTCTATAAAAAATACAAAAAATTAGCCAGGCGTGGTGGCATGTGCTTATAGGTCCACCTACTCAGGAGGCTGAGGTGGGAGAATCACCTGAGCTCAGGAGGTCGAGGCTGCAGTGAGTTGAGATCATGCCACTGCACTCCAACTTGAGCAACCAGAGTGAGACACTGTCTCAAAACAACAACAACAACAAAACAAAGAAAAAACAGAAAACAAAACCAAAAAATAAAAAAGAAACACAGGCAGTTGGGGAGCTTTCAAGGCACCACTTGGTAGAACAAAGGGGAAAGAAGTATGAACTCAGAATCTCTGGACACAGAAGACCCTTAAGCAGAGCGCTCTGCACAGTTCTCCCCTATTCCATTCATGGCCTCCCTTTCATGTGTGCTCAACAGTAACATTTTGATGGACATCAAGCTTCCAAAAGTCAACACCAGCCATTAGTTTAGAATTCTCTGTCACAATCTTGCCTCTACTCACAAGCTCTGGACTCTACATAGACATGACAAGAATTGGTCGATGCTGTGAAATAAACTGATTGTTAATTGCTGGTAGAAGCAAAAACACACACACACATGCATGTGTGCACACACAAACACACAGTCAACAGAAGAAACTGCAAACAACCTACAATCTGTTTATCTCCTTCAAAGCTCTTTGAGGCTTTCCAGTTACGGTGGTCTGAAGTGGTAGATGTTTTCTTTTGGTCAAAAACAAGTAGAACACCAGAAAAAATGATTAAAGAAAGCCATTCAAGGGTTTAAAAGTTGACTACAGGCAGAACAGAAATTAAGAGGGATTTCCTTTTTCATAGCTTTATTTGAGATGTACATACCATATTCACCTATTTAAAGCAAATGATTCAATATTTTTGTGTGTGTTCATAGAGTTGTGCAAGAGAAGTGCTTACGTTTGAGAAACTGTACACCTGAGGAGAGTGGTAGGGATCTATGACCTTCTTTCCTGGAGCTATTCCCTTTACTTCCCCAGATTGGTGCTGGTCTTGAATATCCACAGATTTTCTGAAAAAGGGGTCCATGCAACACAAGGTAGGGCCTGAGCACCTGCACTTGGACAGTGAAGAGCCACCAACTTGGTAAACTAATAAGGAATAGGCACCATTATTTTATGGGGCACAAAGAAAGAAAATAAAACTGCTGCTAATTAAACCTGACCTTGATTGTACAATGCATCCCAATTTCAGAGATGTTAAAATGTGAGCCTTAGAATGGATAGAATATGATATGAGTAGGAGCAAATGGGTACGTGGTTGGAATCACACGAGGTGCAGGTAAGGATGACTTTGAATGATATGTGAAACAGAGACAGATTTGATGTCCAGTAAGTGGTTTGAAGCTTAGCAGAAACCCTGGCCTGTGGATACAGATTTAGGTGTGTCAGCCTACAGGTGGTATTTGGAACTGTGGGAGAGGGTGTAATGGTCCAGTAGGGTGTGGAGATGAGGGCTTTTTCACCATAGCACCATTGATAGTACTGTGTTGTCAGGGCTGTTTCATGTACTGTAGGATGTTTAGCAGCATCCTGGCCTCTATGCCGAGATTCCGCTAAGCAACCCCCACCCAACTGTGACAACCAAAATGTCTGTAGACATTGCCAAATGTCCAACATTTCTACCCCTTGACATCCCTTCTTGTCAAAAACTACTGTTGTAGAGGGAGGCAGGAAGAGGAAGAGGAGGGATCCAGGGGATATTAATGTTTAATACATGTTTAATAATGAATACACAGAGAGACTAAGAAGAAATGTGATATTGATTAAAGAATGGTGCGACGAGTTGTTTTTGTTTTTTCCTTCTATTTTTTTCCTTTGATCATTTTAAATGGCATAAGTTCTTTGGCCTTGCAGACATTGAGCAAGGAGTGCTGGGTTTAGGTAGTAGTATGGGTTCTGCAGTCAGAAATTCAGGGGTCGCATCCTAAGCTTCACTTGTCCCTAGCTGCATGGCCTTGACCTCCTCCTGGCTACATGGCCTTGACCTCTTCCTGGCTACATGGCCTTGACCTCTTCCTGGCTACATGGCCTTGACCACCCCTTGGCTACATGGCTTGACCACCCCTTGACTGCATCATCCACAGGTCAGGTTCTCTCTTCTTTTTCTTCTCTTCCTCCCTCCCTCCCTCTCTCCCTTTTTCTCTTTCTAACTTTTTTGTTCCCAAGTATTTATTGAGAGCCAATCTAATTTGGAAGGGGAACCCATTAAGACTGATGTTACAAAGGAATGTATTATTCAGAATTGTTATAGATTCTATGAAGGGAAACTGCTCTGATGGCACTGAAAATGTGGGTGAAGGATTACCCAGGTGCCAAGGCAAGAGACTAAAGGCACAAACTGTTTCAGTACAATAAAGAAAATAGTTAGAATCGTCGTAATACAAATTAGATATAGAGATGATCATGGACATTATCAATCATTAGTGTAAACATTATTAATCATTAGCTTTCAATATTATTTTTTCTTGTATTACAATATAACCAAGAAATAACCAGCAGGTATAGGGTCAGGTGCTGAAGGGATATTGTGAGAAGTAACTTAGAAGGCAAGAAGTGAGCCCTCTGTCACACCTGCATAAGGACAGCTTGGCTCCTTGGTCAAGTGGTAACGCCAGTCCCTGGGAAGGCACGCGTTACTTAGCAGACCATAAAAGGGAATCTCCTTTCCTTGGAGGAGTCAGGGAACACTCTGCTCCACCAGCTTCTTGTGGGAGGCTGGATATTATCCAGACCTGCCCACAGTCATCTGGAGGCCTAAACCCCCACTGTGGTGCTGTGCTTCAATGGTCACTCTCCTTGTCCACTTTAATGTTCTTCCCGTACTCCTGGTTACTCTTTGAAGTTCGTAGTAGATAGCGGTAGAAAAAATAGTGAAAGTCTTAGTCTTTGATCTTTCTTATAAGTGCATAGAAGAAAACACTGACGTATATTGCCTTCCCTCTCTGCTTCGGCTATCTAAAAGGGAAGGGCCCCCTGTCCTATGATCACGTGACTTACTCAACCTTATCAATCACTTGGACAACTCACCCTCCTTACCCTGACCCCTTGTCTTGTATGCAATAAATATCAGCATGCCCAGCCATTCAGGGCCACTACTGGTTTCCGCATCTTGGTGGTAGTGGTCCCTCAGGCTCAGCTGTTTTCTCTTTATCTCTTTGTCTTGTATCTTTATTTCTTACAATCTCTCGTCTCTGCACACAGGGAGAACACCCGCTAAGCCCGGTAGGGCTGGACCCTACAGAAAATCTCATTTAAACCCCTATCCCACAAAGAGCCTATAATCAATTGACACCCCTCAGGGATGACTCTGGGGGACCAAAGTTCTCATGGGTTCTCTGTCAGTGAATTTCAGAGGATGTATTTCATAGGTAAGAGGGAAGCTTCGGAGATGGATTGTCCTGCTTATTAGCTTTGTGACTTTGGCTAAGCTCCTCAGTTTTATCTGTCATACTGGGAAAATATCCACCTAATAGAATTATTGGGAGGAATAAATAATATAATTCAAGAAGAGGGCTTAGACCAAATTCTAGAGTATAGTCAGTGCCCAGTAAATGCTGTGGCAACTGGAAGGGTCTTAGACCACATGACCAAGGAGTAGGGTTGGGAGTAGGGTGGCAGGCAGGGAACAACTTAAACAACAGGAATGGGATTGCATTTCTAAGCAGAGCCCATGTAATGGGACTCTTCCTATAGCTAGTGATCCAGGACAGAGTATTCAGAGGTAGGAGAGTGTGATGGGCCAGGAGACAAGGGAGAAGAATCCACCAAGACAGGTGCAGGCCATGCTTGGCTATGTCAAGTGCAACAACAGTGGCAGTAGGACTTTGTACTTAGGAGGATGTATTAGAGTTCTCTAGAGGGACAGAACTAATAGGATATATTTATATTAGTGTATATATATGTGTACTTAATCATATATAATGCAAGTCTGAAACCCAGAGTTTTATATATATGGGAGTTTATTGTGTGTGTGTAGATATATATGTGTGTGTGTGTATATATACACACACATATATACACACACACATATATATGTGTACATATATACACATATATATACACACATATGTGTATATATGTGTATATACACATATATACACACACACATATATACACACATATATATACATATGTATATACACACATATATACATATACATATATATACACACACACACATATATGGGAGTTTATTAAGTATTAACTTACACAACCACAAGGTCCCACAACAGGCTGTCTGCAAGCTGAGGAGCAAGGAGAGCCAGTCTGAGTTCCCAAAGTGAAGATCTTGGAGTCCGATGTTGGAAGGCATGAAGCATCCAGCACAGGAGAAAGATGTAGGCTGAGAGGCTAGGCCAGTCTCTCCTTTTCACGGTTTTCTGTCTTTATATTCCTTGGCAGCTGATTAGATTGTGCCCACCAGATTAAGGGTGGATCTGCCTTCCCCAGCCCGTTGACTCAAATGTTATTCTCTTTTGGCAACACCCTCACAGGCATCCCCAGAATCAATACTTTCAATCCAATCAAGTTGACACTCAGTATTAACCATCACAGAGGAGGTGAGGACAGAAGTCAGTCTGGAGAGTCCGGCAGTAAGGCAGTGGAGACCCGGAAGGTAGACAGCTTCTGCTAGAAGTGAATCTGGGGAAGAAATGAAACAGAAGTCAGCAGTTTAAAAGCGCTGTGGCAATAGGGACAGAGGAAGGAGGCCACACATCAGATAGAGCCCATAGGTAATTAGAAGGTCTGGGACATTTGGAAATAGAAGGTTTTCAGTTAGAATGGTTTTGCTGGTGTTGCTGTTTCACAACTTCTGGCTGGGGCAAGAGAGGGAGAAGGGTAGCAGTTGTTACATTGACTGACCATGGGGACCACTTCAAGTACAGATGTGAGGACAGGAGGAGGCAGCCAGATGGGAGAAACTTGGGGGACCAAAATGACCACAGCTGTAAAGAGCAGGAGAGAGGGGGAGCTGTAGAGTGCTGGAAGCCTGAAGGCTGCATCTCATCATGGGAGAGAGGACTGGGGGGGGATAAAGACTTTACCAGCCTTGTGATCCCAACTTCCAGTAGTTGGCCACACATGGCAGGTATTAATCAAAGTTGGTGGTGGGATGAAGAAACCATAGGTAACATAGGTCTCATTATGCCCATTTTGCAGATGACCAGAGACACTTAGTGTTTTGTTTAAGGTCACACGGCTAGAAAGTGGTAGGACCAAGACTCGAAGTCAGGTCTGCAGGGTCCTAGCCTAGGGCTCTTTTCTTCAGCACATTGTCACTCTCTCAGGATTTGCCACTTGCTTCCATCACACCTACTCACAGTCAACTTCCTATCCTCTTGACAGGCTTATAGGGAGGCAAGAGGGTGTTATGCAAAGGGAACATTTTGTTCAAATTCTACTTTTCCACTTGCAAGCTGTGTGGTCTGGGCAAATATTTTATCTCTTTATACCTCATCATTTCCTCTGTCAAATAGGAATGACTCAGTCTTCATGTAGCTGCATCTGAGACAGTCAACTGGACTGTAAACTCCAGGAGGGCAGGGACTTTTGTCTGTTTAGTCCACTGCTCTGTCTCCAGCACCACCACGTAGAACAGCTCCAGGTCATTCTGGTGTTAGTCAAGCTTCCTTCAATGAATGGGAGAAGCTGAACCTCACACTTCAGACTACTGTTCCCCAGTCTGACCAGAAGATGGCAGCAAAGGAAAGCGTTCCCCTGGACAAAGCTGTTGCAGTGCTGAAGGCCTCTGCAGATTTCCTGGTTGCTGGTCCCTGCATTAGGAAGCAGAGCTGTCATTGCTCCTTGAGCTTCAGACCTGTGGACCTGTGCGGAGCCTAGTTGTGAATCCTTTTTGTAGAGGCCTGGTGCTGCTTGGGTGAGAAGGGGCAGCACGTGCAGGAGGTGCCTTTTGGGCCTCCAGCTAGTACAGCTATGTATTAATCCGTTTTCACACTGCTATAAAGACACTACCTGAAACTGGGTAACTTATGAAGAAAAGAGGTTTAATTGACTCACAGTTCCACATGGCTGGGGAGGCCTCAGGAAACTTACAATTGAGGCAGAAGGTGAAAGGGAAGCAAAGCATGTCTTACATGGCAACAGGAGAGAGCATGAGAGGGGAACTGTCAAGCCCCTTATCAAACCATCAGATCTCATGAGAACTCACTCACTATCACAAGAACAGCATGGGGGAAGCCATCCCCATGATCCAATCACCTCTCACCAAATTCCTCCCCTCCACACATGGGGATTACAATTCGAGATAAGATTTTTTGTGGACACAGAGCCAAACCATATCATTCTGTCCCTGACCCCTCCCAAATCTCATGTTCTTTTCACACTTCAAAACCAATCATGCCTTCCCAAGTGTCTCCCAAAGTCTTAAATCATTCCAGCATTAACTCCAAAGTCTCATTTTGGACTTGGATTTTTGAATTAAAAGTCAAAACTTTTGAGACAAGTTCCTTCCACCTATGAGCCTGTAAAATAAAAAACAAGTTAGTTACTTCCAAGATACACTTAGGGTATAGGCATTGGGTAAATGTTCCTGTTCTAAATGGAAGAAGTTGGCCAAACTGAAGGGGCCACAGGCCCCATGCAAGTCTGAAACCCAGTGGGGCAGTCATTAAACCTGAAAGCTGTGAAATGATCTCCTTTGACTCCATGTCTCACATCCAGGGCATGCTGATGCAAAGGGTAGGCTCCCACAGTCTTCTACAGCTCCACCTCTGTGGCTCTGCAAGGTACAGCCTGGCATTGAGTCCTGTGGCTTTTCCAAGTGCATGGGCAAGCTCTCAGTGGATCTACCTTTCAGGAGTCTGGAGGGTGGTGGCCCTCTTCTCACAGCTCCACTAGGCAGTGCCCCAGTCGGAAAACTGTGTGGAGGTTCCAACCCCTCATTTCCCTTTCACACTGTCCTAACAGAGGTTCTCCATGAGGGCTCTGCCCCTGCAGCAGACTTCTGCCTAGACATCCAGGTATTTCCATACATCCTCTGAAATCTGAGCAGAAGTTCCCAAAGCTCAATTCTTGTCTTCTGTCTACCCACAGGCCTAACATCACATGGAAGCTGACAAGGCTTGCATGTAGCTTTGGGCCTGTGGATAGCAATGGTCTGGGCTGTACCTTGGCTCCTTTTAGCCATGGCTGGAGCTGGAGTGACTGGGATGCAGGGTATCAAGTACCAAAGCTTCACAGAGCAATGGAGCCCTGGGCATGGCCCATGAAACCATTTTTCTCTCTAGGCCTCTGGGCCTGTGATGGGAGGGGCTGCTCTGAAGGGCTCTGACATGCCCTGGAGACATTTTCCCCATTGATTTGGCTATTAAAATTTGGCTCCTTGTTGCTTACGCAAATTTCTGCAGCCAGCTTGAATTCCTCCCCAGAAAATGAGTTTATTTTTTTCTATCACATGGTCAAGCTGCACATTTTCCAAATCTTTATGCTCTGCTTTCCTTTTAAACATAAGTTCCAATTTCAAACCATCTCTTTGTGATCACATATTTCTGTGCACTGTTCAGAGCACCCAAGCCATCTCTTCAACACTTTGCTGCTTAGAAATTTCTTCTGCCAGATACCCTAAATCATCTCTCTCAAGTTCAAAGTTTCAGAGATCTCTACAGCAGGGGCAAAATGCTGCCAATCTCTTTGCTAAAGCATAGCAAGAGTGACCTTTGCTCCAGTTCCCAATAAATTCCTCATCTCCTGGACTTCATTGTCCATGTCACTGTCAGCATTTTGGTCAAAACTATTCAACAAGCTTCTAGGAAGTTCCAGCCTTTCCCACATCTTCCTGTCTTCTTCTGAACCCTCCAAACTGTTCCAACCTCTGCTCATTACCCAATTCCAAATTTGCTTCCACATTTTAGGTTATCTTTATAACAATACCTACTTCCAGTACCAATTTCCTGTATTAGCCTGTTCTCATACTGCTATAAAGAAATATCTGAGATTGCAGCTGGGTTCCAAGATGGCCGAATAGGAACAGCTCCAGTCTACAGCTCCCAGTGTGAGCGATGCAGAAGATGGGTGATTTCTGCATTTCCAACTGAGGTACTGGGTTCATCTCACTGGGGCTTGTCAGACAGTGGGGACAGGACAGTGAGTGCAGTCCACCGAGCGTGAATCAAAGCAGGGTGAGGCATCGCTTCACCTGGGATGTGCAAGGGGTTAGGGAATTCCCTTTCCTAGCCAAGGGAAGTCATGACAGACGGCACCTGGAAAATCAGGTCACTCCTACCCTAATACTGCCCTTTTCCAATGGTCTTAGCAAACGGAACACCAGCAGATTATATCCTGCGCCTGGCTCAGAGGGTCTCACTCCCATGGAGCCTTGCTCACTGCTGGAACAGCAGTCTGAGATCGAACTGCAAGGTGGCAGCGAGACTGGGGGAGGGGCGCCTGCCATTGCTGAGGCTTGAGTAGGTAAACAAAGTGACTGGGAAGCTAGAATTGCATGGAGCCCACCGTAGCTCAAGGAGGCCGGCCTGCCTCTGTAGACTCCACCTCTGGGGGCAGGTCATAGCCGAACAAAAGGCAGCAGAAACCTCTGCAGACTTAAATGTCCCTATCTGACAGCTTTGAAGAGAGTAGTGGTTCTCCCAGCATGGAGTTTGAGATCTGAGAACGGACAGACTGCCTCCTCAAGTAGGTCCCTGACCCCCCAAGTAGCCTAATTGGGAGGCACCCCCTAGTGGGGCTGACTGATACCTCACATGGCCGGGTACCCCTCTGAGACAAAGCTTCCAGAGGAATGATCAGGCAGCAACATTTGCAATTCAGCAAAATTTGCTGTTCTGCAGCCTCCGCTGCTGATACCCAGGCAAACAGGGTCTGGAGGGGACTTCCAGCAAACTCCAACAGACCTGCAGCTGAGGGTCCTGACTGTTAGAAGGAAAACTAACAAACAGAAAGGATGTCCACACCAAAACCCCATCTCTACGTCACCATCATCAAAGACCAAAGGTAGATAAAACCACAAAGATGGGGAAAAAGCACAGCAGAAAAACTGAAAGTTCTAAAAATCAGAGTGCCTCTCCCCCTCCAAAGGAACACAGCTCCTCACCAGCCGTGGAACAAAGTTGGATGGAGAATGACTTTGATGAGTTGAGAGAAGAAGGCTTCAGGTGATCAAACTTCTCCAAGCTAAAGGAAGAAGTTCGAACCCATCACAGAGAAGCTAAAAACCTTGAAAAAGGATTAGATGAATGGTTAACTTGAATAACCAATGTAGAGAAGTCCTTAAATGACCTGATAGAGCTGAAAACCATGGCATGAGAACTAGTGACAAATGCACAAGCTTCGGTAGCCGATTCGATCAACTAGAAGAAAGGGTATCAGTGATTTAAGATCAAATGAATGAAATGAAATGAGAAGAGAAGTTTAGAGAAAAAAGAGTAAAAAGAAATGGACAAACTCTCCAAAAAATATGAGACTATGTGAAAAGACCAAATCTACATCTCATTGGTGTACCTGAAAGTGATGGGGAGAATGGAACCAAGTTGGAAAACACTCTGGAGGATATTATCCAGCAGAACTTCCCCAACCTAGCAAGGCAGGCCAACATTCAAATTCAGGAAATACAGAGAATGCCACAAAGATAATCCTTGAGAAGAGCAGCTCCAAGACACGTGATTGTCAGATTCACCAAAGTTGAAATGAAGGAAAAAATATTAAAGGCAGCCAGAGAGAAAGGTTGGGTTACCCACAAAGGGAAGCTCATCAGACTAACAGTGGATCTTTCGGCAGAAACTCTCCAAGCAAGAAGAGAGTGGGGGCCAATATTCAACATTCTTAAAGAAAAGAATTTTCAACCCATAATTTCATATCCAGCCAGACTAAGCTTCATAAGTGAAGGAGAAATAAAATCCTTTACAGACAAACAAATGCTTAGAGATTTTGTCACCACCAGGCCTGCCCTACAAGAGCTCCTGAAGGAAGCACTAGACATGGAAAGGAACAACCAGTACCAGCCACTGCAAAAACATGCCAAATTGTAAAGACCATCGATGCTAGGAAGAAACTGCATCAACTAACGAGCAAAATAACTAGCTAACATCATAATGACAGGATCAAATTTACATATAACAATATTAACCTTAAATGTAAATGGGCTAAATGCTCTAATTAAAAGGCAGACTGGCAAATTGGATAAAGAGTCCAGACCCATCAGTGTGCTGTATTCAGGAGACCCATCTCATGTGCAGAGACATACATAGGTTCAAAATAAAGGGATGGAGGAAGATCTACCAGGACAATGGAAAACAAAAAAAGGCAGGGGTTGCCATCCTAGTCTCTAATAAAACAGACTTTAAACCAACAAAGATCAAAGGAGACAAAGAACGCCATTACATAATGGTAAAGGGATCAATTCAACAAGAAGAGCTAACTATCCTAAATATATATGCACCCAATACAAGACCACCCAAATTCATGAAGCAAGTCCTTAGAGACCTACAAAGAGACTTAGACTCCCACACAATAATAATGGGAGACTTTAACACCCCACTGTCAACATTAGACAGATCCACGAGACAGAAAGTTAACAAGGATATCCAGGAATTAAACTCAGCTCTGCACCAAGCAGACCTAATAGAAATCTATGGAACTCTCCACACCAAATCAACAGAATATACATTCTTCTCAGCACCACATCGCACTTATTCCAAAATTGACCACATAGTTGGAAGTAAAGCACTCCTCAGCAAATGTAAAAGAACAGAAATTATAACAAACTGTCTCTCAGACCACAGTGCAATCAAACTAGAACTCAGGACTAAGAAACTCACTCAAAACCACACAACTACATGAAAACTGAACAACCTGCTCCTGAATGACTATTGGGTACATAACGAAATGAAGGCAGAAATAAAGATGTTCTTTGAAACCAATGAGAACAAAGACAACATACCAGAATCTCAGGGACACATTTAAAGCAGTGTGTAGAGGGAAATGTATAGCACTAAATGCCCACAAGAGAAAGCAAGAAATATCTAAAATTGACACCCTAACATCACAATTAAAAGAACTAGAGAAGCAAGAGCAAACACATTCAAAAGCTAGCAGAAGGCAAGAAATAACTAAGATAAGAGCAAAACTGAAGGAGATAGACACAAAAAACCCTCCAAAAAATCAATGAATCCAGGAGCTGTTTCTTGAAAAGATCAACAAAATTGATAGACTGCTAGCAAGACTAATAAGAAAACAGAGAAAAATCAAATAGACGCAATAAAAAGTGATAAAGGGGGTATCACCACCGACCCCATAGAAATACAAACTACCATCAGAGAATACTATAAACACCTCTACACAAATAAACTAGAAAATCTAGAAGAAATGGATAAATTCCTGGACACATACACCCTCCCAAGACTAAACCAGGAAGAAGCTGAATCCCTGAATAACCAAAAACAGGCTCTGAAATTGAGGCAATAATTAATAGCCTACCAACCAAAAAAAGTCCAGGACCAGATGGATTCACAGCCGAATTCTACCAGAGATACAAGGAGGAGCTGGTACCATTCCTTCTGAAACTATTCCAATCAATAGAAAAAGAGGGAATCCTCCCTAACTCATTTTATGAGACCAGCGTCATCCTGATACCAAAGCCTGGCAGAGATACAACAAAAAAGAGAATTTTAGACCAATATCCCTGATGAACATCGATGCAAAAATCCTCAATAAAATACTGGCAAACTTAATCCAGCAGCACATCAAAAAGCATATCTACCATGATCAAGTGGGCTTCATCCCTGGGATGCAAGGCTGGTTCAACATACTCAAATCAATAAATGTAATCCAGCATGTAAACAGAACCAAAGACAAAAACCACATGATTATCTCAATAGATGCAGAAAAGACATTTGACAAAATTCAACAGCCCTTCATGCTAAAAACTCTCAATAAATTTGGTATTGATGGAACATATCTCAAAATAATAAGAGCTATTTATGACAAACCCACAGCCAATATCATAATGAATGGGCAAAAACTGGAAGCATTCTCTTTGAAAACTGGCACAAGACAGGGATGCCCTCTCTCACCACTCCTATTCAGCATAGTGTTGGAAGTTCTGGCCAGGGCAATCAGGGAGGAGAAAGAAATAAAGGGTATTCAGTTAGGAAAAGAAGAAGTCAAATTGTCCCTGTGTGCAGATGACATGTTGTATATTTAGAAAATCCCAACATCTCAGCCCAAAATCTCCTTAAGCTGATAAGCAACTTCAGCAAAGCCTCAGGATACAAAATCAATGTGCAAAAATCACGAGCTTTCTTATACACCAATAACAGACAAACAGCCAAATCATGAGTGAACTCCCATCCACAATTGCTTCAAAGAGAATAAAATATCTAGGAATCCAACTTACAAGGGATGTAAAGGACCTCTTCAAGGAGAACTACAAACCACTGCTCAGTGAAATAAAAGAGGACACAAACAAATGGAAGAACATTCCATGCTCATGGATAGGAAGAATCAATATTGTGAAAATGGCCATACTGCCCAAGGTAATTTATAGATTCAATGCCATCCCCATTAAGCTACCAATGACTTTCTTCACAGAATTGGAAAAAACTACTTTAAAATTCATATGGAACCAAAAAAGAGCCCGCATTGCCAAGACAATCCTAAGCCAAAAGAACAAAGCTGGAGGCATCATGCTTACTGACTTCAAACTATACTACAAGGCTACAGTAACCAAAACAGCATGGTACTGGTACCAAAACAGAGATATAGACCAATGGAACAGAACAGAGCCCTCAGAAATAATACCACACATCTACAACCATCCGATCTTTGTCAAACTTGAGAAAAACAAGAAATGGGGAATGGATTCCCTATTTAATAAATGGTGCTGGGAAAACTGGCTGACCACACACAGAAAACTTAAACTGGATCCCTTCCTTACACCTTGTACAAAAATTAATTCAAGACGGATTAAAGACTTAACTGTTAGACCTAAAACCATAAAAACCCTTGAAGAAAACCTAGGCAATACCATTCAGGACATAGGCATGGGCAAGGACTTCATTTTTAAAACACCAAAAGCAATGACAACAAAAGTCAGAATTGACAAATGGGATCTGATTAAGGAGCTTCTGCACAGCAAAAGAAACTACCATCAGAGTGAGCAGGCAACTTACAGAATTGGAGAAAATTTTTGCGGTCTACTCGTCTGACAAAGGGCTAATATCCAGAATCCACAAAGAACTCAAACAAATTTACAAGAAAAAAACAACTCCATCAAAAAGTGGGCAAAGGATATGAACAGACTTCTCAAAAGAAGATGTTTATGCAGCCAACAGAAACATGAAAAAATGGTCATCATCACTGGCCATCAGAGAAATGCAAATCAAAACCACAATGAGATACCATCTCACACCAGTGAGAATGCCGATCATTAAAAAGTCAGGAAACAACAGGTGCTGGAGAGGCTGTGAAGAAATAGGGACACTTTTACACTGTTGGTGGGACTGTAAACTAGTTCAACCATTGTGGAAGACAGCATGGCTATTCCTCAAGGTTCTAGAACTAGAAATACCATTTGACCCAACCATCCTATTACTGGGTATATACCCAAAGGATTATAAATCATGCTGCTATAAAGACACATGCACACATATGTTTATTGCAGTACTATTCACCATAGCAAAGACTTGGAACCAACCCAAAAGTCCATCAATGATAGACTGGATTAAGAAAATGTGGCACATATACACCATGGAATACTATGCAGCCATAAAAAAGGATGAGTTCATGACCTTTGTAGGGACATGGATGCAGCTGGAAACAATCATTCTCAGCAAACTATCGCAAGGACAAAAAAAACCAAACACCGCGTGTTCTCACTCATTGGTGGCAACTGAACAATGAGAACACTTGGACACAGGAAGGGGGACATCACACACTGGGGCCTGTTGTGGGGTGGGGAGATGGGGGAGGGATAGCATTGGGTGATATGCCAAATGTAAATGACGAGTTAATGGGTGCAGCACACCAACATGGCATATGTATACATATATAACAAACTCGCACGTTGTGCACATGTACCCTAGAACTTAAAGAATAATAATAATAATAATAATAATAATAATAATAATAAAGAAATACCTGAGACTGGAAAGAGGTTTAATTGACTCAGTTTCACATGGCTGGGGAGGCCTCAGGAAACTCACAAACATGGAGGATGGGGAAGGAGAAGCAAGTACATTCTTCACAAGGCAGCAGGAAAGAGAAAGAGAACAAAGGGGGAAGCCCCTTATAAAACCATCAGATCTCATGAGAACTCACTATCATGAGAACAGCATGGGGGAAGCTGCCCTTATGATCCAGTCACCTCCCACCCGGTCCCTCCCTCGACATGTGGGGATTACAATTCCCCACATGAGATTTGAGTGGGGACACAGAGCCAAACCATATCAAGCTGTGTAAACACCCGCTTATCCCTATGCCCAGGGCCCCCAGTCTCAGATCACTGGGGCCCTGGGGGTGGGGACAAGGAGTCAGGGTGGGGTGTGGACTAGATGCTGGCATTTGGAACATATAAAGGCACCACCTCGGATTCGTACAGCAGTTGATCAGGAAACTTTGTCTATCACCTCATTTTGAGACTGGTATGTTCTCATGGCTTGTTCCTTCAGGTTTCAGCTCAACATATATCCTCCCTAGGGATGACTTTTCCACTTAAAGTAGTCCCCACGTTCTATCATGCTTCTTCAAAGCACTTACCATTATCAGAAGTTATTTTCTTTCTTTATTTTGTAAGTTAGTTTTGAGTTTTTGTGGCCTTCCAATCACTAGGATGTTTGAGACAGGGCTCCTTTCGGTTCCCAATGAACCTCCAATGTGGAACAAGATCTGCCATATAGGCACATGCTCAGACAAGAACTGATGAGTGTTAAACAAATTGTGCCCACTTCCTAGCTATCACTTTCACTCATGATATATGGAATTTTATGTTGCATGGATCACACATTATTTAGGGATTTATGTGTTAATTGTCCCACTCCCCAGGGGTCTGTAAGCTGAGGGAGGGCAAGACCACACCTGCCTTGTTTGGCACCCTGTCCCTTGATCTTCCAGAGTGCCTAGCACCCAAGGTAATCATAGAGTTTGGGAGGTGAGGCAGAGAGACGCTAAGGCATTCGTCGGTGAAGGGCAGAACTGGGATGAGGCTTTCCCTTCTCTTTCTGTCTGGTGCTCTTTCTCCACCGATGGCAGAATGCTGGGAGAACCACCTACACCAAAGCCTTATTTCTGAACACATCTCTTCTCATCCTGTCTTGGGAACTAAGTGGGCTGGGCCTGGCTAGTAGTGGCTTTGTGCACAGGGTTACGCTGAATTGACATAACAACTTTAAGAGGGCACTTTTATTAGTCCCTTTCTGCATAGGCAAGAAACCAAGACTCAAAGAGATTAAACACCTATTGCAACTTAGCACAAGTGGAGGCAGCCTTTGAACTTGGACCTCTACTATCTCTCTGAACGCAGATGTGACCTAACACAAAAGAGATAAACAGAAGAATTCTGATTTCTGGTGAATCTTTCACCTTGTCTCAATCCTGTTGTCTGAAATTTTAGCTTCCATACATGATTCAAATCATCTTGTCTTGCAGGAGTTTCATCAGGATCCCTGCACTTTCTCTAATTGGTAGTTGTATGCATGCTTGAAATAGCATCCGTCTCCTCCCTGCCCTTCTTGTCTTCTTTTGTGTTCTGCAGAGCTGTCTCACCAGTGCCAGCTCCCAGTCTCCCTCTGCTTCAGAAAGGCAAGAGCCTCACCCTGGGCTTTCCTGTTTCCTGCTAAGCCTCTGCTCTCCTCAACCCCTACAGGAGCTCAGCTTCCCTTCCTGCACTGCGGATTGGAAGCTAATGGCATTCCCTCTGCAGGCTTTGGAGACTTGCCAAGTGGCCCCCACACCACTCTGGCTGCTCCTCTGCCCAGGCCTCACCCCCGAAAATGGAGAAAAGAAATTAAAATGATGACAGCCAAGAATGAATCTAATGAGCAGGAGGAAGGCTGTAATCTGAGACTGAGGCTTGAGTTAAAATGGGGCAGTGGGATCTTTAAGCAACTGAGAAAATCAACACCCTGAGCAAAGCAAAGGGTGTAACAGCCCCGGTGGCCCTGGGCTGTGGCCAGGGGCCATCCTGGAAATCCAAGACTTTGCTAAAGGGGTTTCTGGCTCTCAGGTCTGAGAGAGAGGGCATGGACAGGGGGCTCTGAGTCCCCAGGGTGACGTGTGGCTGTCCATGACCTCTTCACAGCCACCCCACCCCTTACCCAGTGCTCTTCCATGGAAGACTTTGAGGATCCATTTGTTCTTGACTGTTGGAGACTGGAGTGGATGTCATTGAAAACACATTTGCAAAATCATAACACTGAGAAAATTATGACAGTGAAAGACATCTGATCTAACCAATCCCCATCTTGCTTTTAACCTCCAGATGACCCTTAGACATTCCTGGGGGTAAGCCAAGATAACTTTGGGTGAAATTTAGTTTATAAATTTAAATGATAATAGCCCTCCTGTAAAACTAAACCACCTGTATAAAGCTAATGAAAGACCACCAGGTTAGGAGGATGAGAGGAGCCTGAATTCTGTTAAGATGTGTACATAAATGATTACCAGGTCACAAGATTTACAACTTCCCCAATTACTCCTACAGATAAATCACTATTACAGAATCTAAAATTGGCCTTTTGAAATGTCTTTTCAGGTTTTTGCATTTCTGATGACCGATGACTCCACCTGGACCCACTAACTGGCCCTATGGTCCCACCCAGAAATAGACTCAGCACATTTTCTTAGGACCATTTTCCACACCCCTATGATTGCATCCCCAACCAATGAGCAGCACCCATTCCCTTGCCCACCAAATTATCCTTGAAAAATCCTAGTGTCATTCACAGTAGCAAAGACATGGAATCAACCCAAATGCCCATCAATGATAGACTGGATAAAGAAAATGTGGTATATATATATACCATGGAATACTATTCAGTATTAAAAAGGAAAATCATGTACTTTGCAGGGACATGGATGGAGTCGGAAGCCATTATCCTCAGCAAACTAATGCAGGAACAGAAAACCAAACACCATATGTTCTCACTTATAAGTGGGGGCTGAACAATGAGAACACGGGGGCACAGGAAGGGGAACAACACACACTGGGTTCTTTTGGAGGGTGGGGGCTGAGGGGAGGGAGAGCATCAGGAAAAACAGCTAATGAATGCTGGGCTAATACCTAGGTGATGGGTTGATAGGTGCAGCAAACCACCATGGCACACATTTACCTATGTAGCAAACCTGCACATCCTGCACATGTACCTTGGAGCTTAAATAAAATAAAATAAGAAAAATCCTAGTGTCTAAATTTTCAGGGAGGCTGATTTGAGTAATAATAAAACTGTCTTCTGTGCAGATTGCTTGGCTCTGTGTGAAATAAACTCTTTCTCTATTTCAATTCCACTGTTTTGGTAAATTGACTCTACCTAGAACCCATTGGACAGTAACAGTGTGGCACACTTCTGTCCCTCCTCCCTGTCCTCTTCCAGTGCTTTCTCTCTCCGTAAGGAAAGAGGGGCTGCTCTATAAGTCAGAGTTCAGGACATTACTGGGCAATAATTTGCTGGGGGCAGGGTCACCATACCACAATGCAGAAGCCCATTCTTTGTTCTTTTCTTACACTTTCTATTCCTCTGTATGTGGCAGAATTAGTAAACTAAATTGGGACTCCCCCCATCCCCTTCCAACTGGAGACCTAGCTATCTATTTCTTCTTGTCACTCTGTCTACTATACTGGTTCCAAGGTTTCCATTGGATGGAGAAGTAGGTGGCCCTGCTTAGGTTGCAGCTGTTTTTGTAAATTGACTTTTACTAGGGGACTACCATCTGTCTACCATCAATCCATGAGTGCCACCATCTGCTGGTCCAGCTGCTAAGAAACTGGCACTTTGATTCTGCTTCTGCAGTTTCTTTGTGTGTGTGTGTGTGTGTGTGTGTGTGTGTGTAGACAGAGACTGTTTCCTTGGTCAAATTTTAGTTAAGCTCCTTTGAACCATCTTCTCAACTTGGCTTTGACTTTGGCCTTCTGTGTCCATCCTGTCCTTGTTGGGCCTGCACAGCCCACTTTTAGAAGAATGCTGCTAAGTCATCTCTTCCTGCCTTGATAATTGATCAAGTTCTTCATCCCCCTTATTTGATGTATAAGTTTTTGGCTCCCCTACCATTGATGTCTCCTCTTAGTAATTTCCCATACACTGACCCTCACCCTGCTTCTGGGCTATAAACACCCACTTGTCCTTGCTGTAGTTGAGTGTGATCTCTCTCCCCTATTATACTGTTATTGCAGTACTGTTATTGCAATTATCTTTCTTTCAGTTTTAACCAGAGTTGGAAAGATTCTCTTTCTCTCTTTGTCTTTCTCCCTTTCTCTCTTTTTCTCTTTGTCTCTTTCTCTCCTTCCTTCCTTCCTTCCTTCCTTCCTTCCTTCCTTCCTTCCTTCCTTCCTTCCTTCCTTCCTTCCTTCCTTCGCGTCATGGCCTAAAGATACTTCTGATCACGAGTTCCACAATTTTGGCTGGTTCTCATTTTTATCTAAATCCAGTTGTTTTTATGCTGTAGTTACTTCCTGGAGACAACTGTTCATTTATGTGAGATTTAAAAGAGTGGTATCTTTTGTGTATCACTTAAGAATGCATTCACCTGTAAGTACCAGAAAACTCTGGAGGCTCAAACAAATGGCTCTTTATCATCTGCATTATAAGATGTTATGCAGGGCAGTTATTCACTTTGATTCAGTGGCTCAGTGATATCATGGCTTATGTCTATGTAATTCTCCTGGTTGTTCCATCATTATAGAATGGCTGCTGCAGCACCAGCCATTGCATCCATATTTGTGGCAGAAAGACGCAGAGTAGGTTGGTGCTGGCCACATCTTCTGCTTCTATCAGGAAAGAAGAATCCTTCCCAGAAGTTCTGAAAACAAATTTCCCCTTAACTCTCAGTGGTCAAAACTGCATGGAAAACCAGGTAACATGGGGAGTAGGTTTATCATGAATGGCTTAACACAGAAGTCAGCAAACTTTTTCTTTTTTTTTTTTTCTTTTTCTTTTTTTTGAGATGGAGTTTTACTCTTGTTGCCCAGGTTGGAGTGCAATGGCATGATCTCGGCTCACCACAACCTCTCCCTCCCGGGTTCAAGCAGTTCTCCTGCCTCAGCCTCCCGAGTAGCTGGGATTACTGGCATACACCACCATGCCTGGCTAATTTTTTGTATTTTAGTAGAGATGGGGTTTCTTCATGTTGGTCAGGCTGGTCTCGAACTCCTGACCTCAGGTGATCCATCTGCCTTGGCCTCCCAAAGTGCTGGGATTACAGGCATGAGCCACCACGCCCAGCAGCAAACTTTTTCTTAAAAGGCCAGAGAGTAAATATTTTGGGCTTTGTGTGGGCTAAAAAGCAAAATTAAAGATATTATGTAGATTCTTAAACGATCATTTAAAATGTAATTATTTAAAAATATAAAAACTATTTTTGTCCATGGGCCATGCAAACACTGGGCCAGATTCGGCCTGTGAACTGTATGTAATTTTCAAAGCTTGATTTAATCATGATTTGTCACCCAGGACTGGGCATGTGGCTGTCCTGTACAAACTTGGGCAAAGATGAGAGATGGCAATTGATGTTGATCAGAAAACAGTGTCTGCCACAGCTAGGACAAGATGCTCTGAAGTCTAGGCAACTTCTCCATGGGACAGCCCTTGACTCAGTCTGACAATAGGAGGAAAGCAGTGTTCTTTCTTTCCCTTGGTGAAAGACTTATCTTCTTATGAAAGGATGGAGACTGCATCCAGTGATGCTGGAGATTCTCCTCCTCTAATGTGACAGCTCAGCAGTGGGTCTACAGTTCCCAAAGTGACTTCAACCTACCCAGTAGAAGCTGTGACTCCAGGCTCCACCACTGGCATCAGGGACATTGCTGCTTGGGGCACTCAAGATCAGCAGGTCAGACTTGTACCTCCTTGTTGCTGTCAAGGGGTTCAGTTGTTTTGGAATCTGGCTGGGAGGTGTGTGGGAATTCCTGCTCCACCATCTTGCAGTCAGCAAGATACAGCCAGAACTGACGGATGGATACATGGCAACCCAACTAAAGGTGCTCAGATATATTTTAGGAGGCTGGATTCTTTGAAAAAGATACAGATCCCTTCTATTTAAGCAAGAAGGGCCCAGGGCATTGCATTTTAAACTATCAGCATGAGCTATGATCTCATTTGTAATGAGCAGCATGGGGAAGTCACAGATAATTCGTGTTTTATTGTGAAGTTGTTGTGAAAGTGTGAGGGCACACTCCTGGGGAGAGAACCAGTGGTGCTAAGATGCAGCATGTATGGTGGGCTGGAAGGGGACACTGGGCACGCTGCTTGTTGGTTATCAACTTGGGTCTACTGTCCCTTCCAGGATCTCCTCTGAGTCACAGAGAAGCCAGGAACTGCATTTCCCAGAACCCCTTCCCCAGGGACCTCTGAGTGACAGTTTTTCAAGGTGTAGGAGGTTCAAGGAATTTTGGGTCTGATTAAGGAAAAGCATGACCATGAGGTGTAGCATGCACAAGCCTTATTGTGGGGGTGGGGGGATAGATCAGACAAGATATTTAGGTGTCTCTAGGTGGTGGCCATCCACAGCACAAGAAGGGATCTGTGGGCCAGAGAGCTCTGAAAGGCAGCAGCGGCTTAGGGTTCCATAAGTACAAGGCTCCATCTCACCAGGGGTCAGCAGATGCTGGGTATAGTTTCATGGAGTATGAAAAGCAGTCAGGCCCTAAAAGGCTAAAAATCTGCTTGTATGCACTATTTTAAAAACAAATGAGTGTGTGAAAAGCTGAATTTGGCATTATCAGGTTTTTGATCTAATGGTTTTCAGCCTTCAGTGGAGAAATAAATGAAACTGTGCTTGACAGGGTTAAAGCAAGTGGTGACTTAGAGGAATTATTGAGCTTGTTTTACAGAATGGCAGATAAGGAGACAGGTTGTTGAAATCCCCCCTGCTTGCAAAACAGCAAAGCTGGCTGAAACTGGTTGGAACCTGTTGTGGGAAGTCAGGGAACCCGGCTGAAGCCGTGGCAGAAGAACATAAATTGTGAAGATTTAATGGACATTTATCAGTTCCCCAAATTAATACTTTTATAATTTCTTATGCCTGTCTTTACTGCAATCTCTGAACATAAATTTGAAGATTTCATGGACATTTATCACTTCCCCAATCAATACTCTTATGATTTCTTTTGCCTGTCTTTACTTTAATCTCTTAATCCTGTCATCTTTGTAAGCTGAGGATGTATGTCACCTCAGGACCCTGTGATGATTGTGTTAACTGTACAAATTGTTTGTAAAACGTGTGTTTGACCAGTATGAAATCAGTGCACCCTGAAAAAGAACAGAATAACAGCAATTTTCAGGGAACAAGGGAGATAACCATAAGGTCTGACTGCCTGCGGGGTCAGGCAGAATAGAGCCATATTTTTCTTCTCACAGAAAGTCTATAGATGGATGTGTGAGTAGGAGAAATATCGCTGAATTCTTTTCCCAGCAAGAAATATTAATAATTGATAGCCCTGGGGATGGAATGCATTCCTGGAGGGAGGTCTATGAGCAACTGCTCTGGGAGTGTCTGTCTTATGCGGTTGAGATAAGGACTGAAATATGCCCTGGTCTCCTGCAGTGCCCTCAGGCTTACTAGGATTGGGAAATTCCAGCCTGGGGAATTCTAGTCAGACTGCTTGTCTGCTATCGAACCCTGTTTCCTGTTAAGATGTTTATCAAGGCAATGCATACACAGTGGGACACGGACCCTCATCAGTAATTCTAATTTTGCCCTTGCCTTGTGATCTTTTATTGCCCTTTGAAGCATGTGATCTTTGTGACCTACTCCCTGTTCGTACACTCCCTCCCCTTTCAAAATCTCTAATAAGAACTTATTGGTTTTGCAGCTCAAGGTCGCCATCACAGTCCTACCAATATGTGATGGTACCCCCGAAGGCCCAGCTGTAAAATTTCTCTCTTTGTACTCTTTCTCTTTATTTCTCAGACTGGCTGACACTTAGGGAAAATAGAAAGAACCTACATTGAAATAGTGAGGGCCGGTTCCCCCGATAGGAACCACTATGGCTGAGCGAAGTCTGCATAGAATAGACTTGCTTACCCAATGGGTGACTTTTTGATGTCATAGCCTGAATTTCTACTCCATGTTTCATACCAACTGCCCCTAAATTTACACATGTGACCCACAAAAAAGCATGAAAAACAACTGTACATGTCCATGGAGCTTCCAAACTTCTCCTTTCCTGCCACCAATCATTCTCTGTTCTCAAAACTCTCCTCCCAAAGTCCATCCCCTAAGTAAACTGCTTTTAGGCTGGTAGGGGGAGGCTGATTTGAGCTAGCCGCCTGTCCCCTTGCTCAACTGCCTTGCAATAAACCTTTCTCTCTGCAAAAGACCTACCCTTCAGTGTCTGGCTTTCTGTTGCATGCAGACAAACAAACTCGACTCTGTCTGGCAATGTAAATAACTGAGGGACCAAGGCAGAGAGGCCATCTCTCATTTTTGGCTTATTCATATGACACTAGAAAAGGCATTTGTGTAACAGTTGGAAGGTAAAGGAGAAGGAGGCATCATTCTTCTCCAGAGGCAGCCACAGCCCCTCATATGGACAGGTGTGAGATTCACAGAGGCTGCCAGGTGAGTCTTAAGAACCATGTACACTGGGATATCAGGCTGAGGTATCCAGAGGTACTTCCCTGCCTCCAGGAACAACTTCCCTGACCTTTTCTTTCTCAGCTCTGCAAAGATTATATGAACCCCTAAGAGTACCTTCTAGATTCAATTTCTGGCTTCATTTCTTTCTGGCAGGGCAAACATTCCAAGCTTCTATGTCCTCCTCTGTAAAGCACAGGTAATATTCTCCCCATATCTCTTCTGTAGGAATCATGAGATGTTTACACAAAGGACCCACCACAATGTTTGGCAAAGTGAGACATATGTTAAATATTAACTCATTGCTCTCCATGTCTGTGTTTCAGAAATATCTGATGCACAGGTGAAGGAAGAAGGGAGTAAACAGAGACTCGGTGGCCAGGCTGTTCAGAGGAATTGGCGCCTTCTTTCATTTAACAATGTCCCAAGGCAGTTCCTTTGTTCAGGACAGATGCCAATGGTTGAGTAGAGGCACACATGACTGGATAAAGAGCCACACATTACTGAGTAAGGAAGTGTGTGGTGGTGCAGGAAAGTGTGTGGTTGTATTTGTGTACCTCTTTACTCTTATTACGAGGTGCAAAGAGCATGCTGGAGGCGTCTCCATAATATCACAACTGTCTGAAGCTACTTAACTGCCAGAAACCTTGGCAGACTTCAGGTTGAGTAAGTGCCCATAGTACATTCAATTATTGTTGCAAAGATCATTTAATGGGAAAGGTCAGAACTGTTTGGGGTACATCTCAGAGTTGATGCAGTGTATCTCCAACTGCTACTTGATAATCTTTATGCATATATATATATGCATATTATATAAGTATTAATCTGCTGATTAATGTAAATAATCTCTTCTCTCCACATATATATGGAGAGATTAATCAGCAGACTCTGCTAGAGGTCTGCCTTTCCTTCCACATGTACCTTCCTTCAGGTGCTGGGTTCTGTTGGAAGTCTCTTAAGCCTGGGCCTAGAAGGTCCAGTTATGTGTAGGGAAGTGTTCTTCCCCTAGCAGAGAAGAGGGATGATAATATTAGCTCCTATGTATCCAGCCTTTTTCATGTGCCAGCAACACAACTGAATGCTTTTGCACAACTTCTCTTACTAAACCTTCCCAAGTTTCTGCAGTAAGTGGGATTATCACTTCCACTCAACAAAGGAAGGAATGGAGACTGGGAGTCACCCATCACTCATCCCAGGTCACTCAGTGAGGAAGTGGCAGAGTTTAGATTCCAACCACCCAGCTCGACTCCTAGTTCCTTGTGCTAAACCTCCCTCCTTATCCCTCCTCATGCAGTGTGGCAATGGCTGTGGCCTCAGCAGTTTGTGTGTCAGATCTTGGCTTCTATTTGCCATGGGCTTAGTCTGTATCCTTCTGTGGGAGGCCCAGGACTTCATAATCAGGTAGAATCCCTTTTGGTCATGTAGGCCCCTGCAATGGATGTTTTACGTTAGAGTGTGAAAGCTCAGAAGCCAACATGTGCCACAGGTTTAATTTCAGTGAGCAAGACTGGCAGGGAGGGGACACTGGCCCATGGCTAGGCTCATCCGTCCTTCAAGAGGGGAGACCTTTCCCCTTCTACTACTCTGGCCAACTGCTGCCAGGCAGATGCATAGACTCTATATAAATGGATTGTCCAATTGTTTTATTTGACATATAAAAATTATAGGTATTTATGGGGTACAACATCATATTTTGAAATATGTATACCTTATAGAATGGCTAACTTGAGCTAACATGTGCATTACCTCATGTACTTATTATGTATGGTGAGAATACTTAAAATCTACTATTTTTCAAATATGTAATACATTGTTATTGACTATAGTTGCTATGTTGTATAATAGATTTCTTGAACTTATTCCCCCTTTCTAAATAACATTTTGTATCCTTTAATTAACATTTCCTCAATCCCCACCCCCAGCTCCTGGTCACCACCCTTCTACTCTTTGCCTCTTTGAGTCTGATTTGTTAAGATTCTGCATAAGAATGAGATAATGCAGCATTTGTTTTTCTTGTGCCTGGCTTGTTTTACTCCACATGATGTTGAACACCTATAAGTTCATCCATGTTGTTGCAAATGGAATTGTCCAACTTTTTCAGAGGAGCCAGAGATCTAGATTTTAAAATCTTTCAGTGTTTTAAATGCTGAACCCCTACTCAATTAAAAAAAAAATCGCTGCCTCCTCTTTCCTCCCAAATGAAGAATCTCTGGACTGGTGATTCACTACTCCTTTTAATCATTTGTTTAATGATTTGACAAATGTTTATTCATTGTTTGCTCACTGCTAGGCATGGGCTAGGCATTGGAGAGCGATGAAGAGCAAGACAGGGAAGACAGGCAATGTTATAGTAACACTAGTACACCCTGTACTTGCCAAAATGGGAAGCAGAGCTGTAGCAGTTTTGCAAGAGTCAGGACGCAGCATGTAGGCTCTTCTCAGTTGTGTTTTTGAGAAAGTAGAATATTATTGAGGTTGCCATTATTCATGAGATTTGGAGAATTGTGACGTAAATGTTTGAGGTGATGGATATCTCATTTGCCGTGATTTGATCATTACACACTGAGTGTATGTATCACACGTACCCTCCCAAATATTTACAGCCACGATTTATTAGTTAAAAAAAGAGAAATTTGGGGAGAATTGTGAATCTGCTTGCAACGTTTTCATTCGGACTTTCAATTCCAACTGTTACACGAAGGAAGTAGTGAGTCATAGGGTGGGTAACATGGCTTGTTCCATGCTGTGATCACTGTGGCTGCTGTGTAGACAGCAGGGAAGGAAATAAAGGGTGAATTGAGATGAGCCAGTGAGGACACAGTGAGTAGAAGAGGTGAGTCAATATATTGACTTGGATGCAATGGGACATGAGATTAAGAGAAGCTGAGATTAGAGAAATAGTTTGCTGTGGATGTGGGGTTGAGGGAGAAAGATAAATGAAAGACTTCCTGGTCACGAGAATTGCTTTTTGCTGCTTTGGTTGACTTAAGTTTCATTTGTTAGTTTGCATTAAACTTTGCTGCAAATGACAGAGAACCCCAAACACTGGAGGTGTAAACAAGATAGTGTTATATTTCTGTGCCTTTTAGAAAGAGTCTGTAGATAGCCCAAGGCTGGCAGGGTACTCCATGGCAGTGGTCCCCTACATTTTTTGGCACCAGGAACTGATTTTGTGGAAGATAATTTTTCCATGGACCAGGTGGGGGGATGGTTTTGGGATGATTCAAGTGTATTATTTCTATTATTATTACATTGTAATAAATAATGAAATAATTATGCAACTCACCATAATGTAGAATTGGCGGGAGCCCTGAGCTTGTTTTCCTGCAACTAGACAGTCCCATCTGGGGGTGATGGGAGACAGTGACAGATCATCAGGCATTAGATTCTCATTAGCAGCATGCAACCTAGATATTTCGCATGCACAGTTCACAATAAGGTTCGTGCTCCTGTGAGAATCAAATGCTACCTTTGATCTGACAGGAGGCAGAGCTCAGGCAGTAGTGTAAGCAATGGGGAGTGGCTGTAAATACAGCTGAAGCTTTACTCTGTCACTGCCAACTCACCTTCTGGTGTGCAGCCTGGTTCCTAACAGGCTACAGACAGGCATCCTGCTCTATGAGATAGCCTCAATATCATGGTGTATGGTAGTATAAAAATATGGTCTGTGGTTTCCTCCAAAAAAAAAAAAAAAAAAAAAAAAAGGAGCCTAATTATCCTCTCCTTGAATGTGAGCTGAACTTAGCAACTTGTTTCTAAAGAATAGAATGTGGTGGAAAGTGATGATATATAACCAAGTTCTAAACAGACAATGTGATTTCTTCCTTTGATCACGAACTCTGGGAGAAGCCAGTTGCCATATTGTGAGGGTGCTCAAGCAGCCCTATGAGGAGGCCCATATGGCAGGGAACTAAAAAGTCTCTGCCAAAGCCAGGAGGAAACAGATCTCCTGTGTGAGTGAGCCATTGTGGAAGCAGATCCTCCAGCCCCAGGCAACCCTGAGGTTACTGTAGCCAGGGCTGATGTCTTGACGCACCCTGTGAGAGTTCCTGAGTCACAACCAGCCAGCTTAGCCTCTTCTGAATTCCTGACTCACGGAAATGGTAAGATGGTGAATGTTCTCTCTCTCTCTCTTTTTTTTTTTTTTTTTTTTTTTTTTTGAGACGGAGTCTCCCTCTGTGGCCCAGGCTGGAGTGCGGTGGTGCGATCTCCTTTCACTGCAAGCTTTCACACCATTCTCCTGCCTCAGCCTCCCGAGTAGCTGGGACTACAGGCGAGGCGCCCACCACCACGCCCGGCTGATTTTTTGTATTTTTAGTAAAGACAGGGTTTCACCATGTTAGCCAGGATGGTCTCCATCTCCTGACCTCGTGATCCGCCCGTCTCGGCCTCCCAAAGTGCTGGGATTACAGGCGTGAGCCACCGCGCCCCGCGGAATGTGCTTTCTTTTAAGCCATTCAGCTTTGAGGTGATTTGTTACATAGCAACAGATAATACGTGGTCCAAGACATTCCAGGATGCAGGATGGAGGGGGAGGAGGAAAGTGGGTTCCTAGAAGGTGAAACTTGACCCTTTTATTACCTTGCATCAATCAGGACTCAGTCACTTGGCTCTACAGCCAGCTGCTGGAGGCCAGGAATGTAGCCTCCAGTTTTAGCACCTTTGCCACCTTTAAGGTGGGAAGAATGGGAACCAGGGAGCAATAAGCAGGTTCCACCACAAGTTGGGAGTGTTTTTTGTGTTCCCTAACAAAGGGAGCCTTTGTTGATACAAATAAAGCATTTCCCATAGTACTTTATGGAGGCGTTGGTCCATTTTTACCCAAAGAGATTGAAATGGTCAAATGCAGGGATCTTGGCTTTATTCTAAGAGAAGAAATACCCGTTCCTTCCAGGAGATGGCAGTAGAGTAAGCGTTAGGTCAGCTTCCTGGCCTTCCCTTCGGTTTGCCGAGAATACACCACTGAATGGGTTTCTGTTCTTGCGGTCCCACTTCACACAGACCCAGGTTTGTGACAACTGTGCTTGGCATACCCATGATGGGCTCCAAGGAGAGATAGAAGCCATAAGGGGCTTTGCCGTGATGCTAGGGAAAGTAGGGCAAGGAAGGCCCCTGCAGAAATAATGAGAACATTGCAGGTGGAGGAGCGCAGGGGTGGGATGAGCTGAGGAAGAGGAGAAACACCGGGAGGAGGTTGGAGGTGGAGGGATTGTCACGGGGGGCTGTCCCCTCCTGGCGGGCTCTAAAGCAATCAGATTGGTTTGGTCATCCCGGTCTGCACTTTGCACTGGGGTGAGCTTTGGAGAAAGGACTACACGTGCTGGGAACAGTGCTCTTGTCCCACCCGCTTCAGGTCTGTCAGCCCCAATAGCAGGCCCGTCTTCACTCTTCATGTCTGTCTTCATTATGGGCTAAGCACTGGGCAGGGCACTCTCTGGCAGTGGAGCTTTGCCTTGGCAGGGAGTAAGTTCAAGTCAGGGGGACCTCCCGGGACGCCTTATGGCTGATGAACCAAACCATGCTTTCCAGCTTTCCTCTGTGAGGAAGCTAAAATCCTACTCTCTATCTGTCCCCTGTGTCTTTCTTCTCAATTAGTTTCTAACACATTGGGGAAGATGGGATGAGGGTGGTGCTGGTGATTTTAGGTCCCCAGCAACTTCTAACACCATCCCCAATTTTGTTTAGGGAAAAAAGTCTTCTGCTGGATAAAACTGGGTAGAGAAAAGAGAGTCTTTATGGGAATATCACCTGCTTTAGGGATTTGGGACAGAGAAGTTACTTTGTGCCAGGTGCTGGTTAAACACCATCTCTCTGTCTATATCTCTGTCTATGTCTCTCTGAATAAGTATCTGTCTATCTATCCATCTGTCTGTCTGTCTGTCTATCTATCTATCTATCTATCTATCTATCTATCTATCTATCTGTCTGTCTGTCTGTCTGTCTGTCTGTCTGTCTGTCTATCTATCTGTCTGTCTGTCTGTCTGTCTGTCTGTCTGTCTGTCTGTCTATCTATCTATCTGTCTGTCTGTCTGTCTATCTGTCTGTCTGTCTGTCTATCTATCTCTCTGTCTGTCTGTCTATCTATCTATCTGTCTGTCTGTCTGTCTATCTATCTGTCTGTCTGTCTGTCTATCTATCTGTCTATGTATCTGTTATTATCAACTCTATGAAGCAGATACTACCATTATCCCATTATTCATAGAGATGAAGAAATAGACACAAAGAAAGATTAGATAAATTGCACAAGGTTACAAAACTAGTAACCAGATTCTAGTCCAGTTCACCTGACTCCAAAACCCACACACTAGATGACATGGTCTTGTTGGATTCC
This sequence comes from Macaca fascicularis, assembly GCF_037993035.2. Lineage (NCBI taxonomy): Eukaryota > Metazoa > Chordata > Mammalia > Primates > Cercopithecidae > Macaca > Macaca fascicularis. Next base: position 140,432,707 of record NC_088382.1, read on the forward strand.
AGGCAGGTAGGTTTAAAGTCAAATAGGTATTCTGGGAAGGCAATCCAGCATGTTCAGTGCAGGATCTTAATGAGGAATAATTCTCTCTCTCTCTCTCTCTCTCTCTCTGTGTGTGTGTGTGTGTGTGTGTATAATTTTGGTGGTAAGGGGTCAGGAGAGCAGGGAAAAGGAAAAGAAGAAAAAGCAGTTGGAGTACCAGCAAGATGTGCTTCAGCTGAGCTAGGATTTAAAGAGTTGTACTCAGCCTGGCTGGGGCAATATTTAATAGTATGCTAAGGAAGAGAGGATGAGCTTCTCTCCAGAGGGTTGGACTTGAGTACTCATGGGACATCTATGGGAGTTGCACTGGAATCAGTTAGACACTTGACCTCCTAGTTCAGGTAAGAGGTCCTCACTTAACACTTAGGTTTGAGAATCATTTGCAGAGGTGGTGGCTGACATCATGGGAAGAAGTATGATTTAGCATGGGGCATGTGGAGGGACAAAGCAGGTGAGGATGCAAGAGGAGTCAGGGAACCACAATGAGATGTCTGACTAAGCCAAAGAGGTGTAATCGACACCAGCAGGGTGTGATGAACCTTACATGGAGGAGGGAGGGGCTGGTTGGCTCAGACACTCCAGAAAGGTCCAGTGTGTGACTGCATGTATCTCCAGCTTAGATCTTCCCTGGACTCTAGACTCACACATCCGGATGTACATTAGGCCTCTCAAACTTACTTGTCCAAAAGCAAACTGATCATCTTCTCCCAAGCCTGCTCCTCTTGTTGCCTTCAGCATCTCAGTAAATCCCTCCCCCGTCGGCTCCTTCTCTTCCATATCTTGCATTCAATCTATCTTCAAATATTGTGAACTCAGTGTTTATATATCCAGGTATACCCTGAGTCTGACCACTTTTTGCAACCCCCCATGTCAGCCAGTCTGGCCCAAGCACATTTTCCAGGTTATTGCACCAGCCTCTCAATTCATCTCCTGCTTCCATTCTTGCCATATTGCTGTACCACAACATGGCAGACAGATGGTGTATTAGTCCATTTTCATACTGCTATGAAGAGATACCTGAGAGTGGATAATTTATAAAGAAAAAGATATTTAATGGACTCAAAGTTCCATGTGGCTGGGGAGGTCTCACAATCATGGTGGAAGGCAAAGGAGGATCAAAGACACATCTTGCATGGTGGCAGGGAAGATAGTGTGTGCAGGGGAAATGCCGTTTATCAGACCATGAGATCTCATGAGACTTATTCACTATCATGAGAACAGCGTGGGGGAAACTGCTCTCATTATTCAGTTACCTCCCACCAGGATTATGGGAGCTACAATTCAAGATGAGATTTGGGTGGGGACACAGCCAAACCATATCAAATGGTTGCTGCAAAAATATAAGTCCAGACATGTGGCTCCTTTACCCAAAACCCTTGAGTGGTTGCCCATCTCATTCAGAGGAAATCCCTTAATAACAGAACTGCAAGGCAGGAGCCAGTGTCCTCCTGAGGGGACAGCCAAGGGTTAGAAGGTACCGTGAGGTGAGACAGTCTGTTTACAGCCTGGCTGCTGAGGGATTTGTTTCAAATCCCAGTATTTGCTGGTCTCCAAACCTCTCATGTCTTTGCTAAAACCAATTTAACAATCCCAAGTACAGCTTACCCAAATAAAAGGAGATTCATTACTTTCAAACAAGAAGATGCTTATTTCAGTGGAAACTTGGTTTTGTCAGGGGGTGCAAATTGCAGCTTGTGATATCGTCTGAGAACAGTCAGGGTCTTCCTTGACATGTTGGCACACTCACTGAAGGCTGCCTGTCCTTCAGCCTCTGAGTGCTACCAGTAGTGTGCACTTCCTCAGAGGCTGGTGACCAAGGGAAGGCAACCCAAAGATTCATAAGTTGGGCTACTTCAATAGCTTCTTTTTGTTTGGTCACTTTTGCAGAAGAGTAAGCTGTCACTCAAAAGGACAGTTGGTCAGTTGTTCACTGGTGACTCTCTCTCTCTCTTCTTGATGGAGTCTCGCTCTGTTGCCCAGGCTGGAGTGCAGTGGCATGATTTCCGCTCACTGCAAGCTCCGCCTTACGGGTTCATGCCATTCTCCTGCCTCAGCCTCCCGAGTAGCTGGGACTACAGGCGCCTGCCACTACGCCCGGCTAATTTTTTTGTATTTTTTTTAGCAGAGACGGGATTTCACGCTGTTAGCCAGGATGGTCTGGATCTCCCGACCTTGTGATCTGCCCGCCTTGGCCTCCCAAGTGCTGGGATTACAGGTGTAAGCCATCACACCCGGCCGTCATCTAGGTCACTTCTAACCAGCCTTACAAAAATAACACAGCCCTAGTGTGAAGAAAGTATCTGTGGAGTAGAGTAATGCCCAGTAATTGTTTGTCGAATGGAGGCAGGGAAGTTTAAGCTGCTTGCATGAGAAAATGAGAGGAATTAGATTTTGCTGTTGAAAAGCAGGAGTAGGGGAGAAGGGTGAGAGGGAGCAGAGAAGGGAGGAGGTGGAGACTGTAAGATACGGAAGGTGGGCTGGGGACCCTGAAGATATGGAAGGGTTGTTGGGTGACACTTTATGAAGGGAGGGCCCTAACATTTAACTTGAAGGTATTTTGTTATGCTGACATTAACCACTCTTCTGTCTCCTCTCTTGAAATATAGGGGAAAGCCTACTGTACGCATGAACACTGTGCTTCGTGCATGTGTGAGGTGTGTGTGTAAGCTGTGTGTATGAGGGAGTGTGAATGTAAGAGAATGTGTGTGTGTGAGAGAGTGTACATAAAGGTTGGGAGTGTGAGAGAGTATGAGTATAGTATGTGTGTGTATGAGTGTGTGAGTACATGTGTGTAGAGGGTGAGCGTGCATGAACATGTGAGTGTACGAGTATGTGGGTGTGTGTATATATGAGTGTGCATGTATTTATGTGTGAGAACATGAGTGTAAGTGCATATGTGTGAGTGTGAGTGTATGTGTATGCAAGTGTGTATGCAAATTAAGAAAGGGCTGCGCTTTGGGTTTTAGCAGTGTGGAACAGTGATGGGAAACAGAAGTGTGAGGGGTTAGCCTCAGGGGCCTGGGGGTTGGTTTCCACTGGGATTTGAATCAATCTCATTCAAGTCCATGGGTTAAGGAAGACTTAAGTAAGCTCCCAGTCACAGGGCTGACTTACTTACAGTAAGCCAATAAAAAGGTCAGAGCACCCATGGAGGAGTCAAAAGAGGACAAGGGATCAGTTTCTCTGCATCCCAGCCCTAATTCTATATCTGTCTGTTGAATCTTGGCCAACTATTTCTCCCTCTTTGGGCCTTAGCTCCTTCCTATGTAAAATCAAGACTTTGGACCATGTATGATCTTTAAGCCCTTTTCAGCTTTAACACTCCTTTGGATAGAGTTTTAGAATTTATTTTTATCAATTTTTATGAGCCCTAGTTTCCTGGCAAATTGGGATAATAATCTGCCTAAGAGCTGTTATGAAGATCAATTGAAATCATATTTGGAAATGGACTTTGCAAACTGCAATGCATTCTAAAAATGTTAGTTCTCATTATTGCTATGATAATGTCATGATTGGGTCAATGTATTATGAAAAAACTATGTTTGAAATCATTATGTGCAAATGGAAACAAATTGTGTTTGAGTCACACTGTCTGTTTTATAAAAGGTAAAGACAGGTGCACGGAGTATACTTGCAATGCTTTGTATGCTCACCCAATGAACGGAGATGTTATTTTTCTGGGGAGGGAGGAGGCAGGAGAGTGACTGGAAGTGTGTGTCTGACAGGCAATTAATAATTCCAATAGGCACATGGTGTTATTCTGCAGGGCGCCCTGCCTCTGGTAACCCATCAATAAAATATTGGGTTCAGTTGTTTGGAGCCCATAGCTAATCTGAGAGCAACATTCTTATTTGGAAATGCTGGTTGTCACAGGCACTGGAGTGTCAGAAAAGTCTATGGATCTGGAATAAAAATGTCAGGGAAGGAAATGAATTTAAACACCCCTTCTCTTACTGCATCCAAAAGGGCAGGGTATGGCCTTGAAATCTGGGTCAGCAGTGGTTACTGTGGCCCTGGGAAAATTATCTCTCTACTTAAAGAGGAGCTCCAAACAGGGGTGTCTGTTGGGCAGGGCTCCTCTGAAAGATGTCCACTCCATTCTAGGAATGGTCCAGACCTCTGACTCATGGTTTAATCAGCAAGGGTCAAGTAAAATCTTTTGCGGTTTTTAAAGTAAACCCATGTTTCACTTTTGCTTAACTGTCACTTTTTTCATTATTAAAGTAACACATACCTATTGAAGAAAATTTTGCAAATATAGACAAGTAAAAAAGACACAGAAAATGGCAGATGTTCACTATTTCAATAAAATCACTGTGTGCTCAATAACGGTAACAAGACCGGACACAGAGGTTCATACCTATAATCCCAGCACTTTGGGAGGCTGAGGTGGGCAAATTGCTTGAGCCCAGGAGTTTGAGATCAGCCTGAGCAACATGGCAAAACCCTGTCTTTACAAAAATACAAACATTAGCTGGCCATGGTGACACGGGCCTATAGTCTCAGCTACTTAGGGTGGAGATGGGAGAATCACCTGAGCCTGGGAAGGCTGATGTTGCAGTGAGTGGTGATCTTGCCACTGCATTCCGGCCTGGGCCACAGAATGAGACCTTGTCTCAAAAGCAAAACAAAACACAACACCAGCCACAATAAGTAGTATTTGAGTGCAGCAGAAGTCCAAGCTAAAGCACTTGAAATGTATCACTGTCTGTTATCTTTAGGGCAGCCTAATGAAGTGCTGTGGGCTGACAATCTTGTATCCACAAGTTCAAAATGCAAAGAGTTCTGAAAGCTAAAGTTTGTTTTGTGACTAATTTGGGAGCAAAACACGAGTCCTGTTTAGAGACATTAGTTATGCTACTTAGTGTAAATAGTTATTTATTTACAACATTATTAACAGGCTTAATTATTGTACACTGCCTCAGGCCCCGGAGATGTTTCCTAGTACGGGGAAATCTTGGAAATAATGTGGGTTTGGTTCCAGATCAATACAATAAAGCATATATTACAATAAAGTGAATCATGCACATTTTTTGGTTTTCTAGTGCATATAAAAGTTATGTTTATACTATACCATAGTCTATAAAGTTTGCAATAACATTTTGTCTAAAAAAAAATGTACCTACCTTAATTAAACATACTTTATTGTGGCTGGGCACAGTAGCTCATGCCTGTAATCCCAGCACTTTGGAAGGCCGAGGCGTGTGGATCACCTGAGGTCAGGAGTTTGAGACCAGCCTGGCCAACATGGCAAAACCCCATCTCTACTAAAAATACAAAAAAATTAGCTGGGCATGATGACACATGCCTGTAGTCCCAGCTACTCAGGCGGCTGAGGCAGGAGAATTGCTTGAACCTCGGAGATGGTGGTTGCAGTGAGCCAGGATTGTGCCATTGCACTCCAACCTGGGTGACAGAGTGAGACTCCATCTCAAGAAAAAAAACCTCAACTTTATTGCTCAAAAATTGCTAACAATCACCTGAGCCTTCAGTGAGCCGTAATCGTTCTGCTGGTGGAGGGTCTTGCCTTGATGTTGACGGCTGCTGACTGATCAAGGTCGTGATTGCTGACAGTTGGGGTGGCTATGGCAGTTTCTTATTTATGCTAAATCCTTTGCTGTCATTTCAACAATATTCACAACATCTTCACCAGGAATAGATTCCATTTCCAGAAACCACTTTCTTTAATCATCCATAAGAAGCAGCTTCTCATCCGTTGAAGTTTTATCATGAGATTGCAGCAATTCAGTCACATCTTCAGGCTCCACTTCTAATTCTAGTTCTCTTGCTATTTTCATCACATCTGAAGTTCTGGCCTCCTCTGAATTCTTGAACCCTTCAAAATCATCCATGAGATTTGGATTCAGCTTCTCCCAAACTCCTGTTAATATCAATATTTTGACCTTCTGTCATGAATCATGAATGTTCTTAATGGCTTCTAGAAGGGTGAATCATTTCCAGGACATTTTCAAGTTATTTTGCTGGGATTCCTTGGAGGAATCACTATCTATGGTGGCTACAGCCTCATGAAATATATGTATTAAATAATAATACTTGAAAATAGAAATTACTCCCTGATCCATGGGTTGCAGAATGTATGTTGTGTAAGAAGGCACTAAAACAACATTAATCTCCTTGCACATCTTCTTCAGCATTCTTGGGTGACCAGGTGCCTTGTTCAATGAACAGTAATATTTTGAAAGGAATCTTGTTTTCTGAGCAATAGGTCTCAATAGTGCTCTTAAAATATTCAGTAAGTCATGCTGTAAACAGATGTGCTGTCGTCCAGGCTTTGTTATTCCATTTATAGAAGACAGGCAGAGTGATTTAGCATAATTCTTAAGGGCCCTAGGATTTTCACAATGGTAAATACGTACTGGCTTTAAATTCAAGTCACTAGTTGCATTAGTTCCTAACAAGAGAATCAGATGGTCCCTTGAAGCTTTAAAGCCAGGCATTGACTTCTCTCTCACTATGAAAGTCCTAGTTGTTATCTACTTCCAAAATAAGGCTGTTTCTTCTACATTGAAAATCTGCTATTTAGGGTAGTCGCCTTCATCAGTGATTTTAACTAGATTTTCTGGATGACTTGCTGCCACTTCTGTATCAGGATTTGCTGCTTCATCTTCCTTTTTTCTGTTATGGAGATGGCTTCTTTCCTTAAACCTCAGGAACCAATTTCTGCTAGCTTCAAACTTTCTTCTGTAGCCTTCTCATCCCTCTCATCCCTCAGAGAATTACAGAGAGTTAGGGTCTTGCTCTGGATTAGGTTTTTGCTTAAAGAAATATTGTAGCTGGTTTGATATTCTATTTAGACCACTAAAGCTTTCTCTATATCAGCAATAGGGCTCTTTCACTTATTTATTTTTTATCATTCCTCTGTTCACTGGAGCAGCACTTTTAACTTTCTTCAATAATGTTTCCTTTGCACTCATGACTTGGCTGTTTGGTGCAAGAGGGCTAGATTTCAGCCTTTCTTGGATTTAGATGTGTCATCCTCACTAAGCTTAATTATTTCTAGCTTTTGATTTAAAATGAGAGGTGTGAGGCTCTGTTATGGTTTGACTGTGTTTCCATCCAAATCTTATCTTGAATTGTAACTTCCATAATTCCCACGTGTTGTGGGAGGAACCTGATGGGAGGTGATTGAATCATGGGGGTGGATCTTTCCTGCGCTGTTCTCTTGATAGTGAATGAGTCTCATGAGATCTGATGGTTTTAAAAATGGGAGGTTCCCTACACAAGCTTTCCATTTGCCTGCCACCATCCATATAAGATATGACTCCATAAAACCTCTTGCTTTTGTAAATTGCCCTGTCTCAGGTATTTCTTTATCAGCAGCATGAAAATGGACTAATACACTAAATAGTTACCAGTAGAGTGGAGTGCTGCTGAGAAGAGGCCCAAAACATGGAAGTGACTTTGGAACTGGGTAACAGACAGAAGTTGAAACAGTTTAGAGGGCTCAGAAGAAGACAGGAACTTCCTAGACGCTTGTTGAAGTTCTAGACACTTGTTGGAGCTTCCTAGACACTTGTTGAATGGCTTTGATGAAAATGCTGATAGTAATGTGAACAATAAAGTCCATGCTGAGGTGATCTTAGATGGAGATGAGGAACTTGTTGGGAACTGGAGCAAAGGTGATTCTTGTTATGTTTTAGCAAAGATGCTGGCAGCATTTTGTCCCTGTCCTAGAGATTTGTGGAACTTTGAACTTGAGAGAGCTGATTTAGGGTATTTGGTGGAAGAAATTTCTAAGCAGCAAAGCATTCAAGAGGTGATGTGGGTTCTGTTAAAGGCATTCAGCTTTATAAGGGAAGCAGAGCATACAGGTTCAGAAAATTTGCAGCCTGACATTGTGACAGAAAAAAAGGCCCATTTTCTGAGGAGAAATTCAAGCCACCTGCAGAAATTTGCATAAGTAATGAGGATCCAAATATTAATCCCCAAGACAATGGGGAAAATGTCTTCAGGGCATTGCAGAGGTCTTCACAGCAGCTCCCTCCATCACAGGCCCAGAGGCCTAGGAGGAAAAAATTGTTTTGTGGGCCAGGCCCATGGTTCCCATGCTGTGTGCTGTATAGGGACTTGGTGCCCTGCATCTCCACCACTCCAGCCATGACTAAATGGGGCCAAGATACAGCTCAGGCCATGGCTTCAGAGGGTGCAAGCCTCAAGCCTTGGCAGCTTCCATGTGGCATTGAGTCTGTGGGTGCACAAAAGTCAAGAATTGAGGTTTGGGAAACTGCCTACATTTCAGAGGATGTATGGAAATGCCTGGATGTCCAGGCAGAAGTTTGCTGCAGGAGTGGGGCTTTCATGGAGAACCTCTGCTAGGGCAGTGCAGGAGGGAAATGTGGGGTTGGAGCCCCCACACAGAGTCCCTACTGGGACACCACCTAGTGGAGCTGTGAGAAGAGGACCACCATTCTCCAGACCCCAGAATAGTAGATCCACTGACAGTTTGCACTGTGTGCCTGGAAAAGCCACAGATACTCAACACCAGCCTCCCTACAGGAGGGAGGCTGTACCTTGCAGAGCCACAGGGACAGAGTTGCCCAACACCATGGGAACCCACCTCTTGCATCAATGTGACCTGGACATGAGATATGGAATCAAAGGAGATCATTTTGAAGCTTTAAAATTTGACTGCCCTGCTGGATTTTGGACTTGCATGGGCCTGTAGCCTTTTTGTTTTGGCCAATTTCTCTAATTTGGAATGGCTGTATTTACCCAATGCCTATGCCCCATTGTGTCTAAGAACTAACTAACTTGCTTTCAGTTTTACAGGCTCATAGGTGGAAGAGACTTGCCTTGTCTCAAATGAAACATTGGATGGTGGACTTTTGAGTAAATGCTAAAATCAGTTAAGACTTTGGGGGACTGTTGGGAAGGCACGATTAGTTTTGAAATGTGAGGACATGAGATTTGGGAGGGGTTAGGTGTGGAATGATATAGTTTGGGTGTTTCCTCACCCAAATATCATCTTGAATTGTAACTCCCACAATTCCCACATCATGGGAGGAACCCAGTGGGAGGTGATTGAATTATGGGAATGGGTCTTTTCTGTGCTGTTCTCCTTCATAGTGAATGAGTCTCATAAGATCTGATGGTTTTAAAAATGGGAGTTTCCCTGAACAAGCTCCCTCTTTGCCTGCTGCCATCCAGGTAAGATGTGACTTGCTCCTCCTTGCCTTCCACCATGATTGTGAGGCCTCCCTAGCCCTGCAGAACTCTAAGTCCATGAAACCTCTTTATTTTGCAAATTGCCCAGTCTTGGGTATGTCTTTATCAGCAGCATGAAAATGAATTAATACAGGTTCTTGAATTCTTAGAGGCCATTGTAGGATTATTAATTGGGCTAATTTCAGTCTTGTTGTGTCTCAGGAAATAGGGAGACCCAAGAAGAGACAGCAAGATTGGGGAATGGCTGGTCAGTGGAGCAGCCAGAGGACACAGGACATTTATCAGTTAAATTTGCCATCTTATATGGGTGCAGTTTGTGGCACCCCAAAAAGAATACATGGTGACATTAAAGATCACTGGCCACAGATAACCATAACACATATAATAATAATGAAAATGTTTGAAATATGGCAAGTGTCTCTAAAATGTGACACAGAGACACAAAGGAAGCACATGCATTGGAAAAATGACTGTGATAGACTTGCTTGAGGCAGGGTTGCCACAAACCTTCAATTTGTAAAAAAAACGCAGTATCTGTGAAATACATAAAGTGAAGTGAAATAAAATGATATATTCCTGTATATGATATGTTTCCCATACTTTTCAAGTCTTAAAACTTCGGGATTCTAAATCACAACAGCTTCCTTTCTGATGCGCAGGTGGTAGGAAAAGAGTGGGGCACACAGAGGTCCTGCTGCATGCCCAGCATCAAACAGCTGGTAAGTGATAGATATAGGATTCAAACCAAGGCCTGTGCACCTCAAGAAACTGCCTCTGAATGGTTAGCCCAGTACTTCCTGACCTTTTTCATATCACAGGACAAAAAGAAAATAAAAATTGTTGTTTAACCCATTGGGGGAAGAGGATGAAGCTGTTTGGGATCAGGACAAGTGGCCCCAGGCTGTCTGAATGGCTGTCATTCCTGTAAAATGGAGATGACAACATAGTTGTAACTTCCAGTGGAAAGCAGCTACAGTCCCACGGTTCCTAAAGAAGAAAGGAAGTGGTGAAACTGGTGTGGGGGCATTTCCGAGCTCAAGGTGACCCACATGGCTTTATGTGATGGCAGATTGGGAGGCAGCAACTCCTCAAACCCAGTCCTTGAATGAAAGCTGCAGATACACTTGCCCATTCTCTAGGCAAGGCTGTGCTTGTCTCATGGGCGACTGTGCTTTTCCTACACAGACTGATGAATGGTGGAGGACCCACCTGAATCAGCTCCCAGAAGAGTAAGTCAAGAATACAGAGCTGTTGAGAAAGCCTCAACTAAACCTTATTGAATTTCTCCTTGTATTTCAGCATTTTGGGAACCATTACCTAGGCATGTATTTATCCTTGACATTTCTAAAATCAAACCCCACATCTCACAGGCATAGTTCAGAGATGGAAAAGGTAAGATTGATATCCCTGTCTAAAATACTATACCAGGTTTCCCAGAAACCACTTGATTTCAGGTTCTTTTAGTAAATGAGCTGAATGGACCAAAAAAGTGGGTAAACAGAAACGTACTTCTAATTCAGGAAGACCATGTGTCTTCATGGCCCCCTCTAGACTCATGCAGGGCCCAAGAGGCTTGTTTTCTTAGCTATTCAACCACAAGCCAGTTTATGGCTCTGTCTCTTGTCCTTTTACCTTAGTATGGAAAGACTACAACTGCTGGTGCCAATGAATGTGCTGATCTAGAGGGAAGGGACTCAATGTTTTGGTGCTGGATGAATTGGAGTAGAGGCCAGATGCCTACTTGATGGGCTCCTTGGCAATCTGATGGGAATTCTCAGCATCATCATGTCCCCTTGCTCCTCTCTTTCCTAGAGTCCTGAATGAAGTCACACCTCCCAGACCCAGGATGGAGTGTCCACCTCCTCCCTATGTTGTATCTTGAGGTTTGACATCGAGTCATGAACAGGTTCTGGGTGAAGCCTTACTTCACCCAGTAACCCCACTGTCACCCCCAAATTGGTGGCATCCACATGCCTGATGGTTCTTACCTTAGTTTCTGCCTAGTTATCTTGCCTAGGGCCAAATTCTTTTAGTCCAGGGACTTTGTCCTGAGTCCTAGCTCAGGGTTTAGAAACGAAGCCTTTCCCTACTAGCCTCTCTTCTTGAGGGTGGATCCAGCTCACCATGGCTTGTCTGCTTATTGGAGTCTCTGCTGATACTGGCTGTGGCTTTGAGATGGGCTTTATGCTCTGGGGTAGATCAAAGCTTGATGATCCACATCAAGTTTTCTGTTTTTTAGATACTGTGCCTTCACAGCCTAACTACCTTTTGGAGACCAGCCTTTTTGCTAGCTTTGTTTGCCAAGCCTCGACCTACCTGAGCTCAGCTCCCCACCTGCATCTGGTGGTTCCAAGTCTCAGCAGGCATAAAGCTTTACTTTGTTTAAATGTCCTCAGTCTGTTGGACTGAACAACCCATGGGGCTTTCCTGACCTGGGATCCTCTGAGTCTATGAAGATTGTAACAGCCTCTGGCATTGGTAGACAGCTTTACAGTATGCTAAGGCTTTTTGCGCGTCATCTTCACATTCCATTGGGGCCTTGCACGAATTTGGAGTGGGGATACTTCTTTAATGTGTATATAGTTTCCTAGAGCAAACAGCATCCCAAATGTGGTTCAAAGTTCAAGGTTTAGCTGAACCTCAGTTCCCTCTCTGCTTTGTGCTTCAAGAGAAGACAGCTTTACTTCTAACATTAGGGTCCCACTTGAGATACCTCAGGTAGGTGTTTTTTTGAGGGTATATCTCCTGTGGGTTTGTTACCTGGGGCTAAGTTTCTTTTAAATGGGATGGTGTTCAGAGTCAAGTGTTTAGAGAATAATTGGGATTTTGTTATTTTCATTCAATTACTTAAACCTTGTACCTCCAACATAGTGCTTATCAGAATAGCTTAGTGCTTATAAACATGGACTCTGGGCTCAGAAAGACTCAGGTACCTGTGGCATAGGCAATTCCATTTCACTTTTCCTTTTGGTAATGGAACACAGGAATAATCCATTCCCTAACTTCCCCCGCAGTGAAGTGGGACAGAAAGATGATGTATGCCTGGTAGCTAAGACCTTTTAAGTAATTCTCGTTTCTTTCCCTTTTTTCTCCTCGGTTGGCTGGATAGAGAGGAACAAGAAGAGAACTCCAATGCAGAAGGAGGTTAGGCCCCCCCAAAAAATTTCATGGGAGACCCCTTGACACATATCCAATAGAACAAGAGCAAGAAATACATCTTTTATTGTGTTTTAGCCACTAAGATTGGGAGTTATTTGTTATGGCAGTTGGCTTTTATTGAATAATACAGTTATGAGGCTAGTTCTATAATTAACTACATGGCCTTGGCCAAATCCTTGAATTTTTCTGGGCCTTCTCATCTGTATGAAATTTTCCTGGCAGTCTTGTGGTCATAAGCACGTAGGTGTCTTCCAGGAAACAGTGTGCTTGCCCACAGTAACTCACTTACCCATTGTCTTTCTCACTGTTCCTCCAATGTACTGGACTTGATCTGGGCTTTTGCACTTGCTGTTACTTTTCTTATGAAACTTTTCTCTCAGGTCTTATGGATCACCTCTTTCTCATTATTTAGGGCCAATGTTTGACATCACATCTTCATAAAAGCCTTTCCTGGTGACTCAGTTAAATCAGCATCCCTATCCCATTCTTCATCCCAAGTGGCCAACTTAATTTTCTTTGTTGCCTCTACTTCTATCTGAAAGCAGATTATTTATGTATTGGTTAATAAGAATATTATATATTATTCCCCAACCAGAAGGTTAGCTCTATAAGGGAAACACTTTTGCTAGGATTTCCCTGGAGCATAGGACAGTCATAGGAACATTGTAGGTGCTCAGCAAATACTGATGAATGTGCAGGTCAAATGCTGTTAGGATTACAGGAGGTAATTATGTAAAAAATTTGGCACTTGACCTGGTACATGGCAAGTGCTCAAAAATAGCAGATGGTGGTGAGTATCTGATTGTATGGAATTTCTGTTCACTTCACATGTCCCTATTTTCCACCTAGTTGTAAGTCTCTCAAACTCTCAAAGTCAGAAACTAGATCTCATTTATCTTTGCTTCCCAATGAACCTTGTACACAAGAGGTGACCAATAAATATTTGTGAAGGGAACATTTGAAGAGAACCTCAAATTGTGTCCTTGATCTGGTACATTCAAAGACCAACGAAACCATCCTTGTTCTAAAAAAAAGTAAACCTTTTTATTAGTATATTTATTTTATATATAAAAGAAATACAAAAAAAAGAAACACAAAGAAAATGCTTTTATGGCAAATCAGATTTGTCGGTGCCTTCAGCTTGGGCTCCAGGCTCCGTGCCGCTGGGTGACAACAAAGTCCGCCGGTTATAATGACCCTTGATGATTCCCGTGTTGTTGTTCTCATTGAGTAGCTGCTTCTGCCTTTGCCTATTGAGGGACTGGACAAGTCCCAGGACAACCGCAGCCAGGGAGTACTGCCCAGGCAGTCTTCTTGGGGGCAAGATGAATGGGTTGGGTTGGACTCTTCCCAGGAGAAAGTACGTTTTGATTTTTCCTTCCTGTTCACTGATGCCCTTCACATAGATCTCCCCTCGGTAATCAAAGGCAAAGCCCTGGTCCTTCAGGATGAGATAGGTCTCCTCTGGGACTTGGATCCGGCCACTAACCCCTGTGCTGTCCATTCGGCTTGCCAGGTTCACAGTTTTGCCCCAAATGTCATACTGTGGTTTCTTAGCGCCGATAACGCCAGCTACCACTGAGCCATGGCTGATGCCTAGGGGGTGAACCAAAGGAGCAAGAAGTCAGAGGCAGAAGAGGTACACTGGGGGGTGTCAGAGGGAGAAGAGGGACATTGGGGTGTCTAGACCCCTCCCTGGGATAGTGATCATTATGTGTGAGGTCTCTGTGGATGAACGGGACATCCAGATCCTGCCCCCAGTCACTTATTAGATTACCTATTTGGACCTCACTTTTCTCATCAATAGACTGGAAATAATTAAAGGAATATTTAGTGAGATAATATAAATAAAACCACTGTGGCATAGTGCCTGGCAACCAGTGAGTGTTCAATTGAATATAATTATTATTTTCATATGAACATTGACTTGTCTCAGTCCGTGGGATGATCAGAGCATGGACCAGAAGTCAGGACCCTGGGATCTCCTGCTTCTACTGACATAGTGCTCCTTTTTCCTCTCTGTTTTAGCCCAGGTCCTCAGTATCATTCCCTTGGTCCATGGCGATGGCTTTCTAACTGTCCTCCCTGTCTCCTCCCTTGTCCCCTTGAGCTCATCCTCCATACTGCTGCAGAAGCGGGAGGGCTCTTTCTGATCAAGTTGCACATCTGATCAAGTTATGACTCACTTAAATATCTTCCAGGGCTCCTTTCACTTACAGGATAAAGCTAATGATCCTTAGAATCACAATCAAGAACTTCTCTCACATAGCTTTTGCCTGATTTTCCAGCCTGATTTATCCCACTCTCTTCCTTACTGCTGCATTATAGCCACACTGAACTGCTGGAGTTTTCCTAATCTTCCAGCCAGTTACCCACCTTTGTGCCTTTGTCCTGACTTTCTCCCTGCTTGGGCTATTACTTCCCCACACTTCCACAGTTTATCTGGTAAATACTTTTAAAGACAGTTTCAGTGCCTCCTTTGCTAGGAAACACAGAATTCTAGAAATGGTAGCATTTCACCAAACATGTTAGTGGGCATGTATGTCTCCAATAGACAGAATTATTTCATTCTACAAACATTGACTAGGCACTTGCTATGAGCCAGGTACAGTCCTAGGCATTGGGGATATGGTGGGAAAGGAAAGAAATACAGCCCTGGTCCCCATGGAATTTACCTTCTACTGGGGAGAGATAGAAAATAATTTTACAAATGTAATGTAATATTAATGAGTGATTAGGACTACAAAGAAAAATCCATGTAGGTAAAAGAATGGAGAAAGATGGAAGAGAGTATATTTTGGAGTAAGGGGGTTAGCAAAGACCTTGTTGAGCAGAGATTTGAAGAAAGTGGTGGGAATAGCCATGCAGGTATCTGGATAAGATTATTCCAAGCCGAGGCAAAAGCAAGACACACATACACACTGATATAATTGACTGGAAATTTGAAAATCTCACTCTATAGAGTACATGAGAATCACAATGATAGTTAGCTCTTTAAAATTTGCAGAGAACTTTGACAGCCAATATCCCATTTGATTCTCGTATTATTATTGTGAGGTAGGGAGGCAGAGGAGGTAATAATTTAACACCCAGCTTACATAGGAGGAAACGGAGACACGGAAGGTTTAAATGATTCACCCAAAGTCATACAGCTGGTTACAGCAGACCCAAAACACAAATTGAGATGCTTAATTCAGTTGGGAAGTTAATTTTCCAACCTCTGAGATCAGTGAAACTATACTAGGAGTATAATATGTCATGACAAGGGTTGACCCTGATTTGGCAACATCTTCAGAATTTACTTGGAATATCTCTCTTCAGCATTATGGTTCCCTTTTTATTCCCGGTCCAATTGTGTAGTCAACAATTTCAGAAATGACATTGATAAGATTGATGGAAGCTGTGGGAACAAGCCTTGAACATCCCATCCATAGATCAAAAACAAAATATAAGCCCTTTAATGCAAAGAACAAAGACATATGGCATTCCTTAGATCTGACAAGTCAGGTATTGGTATCTCTTGACCTCTTTTTCTTAAAAGCTGCTAAGGTAGAAGCAGATAAAGTAAAATGGCATATCAGCCAGAAGATGTCTACAATGTGAGAACTGTAGCAAAAGTTATTTTAAACTGCACTCTGGCAGCCAAAATGTCATTGTCTCAGAGTTAGGAAATGCTGGAGCTGCTGCTGGTGTGACTGTTTGGCTGTGTGATCTTAGGCTAGTTACTCCCTTTTTCTACGCCCATGTTTACTCATCTACAAAATGAGAATGTGGACTAGACGGGGGGTTTTCAGACTGCATTTTAGGAGATCATTGAGGCTCAGTAGAGATGTGGAAGGAATGGCAAATTATAAAGGATTATTATTGATTGCAGTGATTATTGTTATGTTGTTGCTTTGCACAATGGTGTCTTTAAGCCCAAAGAAAGGGTGAGCTTTGTAGCTGAGTAAAGCCTGTCCCTGGAAATATATTATCTGCCATCCCCAGGAGTAGAATCCTGCTTTTGTCTGAAGGAATTATCCTGAAGACCCTGAGAGCAATACAATGACCACAAGCATTGAGCTACCCAGGAGTCAGAATTAAATGACTAATTAGTCAGCTACATCTCTATGCACGACCTTGCATGGGCGGGCAAGTTGGAAGAGAGTTTCACAATCGTCTAGCATTTGCCAAAGGCTGGCTGCTTTGTATTTCTGCACACAAGCCAGTATCCTACTCTTGTTTCCAGCATCTTGACTGAGAGGAAACTAAGAAAAGACCTGAGCTGACCCTGTCCCTATCCTTGGCAGGGTCATGCTAGGTCTATTGCATTCTGCAGGAAAAAGCTTCCCTGGATTGGTGCCCAAGGCAGGGGAGGGTCTGTCGGAGCAAGGTCAGCTGGCTCTATCAGGCCCCACCTGCAGCTGCTACTCACCAATCCGGAGTTCAAAATTGTTGAATGAATGCTTGTTGATCTCCTGTATGCTTTCTGTCAGGGCGAGTGAGAAGTCAGCCAGAGCGCACAAATGTCCCCACTTGTCTTCACATTGCTGAAGCAAACATGAGGAGAAGAATTCATTTAATGTGGAATGTGGGGAACATTAACATTTCTGCAGCAGGGGCTTTACATCCTAACCCAACCCTACCTGCACATCCCTTAAAGGAAATAATCATGTGGGTGAATCCCTCTACCCTCAAGTCACCGGTATCTCAGAACATGGGAAGACATGATATTTGCTTGCAAGAGTGTAGTATATGTGGGTCATTGTGTTCCTTCGTCCACATCTACACCTGTCTGTTCAGGTTGATGTAGCATCAATTCCTGAGTGTATGCTCACTGGCGTGTGTGTGAATGGGTGTGAGTGTATGTGTGTATGTGAGTGTGTGTTGGGTGGGTGTGTGGGTATGTGTATGTGCTCTGTGTATGTGTAGCTTTTCCAATCTAAGAACTATTTCCTTTGAATTGCTCACAGTGTGTGTTTAAGGGATACATTTGCTTACAAAACTCCTAAGAGAAGTGCTGCATAAGCCTCTGGGCCTCTCTGAACCTCAGTTTCCAAATCTATAAAATGGGGATAAGCATACTTGTCCTTCCTACTTCGTAGGTATTGAATGACATTTTTTATATGAGAGAACTTTGTGCCCCTGTAGAACAGAGGTTAGCAAATAGTTTCAATAAAGGCCAGATAGCCAATATTTTAAGCTTTGTGAACCATATGGTCTTTGTTGTGACCCTCAACATTGCATTTTAGCTTGAAAGGAGGAATAGGCAAAATAGAAATGAATGGGCATGACTGTGTTCCAATGAAGTTTTATTTATAAAAACAGAGGGTGGGCCAGATTTGACCTGTGGGCTGTAGTTTTCTGATCCCTGCTGCACACATACCAAACAATAACCAGCCTGAGTTTCGTCCCAGATAGTCACTCTTGAAGTATTTTGTTGGTTTTAGTTGGAAAAAAGCATAGGAAGGATTGGAAGAAATTGATGAGAATTCCATTTCCCCAAGTATCTGGACTCATATTCATTTAACACTAACTGAGGACTTTACTAAATGCAAGGCTTTGCTTGGGGAGCATGACATTATCTAAGATAATTCATCCATTAACCCTGGAAGGTAGACAGTGTTGCTATTTAACACCAGTGCCTGGAACACAGTCAACACTCCAAAAAGCAGCAGCTAGCATTATTATTATGTAAGACTTTTGAAAGACAAAATAAAGATAAGAAAAAAGAGGCAACTATTAGGGGTTTAGTAAGATCCACAATGAAATCACAATAGGGTATTTCTTGGCTCTTGATTTTGTTCAAGGGAACAATGAGGTTCAGAACAAAGCCTAGAAGTTTCTCAAAAAAGCAGCATGTCTTCATCTGGTAGACTCTACTTACCTTGGGGGCAAATCCACATCACATAACTATTACAATCCAGTCCATTAGATTTTCTCCCTATCTTTCCCCAAGGATCTTGGCGACAGAGGCTTCACCACCGTCGGTGACACGACAACAGCAAGACCCCTGCATTGCGTTGTGACTGAGTTCAAAGAGTCTTTTACCTGTTTTTCAGGAGATAGGCCTGACACGGCCATGTAGGTGCTGCCAATGGTCTTAATCTTTTCAATGTCTTGAAATCGGTCTTCACCAAGCAACTGAAAGAGAGCCAGGCAATGGTGTTAGCCCTGGTGTTTATTCTTCCAGCAGCCCGGGGCTCCTGAAAACAGACCCTTGGCTCACAATGAGCTACCTCTGATGGTTCAGCATCCTCAAGTTATCTGCTTTTCTCTCTGAGAATCATGCTTTCAGCCAGTCACATATATTTGATGAGCACTTGCTAAGGGTCAGGAGTGGAGATGGGTGTTGCCTGGTACTCTTTAAGAGGTAGGTCTGCCCCTTCACATGTAAGTCAGATCCTGTCTCTGCTCTGTGCAAAACCCTGCTATGGCTTCCTGTTTTACTCAAGGTCAAAGCCAGTCTTCAATGTGACTTGCAAAACTTGCCAAGACCTGTCCCCTCTCTTTTTGTCTCCCTCTCTCACTCTGCTCCAGCTGCACTGATCTCCTTTGCCCTTTGCCACACTGACCTGAGAACAAGCCAAGCCTGCTTCAGCCTCAGGACTTCTGCACCTGTTGTTCCCTTGCTGAGCTACTCTTCCTTCGGACAACTGCATGGCTTACTCCCTCACCTCCTACAGGTCTTTCTTCAAATCCCATCTTTGCAGTGCAGTCTTCTTGACCACCATATTTAAAATTGAACACAGCATCCCATCCCCACATACATATTCTTTCTTCCTTCCCCACATACATATTCTTATCTTCCTTCCCTGTTTTACCTTCTCTCCTTAGCACTTATCCCTGATATTGCTTATTTATTGTCCTCTTCCTCATGGGAATGTAATATTCCTGGAGCACATATTTTCCCCTGTTGTGTTTACTACTCAGCACCTGGTCAGAGTGTAGAGATGAATGAATGAGTGAATGATTAAATGAAAGAATGGGTACAATCCTAGGACATTTCCTCTACCTTTACCTGCGGTTTGGGTTTTAATGCTAAGAGAGGGGAACCTTGGTGTCTTATTAGCAACGGTGGTAGGCAGAATAATGCTTCCTGAACCTAGACCCCAAAGATGCCCGTGTCTTAATTCCTGGAACCTGTGCATATGTCACTTTACATGGCAAAAGGGACTTGGCAGGTGTGATAAGGCAAAGGATCTTGAGGTGGGGAGGTTTCCTGGATTATCTGGATGGGCTCGATCTAATCACAAGGTCATTATAAGTGAAAGAGGGAGGCAGGACAATCAGAGAAGGAGTTGTTATGGTGGAAGAAGAAGTCTGAGTGACCTGATTGCTTGCTTTGCAGATGGAGGGAGAAGGCAATGAATCAACAAATGCAGGTAGTCTCTAGAAGCAAGAAAAGGCAAAGAAACAGATTCTCCCCTAGAGCTTCTGGAAGGAGCACAGCCCTGTAAGATTCATTTTGGATTTCTGACCTCCAAACAGTAAGATTATAGATTTCTGTTGTTTCAAGCCACTAAATTTGTAGTCATTTGTTATAGCAGCAGTAGCAAACTAATACAATCACTATTCATTGAGTTCTTATATGTTGGATAAACAAGATACATGAGCTCTACCAACCCAAGTACAGAGGTCAGATGTTAAAAACAAATACACAAAACATGCCCTAGTTCAATTTTAATAGAGTTTATGTTGGAAATATACAGGGTAGAGGGATGAGGAGATCAGGCCATTTTGATCTAATCTGGAGAATCTTGGAAGGGATCCCTCAGCAAGTGATTTCCAGCTTCAGTTCTAAAGGGTGGGGAGGGGTTTTTCTAGCAGTGAGTGAATGAATTTGTGTGTGTTGGGGAAGCTGGGGTCATGGTAAGGGGAACATCCAGAAATAGGGGTCAGCATAGATGAGGTCTGGAGGTTGGGGAGAATGCACAGAAGGTCCACAGAGTGAAGAAGAGGCCAGTTTGGCCACGGTGTGGTAAGCCAGGCTTTAAGTTGAAGGAAAGGAAATTCCTTTGAATTTCCCCAAAGTAATCTCTCGATGATGTAGTTTCCAGATCTATAGTACTCTGTTTACACGTTCACGCCCTTTCCCAAATTCTTGGGAACAGCATGGGCCAACGACTAGAACATGGTTCTGTGTGGTTCAGCACAGCTGGGTTGGGACTCCTCTGCTTTTACACTACATACTTTTGGGCTCAAAGTCAAAACTAAACAGGAATAAATCCTGTTCTCATGAAGCTTATACTCTATTGTGGGTGAAGAACAATCAAAAAGAAATTTTATGGCAGGCTGTATGCTGATGGGAAAGATCTAGCAGAGAGGGTGATGGATGGAGTCGGGGACAAAGACAGAATAGCTGCAGCAGCATGCCTAGGTGACAAGGGATGGGACCTATGCATGCCTGTGGGGCTCGGCCCTCACCAGGAGCCCTGAGAGTTCCTCCCCATTCCTGGAGAGAAGGCACATGTGTGCACACAGGGGCAGGTGCAGGTAAGTGGAGAGGGCTGGAGAAGTGCCTGGAGAAGACAGGAAAAGTGTGCTGACCTCTGGTTTAAGAAATTGCTTTTGACATACTGATTTAAAGGCAGGAACTAGCTCTAGCCTTCCTCTTACATGTTGTCTGCCCAGGGGCTATGGCGTAGGTATTTCTCGGTTTCAAGGAGAAAGTACCTGAGACTTGGTGATGGAGCTGGCTCACCTCCAAGGCTGCATAGGGCACAGTTTTAACCTCACATCTGGAGTGAGCCTTTGGCAGGAGATTATAGTGCACACCTGCTTCTCCAGGCACTTCTACAGCTCACTCTACTTACCTGCACCTGTGTGCACACATGTGCCTCTCTCCAGGTGTGGGGAGAAACTCTCAGTGCTCCTGCTGAGGGCCGAGCCCCACAGGTATTCACAGGCTACATCCCTTGTAGGCATGCTGCTCCAGCATTCTCCTTTGTCCCTGACTCCATCCATCTCACCCTCTCTGCCAGATCTTTCCCATCGGCATACAGCCTGCTATGAAATTTCTTATCCTACACAAGTATTTCTTGACATCGTTTTCCTTTCTACTTGTCTCCTGTACAACTTCTGAAAAGAGTTGTCTAGACTGATTGCTTCCAATTTCCTCCTCCTCATTTTTTCCTAAGCCCAGTCTTGCCATGCCACTGAAACTGCTCCTGTCCAGGTCCCGGAGGCCCTCCATGTCCCATGCTGCTTGCTGTCCTCAGCCTCACTTCTCTTGGTCTACCAGCAGCACTGGAGTGAAGTGATGAGATCTTGGCTCACTGCAACCTCCACTTTCTGGGTTCAAGTGGTTCCCCTGCCTCAGCCTCCTGAGTAGCTGGGATCACAGGTGCCCACCACCACGCCTGGCTCATTTTTTGTATTTTTAGTAGAGATCGGATTTCACTATGTTGACTGGGCTGGTCTCGAACTCCTGACCTCGTGATCCACCCGCCTCGGCCTCCCAAAGTGCTGGGATTACAGGTGTGAGCCACAGCGGCCGGCCTCTGTTGTTTTAAGACACCAAATGTGTGGTACTTTGTTACAGCCACACTAGAACAAACACACATAATAATAAAATGAACATTTAATGATCATAATCATGTGCCAAGTGTATTAGTATGCTCAAGCAGCCATAATCAAAACAACTTAAACAACAGAAACTCATTTCTCACAGCACATGAGTTTTGGGGAGGAGATGCTATTCAGTCCATCGCGTCAAATACAGTCTTAAGTGCTTTTTAATCTTTGCATTTAACTTACAATGACCCTACTGTATCTCATTTTGTAGATGGGAAAACTGATGTGCATAGAGGGATTAAATAACTTGCTTAAGGACACAGAGTGAGAAAACAGCTAAATTACATACATTTAAAGCTCTTGCAGGTAACCATTAGATTAAAAATTCCAGGCTAGGGATGGTGGCTCACATCTGGAATCATAGCACTTTGGGAGGCTGAGGCAGGCAGATCACTTGAGGTCAGGAGTTCGAGACCAACCTGGCCTATGTGGTGAAACCCCCATCTCTACTAAAAATAAAAACTCCACAGTAGCTCATATTTTTAAAAATATTCAAAGCATAAATTAAACATTTTAAAGAGATTAAAAAGTAGACTGGAAGAGGGGATGTCCGCATATATTGGGCACAGAACTAGGGGCTCTGCCTCCAGTGATCATCTGTTTCTCTGAGTGGCACTTTGAGCTTAATATTCTCAGATCCATTTTGCAGATGAATCAGCAGAGGCTCCATGTGGTAAAATAATGTGTCCCAAGGTCCCAGGGTGAGAGAGGGGAGACAGGACCACACATAATTTTCAGGGCTCAGTGCAAAATGAAAAATGTGGAACACCTTTTTCAAAAATTAAGATGTCCACGAGAGCAACAGCAGAACATCAAAACAAATGTGGGTCCCTTTTGTGACTGCACAGGCTGCACGCTTGTGAAGCTGGTCCCGAGTGGGAGAGCTAGGATCAAACTCAAACCTCACTGATTCCCAAGTCTAAACTTTGTCTTCTTATTCCCACTCTTAGAAGACATTTAGATGCAATTTCTGATTTTCTCGCCTTTGCTTCCATTTAAGACTGTAATATCCTCAGGGTCTCGTGTCATCCTGGGGTGGACAGACAGGCAGACGGAGCGGAAGATGGGTTCTCTACAGACTCTCTTGTTTCGGGCATCATCTTAAAATTAATCAGGGGCTAAGAAACTTGGAAAATTCCTCCTTGAAACTCTTCTGGGAACATGGAGAACACAGGAAGGTGCTTTGCTTTGGGTGTGTGTGTGTGTGTGTGTGTGTGTGTGTGTAGCCTGATTTACAGCAGGGGCAGCCTTTGTTTATTATTTTTGTTTCTTGAACTAAAGTGAAGACCCTCTTCTGCTCTTACAGAGATTCTGCCAGTTGTGCCCAGGATATGCAGGTCTTCAGCCTTGGATCATGACTGAGCTTTGCTTTCAGACACTAACCAAACATATTTGGTGTTTTGGCAGCCCTTCAGCTGCTAATGTTTCAGCTTTAAAATCCTGGAACATCTTCAATTGCTCACCTCCCTCCCTCTGCCTCCCTGTAACTACTTTCCCCCAGCTTTCTGCTGGCGGTGGACTGATCTGATATGGTCCTGTGGAGAGCAGGTACTTTTCCTTCTCTTCTCTTCTCTTCAGAACCCCTTGGCCAAGAGCCAGCTTCAGGCTCTGGTAAGCCTCCCCCTCAGAAGATAATTTGGAGGCAGAAAGGAACTTCATTATCTCATTTAATATCCACGCAGCAGATTTATTTACTCTATAGCTAAAAGTGTCTGCAGGCATAGCGTGGTCCCTGATCAGCCCATTTGTTCACTAGAGCAAATGGAGAAGTTAGATGTGAGAGGGCTCTTCAACCCTTTGTTGAGGTAGGAGCGGTGGGGTGAGGAGCCCTTGAGTTGGGTTATTGCAAACACAGTCTTGGAGAGTGTGATCTGTGAAAAGTTCAGCTTTTCTCTGAACCAGGAAAGAATTTTGCATGATCTCAGATTCCTGTGGTAATTATATCAGCGAGAAGAGAAGCATCAGTATTAAAGTGAACAGCAGGCGTCTGGCTGGAACTCAGCCAGGCAGAATCTAGAGGGCCTCTCTTGACATTAAAAAAAAAAAAATAAAAGGCATGCCCGAGTGACCCAAGGACCTACACAGGCAAAGCTGAGAGTGTTTGGGCTGGCAATTCAGGCTGCATTTTTATTTTTCCTGTTGACTATATTCTCCCCTACCTTCCCCACGCCCTACCCTTTCTCTTCCACCTCCTCCCCTTTCCTCCTCTTTTCATCCTTCTTCTCTTCATCGCTGCCTCTCTTCTCTCTCCTGTCTCCCCTCCTCCTCATCTACTTCTCCTCCTCCTCCTCTTAATCATACTTTTCCTCCTGGTCGATCGCCCATGTTCTAAAGAACCCAGCCTCCTAGACCAATCCCCTTTTCTCCAACTTCCCTCTGCAAACACCAGTTTCAACCACTAGGGGCACTGCCCTCTTTCTCTGCTTTCCAAGTCTGGAGTGTCTACAATTTGGTTCACCGAAATGCAAATGTAATTCAAACGTACTTTATTCGTTACAAGTTTAAAATATGAGAAGGAGCACTTTTGGAAGATGAGTTACTATGAAGTCCAACCTGAGGCCCACTGGCCGCCTGTGACCCAGGGCAGCTTTGAATGTGGTCCAACACAAATTTGTAAACTGTCTTAAAACTTTATGAGGTTTTTTTGTGGCGAATTTTTAAAAACCCATCAGCTATCCTGAGTGTTAGCGTATTTTATATGTAGCCCAAGACAATTCTTCTTTCAATGTGGCCCAAGGAAGCCAAAACACTGGACACCCCTGCTGTAAAGTTTAAAATACAACAAAGCCTGACGTCTTAACCTTTAGTCAGATATTTTTAATAGGGTAATTTAAAAAAATTGGAAGTATATTTTGAATTGCGTTAACCTATCTTCACCTTACTATCTGCCAGCTTGTTTCTGTCCTCCCATTAATGAATTAATTCCTTTAGCAAGTACTTAGCAAGTATCTGTCATGTTCATCTCTTATGTGCTAGACACAGAGTTGGGCCCTGGAGACATAACAAGATACAAGAATATGGTTTCTATCTTAGTGAGCCTATGGCCTAGCATAGAGGATAGGAGGTAAAGGTGCTATTGTCACAAAATTGCCTTCCCTTCCCCACCTTACAAGGCCCTCTGTACTAGTACACTTACCAGTGACTTCTTGTGTTAGGGCAACTCATAGTCACCCTGCCTCCCACTGGATGGTGAAGCCTTGGGAGGCAAGAAGTGATCATGTCTTATCCATCTTGACCCCCTACAACCATCCCAGGGCAACTACGATAACCGTATTTGGGGTTATGACTTCAAAATCATTACCATGAAATGCCACGTAAGTGAGAAACAGTGCAACACAAATGATTACAAATCAAAGCAGTATGGGAGACTGGTGTTCAAATCTTGGCTTTGCCACTTAGTGGTTATATGACCCTGGTCATTTTTGGTGTTTCTAAGTCTCAGCTTTGCTTATTTTTAAAATGAAGGCTGATAATTCCTAGCCTAAGGGTTTGTGTGAGAGGTAAATAACTATTAAATGATATATATTGAAAATGCTTTGCATTTCTGGCAACACTTGTAAAAACCCATAGAGATTAGTAACATGGGCTGGCTTCTACCCTAGAACTAAGTGGCTAGTGGATGGTAAACAGGGTGGTACTGAAGGGTTTCAGCCTCTATGATAGGAGGTTTCTCAGAGTATAAGTTTTTCACTAAAAAAGGAGTGACAACATTTACCTGGATAGAGGCCTTCAAAAGTAGAAGTAATGTTTGAATTTACTGTTAAATGAATGTTAACTTTTCAGCTGGTCATGGAGTCAAGGGAGAGAGAATAGGGTAAGGGCGAGGATGGCATGGCCTCCACGCACAAAGCACAGTGAGTGAGAGCCAGGTGGGCTTTTTGGCTTGTAAGTAGTCAGGTAGTCAGGTGGTGCTGGCCAGGCGGCATGCAGTGAGAGGTAAGGCTGGAGAGGAGGCAGGGACAGTAAGTGCAAGGCCCCCAGTGACCTGCTAGAGTTGATGAAGGGGAGCCACGGAAGGGTTTAGGCTTCAAAGGGATGTGACAAAATAGTCCTGCCTTTGGTGGTTGCTAATGGTGAGATGCAGGCAGGGAGAGCAGATAGGAGTGGACTGCCGTTGTCTAGGAGAGAAATGATATGGCCTGAAGCAAGATAAAAGCAGCATTGATGGTGAGAAAAAGGCAGGTGTGAGAGCTATTAAGAAAGTTGATGAGATGTCTGTACACCCACGTTCATCTCAGCACGTTCACAACAGGCAAACTATGGAATCAGCCTAAACGTCCATTGAGAAATGAATGGATACACACACATGCGCATGCACACACACACACACACCGCACACATACACATATACACATACACAGTGGAATACTATTCAGCCACAAAAAGAAGGAAGACCTGTCATTTGCAACAACATGGATGGGCCTGGAGGATACGATGCTAAATGAAATACGCCAGGTACAGAAAAACAAATACATATGATATCACTTATACGTGGAATCTAAAAACGTCAAACTCAGAAGCAAAGAGTGGAATGGTGGTTATCAGAACCTGGGGGGTGGGGTGGGAACAGGGAGATATTAGTTAAAGGGTATAAAGTTTTAGTTAGACAAGAGGAATATATTCTGGAGATCTATTGCATAGCATAGTGACTATAGTTCATAATAATGTATTGCATACTTGAAAATTGCCAAGAGAGTAGATCTTAAATATTTTTGTCACAAAAAAGTGGTAAGACATGAGGTGATGGATATGTTAATTAGCTTAATGTAATCATTCCACGATGTACACATATATCAAAACATCACATTTTGCACCATAAATATCTACAATGGAAAGAAAGACTTCACTGGACTCAGTAGCTGGATCGAATGTAGGGATGGAGGGAGAGGATGCTATTTAGAGTGATACGGTAGTTACTTTTGTTTCCCACCCCAAGCCCTTTGTGGGGCCATCCTCCAAAATGTCATGAGTGCTGGCTACTTACAATGCATTGCCGTACCTTTTTTTGGATAATTTGCCTGGCCTCATGAGAACTCCCTTGCTAGAAATACCACAGCAGCCCATGACCAACAATGACTGACCAATACGGGTATCCAAAAGCCTGGCCCCCTGCCTCAGTGTGAGACAGTTGTACCATTCATGTCCCTGAGTTTCCTCTGGGGTTAGGCAGGGATTTGGCTTCTTCCATAGCATTTTCTCAATGAATCACTTGCTTCCCATCTCAGGCTTAAGTAACTGGATGGACACTGGTGTCCTTCAAGATGGGGAATGGGGGAGGAGAAGGCCCACTTGTGTCAAGTTTATGAATGGAACTGAAGTACAGCATGAGTATTTCCCCTCACAGAATGTGTTCACTAGACTAATGGAGCCTGGAGGAAGAAACTGCTATCTGTAGTATGTTTATACTTGCCATTAGTTCTCTGACCAACTGCAAATGGACAGTTTTATCTTTGACACTTTGAGAAGATGGAGCAATGCCTGCGTCGGCATCCAGCCTCTGTGGTGTCAGTGCCTGAGTAGTATTGGCCTCATACAGGCTTCTAGTCAAGTCCTGCCTTTTGCCATCTGCCAGCTGTGCGACACTGGGTTATGTTACTTAGCCTCCCTGAGCCTTATGTTCCTGATCCCCCAAATAGAGAAACAATAGCATTTAACTCAGGTGATAGTTGTGATGATTAATCAGATAATGCATGTTTGTGTTATAATGCAGGCTGGAACTCCATAAGTGCAAAAAAATATATAAGTAATTCCTACAATGAGTAACACAATGCTTTGACAATGATGCCCGTTTGTGATTGTAAATGTCCCCAGCTTAGTTTACCTCATCGAAGTCAGCAATGATCTCATTCAGCAAGCGCAGGCATTCCACTCCCTGGTTATTCATTTCAGTCTGAGAGTAAAAGTCCGCAAATCCTGGGATGGAGGCAAACATCACCCCAACAGCATCATAGGATTGAGAATACAGCTCCTGGACAGAGACACACAGAGGGCACCAGAATTGGTCATCAGAGGTTTGGTTCTGCAATGATGCTTCCTGTGCATACATGTGTGTACGCAGGGGCACAGGCACCCACCCACAGAGAGAGAGAAAATGAGGCTTGGATATTGTTATGTCAACACTGTGTGTCTTACTCCACGTGGGCTGCTATAACAAAATACCTCAGACTGAGTGACTTATAAACAACAGCAATTTATTTCTCACAGTTCTGGAGGCTGAGAAGTCCAAGATCAAGGTACTGGCAGATTTGATGTCTGGTGAGGACTCACTTTCTGGTTCAGAGACGGAGATTTCTCACTGTGTCCTCAAGTGGTGGAAGAAGCAAGGCAAGTCTTTGGGGCCTTTTAAAATAAGGGCACTAATCCCATCCATGAGGGTTTTCACCTTCATGATCTAATCACCTCCTAAAGTTCCCACCTCCTAATACCATCACCTTGTGAGTTAGGATTTCAACATACGGATTCTGGAGGATCATGAATATTCAGTCCATTGCACCACAACCACAGCATCATCACCATATGGAAAGCGATGACTGAAAATTCATAGTCTCCAGCCTCAGCTGGGCCCTGAGTTCTGACTGCAAGTTCATTCATTCTTGGTCAGCTTCCTTTTCTTTTCTCCTCAATGGCTAGTCCAAACCCTCAGATCTCCACTTAACCCTCTACTCTGTTTCTCTCAGTGGATGATCTTACCTTTCTACTTCATTGAGAACATGGTGGTGGCTCTTGGTAGTGACTTACCTCTGTTCCAATCCTCATAGACTTGTCTGTTATTCATTTTCTTCTCTTTCACTTCAACTCCAGGTGATGATGTGTCTGTCTTTCCTTCTCTTGCTGAAGGTCAATACTTGTACCTGATCATTTTATAACTTCTTCAGCAACTTACTTTTTCAGTGATCCTTTTCTTTCTCATTTTTTTCTCCTGGCCTCCTCTCCCTGCTCCTCCTCATCCTCTAAGAGTCTCTTCTAAGAAAAAGAACAAAGTGGCCTGGATCCTGCAGACACTTGTGGCTATCAACCAGTTTCTCTCCTTCTTGTTTCCAAACTTCTCAAACTAGTTATCTTCACTGCCTATTCCCATGCTCTTAATGCAGCTGGAATGAAATGAACTAAGAATAGTCTAGCCTGCCGGTCAAAGTGGAAAAATCAATGTACACATGTAACTTTACATCCTACTGGATACCTGCAGATTGGTGTTTTTGTTGATCACCCCAAGATCTTGATTCTCTTGACTTTTTATGCTTTAGTGATGTCCTTTGCTTTTCTCATGCCTGGCCCCTTTGAGAAGGCCCCCCCCCCCCTTTTTTGCTTCTCTTCCGCCTTACATGTTGGTGATTCCTATGATTCTGTCCTTGGCCAACTGAATTGTTCAATTTTACAGACTTGCCTGGTCCATCTCTGTCAATCCCAGCCTTTTCAATACCCATGTGCTGACGGTTTCTAAATTCCTATGTCAAGGTCAGTTATCCTTCCTGGGCTTCAAGCTTCCATGTCTCATCCTTGGTTGCCCTCACCCTCCTCCAGTCACAAATTCCATAAACCTAGTGCATCTTCTCTCCAACTCAGCCTGTGTCTGCTGCATTGCTCTCTAATTCACTTGGTGGCACCAGCATTGCCAAATCATCAAAATGAGACATGCTTAGAGTCATCCTGACTCCTTCCCCATTGTATCCATCTTCAATAAATCATAAAGTTCTGCTGGGTTTGATTTTGTCTTCTAAACATGTTTTCTCCTACCACTGTGTGTTTTTAAAAATCAGGCTCTTCCCATTTTCCTTCTTGATCACTAAAATGAGAGCCTCCTACTGGGTTTCCTGACTCCAGTCTTGTTCCATTCAAAGGCATCCTTCACACAGCAGCCAGAGTGATCTATTAAAGATACACTATTGACCATGCCTCTCCCTATCTTAAATCCCTCCAATGCCTCACCATTGCCTCCAGGATAAAGCTCACACACTGAAGCATGACATATATGCATGCCCCTGCCTCCACCTATCACTTCAGCTTTATTGTCTGCAACTCCGCAGTTGGATATGTGCTCCAGAACACGGAAGCATTTGTACTTCTGTGTGCATGTGGTGTGTGATGCTGTAGGTGCTGTCTGCATCCTCTTACCCAGGGTTCAAGTGTCAGCCCTTGTATTTCTTCACCACTAGATGGTGTTTTTTTTGTAGCCACTAGAGGGCACTCTGCCCATGTGAAACGCAGATTTGGGCGGTGCCAGGAAATTAACACCCCACGGAAGCAGCACTTAACCAATGCCAATGGGAACTGCTAGAGAGTCCCGGCTCCCTCGCCCCTTGGGCCTGATAATTTTGAGGCATGCTCTCACACCATTTCCCTGAATTTCCCAGTGGGATTAAGCTCCAGTCGCGCTCCAGTCGCCCACGGAGGTAACTAATCGGATGGTGCATCATTTATCGGTTGCCTTCCTTCTCATTTTCCAATCTGCTTGTGTTTACTGGGACCACCGCTGAGTAAATTACTTGCATTCAAATCCTTGTCTCAAGGTTTGCTTCTGGAAGAACCCAAACAAAGACACAAACCCTGTTCTATTTCACACTCAAATGCTTTTATTCCTGCCATCTGTCCCTGGGTGGGAAATGTTCTTCCTTCCCTGCAGTTAGCTTCCTTTACCAGGCTAGCTCTTGTTTTCTGCCTCCACTGACCATTTAGAGACTAGGACTTCCATAAGTCACAGACAGGTTTAGAGGCTGCACTTGCTGCTTTGCAGTGACCTCAACAATTCTACAGTATAACCCTTGCCACTTGCATTACTGTCTTAACATCCATTTCTTCCTTTAAGTGTGGATTCCATGAGGGGAAAAACCACATGTCATTCATCTTCTTGCACTCCAATTATGTATCATGTGATTCGTAGTTTTTAGATGCCTACAATATAATCCACACCCTAGACAGTCTGGTCCAAGGTAAATACTCAAAACGGTTGGTTGATTAATGACTTCCTGACCTTCGTAGGAAACATGAAACCTTACAAATTACTTTCATATGAATTCAACGATTTAATCCTTGCAATAATTCTATGAAGTCATACGATAATTATTCCCACTTTACAGATACAGGAAATGAGACAGAGAGGAGTTAAGTCATTGTTTTGGATCACACAGCTGGTAGTGGAAGAGAGGGTCAGAGGACTCCCAAGGCCTTTCCCTGCTCTACACATGTGAGTGTGCCTCCTCCACACGGCATGCCCTAGGTCAGAGGAAGATGGTGTCACTGATTCATCATCAATTGTTCTTGAACTTTAAGTGTGGATTAATCGAAACTAATGCCTTCTTTAGTCCTTATCCAAAAGAGCACAGGCAGCTGATGTGCTAGGTAGGGCTGGGTGGGTGGAAGGAGTGCAGATAGCAGTCAAGGAGTAGAGCAAAGGTAAATGGCTTTCAAAGGTGATTTCTGTTTACCTTGGCTTTGAACAATGTGGTGATGCCATGAAGAAACCTGACTCTGCAGTAGGAGTCAGAGATCCTGCTTAAGTAAATGTACGTCCTCCTAATGACTGTGGTTTGGTGGGAAAGTCTCTGTTTATTACCTATAGTATTCGTTTGTTAGGGCTGTTGTAATAAAGGACCACAGACTTAGTGGCTTAAACAACAGATGTTAGTTTCCTCACAATTGCAGAGGCTGGAAGTCTAAGTTCAAGGCGTTGGCAGGTTGGTGTTGTCAGAGGGCTTTTCCCACGGTTGCAGATGCTGTCTTCCCTGTGTCTTTACATTGTATTCCCTTAGGTTCTAGTCTCCTCTTTCTATTAGGGCACCAGTCATATTGGGTTAGGTTCCCCAAGGACCTCAGTTTAACTTAATTACCTCTTTAAAGATGCTGTCTCTAAATACAGTTACATTTTGAGATCCTTGGGTTTAGGACTTCAACATATAAATTTTGGGGAGACATAATTTAGCCCATTACGCCTATATTTTTATTTTCTGCTTAAAAATAGAGAAAAAAGAGAAGATCCTACCCTCTAAAATTCATTGCGTAATTATGCAGTCCAGATCCCCTCCCACTTTGGTTTATGCCCTGTGATGTAAATGCCTCCATGGTATGAAATGACCAGCAGCCAGGGGTGTCTTAGCAATTGTTTGTCTCCCTGAATATTCTAATGAATGCCAGCTCCTCTCACACTCTTTTGTTTTTGTTTTTTGAGACAGAGTCTCACTCTATTGCGCAGGCTGGAGTGCAGCGGCGGGATCTTGGCTCACTGCAACCTCTGCCTCCTGGGTTCAAGTGATTCTCATGTCTCAGCTCCCTGAGTAGCTGGGGTTACAGGCGCCTGCCACCATACCTGGCTAATTTTTGTATTTTTAGTAGAGATGGGGTTTCACCACCTTGGCCAGGCTGGTCTTGAACTCCTGGCCTCAAGCGATCTACCCACCTAGGCCTCCCAAAGTGCGGGATTATAGGCGTGAGCCACTGCGCCCAGTCTCATGCTCTTTTCCTTAGTTTTATTTCTCAGTCTTTCCATCATTTGAAATATTCTGATGGCTTAAATATTAAAATTGTGATAATAATATTAGCTACTTTCTTGAGCACTTACTTTGTGCCAAGCATAATGCAAAAGATTGCACATACATCATCTCATTTAATGTTCACCACATCCCCATG
Source organism: Macaca fascicularis (assembly GCF_037993035.2). NCBI lineage: Eukaryota > Metazoa > Chordata > Mammalia > Primates > Cercopithecidae > Macaca > Macaca fascicularis. The sequence goes on from NC_088382.1 coordinate 140,465,266, forward strand.
AGACAGATACAAGTAAGACCCTTATTTCATCTATGGGGAAACTGAAGGATGCAGAGATTAAATACTTTACCCCAGTCCCATAGTTGTTATGATGTAGAGCTGGAATTTGTACCTAGACAGTCTGACAACAGCCCCATGCTACTGCTAATAATAACTATAATTATAGCAACAACAACAGCAATAATAATAATAATGACAAGCAGGAATAAGTGTCATGGGAATTAGAAACTGGTTTGTCCGTCTGATTGGATGGTTGTTTCACAGTGGAGGGGCAAGAAAGAGCTTGAAGAAATATGACCTGAGTTCAGATCTTGATTCTTTGGTATCCTACTGGAGGTTGGAGAAGTGGGAATAGGGTGGACTGGGACTGGGACTCACCCCTCCTTTCCATAAGATGCTAACTGATGGAGAGAGTGGCTACAGGGGCCTGACAGTCAGTTGAAGACCAACCCCCTCAACACAGGCTCTCAGGTAAGGATGGATTGGACAATGTGTCTTGGATCTGAGGCACTAATGGGAAACTTCAGCTCCTTCCCGTGAGACAGAGTGGGACTGAGTACATGTATCTACTCAGTGGCTGGCAGGGAGCCTGGAGAATGGTGGGTCTTTACCTTCTTGGGGGGCAGAAAGGGAAACCTGTGTTACGAGGCTTGTCATATGTGAGGAGAAGGCAGGTTCACCTTGGGTACAAACAAGTCCCTGAGGAGACAAGACAGACTGAGGTCTTTGTGGGTCTTCAGCACCCGGGTCCCATGATTGTCTCGAGGTCCGGTGACCCTGGGTTTCCCCAGTCTGATGGGTTAAAGCACCATAAGAGAGGGAGAGACTCCCTCCCTGGCATTTCCCCACAGGGTGGACGGTGTTACAGGGACTTCCTCCTCGGCTGGTGAAGGCAGGAACGTGGGAAGAGAGGAGCGCTCGACCCCCACAGCTGTGGGCACATGACTCTGGGCAAGTGAGGTGACTCTTCTGGCAACCGGTCCCTCAGCCGTCAATGACAGTGCCAGCTCTTGCTCTGCTTTTGCCTCTGGTGGCGCTGAGATGCTGTACTCCAGTTGTCTGCCTGCTCCTCTGCGCCACGCCTGGCAGTGGCTGCTCACACTGGTTCTAGTAACTGATTTTTCTCCTTGTCCCTTTCAGTCTGGGAGTCACCACAGCTTTCCACAATTGCTGAGCACAGTGGAATTTTCATCTCCTCCTTATTCCTGTTGCTTCAACTAGAGACCCAGCAGAAAAGAAGGGGCACATTCAGATCAAGACGATTCGGGAAGGGTTGACTGATAAAGGGCTTAATTAGAAAGACGAGGGCAGGAAGTAGGGAAACCCTAAGAAATCTCCCAGAAACCCAAGGCTAGTGGCAGGAAAGCAGCCATCCCTCTAGGCTCAAAGGGATGAGAAGAGCCCAAAAGGAGTGAGTTGGTTTGACATTGGAGGTGTAGCACAGCAGTGGTCTTGGGAGGAGATATTAATTTCTGTGAAGTGACACAGCCAGCCTCAGGCAATCGCATGGGAATAAATATCTTGACCTCACATTCCTCACTTCCCCTCATCTCTTACCTAGTGCCAGCCATTGATGACCCCTCACCTTGGTGCCTGAGGGCCAAGCAGGTCACAGATGTAACTGATGTAGATTAGCCTTCTCACCTGTGCCTGTCCAGGAAGCACAGGGAGAAGAGGTGGAGGGATTTTGAAGGGTACATGGAGGAGCTCCGGCCAACCTACAAACACCTTCCGAGACAGTCCCTTCACTCAACTCACTCCAGTCAACCGCCTTGAGTGTGCCATCTATTTCTTGTTATTTTGGGCTTCAAGAAGATAAAAACACTTTGAAAACTGGGGAGGGATCGATGAATATAGAAAAGCTATTATTGGTTTATTGTTATCTTCCTCTGGTTAGTTGAAGGTATAGGTTTGGACTTAGTAGATGATTTTGAGCATGTGCATGTACTCCGTCGCACACCCGCATATGTCAGTAGGAAGACTGATGTCCTGTCTGCCTGGGGAACTACATTCCGGTCCTTCACCTGCTCAGGCAACTCCAAGTCCTGCGTTGCTTATACCAAGTTAAACCACCTCTCAGCATGGGAGAAACTATGTCTGAGACTTGCAAACCTTATTAGTATCCTTTCATGTCATTCAGGTCTCTGATCAAATGTCACCTCCTTAGAGAGAACTTCCATGACCCCTGCTCTTTTCTGAATGTGTCTCCCAAATTCATATGTTGAAACTTCACTGCCAGTGGGATAGTATTAAGAGGTGAGGCCTTTAGGAGGTGACTAAGTGATAAGGGTGGAACTCTCATGAATAGTATTAAGGCCCTTGTTGAAGGGTATGAGGGAGTGGATCCCTTCTTTCCCACTCTTCCACCATGTGGGGACACAGCGTTTAAAGTGCCATCGTGGAAGCAGATAAAAGGACCCACACCAGACATGAAACCTGCTGGCACCTTGATCTTGGACTTTCCATGCTCCAGACCTGGGAGGAAATACGTTTCTGTTCTTTAAAAATTGCCCAGTATCAAGTATTCGGTTATAACAGCACAAACAAACTAAGATACCAGTGTAAATACCCTTTCAACACTCTATTCCATCATTCAGCTATTTCTATCCTCATCAAATTCATCACTCTCTGACACTGTGTTATATATTTATTTATTTGCTTCACTGTCTGTCTTCCCACAAAAATGCATGTTTCAGAGCAGCAAGGGCTTGTTGTTTTGTACACTGTTTTAACCCTGGTGTTTAGAACAGCACCTGGCACATGGTTGGCCCTCAATAAATACTTGAGGAAGGAATGGGCGAATGAAGGGATAGGGGGTGGGGCTGTGACTGGGAAGGAGTAGAAAAAATAGTAATGACTTGCGTATATCAAAAACAATAGCCAACAACCAGTGTGCATTTAAAATATGTCAAGCACCATGTAAGTGCTTTAGGCATGATAATGCATGTAAATGTTGTAATGAGTCAGATGAAGATGCAGAATATGATTATGATCCCTTTGTAGCACAACAAGGGGCGCGAGGAAAACAAGGTCCAGAAAGGTTTATTATCATTTGCCCTCGGTCATAAAGGTAGTGAAAGGAGGAACCACAACTAAGCTCCCAGCACTGGGGTTTTGAATCCACCCATGCATGGCCTTTCTATACTGAAGCTGCCTTGCACTGGGCTGCATTGGGGACTTAATGTGTTATCCGATTTAGCTCTAACCCCAATTCAGCAAGGTCAGTATTATTTCCTCTATTAATCAGATGAGGAAATGGACTCCAAAGAGTTGGGAAACCTGGCATAGGTCACACAGCTAGTTAGTGACAGAGATGGGATTTATGCTGTGTGGAATCTCCAGCACCTGGGACAGCTGCCTTTGCTAGTGTCTTTTCAACAACGCCTCATAAAGCCATGATGAGCCAGCGGGTTTCCCGGGACTCAGAGCTAGCCTGCTTGCCATTGATGAGATACCCAGGCCTGGACCTCCAGCTGGTTTTATCTGCAAGAATGTTCCTGACCAGGGGAAGTGAGTGCTATTCTAAGCCAAAAGCCCAGCAGAATAGCAGAAGCTGCCAGAATGTTTGTGTGGGTAACACCGCCTTGGACAGGAGGCTTCTGGGTGTGAGACCCTGTCCACTGCCTGTGTTTGGATGGTTTGAGTCATCCTTTGTCACAGTTCCCCTTCTCTGCATGCACTTACAGTGAGGTGGAGGGGAAAGAACACTGGCTTCGGTGTTACACATACCTGGGTTTGGATTTGAGCTCACTCCTCGCTAGCTTTGTGACCATGGGTAAATTTCTTTCCTTCCCTGAGCTTCAGTTTCTTCATCTAGAAAATGGGGATAATAGTTCCTACCTCCTATTACACATTGAATCAGATCCAAACTACTTCAATGCTCTTCAAGACTTGTCTCTTTGTACTTAGGATACCTCTGCTCTGGCCTGTTCTTAAAATATTTGGGTGCTTGTAGTCCCCCCAATCCTTCTCAGCAAATATCCTATAGTGTCTCGTCTTTATGCCTTTGGCCGTTTGGGCCTGTCTGCCTGGAATTCTTTCCCTCCACCTCCTTGACTGATTAACGTCTGGGTCCTAGGAGGGTAAGAATTAGAATCGTATTACAGCTGAAGAAACTGAGGCTCAGAGAACTTAACTTTCTCCAAATCACATGCTAGTAAATGGAAGAGCTGGAATTTGAATACATGTTCTTCTGGCTTAATAGTTTGGGATTTTTCCACTAGGTCACATGGCCTTCCTTGGAACACCTCACAAGGGGTTAGAATCCAAGGAGGGAGAGAAAAAGAGAGTCTGAGCTTGCAGCAGTGATGCCAATGAAGGCTCTCAGCATACCCCTGGCTGCTGTGGCCAGGGACATACACACAAGTTACACCTAAGAAGTCATCTGGCTTTGCCAGCTAGAGGCTGTATCTTCAGTTCATTTTTGACTGTGGTCTGTGGAATCATTTTCTAAAGTGTGAGGCCCACATTGATGCAGACAAGTCAGTTGGAGGCTTTGTGCATCAAGCAACTCTTCTAGGTCAGCTGAAGGTCAGCCATGAAGGCACTGCCACCCCAGGGATAGACTTGGGAGATACCCTGGCATATCAGGAAAAGGTGGTGCTTTGGGTGCTATCGTGACCCCGTGGAACTCACAGATGTCCCCCATCAGATGTTCAGAAATTTGTATCACAGTTCAGGTTTGTAGCAAGAGGAGAAGCTAAAAATGCCTTTGCCTCTTATGGCAACAGAGCATGAAACTGGGAGTTCTTGCCGGCCACTACAGTCCTGCCCCTTCCCTGTCACCCTTTTACATGTTGTATGACTCTGTCCTTCTCTCTTTTTCTACACACACACACACCCCTCTTGCCATACTCCAGAGTTGGTATGGGTAGTGGCATTGTAAGGGAGAGAGGGGCATGGAAGAAATAAACCTGAGGGAATGGATTCCCCTTGCAGCTTTCCATAAAGAAAGTGAGGCATTCCCTTCACCTCTCAGGACCTCAGTTAACTCATCAATAATATGAGGCTGATGGAACTCTTAAGGTTGTAAATAGAATAAAAGATCATTGTCATCAATTGCCTATTTCAGTATCTGGCGTGGAATAGGTGTTCGGTAAATGATATTTTATCCTAATGTGAAAATTCTCTAGGCAATGTAACCATGATTGGTGTTTAATCCTAGTCCAGTGTGAACTGTTTAAATATTTATAAAATCTCAAATAATCCTGACAAGATGTCTTATACATGCGATGAATGCTGAAGCAGTCCTTTATTTTGCTCAGCAGGGGTTTGGCCTGAATAACAGCTGATGACCTGGAGTCTCAGCATGCATCTCTGGTTGGTTTCCATCCTTTCAGGATGAAACCAGTATGTCCTTGCTCTTCTACACTGGTCCGATGTGCCTCAGTGTTTCGCTGTCTCGATTAAAAAGCTGTTTTTTCTCATTTTTCCTTGGATTTTACATGTGGGGTTTATCCTCGCCATCTGGTGGTCATGGTTGATACACATTGATATTCTCTCTCCTTTCATGGTTTCATCAAGAAGCTCTTGCAACAAAGACACCGACCTTAGGGAGCCTTGAGGAAACCAGGCCTGAGCCCAATTCCAGGGAACTCCATCCACTGAGGAGGGTGGAGTCTCCACACCCAAGAGACTCTCAAAGACCTGAGTACATCAAGATCTCATTATTCCAGTGGCTGATTACTCATTCCCTTGGCTTTTCTTCCACTGATTTTTCTTCAGTGGCTTGGATGAAAAATGGACCTCATCATTCTCTCCCAGCTCTGCCCTTTATGGTCCTAAGGCAAGGATCACAAACCTCAATGTTTTGTTTTTGTTTTTTTTTTTTTTTTTTTTTGAGACGGAGTCTCGCTCTGTTGCCCAGGCTGGAGTGCAGTGGCGCCATCTCGGCTCACTGCAAGCTCCGCCTCCCGGGTTCACGCCATTCTCCTGCCTCAGCCTCCCGAGTAGCTGGGACTACAGGCGCCCACAACCGCGCCCGGCTAATTTTTTGTATTTTTAGTAGAGACGGGGTTTCACCGTGGTCTCGATCTCCTGACCTTGTGATCCGCCCGCCTCGGCCTCCCAAAGTGCTGGGATTACAGGCGTGAGCCACCGCGCCCGGCCTCAAACCTCAATGTTTTTAGGGGCCCTACAGGTAACATAAATGGCAGGGTACAGATGGGTAAACTGAAGAGTCCATTTTATGCATAAAGGCATCACATTCATAAATTAAATAAGTAAACCAACCAACTAACCACTGTCCAAGCCAACTGGCTCATTGGTCAGATTTGTCTCAGGGTCTTAGAGTTTGTAATTTTTGTCCTAAGGGTTTTTCATTTCCTGTTTAGCTCAGTCTGAAAATCCAGTCCTGGAAGAGCTGTATTATCCCTGCCTCTCAGACAACCCCTATTGCCTTTGTAGAATCCTCAGCAAGGGGTTAAGTTTCCCAAGTTGAATGCCTCAGCAAGGGAGCCCACTACTCCAGTTCATCCACAGGCATTTCATGAGCAGGGGCCACAGCCAGGCACAGTGGTGATCAAGGGTGATGTGGTCCCCGCCTTGTAGATCTCACTGTGTTAGGAGGATGAGATGGCCTGATGGCTCTGTCCTCGTAAGGCTCCTCCTAACACGAAACCCAAAGGTGTCCCCTGTGGGCCGGTCCATGGTTCTAGACCTTCCCTTGGGAGTCTCACAGAGTAAGGCCAAGCTCATTCACATGATAATGCCATTTAGAGCTTTCAAAGACACCTTCGGTTCCCTCTTGAGTTACTTTCCCTTGAAGGTTGGTGGGGGAGCCAAATCATTTGATTTTGTCATTTCTCATCTCCTGCATCTGCTCCATTATCAAGAACTATTGATTCTATATTCTAGAGGTGTCTGTAATTCATCTCCTTCTCTCCATCTCCACTGCCACCATCCTAGGCCTCATCACCAGGGTCTTGCCTCATCACCTGGGCTCTTGTAGGGTCTCCTGCCTGGCTTTTTGTCGCATGATCCTCCTATCCACTCTCTATCAGCAGCCAACTGACTAGGTTACACTTAAAACTTCCAGAGGCTCCCATTCTGTGTGGAAGTAACTGTTGCCCATGGAGCTTGACCATTAGGCTCTGTCTAGGGTTTCCCTTCACAGCACTCACCATATGACCCTTCCTCCTTCTAGTGGTCCGAATAGTGCCTAGTACCTCCTGCCACCAGCACTCATGCTCCCCCGAACAGTCATGTCCAACATGGTACTATTTGGAAATAGGGTC